>NC_140588.1:547814141-548495110 GCF_964204655.1 Triturus cristatus | reverse complement strand
AAATATCGTTTCTTGAGAATGACAAAAATATCGTCAAGAAAAATATCGATGAATAGAATATCGTTGATCAAAATGTTGTTTCATATAATATCGACAGAAAAATATAAGTTGTTATAAAATTTATAAAAAATATGTATTATGTTTTTAAAAAACTTACAAAACTCCTACTAGTAATAATATGTGTTAAAAAATATTTTCTACAAAAGAATGTTAAAATTTTAGTAGCGGGTTATTGGTATTATGGGGGATAAGGGTGGGTAGTAATTTAAAATTTGTTTTTTACAAAATTTCTAAAATATAAAAATATTAGAAAATAACTAAGCAATCGAAATTTTAATTAGAAATTTCGATTTGTTCACGAAATTACATTTGTAATGAAATTTTAAAATTACCCCAAAAAAATTTTAGGAGCGGGTTATTGGTATTATAGGGGATAAGGGTGGGTAGTAATTTAAAATTTGTTTTTACAAAATTTCTAAAATATAAAAATATTAGAAAATAATTAAGAAATCGAAATTTTAATTAGAAATTTCGAATTGTTCACCAAATTAAATTTGTAATTAAATTTTAAACTTCCCCAAAAAATTTTTAGGAGCGGGTTTTTGGTATTATAGGGGATTAGGGTGGGTAGTAATTTAAAAATGTTGTGTTTTAAAAGTGTAGAAAATATTAATAAATTAGAAATTTATCATGAAATCAAAACTTAACTTCGAAATTTTAAATTTTACATGAAATTTATTTTTTAATATTAATAAAAAATATTAAATTAATATTGAAGAAGCGTTATTTTGGTATTATAGGGTAATAGGGTATAAAAAATAATTTAGATAGAAAAATGTATATTGTTTACTAACCTGCACATTTCCTGACTTATGTTGGATTGGAGTTAGAATAGTAATTTGTTATGGTTTACTATCCAGCACTTTCCCTGACTTATGTTGGATTGGAATTAGAATAGTAATTTATTATGGTTTACTATCCAGCACTCTCCCTGACTTATGTTATGTTTGGAGTTAGAATAGTAATTTATTATGGTTTACTATCCAGCACTCTCCCTGACTTATGTTATGTTTGGAGTTAGAATAGTAATTTTTTATGGTTTACTATCCAGCATTTTCCCTGACTTATGTTGGATTGGAGTTAGAATAGTAATTTATTATGGTTTACTATCCAGCATTCTCCCTGACTTATGTTATGTTTGGAGTTAGAATAGTAATTTATTATGGTTTACTATCCGGCACTTTCTCTGACTTATGTTGGATTGGAGTTTGAATAGTAATTTATTATGGTTTACTATCCAGCACTCTCTCTGACTTATGTTATGTTTGGAGTTAGAATAGTAATTTATTATGGTTTACTATCCAGCACTTTCCCTGACTTATATTGGATTGGAGTTTGAATAGTAATTTATTATGGTTTACTATCCAGCACTCTCTCTGACTTATGTTGGATTGGAGTTTGAATAGTAATTTATTATGGTTTACTATCCAGCACTTTCCCTGAGTTATGTTATGTTTGGAGTTAGAATAGTAATTTATTATGGTTTACTATCCAGCATTTTCCCTGACTTATGTTATGTTTGGAGTTAGAATAGTAATTTATTATGGTTTACTATCCAGCACTTTCCCTGATTTATGTTGGACTGGACTTTGAATAGTAAATTATTATGGTTTACAATCCAGCACTTTCCCTGATTTATGTTGGATTGGAGTTAGAATAGTAAATTATTATGGCTTACAATCCAGCACTTTCCCTGACTTATGTTGGATTGGAGTTAGAATAGTAATTTATTATGGTTTACTATCCAGCACTCTCCCTGACTTATGTTATGTTTGGAGTTAGAATAGTAATTTATTATGGTTTACTATCCAGCACTTTCCCTGACTTATGTTGGATTGGAGTTAGAATAGTAATTTATTATGGTTTACTATCCAGCACTTTCCCTGAGTTATGTTATGTTTGGAGTTAGAATAGTAATTTATTATGGTTTACTATCCAGCATTTTCCCTGACTTATGTTGGATTGGAGTTAGAATAGTAAATTATTATGGTTTACAATCCAGCACTTTCCCTGACTTATGTTGGATTGGAGTTAGATTAGTAAATTATTATGGTTTACAATCCAGCACTTTCCTTGACTTATGTTTTGTTTGGAGTTAGAATAGTTAATTATAATGGTTTACTATCCACCATTTACCCTGATTTACGTAGGATTGGAGTTAGAATAGTTAATTATTATGGTTTATTATCCAGCATTATCTATTTACTATTTTTAATAAGAATAATATATGTCATGTTGTAATATTCATTTCAACAATATAAATTAATAACATTTTTATAACATTTTTACATACATATGACAAGTTTCTAAATTAAGAAATAACAATTTTTAGATCTTTTTTTTTATTCATAGTTTAAATTGTTACTGCAAAGATTTTGAACATTTTATAAAATATTTAATATAATTTTTGATAACAAATTATATTGCAGTTTTGTACATAAATACAGTTTAAATTATGCATACATTAGTATATTACATTTTTATATTTTTTATAAAAATTTAATATATTACATATTTTTTATGACATTGATTTTATCACGATATGTACATAACATAAATTTACATTTTTTAACATCTGAGAAAAATATTTAACAATGAAAAACATTTTTTAATATACAATAAACAATTAATATATAATTCTATTGAACATATTAATGTATATTTTACAATATTCATTTGTTTTTTAAGAATAAAAAGTAAATTATTACTAAACATGGTAAATTTATATTTAAAGGATGGATTTAGCTATTAGGTCTAAGTATGCTAGACCTTCTATACTTGGGTACAGTCTAGTTTTTTGCTGGAGATATTCGTACATATTTAATGTTTGTTTACTTAGTTTAGGGCCAATTTTAGAAAGGGATTGCTCTATTCTGAGTTCTTGGTAGCTTTGTTCTTTTTTAATGCTTTGGATTAGTCTGTGAAGTGTTGGTTGACTTCTTCCTAAAGTGGCTTGGAAGGCATTATGCCATCCTTCAACTGCGTTGTTAGTTTTAGCTTTCTGTGCTATTGTACTAGCATACACATTCCACCATGGAATTGGAAATTTAGGTTGTCTACGGTGGCCTGAACGATGTAATCTTCCAACCCAGGTATCTTCAAAATAGTCCAAGAAGGGAGTTAGTATTTTCTCATTGGTGCGGTAGAAAGGGCTGTCAATTAATAAATTGTAGTAGTTAGCTACTTCTGTTGTTGGTACATATGCCAATGCAATCAACTTTTTAATTTGATAAGCAAAGTGACTGTTTGTACAATATTCAATGCTTAAGGTAGATTTTTGTAAGTGCCTCCATATACTTTGGTTGTAGTGATAATAACAACCTTGTATTGAGGTATGGGGATATATCTTAAGGATAGCTTGAATCATGGCTATTTCAAAGTCAATTATAATTCTTTGAGTATAGTAATTATCTGTTAATTCTTTGATCTTTGTTAAAAGTTCAACGTAGGTAGTATTTGTTTTGTTTGGCAGCAGAGTATAAATTAGAGGGATATTTGTATCTTGGTATTCCCCATGGATGGTGTAAAGTTGATAGAAAGGTTTGGGACAAACTTTAAAAGTCCCGTCCATCATCCATGTTTCACATGATTTAAGTTTTTGCAAATTACTATTAGTAGCAAAAAGTAAAACTCGTTTGTCATGACTCTGGTTGTCATACATTAGGAATTTATCCTCATTATGTGTAATGGTATATTCAGGATATATTTTTATATCCTTAAAACTTTCTGGCGTTGGTGGAGTTGGATCTGAAGCACGTTTAGTTTTTGAAATTAATCTTTTAAAGTTGGGAATAGAAGGTAGCTGTCCTGTCACATGTTCTGGCACTTTGCTTAAAACATTTTTCAAAATACTAGTGCTTGTTTCTTGTGATCCTTTACTAGAATCTTTCAATGTTTCCAGTGCTTCTCTAACTTCCACTTCTGTTACATTTGGTGGGTGGTTATGCTCACGTACATTTACCACATTGTTATCAACAGTTGTTGCTCTACCATAGCATGCACTTGAGTAATATTTGCTACATTTCCAATGGGTCTTATTCGCTTTTACTCTTTCTTGGGTGTAGGTGTAACCCATGTAGTTCAGCATTAGTTTCCCTTTTTGCGAAGTAATGAAAGTAGCTCCAGTTGCCATGTCTAAGGTAGATCTGTGGAAAATATATATATGTATTTTTAAGAACATTGAAGACGATTTACAGAGATGTGTATAAGAGCAGGAAAAAGCGTGAACATATACTTACTATGTGGCTTCACTGGTAATTCTTTTATTCTTATTTCTCTTTCTGAATTTTCTTATTTTTAAGTTCTGTAGTAGTGTTAAAGAATAATTGAAAGACATGATTTAGTGTTATAGGTGTTTGATTTTACTTTCAGAATTGTTATACATACAGTGACTATACTTACTTGATGTAGTAGAAGATGTTGGTAGTGTAGTTGTAGATAGGTAAATAATTTTGTAGAGTATGTGTAAAAAATAATCATTGTGTTACTTATAGTATTTGGATGATAGTAGTTGTTAACATATGAAGTAAATAGTACATTTACTTAGCAAGTTTAAATAATTTTTATCAGCTATCTAAGTAGACATGGATAAGGTAGTTTATAAATGTTTTTACATCTAATTTTTTGGTCGTTGTTGATAAGTTCAACATGTTTTGTTTTCACTCTAAAGAAGAACAGTTTTTAAATTAGGGAGTTTATCTACTTTTTGCTAAGTTCGAATGAAAAAAGCAATGGGATTTTACTTACTTGAAGTGTAGTATGACGTTTTGTAGTTGTAGTCATAGGTTTGCATTCTCTTCTCTCAGCAAGGTAACCGTTTTTCTCCAAGTTTGTGCCAAAAATTGTAAATTACGTTAAGTGTGTAATTGTTTTTATATTAGTGAGTTAATTAATGGTAGGTTTTGATTGGTTCAATTAGTGAAATTTCAAAATCATTGGTCGAGAACGTAATTTCGAATTAGAAAACCGTTATTTTCGTAAGAGTTTGTTGCATCACTATTTGTTTGTTAAAGTACATTGTAAAAAGTTTTATATGTGCTTTTTTGTTTTATATGTAAATAGTTTATATGTAGAAAATAATGAAATGTGTTTCACATTTAGGCCATCGGAGTGTATGATAGTATCAGTAAATGTAATTTTTTTTAACATATATTATATATTTTTATATCAATAAGTATTAGGAAAACTAAATAATTATATGTGTGAATAGTTTTGTAAAGTAAAATAGTAAAAACAAGTGAGTAAAATAAAAGAATCGTGCATATCGAGTTGGTAATAAAAAGACGATATTTTTTGTATATTTCTATAAGCAGATAGGTCGTCGATGTTAGTGTAGTCGATATATATGTCTAAGGTCATGTTATTTAAAATAAAGTCGATCATGTAGTAGTCGATATTTATGTTGTCGATATTAGTGTGAATGATATTAGGGTTGTCGATAAAAAAAAATCGATATTTGTGTGAATCCTTGTTTAAGTATAGGATGACGATATTAATGTAAGCGATATTTTAGTGACGATATTTATTTCTGACGATATTTATGTTAACGATATTCCATCATGGAACCGTCAATATGTATTGGCACCCTACAGAAACCTCAGGTTCTGCTTGGTCCCTTTTACAATGCGCATGAATATCCGCTGTGATCGCTGCATGGAATAGGAAGTCCCCCCTCTAAAATCAAAGCGCTTATGTAGAGTACAGAAGGTCACCGCCTGGTATTATGCACAAAACGGCCCACCACTGCCACACACACTCCACATGTGGGCCCAAATTTGTGTGTAATGGGTGTGGACACTGTCTGCTCAGACAGCAACAACAATTGCTATACATGCTGTTTTGGACCTGGCCCTTTTGGCCGGATGGTGCCTAGACTTTTCGCCTTCCACCTGTACAATTTCTGACCTGTTGTTGGCTATTCTATGACTCTGGGCACTTTACCACTGCTGTTCAGTGCTAAAGTGCATATGATCTCCCTACTTAAAATGTATATGTTGGTTGGATTCCATGATTGGCTTATTTGGTTTACTGTCAGACCCCAGTAAAGTGCACCAGGAGTGCCCAGGGCTTGTGAATACAAATGCTGCTGGTGGGCTTGCAGCACTGGTTGTGCCACCCACAGAAGCGGCCTGGTAAAATGTATCTAAGGTCTGCCATTGCAGAACCTGCGTGCAGCCTGGTACTGTCATGCTGACTGGGGAAGTGCACACACTTGCCAGTCCCTAAACCTTCCCTTAACTTCATATCAGTCTCCCCTATGGTAGGCCCAAGGGCAGGGTGCATTGTAAGCATAAGGTAGGACAAGCCCTGATGTGTGTGGCATGTCCTAATAGTGAATTACAGCCTTTTTCGTTTTTCACTATTGTAAGACTACCTGTTCCCCATAGGCCAGAATGGGCTGTTAGAATTGTTACATTCTATGATCCTAACAGACCCAGGGAACATGGTAGAATTTCGAGTTTGGTATGCCTGAAATCAGAATAATAAAATGCATCTTTTAGTAAAATTTATTTTAATATTCTGTGTTTGCAAATACCACTTTTAGAAAGTTGGTATTTGCTTGTTTGACCATTTCAGCCCGCCTCTGCTATGATGTGTATCTGCCTGTCTGGCTGGGCTCTGAATAGGGTTGTGCTCTGCTACCACAATGCTGGCTCCACCTCCTGCGGAGCGGCTGATGTCTCTGCTCTGCACCCTGAATAGAAAGACAGAGTCATGTCAACAGAGTGCTCAAGAACTGGTTTGGACTGGGCAAAGGCCCTTCAACCCCAGAGGAACAAAGGAATTAGGGGTATAAGTATTGGGACCCTGCTCCCAAGAAATTAGATCCTGCTGAAACAAGAAGAACCTCTGCCAGAAGAGAAGGAACTGGGGAAGCTGTAGGAGAAGTAACTGTCCCTGACCTGGGGGATTGGCCTGCAGTGGTTGCCTTGCTGCTGAAGGAGAGGAGAAAGACTGCTAAAGACTTTACTTCAACTTGTGCTTTGAAAAGATCTCCAAGGCCTTGAACTGAGCTTGCCCCCTGAACGAAGTCCCAGGACCAGTGGACTTCACCCCCAGCTCCCCGGAGTCTTTTGGAAGTGCCTGCTGCTGTTGTTGGGCCTTCTGAGGGACTGCGTGTCGCAGGGAGCTGGAAGCGCGACGCAAGGAAGAGAAGCGTGCCGCCGTCGGAGCTGTTGCCATCGCATCTCGCAGAGAGTGTCGCCGCTGCAGCATTGCATTGAGGTGAAGCGTCTCGCATCATTCCGGAAGTATCTCGCAATGCTGAAGAAGAGTGTCGCCATCGCAGCCATCGTAGCTGTCGCATTGCACCGCATCGAGAGAAGAGTCTCGCATCGAGGAGGAAGCGGGTCGCCATCGCAGCCATCGTAGTTGTCGCATTGCACCGCATCCAGAAAAGTGCCTTGCATCCACGGAGAAGCATGCCGCCGTCGGAGCCGCTGTCGTCGCATCTCGCAGAAGGGGTGTCGCCGCTGCAGCATCGCATCGAGCGGAAGCGTCTCGCAATGTCGGAGAAGAGTGCCGCTGCCAAGGCCGCTGTCGTCGCATCTCGTCAAGGGTGACGCCGCTGTAGCTGACGCATCGAGTCGAGTCTTCTCGCAACATCGGAGAAGCTTAACGCATCTGGAAGATCCCGTCTTTATTTCTTTTGCACCAAGAACTTCAACGCATCTGCACCGCTGCAACACTTTCGTTGCCCTGCGTGTCGCTTCTAAGGTACATTGACTTTAAGAACTTAAGGGAAACTAAGCAATCTTCTACCAACTAAGCAACCGTATTGTGTATTTTTCATCGTTTAATGGTCTTGTGATAATCCTATATAAAGAATCCTTATTTTTAATATAAATACCTGTGTGGTGTCCATTTGTAGTGTTGTCACTTGGTTACTGTATGTGTTCACAAATGCTTAACCTATAACGCTCTGAGATAAGCCTTGTCTGCTCGCGCCAAGCTACCTAGAGGGTGAGCGGGGGTTGTTTTAGTAGTGTAACCCCTTACCCTGACTAGAGGAAAGGTTCCCAGCTTGTCACAAGTACCTACCTGTGCCAACCAGAGAACCCGGATTCTAACATGCTGCAACACACTTCCGAAAGGGTAATCCAAAAGAAGTGCAGAAAGCAAAACATGCAAGATTAAACATAACAGACGCAATGCACACAACACAAATCACAAGGAGCCAAAGCGACTTAGAGGCACATGTGTCCTACACAGTGAAGCTCCATAGAAAAAACACGGTGCATATAATCAAGGACTGTCTTAAAATTATCGCCACTTCAGCGGCAGGAAACTGCCGCTAAAGCGGTGATAATGTGCCTGATAACATGCTGCAGAGAATTACAAGAGAAGCTCATGTTCACACCAGAACATGTGCTTCCATTGAAATTCTATGCGGCATATTATCAAGCCCATCATCGCCGCTTGTAGCGGAAGTTTCCTGCCGCTAAAGCGGCGATAATTTTAAGGCGGGCCCTCCTCACACATAACTAATTGCACGCAAAACACATGCACATGTGCAAGCCCCTGCAAAGCTGCAACTCCTTGAGCCACACTGACAAGGAAAGTGATAGGGCATGATGAATAGCAAGAGATTTACATGGTGCAGGACACCTCACTGATGTTGCGGAGTGTGGAACACATCCTCAAGGGAGCATGTCACACCCTGACATAACCTTATGTACACACAACCCCTGATGTGAACAAGACACTTGATGACCTACTATGCACAAGTGTCACAACTCTGACAAGGACACACAATCCACACAGCTTTCCACATGTCTGCATTGTACATACACAGAAGTCAAAGGCCCATTTCATGAAAGGGACAAGGGGCAGCTAAACAAAAGCAGCATGTGCCACCATCACACAATGCAGTGTACACACATACTAATCTGAGTACATCAACATTGCCTACATAGGGGTTCTGGACTGCATTAGTCACATAACACAAACCAGGACACAACCGGTAGCATTTGTGTGTAAATACTGTCAAGACACATTTCTCACATAGGTAACTTGTGATATTACAATGTAAAAGTACACCCTCACAGCTGTGATGTCTCTGAAATAATCACCATCCAGAAACTAACATGCATATTGTACAAAATATCTATAATATACAGTCTCCCTCAGTCTGCTTGTTAAGTCAAATAATGCATGCCCATACATGGATACCACTGTTAAACTGTATCTCCCATGAACATTGCAGATGGAGAGACAACACCTCCTGGACAGCAGGACGACCCACTCCATCACGATGACTTGTCTGAAACACCCATCATCAATGTGGATGAATTTCAACGTATCCTGGATTCCTTTGCCACACCAACTCCAGGAGCAGGGCCACCCAGCAGCATTGCGCCAAGCCCACCCCCTGTACAAACCACCCAGCAGCAAGCACCTCCCACCACATCTGCCTCGCAGGACCCTGGAAACCCATATGTGGACTTTCACCGCATGGTGCTTGAGGTCCAGCGTGAGACGCGTGACTATGTGTGGGTGGGGTTGGAGAGCCTGGCAGCCAAATTTGATGACCTATGTGGGTGTCTGATTCGCATCCACAACAACATGCAGAGGATGTCAGACATCCACATACCCCTCAATAATATCCAATGCAACCTGGATGACATTCCTGGGGTCATGATCTGGAGAGCTGACACACTGTCCCAGCAGGGTGGCTCCAGTAGTGTCTGTGCCGAATTATCCAGACTATCACGGATAATGGAGGCCAGGGAGCAGAGGGAACTCCAACAGATGGCTGCCATGGCTGAACACTAGTGCAATCTTGCAGGGATATGCCAGGCCCTGCTACATCATGTCACATCTGTGCCTCCCCACTGTCTTGCGCCAACATATGCGGCTGCTGGCGCATCCACATACTCAGCTCCGCACCCTGATGTGTCTGTGCCTCACAGTGCTGCTCCCACCATACCACCACCACATGAGAGACACATGAAAGATCAGAGGACGAATCTGAGGATGAAACTGCCACGCTGGTAAGGTGCAAGTACACCTACCAGTGACGTACAAAGGCCTGTCTCACCATTGGATTGTTCATGACATCATTCCACTGACCTTCCCCTTCCACTGTCTTCCGACATCCACCAACACTCAGCTTGGACCCACACATGGACCTGCAGCAAATCTTCTTTTCCTTGACAATAGCACTGCAAACTTCGCCTCTTCCCCTGGCTCTGTCACTCCCAATGGACTCTGCCTGCCACTCCAATGGGCATCCATCCAATCCTGTGTTGTATGGGCTACTTCTGGTCCAGTCTAACCCTTGACTTGTAAATAAATTCCCTTAAATCACACAGATGCGTGTTTCCAAGACCAATCAAGTATTTAACTAAGGCAATAAGTAAGGGGCTGTGAATACACAAGAAGGTCCAACAAGGGAATTACAATCAATGTACATGTGTCACCTGACACGGATAGGCAGTGAGATGACTGTGTATGTGCAAAAGCAATCAATCAATTATTTCAATCACAACATCTTTAAAGTGCACCACTAACCAGTGAGTGTCTCAAGGAGCGGGGGGGAGTCTGCCACTGCTTGAAAATCGCGTTTTTGAGGAGTCTTATTAAGGTTAGCATGTCCTGGGTCTGCCGTAGGAGGGTGGGGAGAGTGTTCCAGTTCTTAGTGGCGAGGTGGCATAACGATCTTCCGCAGGAGGTCGCTCTTCAGATGCGGGGGACTGTGGCGAGTGCGGTGTCAGCGGAGCGGACCTGCCGGTTTGGGGTGCAGAAGCTGAGTCGTCTGTTGAGGTATGCAGGTCCGGTGTTGTGGAGTGGCTTGTGTGCGTGGTTCAGGAGCGTGAAGGTGATCCACTTGTTGGTGGTGAGCCAGTGCAGGTCTCCCAGGTGGGGTGTGATGTGCTTTTGGCGAGGGATGTCGAGGACCGGGCGTGCAGAGGCATTTTGAATACGTTTAAGTTGTTTCTAGAGTTTGACCGAGGCTCCTGCGTAGAAGGTGTTTCCTTATTCCAACTTGCTGCTGATGAGTGCCTTTGTGACTGTTCTCCATGTTTCGGTGGGAAGCCACCTGTAGAACTTGCCAAGCATCTGGAGGGTGTTGAAGTAGGAGGCGTTTACCTGCGTTTACCTGCTTTGTCATGGAGAGAGTAAAGTTGATGATGAACCCCATGTTGCGTGCGTGGTTTGTTGGTGTTGGATCTGTTCCCAGTGCGGACGCACACCAGGAATTGTCCCAGGCGGAGGGGGTGGATTCGAGGATGAGCATTTCTGTCTTGTCCGAGTTTATCGCCAGATCGCAGTTCTTCATTCACTCAGCAACGGCTTACAGTCCTGCATGGTGTTTGGTTGTGTAAGTGAGGGTGGCCATGGTGAGGGAGAAGATCAGCTGGCTGTCGTAGGAGATGATGTTGAGGTTGTGCAGTCGGGTAACATGTGCGGGCGGTGACATGTACATGTTGAACAATGTTGTGTGAGAGTGAGCCCAGGGGTAAGCCGCTGATGATTAATGTGGATTCGGAACTTGAAGGGTGGAGGTGGACAGCCTGGGTTTTGCCGGAGAGGAAGGAGGTGGTCCAGTCACGAGCCTTGTCGCTGATCTCGGTGTTGTGTATGCGTGTGCATAGTGTGCGGTGCAAGACAGTGTTGAAGGCGTATTACAGGTCCTGGACGATGAGTGCTGCTGTTTCGCTGTTGTTCATCTGGTGCATTATGTCATTGGTGGTGGAGATGATGGCAATTTTGCTGCACGAGTTGCCGCAGAAGCGTGAATGGGAAGGATCCAGGATGCTGTTTCCATAGAGGTGGTGGGTCTGTTGTCTGTTGACGGTCTTCGCAATGACTTCTCACAGGAATGGTAGCAGGGAGATGGGATGTAAGTTCATGAGGTCCTTGGGGTCAGTCTTGTGTTTGTGGAGTAAGGGGTTGATCTCGGCGTGCTTCCAGCTCTTGAATGTTGAATTTTCGAAGGAGATGTTGATGCTTTTCTGGATATGGGGTGCAATGGTGGTGCTGGCTTTGTAGCAGATGTGGTGTGGGCATTTGTCTGACGTTGATCCATAGTGGATGTTGTACCAGATTGTGATTGTGTTTGTGTTGTTTATGTTGGTCCAGGAGAGCAGGGGGTTGATGCGGATGCTGTCCGTGGGGATGATGGTCTCAGTGCTATTAGTGACAGTCGTGACGTTGTAGCTGTCGTGGATGTCTGCACTCTTGCGATGGATGACAGTGTCAAGGGAGTTGCATAGGTCTTGCAAAGGTGGGATGTTGTTGGTGTGGGAGCTGGTTTTGGAGTGTTCTTTCACTATGTTGAAGAGCACTTTGCTGTTGTGTGCGTTGTTGGCTATGCGGTCTTTGAAGGAGGCCCTATTGCGGATCTGATGAGGTGATAGTAACTGCGGGTGGCGTCTTTGTGGGTTGCGTAGCTGTCCAGTGTCTGTTCATGGTGCCATTTCTTCACTAGCTCATGACAGGTCTGCATTGAGGCCTGGTGGTCTGCATTGAACCAGCTGGCTTACTTGCTGGTGTGTCTGTTGGAGTGTGTCTTAATCTGGGTGAGGGTGTTGGCGCAGTCGCCGATCCTTTGTCTGAGGTTCTGGGCGATGGAGTCAGTGTCGGTGGGTGTGCTCCGGGCAAGGCTGGTGGTTAGCTGGGCTTCTGTGACTTTGCTCCAGCAGTGCCGGGGGATCTGTTGGGTGTGGTGGTGCGTGGTGTCTTTATGGAAGGCGAAGTTGATGCATCGAGGGTTGTTCCAGTTGAGGTTGGTTGTGTGGTTGGAGCAGACGTGGGAGCTTGCGGAGAATATGTGGTCAAGCATGTGGCTGGCAGAGTGGGTGGGTGTAGTGATGAGTTTTCTGAGTCCGAGGTTGGCCAGGTTGTCGATCAGGGTGGTGGAGCTGGTGCCATTAATGTACACGAGGTGGAAGTTCAGGTCAACGTGAAGGATGTAGTCTGTGGATGTGAGGGCGTGTGTACTGACAAAGTCGGCGATCGAGTCGCTGAACTGTGTTTGGGGTCTGGAGGCTCTCTAGACGAGGGTTACTCTGAGGGTGGTGTTGGGATCGGTGTGGATCTGGAAGTACAGGTGTTTGGCGTTGCTGAGGATGTCGTCGGTGTTGTTTGAGACTCTGAGAGTGTTCCTGATGATGTTGGCAATTCCTACTTCTACTCCATTGGTGCGGTCCCTGTGGTTGATCTTGTAGCCGCACAGGATGGCTATGGTGAGGTAGTGTTCCTAGGAGGGGTACATTCGGGTCACTGTCATGAAGGCCATGTCTGGGGAGGTTGAGTCTAGTAGGTCCTAGAGTTCACTTGCGGGTTGGCGTCTGTGGCGGGTGTTGAGGACAATGCATCTGAGGTAGTTGGGTTCCTACCCAGTGGGTGGATTTGCTGATCGGATGCTGGTAACGATGCTGTTCCAGCAGGAGAAGGGTCCTTGTGTGCGTTTTGGTCTGGGCAGGAAGCAGGTGTGTGATCGTCCTATGTTGAGGGCGTTGAGGGTGCTGGCATCGTAGCGGCAACGTGTGTAGTTGCGTTTGCGGGCCCAGGATGGTCCTACACTTTGCACGGTCCAGGCGTTGACGTACGCCAGAGGAAGGGGAGGTGGGAGGATCAGCCTGGCGTGTGGGCAGTACGAATGGGCGTGTTGCTGTGCGGGTCAGCAGTGGATACTGCGGCGGGAAGGGAGAGCGGAGACGGGTGGAAAAACACGTGTCCAAATACAGGGTAAAAAAGGTAAATGAGCCAAACAACTAAACCAGGCAGAAGGGGGCACAGTGGGCCAAACTAAATTACACTTGCGAAGAAGGTACAGATTAAAAAACCCAAGGCAGACAGTGAAGAAGGGGCACAGCGGGTCATACGAGATTACACGAGCCAAATTGCACTGCCCACATTGATCAGATAGCACACTCTAGCAATATACCAGCTCTGACCCACGTCCATGTAGGACATATGCATGTGTGACAACATGTACAAGTCTGTTGCAGTGTCACCAATAAGGATAGCAAAGCATAATCTCCTGGCATAACGCCTTACACAGGATGTGTTGGTCAAAGATTGTTGTGATGCAGCACATTGCATGTCACATCTCTAGGTGTTCACAACAGATTCACATTACTGATGAGACCCAAGGGCACAGGTCAAACATACATACATGGAACTACAAAGTAAGCTACACTGAAGTTGAGTCTACAATAGTTACTGAAGCCAAAGTCCAAAGCGTCAGTCAGCCCCTACCTGTGCACAAACAATGCCAAACCAACTTCAGAGCCCTCGCATGAAGTGCCCACATATTGGCCAATGTGCCCATGGATGTCAGTTGAACTGCACTTAGCATGTAGTCTGAATCAGTGGCAAGATTACAAGGGTGTCATCACTATGAGCCAATGCCAAAGTCACAGCTGGAATGAGTGGCTATGACACTGTTGGTCCTGGGAGCAATGCAGCATGTCACCACTTGTGTGCAGCAGAACTGTGTGCCTGCAACCAAACATCATCAGGTACAAATGCATAACTCAACTGATTAAGGGTGTCAAAAAAGCAAGAAACTCGAAGTTAAGTCTGTATTCCAAACAGTGCAAATCCAAAAGACACCTGTGAATGACCTCTATTCCAAAGCCATGACTCAGTCTCATATAACTCATGTGACTCACTAACACTGTTATGCCATGTGACGTTAACAATGGACAAACAAATGACCAACAGCATGCATGGAATGGAGATTGATTGGCCATGCCCAGGAACATGTGAGGCAAAGCTATCTGATGCACTGGCACCACGCATCAAGTGTGCAAAGGTCTGTGCAATGGAGATGGACTCTGACCCAGGACCATCTGATATGCATGTTTTTCACGCTATATGTGTAACTTTGATATACTCACAATGCTATGTCCCTACGTTGAGTTGCAAATGTGCACCAATGTGCAGTACAACTCTGTACACCACACTGAAGATGTTGGAGGTCACAATAAACTGTCACCAGAGTAGGCCGTAAACCATATTTGCTAATCTATCAGACATGCAAGGTCATTGTGCTCACATCTAAGGTATCTGGACTCAATCCATCCTGCTGAGTGACAGGTCAGGACCATAGTTACACATACAATGATTACTCCAGTGATGGTATGAGTTGCACACAAAGGAGCAAGCTCCACTACCCTGCATCAGCCATGATATAAGTGCAAGCAAAAATCAAAAACTAACAAGATTTATTTCACAATATAAAAGATACAAAAACCCTTCACTAACACTAATCTATTACCCTAACTCTAACCCTAAACTAACTACAAATATTTATCATAACAAAAACTATCTACCCTAACTATTTACAAACACACAAAATGAATAAAGACATCAACCCCCCACCCAACGCTAAATGAAACCTATCCCCAAATCCTATCACATTCAAGAAGTAAAAAAAGTCTAAATCTACAACTAACTAAACCTATACTAAAACTATTCTAACTAATACACACAACAATGACCTAACACAACATAACACAAAAATAGGGACATTGTGGGAAGGGAGAAGAGGGGGATGGGTGAGAACATGGGGAGTCTTCTTTAATGCAGTCCCAGGTGAGTCTGGATCTCATGGAGGTGCCGGTTCAGATACAACAGTTCTCGCCGAATGTCCGTCAGAATGGCATTGTTCTTGGTTACCATCTGCATGAGTTGGGAAAGGACCGGATCACTCTGTGCAGGTGCAGGTGCTGGTGCAGGTGGCGGTGCAGGTTGGACTGGCACCTATGCGGGTGTGGCGGTAGGGGGATTGACTGTGTGGGAGCCCTCACTGGCACCTGAGGTCAAGGGGATGTTCCTGCTGCCGGTCAGAACACATTCTGGCAGTGACTTCCATGTCCCAGCCTTCTTCTCGGCCCGATTCCTCCTTGCCATGAGTCGATACCCCTTGTGGACCTTCCTCACATGGAGGTACCGGTCCTTGGCAACCTGGAATGTGTGTTGCTCCTCAGGTGTCATGTTGTCTGTAAAAATAAACTCAATGTCATTTTTCTGTCCCCTACACTATATAAACGTCCAACATGATATCTGTATCACAAGTTCAAAACAACATGGGAGGCAACACACCCGCTTCACCCTGTTAAGTCAAAGACTGACCTGTTAAACCCAATGTCTACGCATGATTCAATCACTACATGCTGTGGAGACTGACATGACAGTGCATGGCATGGTACATGCACTGACACAACTAAAAGCTAATGAGTAATGACACGCTACAAACATGGCACCATTTGACAACCGGGCTGTGGGTGACATGTACAATTGACTTCAGTCGGGAGGCATAACCCCTATGTGCACAGCACCACCCTCTCTCATCCTGTGACAGACAGCTGCATCAAAAGTACAATGCTCATGTGCAGCCACGTGTGTCCCCCAGGAACTGTGAGCAGTACATCAAGTCAGTGCCAAGACATGCACTCTTACACAAGCGTGCAAGGGTGTATGTGTGCAGGTGTGAATAACTACCTATTGTAGTCTCACACTACATGCACAATAACAGGACTGGGACTGCCCTACTCACACTTGCAATCATATTGCATCATGCCGCACACATGGAAACATGTTTGGTGTATGAATGCTAACTTAGGCACTTACTCACTCCACCATTACTATGCAATTGGTGATAGTCATCCAGTGCGAGGGGGAGACATCAATGAACCTCACCTGCCACTCATGCATGTGCTGTAACCACCAATCCCACTCCATAGTATAGATGAACACACATGCATCATCTACGCAAACTGTTACAATGGATTACACATTGTAATGGCACCCTGGCGTCATGAGGGTTGTGTAATTGTTATGGCTAATGCGTACTCACAGATATTTTTGGCGCAGGCTGGATTTTCAAATCTATGTGACATCAAATGATGCATAGCTAATGCATGCGTATGAAATGTGTGTTGAGTAATGTCAGCAATTGTGTCAGCTAAGTTGGTACACACGATCCTGATTCCAGCATGGAATGTCCCCACGGACATAGCCTGTCAACACCATTGCAGTGCACGAATATTAAATTTCAATTAACATACACATCTATTGAATGTGTTTATGTAACACGCCATTGACAAATTTGGCTCTCAGCTACACACTGCCACTTCTGGTTCCCTGCTATGCAGCATACCTTAGGGATCACTGTGCCAAGATGTCTGACCTTGGACGGACATAAATGCACTGCCTCCTTGTGCACAATGCAACACCCACTGCACGTCCCTTGGACGATGTTTACAGCATGTAAGTGTGCCATCTTTACTAGGCTGCGCAAATGAACATGGGAGAAAATGCAAGTGGCCTATTGCCAACACAACTTCAGTGTAAATGCCTAGTTGGCAGCATTAGTTGCTCGGAAATAGGCACATACATTGACATGTGTATCACTGACTATTGATGGACAAAGTCACAACTCTGAATAAGATGCATTGTACCCCTTCAAACTTCCATTTTTGACACAGATCTGAAATGCTGAATACCTCTGCACATCGTAGGCAATTAACAAGCAATACACACCCATGATGCTAATCAACAACGTGTTGCATTTGACACAGACACTCATGACCCCGCAACATGCCAATATTTGTTGTCACTACTCACCAGTGGCGTGTGGGTCCCGGAATCAGTCAATGGCCCCCTGGGTGATAGGTTGACATCCATCTGTGAGAGGACAAACCTAAATATGTGTTGTTAGCAAACCTTAGCAAACGTGGCATATTCACAATGTGAATTATTACAGTGACAGACAATGCTACATCCCTGTGGTGTTGACTTCATGTTGGCCACATGACTGGGTCTACTTTGAATGGCATCCACACACGACCTGTAGAAGCAGAGGCTGCCCAGCCAAAACATCACTGCTGGCAGACCTGCACATATGAGTTGTGTCAGGCAATATCAAGGCACCTCATGCACACGGAGCGAGAAAAAAACAGTTGCACTAATCATCCTTGACCTATCGCTGCGGCGTTCGCCACTGTCTCTCAAAGCCCCCCCAATATGCAGACTCCACAACAAAGGGATCCAAGACAAGGCCCTCAACTGGATCTGCTCCTTCCTCAACGGACATACGCTGTGGGTCAGACACCCCCCTTTTGTCTTGGAGCCTGCAATAACCACTCGTGGAGTCCACCAGGGATCCTCACTCAGCCCTACAATCTTCGACATCTACATGGCTCTGCACACCACAATCGTGATTAGCTATGGACTCAACATTGTATCATAGGCATACGACTGACAACTCCTCCTTGACACATCCAACTAACACAACTCCAGCAAACACAAGTATTGAGAAGCCATGGAAGACCTTGCTAAATGGATGTCATACAGCTGCATACAAGTGAACAACAACAAAACATAAGTACCCATCGTGCTCCAAAACCTCCACGCATGGAATTACACAGGGTCCTCACACGGCATATGGAACCCACACCCCACCACGGACAAGGCACGCAACATGGAATCCATCATGGACTCCGATGTCCAAAATAATTGCAAGACCTATCCGGTCTCATCATCCTGCTTCCACACACCCTGCCTCCTATATCAGACTGTCAAATGACTCCTACTAAAACACACATAGACACTCACTCATGCCCTGTGCGACCGCTCACCCTACTACGGCACCACAGTCCATGCCGGAATTTACATGAGCTACATCCGCAAGCTGCAGGACATCTCAAATGTAACCACAGGACTGATCCTCACACTGCCAGAACCCTGTCACACCTCCCACCACCTGCGCACACTCCACTGTCTCCACATCAAAGCTAGTGTCACCTTCAAGATGTTCACCCAGGCTCACACAGCCATCCACAACACTGGGCTAACATACCTTAACGTCCAACTCTCTTTCCAGGCACATCAAAGGACCCAACGATCAGACCAGCTAGCCTCTGCTGTGTTCCCCCGCACCAGAGAGACCAGATCGTGAGTCTGCTCCTTTTCCTACCTTGCAGACATAGCCTGTGACAACCTTCCGCTACACCTCTGACAGGCAACGTTGCTCCCCATCTCCAAGCAGTAACTCTGAACATTGCTCTTCAACAGACACGCCTCTTGCTATACTTCAACATGCAACCACCGCCACGCACCCTGCAACCCTTCCTTCTGAGTATACACTCACAATAAGCATGTGTATTTTGGGATGGTTAACACAGGGGATCTCCATTCCTATGTGGTATTTACAATGGCAAACTTAATTTACGCGGTCATTACAACGCCAATCGTCACTACAACTTGCACCGCATGGCGCACACCAATTATGGATATTTGGGTTGACTATTCCAACACCTTCCCTACTGTTGCACACACTGTAGTGAGTAAGTCATACAAATCGTAAGTCAAGGTCATTGTGCAGAAGTATTTTTGGCAAGTAGCATTGTATTAACCACGTTGTTACAGTGTCACGGTCTTGAGACAGCATAAAGACATCATATCTTCTTGTTACACACATCACTCACATATGTACGTAACATTAGTCATGGACAAAAAGGGAATTGGTACTTACCACCCTGGATGCCAGGCATGACTCCTGTGTAGTCCAGCAGGTCGTGCCAGCGGTGCTTCCAATGGCACACAGTCCGGTTGACTTTGAAGCAGCGGAGCATCTGCACCCGCACACGCTCCCACCGCAACTTCTGCACTGCAAAATTGCAGCCCTGGAGGATATGTTCTCCCCTCTCCAACATCAGAGGCAGGTAACAACGCACCAGCCAGAGGAAGCCCCCCATGCCCCCTCTGACATCCGCCCTGACCTTCCCACAGCCGGCATCTCCTTGCACCCCAGTTCTCACAAAAGCCTAACAAAAGAAAACCCTCTAATGACACAAAACTAAAATAACCCACCACAAACACAACAAGACTGAGGACAGTAGACAATAAAAAGTAATAAAACTGTAAAATAATTTCAAAAGACACTTTAGACAGGACACAGCAACACAGCAACACTCCCAAATCCACTCTCCAAAACCACAATCCACAAGACACCTCCTTCACTCAGCCAAATCAACCGCAATATGCTCAAAAGAAAAAGTGAAAGTGAATGCCACATCCCTGGGATACAGGAAGCATGCATACATCACTTCATGTGTGTTAGCGGCAGGTTTTGTACAATGCGACAAAAATCTGCACTCTAAGGGGCCGCTAATGTACTCAGGCTGATACTTTAATGTGTATGCGGCCTGTTTTATTAAATGTGATCATAATCTGCACGCTAAGGGGCCACTAATGTACTCAGGCTGAATAAATGCAATCATAATCTGCACGCTAAGGGGCCGCTAATGTACTCAGGCTGATACTGTCATATGTATGCGGCCCGTTTTATTAAATGCGATCATAATCTACACGCTAAGGGGCCGCTAATGTACTCAGGCTGAATAAATGCGATCATAATCTGCACGCTAAAGGGCCGCTAATGTACTCAGTCTGATACTGTAATGTGCATGCGGCCGTTTCATAGATTGCGATGGGTTTCTTCACGCTAAGAGGCCGCTACTGTCCTGATGCTGATACAGTCTTGTAGAGTGTGTCCAGCGATGTCCTTTCAAATGCGAGGGAGAAAAATCATCACGTTTGAGATAAAAATATAACGCCCCACCAGTTTTCATACAATTATGGACAGTCAGGCCAAAACTCTGATCACAGCACAATAATGTAATGTGAAAATAGGTTTGCACAATGAAGGCAGACTACATTTTAGGGTTACATCTTTTTATAGAAAGGAAGACATTTTTGTCAAACACAGCTTGCAGCCTACATCCATAGGCCGGCGGGGCAAGCATTGTGACCATTTACACAGCATTTAAGCCGCAACCCGGAGGCCGGCCGCATACCAGAAGAGCGAACAAGACACTAAGAGCGTCTTCCGTTTTCCAAAGAATAAACACGTAAAATAGACAAGTGAAACAATCAAGAACAAGGGAGAAAACAAACCCCTCCCCCAATACCCCTCCCACAACCCCACCTTCCGCACCGGTTGCAGCCTCCCTAGATGATAGTAAGAATACAAAATATGCTTGGAAGTAAGCCCCTTGTCACTCCACTGGGTGAGCGGCAGCGGATGATTGCTCCATCGGTAGAAGGCGTCAGACCTGCAAGTACTTGGGGCATGTGACTTTCCTCTTATCTCAGGACAATGAAATGACAAAGGGGCACCACACAGTTGCAAAATCTCTCACCCTTCCCTCTGCACCCCGAGACAGACCCTCCATAGCTAATAGGTTCCTTAAACGTTGTAACCAGGACAGGAGCCCTGGAACTGCCACTGTACCCCACTGCGCTAAGATAATCTGCCTGTCCGCCAGCAACGCTCTGACTATTTGTCTACCCCTGAGGGATGTTAGTGGGAAGGCCTTAGGATGTGAGAGGCCAAGGAGAGTGTACTGCGGTGCGCCGGGCATTGCAATATCGCACGCTGTATCTATGTTATCTAAGGACTCACCCCAATATCTTTGCAATTTCAGGCAATGCCAAAGTAAGTGCATGAGGGTACCAGTCATTCAGCATCCCTGCCAGCAGTGATCTGGCTTGCTTTTATCCCAGCCATGTAGTTGCACAGGTGTGCAACACCAATGAGAGCGAACCTTAAAGGAGGTTTCAGCCCCCGCTACACTGTGCGCAGTGTGGTGTGCGCGATACAGGATACGTTCCCATTCCTTGGAGGAAAGCGGCCTCCCCAGCTCCATTTCCCACAAAACCTGCGCTTTTGTGCACTGACCACTTGGACTGGTCAAAAGCATTTTGTACAGCTCAGATATGAGGTGACGTTTGTCCTCCTTACACGCTAACCACTTCTCATATGAAGTAAACAACCTCGACATTCGTGCATAGTTAGTAGGCCCACCCTGTGACCCAGTGTGTTAGTTGGCGTTATGAATACACATCAGCAGCGGGCAAATCATAATCCTGTAGGAACCGCAGACATGTCACCAGCCCTTCTAAATCAAAGATGGACCCTATGCTCTTGCAGCCCTGTTCTAGCCAGCGATGGAACATCGCTGATTCCTGACCCGAGGGTAAGTCCGGGTTATCCACGCTGGAGGTCATTGGTGAGGGGAAAGAGGTCCAGCCCTTCCGTACTGCCACCCTGTCCCAAACCTTGAGGGTGGGCGCCGTAACCGGTGAAGAGTACAAGCCCCGGGCCCAGTGCTTATGGGCTAGCCACAGTTCTATCCAGATGTTTTTGCCCGCCACAGACTGGTCCATGAAGTTCCAGTGCTTCTCAGATAGCAGGCTATTCCATTCCACTATATATCAAAGGCATGTGGCCACAAATGAGGGGCAATCCCAGGCCACCTTGCATTTTCGGGCGTGTAAGCTGCGCAAGTGAGAGTCGAGTCCGCTTGCCCTCCCTGACAGATTTATTAATGAGGGCTTGCAATCGTGTGAGTGCACGGGGCTGGGGCACCATGTGTCCAAATTGAAATATATAGAGAATGCGTGGAAGAATCAACATTTTCCCTCCCGCTATGCATCCAAACCATGTGAGGCACAGTTTTGACCAGGGGTCCAGCGCCTTAGCCGTCTCATCCAACAGTGTTGAAGGTTTGAGCGTTACTGTACGGGCATGAGTCGGAGCCAGTTGGAAACCCAGGTACTGTGTATCCCCCTGCACCCAACGGAATGGAAATTGTTGTTCCATAGCCAACACTTCCTCAGGTGTATACACAGACTACCTTTTATGTTCCAAGACAGTTGACACCCAAAATGGCATGTAACATGACTCCTCCCCACCTCAATTGCTAATTTCACAGACATTCATTCAAAAAAAGATGTGAATTGTAAGGGCACTACTCACCTGAGGTGGTCTGTAGGTGATGAGTATGTGCGCAGATCAATCCTACAATAAGGGTGGGCATGATGTGCCCTACTCACACGTGAGGCTCACAATTCGCTGTGGGGGAGTGGGAGTGCAGCTCCGTCTCAGCCAAAGAGCCATGTGTTGTCATTCCGCATGTAAACGTGCTGGGTGGGAGATTGTTTGATGTTGACTTTCATCTCGTCCATGGCTTTGCTGGCAACGTAGGTGGAAGCTCTTCCTCAGGCTCTTGATTTGCCGATCACGGTCGAGTCTGCAAGGGCAAGGTTGTCAGAGCAGCAGTTCCTCTTGGGGATGTTGAGGTTGACTCTCTCGTGGATGTCTTTGAGTCTGATGATGTGTAGTAAATTGTAGGTGTGTGTGAGTAGTTTGAGGGTTATTTTCTCGTTGTCGGTGATACATTGGATGTTCTGTATGTGTTGCCTCTTGTGTTTGTGACATGGGCTTCTGAAGACAGGTGTGTCTGCAGCCTTCAGGCTGTGTTAGAACTTGTATAGTGGCGTTTTGTAGATCCCTGCATTGAGTTTGTTGCAGTAGTCCATTCTGCTGGGGATGTGTGCGTTGTTGACAATTTTAATGCATCCTGGGGTTATCCATTGTGATGGATTAGCTTAGCTCAGTAGGCAGCTGTAGCACACAATGGAGTAGATCTAGCATGGCAGGATGATGGAGGATTTGGGATGATGCCAAACTTGTGTGCATGGTCTGTCAGTGAGGGCAGGCTCACAAGGGCAGACAACCACCAGAGGTTGTCCCATGCGAATGTGGATGGACCAGGGATGAGGAGGTCAGTCTTCTCGCATTAGAGCTTTATGCAGAGGTTTGTCATCCAATCTGCTAGTTCCGACATTTATTCCTGGGAGCTAGCTTTTGTGTCTTCTGCGTTATTCGTGAGGGGGAGGATGAGCTGTGTGTTGTCTGTGTGGGATGATATGCTTACACCGTGCTGTTTAGCAATGGCAATGAGTGGGGACGTGTGTATATTGCAAAATGTGTGTCTTAGTGACGCTCCATGTGGTACTCCGCAGTTGTTGCCTGGGATTTTGGAGATAGGGTTGGAGGATGGTCCTTTGGCTTATTGCGGGGGGAAAGAGTGGATCCAGGAGAGGGCTGTTCCTCGTATCCCCTTGTGGTGGTGTCTGACCCCTGAGGTGTGGTATGAGAGGGTGTTTAAGGCTGGATAGAGGTGTAGTAGGATGTGTTGTCCACATTGTGACCCAGGTCAAGTGGCATGCATATTTAATCATTGGCAGCATGGTGTACGTCCTTGGTGCTGTGCTTGATGTCAAAACCAGACTGGGAGTGGTCCATGATGGAGTTCTCTTCAATGTACCCAGTCAGCTGGGTGTTTATGGGTCTCTCAGTGACTTTGTCCACCACGGGGTGCAGGGAGATGGTCAGATAATTTGTCTTGTCTGTTGGGTCATACTGCCAATGAGCCAATTTGTTAAACATCGTGACCGGTCTTGATGGTCTTCATGAAGGTGTCCAGGGATGGTGTGCATGTGAGCCTTGCTGGTGGCTCATTCAATATCTTGGATGCATGCAGAGTTTTTTTTTCCCCATTTGGCACCATTTCAGACCCAATTTACAGCTTAGACCCACAGTTCACACCCACTTTTCAGATTTACACCCATTTTAGGACACAGTTTTCCAAATTGAGCCCCAATTTCACACCCATTTTTCTGCTTGGACCCACAGTTCACACCCACCTCTCAGATTTGAGCCCCATTCCACATCCACTTCTTAGATTTGAGCCCCATTCCACACCCACCTCTCAGATTTAAGCCCCATTCCACACCCACTTATCAGATTTGAGCCCCATTCCACAACCACTCCTCCACATTGAGCCCCATTCCACACCCACTTCTCAGATTAGTGCCCCATTCCACACCCAATTTTCAGATTTGTCCCTCTTATCACGGCCTTAACAGTTATATGTAACAATTAATTAACCAATGAAATCATTTTTTGGCACTTCCAAACCCATACATTATAAATTATCATATCAAGTACACCCTGTGAATCATGAATTACATACTATTTGACACAACCATTGATAAGTTGTGTGCCCGATTTTACTCATTGTAAAGTCAGCTTGTGCACGATTGACGCACTATTGCATCTCTGGGATGATGAAACATACACACCATGATTTTACTTTGGTACTCTTACTTGAAATTATTGTACAATGGTAACATTTCATAGTGATATACTGATGCAGGAGAGTAACTTGCAAACAGGGTATGTGTGTTGAGTTTGTTTATTGTCACAAACAGTACTTGAGGTCCTTTTCTACATGCATGTATTTGCTTTTCTCATTCACAATGTGATGTGCTCATGTGAAGAAATTATTTATGATCCTGTCCCTTCGGGCAATTCCAGCAGCAGTGGCTGTGGGGTGTGGGCCACCTCGCTGATCCTCGTCATCATCCTGGTAATCGCCCGGTGCTGCAGGCACTTGGATCCAGGGGGCATTTCTGTGGACACAAATGTTGTGCAATACACATACCACCTGTAAAATCCAGGCAATGGAAACGTAACTTGAGCATGCCAAATGTACGCTCCACGATACAACGTGTGCGTTGATGTGCAGCATTGTACTGCCTCTGTGCCTGAGTGGTGGGGTTTCGTTTGGGTGTCATCATCCACGGGCAGAGAGCATATCCTTGATCACCTATGACATGTGAGGGATAGATGGGTACATGATTCATTAGGCATACTATGTTGGCAATGTTGACAGTTTTTATCTTGTGATTTTAGCTATTTTTAGACTTAGGTAAGACATGTGTTGCTTCTGGCTATGCTGAGCACATTGCCTCAGTGTTGATCGTCCAACCATCCATTTTGCTTGTGTTTGCTGCACGGTTGCATACGTGTCACTACAAATGTACAAAATGGGAATGAGACCTGCACAACAACCCCAGACACCAACAGGCAGCCTGGCTTTCCTGACATCTAGCCAGGGCACTGATCCACACTCCTCGCAGTCACCACCATGTGAATGTTAAAATGACATAGGCCACACATGACACAGCTCACATTTAGACATGCATCTCATGCTGATGGCAGACCTGTAACACCACACAAGCCATGCAATTGTATGTCCAGAGAGAAAACGAAGGGACAGACCGCAGCCACCTCATCTGCAGGGCCCACTGGAGACAGTGAAGGTTTGAAAACACCATTAACAATTACTTTTGACAAAACGTAAACTTCAGGGCCTGCGTCATCTATCACTAGCAGGGCATGAAACTCACATGACACAACTTCTCCAAATCATTTACACTATGTGGTTTATTTGACCAGATCAGACTGACCACACACTTCACCAAGCTGATACACATGGCATGGGTCACCTTTGCACACTTCTTTGCATTTGTCATTGTTTAGCATTTGACCTATCTATTTCAACAAACAAGTAGTGGCCGAATAGACATCCACTTACTCATCGGGCAACCACATGACACACCATATCACAGGGGTGAGAATGAGAAATATGTGTGGCAGAGTGAGAGAGGAGATGCTACTAAACACCACCAACAGCAGCATCAACAACACTGTAGTCAACACCAATGGTGCTGTATGGTAGTTTCATGACACATTTTGCGGCCTATGCATGCACATTTGCCTCACAATGCACTTCCTACAATCAAAGTGCATTGTTACAACCTTGGTCACGACAAACCTCTGACTTGACACACTGATTTTACATGTGTGAGTACTTATGCAACGTTGGGTCACCCTAATAGGTCACCAGCAACAAGAACTACAACATAATCATCTTCATCAACAATGCGACCACACACCAGACTGGAATACCAGTGAGGATGACTTTGATTAGGTACATAGATGGCCAGGTGCTGGGGGTTACTCTACACCATGGGTACTCACATACTTTCTCTCTGGTCCCAAATTTGCAGTGTGGTTTGTGGCTAGGGGTGGGCGGAATTTGCAAAATTCACTTTCGCAAATTATCGCGAAAATGTTAAAAATCTCCGCAAACACGCGGAAATATCGCGAAGATGCGGAAGTATTTTTTTCCGCCCGTTCGCGGTATTTTATGCGTGGTCGCGGCTCGCCAACTTACCCATGTGGTTGCTCGCGGGCGTGGCCATCTTCTTTTCACTTGTCTCGCGGTGCATGATCGCAAGAAGAAAGACGTGATCGCGCGACGAATGACGTTAATGCGGGCGCAAACTGTCGCGAGACAGCGCAAATGGCTACCAACAATCCAACATCTCGTGGAGAACGCGACCGGATCGGGAAAACTTGTCGGAGAACGCGGGGATTCAGGTAAGGCGATCGCGCGCGCGCGAGAATGATTTATTTTACAGCGCGAGCAAGCAAAAAATTCCGGTAAAATGAGGATTGCGGAAATTTTGACATTTTCACGCTCTCCGCGGGATGCGAAAATGTCAAATTATCGCAATTTCCGCGAGCGGAACGGAATTTTAGCCCAGGCCTATGTGTGGCAGTGTGCCGCACCGGTGGGGGCGGGGTCAATGGGGAAGGGGGCGGGGCTAGTGAGAAAGGAAACTGACCATGTGATTGGACACAGGCCTCTGGGGCGGGCACCCTCGCTCACAGAGCCACCAGACCTGGCATACACACATCTTTCTCTCACTCTCTCTCTCTCTCTCTCTCTCTCTCTCCCTCTCTGTCTCTCTCTCCCTTCCTCCCTCCATCCCCCCTCCCTCACTCTCTCTCTCTCTCTCTCCCTCCCTCCCTCTCTCTGTCTCCCTCCCTCGCTCTATCTCTCCCTCCCTTGCTCTATCTCTCTCTCCCTCTGTCTCCCTCCCTCTGTCGCCCTCGGTCTCCCTCCCTCTGTCGCCCTCCTCCCTCTGTCTCCATCCCTCTGTCTCCCTCCCTCTGTCTCTTTCCCTCTCTCTCCCTCTGTCACCCTCTGTCACCCCCCCCAGCAGCTTGGGCTGGGACAGCTTCCTGGGCACACACACACACAGCCGCTCCCCAGTACTTCACAGGTCTTTCATGGACCATTTACTTGTTACCAAGTTTTTGTTATATTTCACCTCTTGGCACACATGCATCTCCACTCTGACTATCGCTGGAATCGCACAGCCCCCATGATGCAGAGTCTATCGGAGTCCGCGCTGGTGCGGCAGTGTTTGGTGGCACTCTTAATAAATCTACAGAAATGGCACACAGGTACAATGTCTGCAAGGTCCGCGGCCCACCAAGAAAGGCTTGTCGGGCCGCTGGCGGCACGTGGGCTATACTATGAGTACCTGTGCTCTATGCAGTGGAGCCTGTATACCTCATCCTCGTACACAATACATCAGCATGTTGCATGTAGTGGTGTGCCCATGCATTTTGTGCCCCCCCAATCAATACCTAGGCAATGTATTTACATCCTCACTCTTGATGGGTAAACATGATTGTGTTTTTTGGGCATGTGGTGTGTTCAGTTGGTACTTACCCACAAGCAATGCATTTCCATATGTGCCATCCTGGAAGCGCTGGTTTATGATGCAGTGTCGGAAGATGAATGCATCATGCACATTCCCTGGAAATGTGGCAATGACATTTGTGAACAGTCCACTGTGGTCCACTATTGCCTGCACATTCATTGAATAGGTGTGCTTCCTGTTGCGGTATATGTGTGCGCTGTCCGCAGGGGGCACATATGGTACATGTGTGCAGTCAATTGCACCGATCACCTGTTGTAAGCCAGCAATGGCATGGAATCCTTGCTTGATGGCAATCTGCTCCTGCACAGTGTTGGGGAAGTGAAGGTGCTGGGGAATCAGGATGAGTATGCCATCCAAGACAGTGGGGAGGAAGGTTGAGAAGGCTGCCTGTGATACTCCACCGACTCTGGCTGTTGTTGGTTGGAATGTCCCAGAGGCCAAAAAGTGCAGCACAGCGAGCAGTTTTGTCTGCGGAGGGATGTTGGTTGTCCACTATATTGGTGGCGTCAGCCTGTGGGCAATAAGGGTCAGGATGTGCTGGATGGATGTCCTTTTGAGCCTGTAGTGGGCTATGACTTCCTCTGGTCTTAAGTCTGCGAGGTAGACACGTCTGCGCAGTGTCCGCTGTCTTCTTCATCGCTGCATGGGTGGTGGTAGTCCTGGGGGTGGTGGCATTGGCAGTGGCTGTTGTTGTTGTTGCCTTGGTGGGACTCCAATCTGCATGATGACTACCTCCATGGCTTCTGTGGATGTTCTGGGGAAGCTCGGGCCTACTCTCCCTTATATACACCCACTTATCTACAGTGTAAGTCAGGTTTTTATCAGGTGTTAATAACTGGAGTTAGCGGGAGTTTTTTTGTAGCTAAGCGGGTTGGCGATATCCTTGATAATAGTGAGAAGCTGTGTTAGCGACTTTTTTCGTGGGATTTTAGTCAGGAACACCTACCTTCCATGTCATTAGCGTTGATTATCGCTGACTTGCAAGGCGATAAATTTCCGGCCGCTATCGCTGGAAAAGTAACGCTAACAGGGGTATCGACGCCTTGTTGATAGGGCGATAGATTTATCGCCACTTTATCGACGAAAACTGACGCTAACGTGGTGATAAGTCCCTTGATGATATGCCCCTATGTTCACGTATCACAAGCCGAACGTTATTTGAGACAGATTGAAAGCTCTATTTTTCTGTGTCACTCTGCCATGTAGCACTGCCTGCCCGTGCTTTATTTTAATCATTTGGATGTGTTCACATTTGCTTTCGTTATATCAACGTTTAAAAGATGAACGTGTTATAAAGTAGTATCCACAGGGTGCCCTCCTAAATCTTAGCTGGAGAGGTGTAAAATACCATTTGCTAATCCAAAACGTTCAAAGACAGTGCAGTGAACATTTAGATGATTCCCATTTTCAATTTAAAACATTACATTCATGTATTCTCGGTGAAGAATAGGATCATTACATTTCACTTATTCTCACTGAAGAATAGAAAGAGTTAGCAGCTTCTTAAAAAATATCTAAAACTTAAATACTTTAATATTTACAGATAGATCCACTGGGCTCATCTATTACCTTTATCGTTCAATAAGACGGCCCTTTTAAGAAGTGAATCTCTATTTAAATCCCTTACGGACTGACTGCATTGATCACTTCTCTGCTTAAAGCTTAAAAACGTTGCTGTTTTTCCAACTTGACTTCTTTTATTAAATGTCTGTTAAAAATCCAGTTCCGAAAAATCTAATACTGAACTGTAGGTCACAGTCTTCAGAAGTCTATCTGTGTCTTACTTAATATGCTAAGTACCGCACGCGTGCACGCCAGGGAGGCATCCATCTTAAGAGCCTTTGTTTAAAACTAATTTCCAATTCTCCGCAGCCCCTCGCGAGCGTCTGCTGGTTTGAATCAATTACAATGGACATGCGTTGCTTGGAAGGTACAAACAGCCTTGTCCTAATGACAGAGGCCTTCCTATACACGGCACAAATGGATGAGTCTCCTGTTAGGACTGTCCCTCGCCCCTGCGTTAGAATCACTCAAGGCTAACATGGTCATGAAGAAGGACTGGCGACCGACGGTCCTTCATTTTCAATAATGTGACAGGCTGGGCCCGAGGCACCGGGGTTCTTCCCTCTGCCTTCTGGACTCCAAGGTGAGCATCCATTATGCAATTTAGCACTCTGCCGAGTGTCAGTATGGGGCTGGATTATGCACATTAAGCTGACTGGGATGCTCCCTTTTGATTTATCCGGTGCCTCATCTGATAATCCTGTTCATGTTATAAATTGCCATAGAATAAGTGGAAGAGCGTACCATGAAAATCTCCCGACTTGCTTTCCCTGCAAGAAGCACAGTGCAGTCAGGTTGAAGTATTTCTCTATTTGGCTGACAGGCATCCAAATATACATGAGCACTAATTTTGTTATTAGCTTAACATTCAAAACATGAATTTATATATTCAATATTAGGTTTTCATTAGTGCACACCAAGCCCAGCAGACCCGGGAAAGATTCTCATTTGATTTCAATAGGAAATAAGATAGAACAATTACATTTGGTGGCAGAATAACTAATCCTTTATGCAAAGCAACACAGAAAGGGAACTTGTTGCACTGCACAAAAGGGAGAGCAGGGTTGTGTCATATATATCTATCTATATGGAGCACATTTTCTCTCGTGTTGCGCTGGTGCACGACAAAGGCAACCTTTTGGCATGGTGTAAGGGTGTCTGCATTACAGGCAAGACTGTTTTTGTGCAGGAAGACATCTTCCTGTACAAAGAGAATCTTTAGAGGCATATTTCGCTATGTGTGCAGCAGAAAGAGAAAGTAACAAGGAGAAATTAACAATATTTCTCCTAGTTACAGGAGAGTAGGATTTGCTTCTTATGGTTACCCCCACTTTTTGCTGATGTTTCACTGTTTTTCCACTTTAGTCTGGCTGTGGGCCTGCTATCCAGGACCCCAGCCTAACTGCTTCCTCTATAAATTGATTCCATGTACCTTAGGTACATCACAGATTGGATTCTGGGGTGCCCTTATAAGTCCCTAGTATGTGATTTACTATGAACCCAGAAGCCTACCAGGGGCTGCAGCATGTATTATGCCACCCCAGGGAAGCCCTCTAAATTTGACACCACAGGTCTGCTACTGCAGCCTGAGTGGGGTGGTGCATGCACCCCTTACTGAGCTATAGGTTCACTATATCTCACCCTATCGCTGCACACATAAACCTATCAGTCACCCCTATGGCAGGCCTTATCATTCCTGAAGGCAGGGTGCTTGGCTTTGTGTGAGAGGGTGCACATGCATGAGCAGAGCCCCTCTGCAGCCTTCAGAATCTCTTTGCCAGGGTTGTCTGAGATGCAGCCTGACTATATACTCTTAAGTGCATTATAACCAAACGGTAAATGCTAACTTTGGACTGGCTGCACGGAAACATGTGGTGTTTGGTGTTAAACACCTTGGAATCATACACCCACACCAGTAACTGGTGAGGGAGTATGATCCCACCCTTCTTGAGGGAGAGACAAGATAGCACCGGTATAACCGGTACCAGCTAACAGAGCGCTGGCATCACAAAATGGATGCTGCCAGCCACAGACACGAGTCTGGCCTCTTGCTGCTGACCGAAACTCCGGAAGGGAAGGCCTGGACAATAGGTTTCCTATCACAGGGAGGTGTTACCACCTCCCAGACAGGCCTTAGTGGATTAGGGCTGGGTGGGTGCACTCCAGGAGTTCTTTGAAGTTCAGCACTACGGGCACATTTGGTGTCCCTGTGCATAGTCCAGTTCAAACCGGCTGGCAAGTGACCCAGACTCTGTCCCCTCTACTTTCAGGTTCTTTACATCTTCGATCCAGGCTTGGATCTCTTCGGACACTTCTCCTCTTCACGGCTTCCGCACTTTTCAGTCTCCTGCCATTGAAAACTTCGACACGCCCGACACCATTTGAAACCTATGCACCCGGCTTCCCTGGGTGAGGTAACACGAGTACTCTGGTGCTCCCGTGGGTGTTGGCCCTAGAACCATCTAAGTCCAAAAGGGTTTGTTCCTTGTCCACTCCTAAGTATCCTTAAACTTTAAAAATCTAACCTCGACTTTCCCCATAGAAGCTAACGGGAGCTCGTGGCTGTGTTCTCCCACTGCACACGTCCCCCGTGGGTCCCCTGTGTCACTGTGTATAAAGATGGGTATGCAGTTCATAAGGGTGAGGAGACATATAAGATCAGCGAGTACTAGGTTCGATATGTAGGTTCAATAAGTGAATCCTATTATTCAAAGTGAGAGCGGGAGACCCCTCTTCGGAACTGGAACCCTCACACATCCAGCAAGCTAGGTGTCATGCTTCATCATCTGGGCTTGCTCCTCATCGGCCGGCGCTGCAATGCCTGACAGGCTCCCATAAATGGGGCTCTTTGTCAGAGATCTTTTGTCCCTGCCATTTGGTGCAGTGGGGGTGAGGGGCCCAGTAGTGTAGATGTAGTGTAAGTGATTTAAAACAGGTCAATTATTCCTTGAATTGTATTTATTCTGGTAGGTAAATTGCCTGATTAAAAGTCAATAGAGTGGTGTAAAGCTAGGGGTTAAGTGCCTAGATGCCTAAGTCCTACTCTCATTCGGTCGACATGTTTCTTGCCTCCCACATCGTAATACAGTGGGCAATGTCCCACTGATGTCACGGAACCTAAGGGCCTAAATAGTATGTCCTCATCAAATTCCGGTCGAATAAACGGGACACCAACAGTTAGTTTCCGGAAATCCAGAGATTGTGTGCAGGCTCACCTACCCTCGCCGCCGGAATCAGTGGGACATTGCCACTGTATTACGATGTGGGAGGTAGGTTTTCCCCTCTCATTTTGTGTAGATAGCATTTGATACCCTGGTCCTGGTGAATTGCCCATGATCTTACTGACAACAGAGGCAAGAAACATGTCGACCGAATGAGAGTAGGACGTAGGCATCTAGGCACTTAACCCCTAGCTTTACGCCACTCTATTGACTTTTAATCAGGCAATTTACCTACCAGAATGAATAGAATTCAAGGAATAATTGACCTGTTTTAACTCACTTACACTACATCTACACTACTGGGCCCCTCACCCCCACTGCACCAAATGGCAGGGACAAAAGATCTCCAGCAAAGAGCCCCATTTATGGGAACCCGTCAGGCATTGCATTCTGACACCTCCATAGGGTACCTCTGTTTCCTCTCATAGGAGGGAATCCTCTCATGAGAGGAAAAAGAGACTGCTCAAGTATGAGGAAGCTCAGCTTAGGATCAGATGAGAGCAGATAGCCCTAGAAAGGGAGTCCCTAGAGCTTTAGAAAGCTAGAAGAAAGTTGGGGCTAGAGCCCCATGGTGGAAGCAACATCCCTATTGTTAGGGCAAGGTCTCATGTCCATAGAAACCTAAACAAGATTGTCCCTCCCTACCAGAGTGGGCATGACATCCGAAAATGGATTACTGCACTGGAAAGGGCCTGTAAGGTACAGAGGGTCCCCCAGGTGCAGTTGGCAGCAATCTTGTGGCTCTCCGTTGCAGAAAAAGGTAGAGATAAGCTCCTCACTGTTAGAGAGGAAGATGCTAATGATTACCAAAGCTTGACGAGTGCACTGATTGAAGGGTTTGGCCTAACCACTGAACAATATAGGTTAAAATTCAGGGATACCCAAAAGGCACAGAATCAAGATTGGGTGGACTTTGTAGATTGTGCTACTAAGGCTCTGGAGGGCTGGTTACTTGGCAGTAAGGTGTGTGATTTGAAAGGATTGTACAACTTAATTATGAGGGAGCAAATCCTTAATAATTGTCAAAATCAGCTGTTGCATCAGTACCTGGTGGATTCTGATTTGACCTCTCCTCAAGAATTGGGAAATAAGGCAGACAAATGGGTCAGAACCAGGGTGAAGCAGAAGGTTCAGAACCAAGGTGGTGACCCAAAGAAGCAAGATTAAAAGAACTCTGACAAGGGTGGGGAAAAGGGGAAAGACCAGAAATCTTCTCAAGGTCCCCAAAAATCTGCATCTGGGGGGAGTCCCAAACTAACAAAGGAAAAGGCCAAAAGAAACCATGGTGTAAAATCTGTTAACAGAGAACGCATTGGACTAGTGACTGTACAAAGTCCAAAGACTCAACTCCAGCCACCATTGCCCCTAAGGCAACTGTTCTCCTAGTGCAGCTACAATTGGTGGTACTCAGAATAAGGGTGTAGTAGGGTTAACCCTGGGTTCTGAGATGGACTCTGGCCTAGTCAGAGTTCCTCCTCAGGCTGTCTTCATCTGTGATGGAGGCATGGATATGTCCTCCTTTGTTAGTCCTAGTAACTTGGGCAAATACAGACAGCAGCCTTTGATAAATGGAAAAGAGGCTTGGGCATTCAGGGACACAGGAGCAAGTGTCACAATGGTGACAAACGATCTTGTGGATCCTGGGCAAATTATACTTGGTGAGATGTGCCAAGTGACCAATGCTAGCAATGTAAGGACAGACCATTCCTTAGCAGTTGTTAATTTCTCCTGGGGAGGGGTAACTGGCCTCAAGAAGGTTGTGGTAAGTGCAGACCTCCCTGTTGAATGCTTGCTTGGCAATGATCTAGAAACTTCAGCTTGGGTAGAAGTGGAGCTCAGGACAAATGCATGAATGCTAGGAATCCCTGCACATGTATTTGCTGTGACCAGGTCACAGGCCAAAATGTCTAACACTGAACAGGCACTGGATTCTGGAAGAATGGACCAAGTGCCTCCCAAGAAGAGGCGCAGTAGGGTTACAGCAGTGCCTTCCCCCTGACTCAGGATACAGATCAGCCTCCTGAGGGAGATAATCTTAGTCCAGAAGAAGGAACTGTCCCAGAGGAGCTTGAGCCTGATCAGGTTGAGTTCTTGGGTACAGGGGGCCCTTCCAGAGCAGATCTGAGCCAGGAGAAGCTGAGCTGCCCCTCTCTTGGACCCCTCAGAAATAAAGCTGCTGATGAGGCTGCTGGGAATGCTAGTGGCACCCATAAAATATATTGGGATGATGGACTCCTATATTCAAAGAGTATAGACCCCAAGCCTGGTGCTTCCAGAAGGTTGGTAATACCTTTGAAGTTTAGGGGCTTCCTATTGACAATAGCCCATGATATTCCTCTAGCAGGTCACCTGGGCCAAAACAAGACTTGGGACAGAATTTGCCCTCACTTTCATTGGCCCCACATGTCTGAAGACACCAAGGGGTTTTGTCGCTCCTGTGTAACCTGTCAAGCCAGTGGGAAGGAAGGCAGGTGGAACCACAAAGGCCCCCCTAATACCACTACCTGTGGTGGGGTTCCCTTTGAGAGGGTGGGAATTGACATAGTTGGTCCCATAGATCCTCAGACAGCATCTGGCACAGATTGATCCTGGTGGTGGTGGACCATGCCACTAGGTACCCAGAAGCAATTCCACTTAGGACCACCACAGCACCTGTGGTGGCAAGGGCCCTCTTGGGTGTGTTATCAAGAGTGGGCTTTCCTAAGGAGGTAGTATCAGACAGGGGTGCAAACTTCATGTCTAGTTACTTGACTGCAATGTGCAAGGAGTGTGGAGTGAATTACAAATTCACCACACCCTATCCCCCACAATGCAATGGTTTAGTTGAAAGATTCAACAAAACCTTAAAGGGCATGATCAAAGGTCTCCCAGAGAAGCTTAGGCGCAGATGGGATATCCTTTTGCCCTGCCTTTTATTTGCCTATAGGGAAGTGCCTCAAAATGGGGTCGGTTACAGCCCTTTTGAACTTTTGTTTGGCCATCCTGTTAGGGGTCCATTGTGTCTGGTAAAGGAGGGATGGGAGTTACCTCTCAAACCCCCTAAACAGGACATAGTGGACAATGTACTTGGTCTCCGCTCCAGGATGGCAGACTATATGAAAAAGGCAACTAAAAACCTTGAGGCTAGCCAGGAATTACAAAAGGCCTGGCATAACCAAAAGGCTGTGCTGACTGTTTACCAGCCAGGGCAGAAGGTGTGGGTGTTGGAGCCTGTGGCCCCAGCAGACCTCCAAGATAAGTGGAGTGGCCCCTATACAACTGTTGAACAGAAGGGAGAGGTAACCTACTTGGTAGACCTTGGAACTCCCAGGAGTCCCCACAGGGTATTCCATGTCAACAGACTAAAACCATATGTCGACAGGGCTGACATGGGCTTGCTCATGGCAACTGATGAGGGACAGGAGGAAGAGAGTGACCCACTCCCTGACCTGCTCTCTCAGAACCCTGATGATGGGTCAGTAGATGGTGTAGCCTTGGCAGGCAGCCTCACTGTTCAGCAACAAACTGACTGCAGAAAAGTTCTCAGCCGGTTCAGACATATGTTCTCTCTGACTCCAAGTCAGCCTACACAGTGCACTCATGAAGTGGAAACTGGGGACAGTCTGCCTCTTAAAAATAAGATTTACAAGCAACCTGATCATGTCATGGACTGTATCAGGACAGAAGTCCAAAAGATGTTGGATTTGAGAGTCATTGAACCCTCAGATAGCCTTTGGGCTAGACTGGTAGTCCTGGCACCTAAACCTCACCCCAAAGATGATGAGAGAGAGATGAGGTTTTGTGTGGACTACAGGGGTCTCAATGCAGTCACTGGGACTGATGCCCATCCCACCCCAAAGGCAGATGAGCTTATAGATACTTTGGCCTCAGCCAAGTTTCTGAGCACATTTAACTTGACAGCTGGCTACTGGCAGATCAGACTAGCTGATGATGCAAAGACAGCATTTTCTACCCCTAGTGGGCATTACCAATTTGTGGTGATGCCCTTCGGTTTGAAGAGTGAACCTGCCACTTTCCAAAGGTTGGTAAATAAAGTCCTTACAGGTCTGGAAGCCTATAGTGCAGCATATCTAGATGATATGGCTGTCTTTAGCTCCACCTGGGAGGATCACCTGGTCCACCTAAGGAATGTTTTGCAGGCCCTGCAAAAAGCAGGCCTAACTATCAAGGCTACTAAGTGCCAGGGCAGAGTCAGGTTGTGTACCTGGGCCACCTTGTAGGTGGAGGCCAGGTTCAACCATTGCAGAGCAAAATCCAGACCATCATGGACTGGGTTGCTCCAACTACCCAGACTCAGGTCAGAGCTTTCTTGGGCCTGACTGGGTACTACAGAAGATTTGTAAAAGGTTATGGATCCATTGTGACTCCATTGAATGACCTTACTTATAAGAAAATGCCCAAGAAAGTTCAGTGGACAGTTAGCTGTCAAAAGGCATTTGATGACCTAAAGCAGGCCATGTGCACTGCTCCCATTCTGCAAAGTCCTGATTACTCCAAGAAGTACATTGTACAAACGGATGCATCTGAGTTGGGGGTAGAGGCTGTACTGTCACAGTTGAATGATGAAGGTCAGGATCAGCCAGTAGCTTTTATTAGCAGAAGGCTGACCCCCAGAGAGAAACGTTGGTCAGCCATTGAGAGGGAGGCCTTTTCTGTGATTTGGGCTCTGAAGAAGTTGAGGCCATACTTGTTTTGGTACTCACTTCATTGTTCAGACAGACCATAAGCTCCTCTTATGGCTAAAACAGATGAAGGGTGAAAACCCCAAACTTTTAAGGAGGTCCATTTCCCTACAGGGGATGGACTATACAGTGGAACATGGACCTGGGAGTAACCATGCCAATGCAGATGGACTCCCCAGATATTTCCACTTAGAGCATGAAGACTCAACTGGTCAAGGTTAGTTTAATGTCCCTGCGTTTTGGGGTGTGTAGGAGAGTAGGAGCTGCTTCTTATGGTTACCCCCACTTTTTGCTGATGTTTCACTGTTTTTCGACTTTAGTCTGGCTGGGGCCTTGCTATCCAGGACCCGAGCCTAGCTGCTTCCTCTCTAAATTGATTCCATGTACCTTAGGTACATCACAGATTGGATTCTGGGTGTAGGGAGGTGGAATCTGACTACATGGTTTCCCTCACTTTTTTCCTGGTGTTTTGATGGTTTTTGACTTAGTTTGGCTGGGAACCTGCTATTCAGGTCCCCAGCCTATCTGCTTTCTCTTATAAATTGATTCAATGTACCTTAGGCACACCACAGATTGGATTCATGGGTGCCCTTATAAGTCCCTAGCTTATGGTATACTATGTACCCAGAGCATAGGTACCCCAGAGGCCTACCAGGGGCTGCAGCATGTTTAATGCCACCCCTGGGAAGCCCTCCAAAATGACACCATAGGTCTGCCACTGCAAGCTGGGTAAGGTGGTGCATGCACCCCTTACAGAGATATAGGTTCACTATATCTCACTTATCCCTGCACATATAAATCTATCAGTCACCCCTATGTCAGGCCTTATCAATCCTGAAGGCAGGGTGTTTGGTTTTGTGTTAGAGGGTGCCCATGCATGAGCAGAGCCCCTCTGCAGCCTTCGGAATCTCTTCTCCGGGGTTGTCTGTGATGCAGCCTGACCATATACTCTTAAGTGCATTATAACTAAACGGTAAATGCTAACTTTGGACTGGCTGCATGGAAACATGGCATGTTTGGTGTCAAACACATTGGAATCATACCCCCACACCAGTAACTGGTGTGGGAGTATGATCCCACCCTTCTAGAGGGAGAGACTTGACAGCACCGGGATACCCAGTATCTGCTAAACAGAGCCTGACATCACAAAATGGATGCTGCCAGCCGCAGACAAGGGTCTGGCCTCCTGCTGCTGACCGGAACTTTGGCAGGGGAGGCCTGGACAATAGGTTTCCTGTCACAGGGAGGTGTTACCACCTCCCAGACAGGCCTTAGTGGATTAGGGCTGGGTGGGAGCACTCCAGGAGTGCTTCGGAGTCTGCACTGGGAGCACATTTGGTGTCCCTGTGCATAGTCCAGCTCAAACCGGTTGCAGAGGCTACCAGTCCCTGCACTGGCGTGAAACTGGACAAAGGAAATGGGTGTAGCCACCCCACTTTCCAAACCCTCCCATAGGTGGGTCCCCAGAGTAAGTCCAACCCCTTCCTTGGGTATAAAGAAGGAACCCCTGACTACAGGATTTTAGATATTCCTGGATGAAACTCTGCAACTGAATCCTGGACTTTCGATGATCTGTTCAACGCCAGATGACTGAAGAATCTCCCATGGGGTTAAGGAGTTACTCCCCTGCTTGGCAGGCACCAAAGAAGCATCTGTCCAGTCTGCATCTCTGAAGCTCCCACCAGACACAGAAGACTTTGTAACACCAGAGGTGGATTTCCAGACTTCCCCGAGGCTGACGCAAGTTCCCAGCAAAGCTGAGACCCGTAGCCCTTGTGCGTCCCGTGGAACCAGAACCCCTGGACACCGTGCACATTTGCAAGTGCATCAGCTTCCCGACATCTCTCGAGGTTGTGCATTGGGTTACTTGTAGCCCAGACCCCAAGAACCTTTTGCACTGAAAATTACTGGCCTACACTCCACGAGTGTTCTGTGAGCTCGCTCTTTGCATTCCTGCTTGAGGTATCTTCGTGATCCCTGGTCCGTTGACTGGTGGGTCCCTGTGAAGTCAACTTCTACTTCCATTGGGCTTCCCTGGTTGCTCCAGACGTGCGCCAACTCTCCATTGCTTGGGGAGTCCCCAGGACCATGCTGGTCCGTACCGAAGCATCTTTCTCCTTTCTGCGTGTGTTGCAGTTGCCAAGGCTTGTTGTGTCGAAACCAGTACCCACACAGTAGCACTCAACACCCTTCATGGGACAGCTCGAATCCAGCTCCTGGTTGTTCTCAACGCTTCCTGGTCCTCGTGGCTGAAAAAGTCAAGCTTCACCTCTTTCACCTGATGCACCCGACATTGGTGGGCATTCGTCTATCGTGCCCCTGGTCACTGGCAAGTGACCCAGACTCTGTCCCCTCTGCTTTCAGGTTCTTCACATCTCTGATCCAGGGTTGGATCTCTTTGGACACTTTGCATATTCCCAGCAGCAGCACTTCTCTGCAAACGGCCATTGAAAACGATAACGCGACCTGACACAATTTGACACCTAGGCACCTGGCTTCCCTGGGTGAGGTAACTAGAGTACTCTGGTGCTCCCGTGGGTGTTGACTCTAGAACTGTCTAAGTCCAAGAGGGTTTGGTCCTAGTCCATTTCTAAGTGTCCTTGAACTTTAAAATTCTAACCGCGACGTTCCCAATAGAAGCTAACGCGATCTCGCGGCTGTGTTCTCACACTGCACACGTCCTCCGTGGGTTCCCTGTGTCACTACCTTGGGTGGTTCCTTGGGGTCCCGGCCATTCTATAGGCTCTAGGCCTTGTGTCTAGTCAAGTCGTGGCTCTTATAACAGTTTCTTAGTATATTGTTTGGTCCGCCCCTAGGGCCTAACGTGTATTGTGCTAATTTACTGTAATATTTGAAGTGTAACTTGTGTGCTTTTACCTCTAGCCTCAAAAATAGTCTAGTAGGGTGTGTTTAGGAATAAGTACATATATTTTATATATACACTTGGTGTGGTCTCCTTTCATTTAGCCACTCAAGAGATTATAGACTGGTAAAACAAGCTGCTTTACATTCCTTCAAGACTTAGCCTGAAGGCTGCTCTCCATAGCTACCACTAGGATAACTTTCAATAAAGGTTTTCTTTAACTTATCATCAATAAGGGGTTGCTTGGACTGGTGCAAGGTGCCCACTATAACTAGTGGACGGCATATACCAGGCCAACTTCTCACACTGGGGTGCCCTTATATGTCCCTAGTACATGGTATACTATGTGCCCAGGGCATAGGTACCCCAGAGACCTACCAGGGGCTGCAGCATGTATTATGCCACCCCTGGGAAGCCCTCCAGAATGACACCACAGGTCTGCTACTGCAGCCTGAGTGAGGTGGTGTATGCACCCTTTACTGAGATATAGGTTCACTATATCTCACCCTATCACTGCACACATAAACCTATCAGTAACCCCTATAGCAGGCCATATCAATCCTGAAGGCAGGGTGCTTGGTTTTGTGTGAGGGGGTGCCCATGCATGAGCAGAGCCCCTCTGCAGCTTTCGGAATCTCTTCTCTGGGGTTGTCTGTGATGCAGCCTGACCATATACTCTTAAGTGCATTGTAACCAAACGGTAAATGCTAACTTTGGACTGGCTGCACGGAAACATGTTGCATTTGGCGTCAAACACCTTTGAATCATAAACCCACACCAGTAACTGGTGTGGGAGTATGATTCCACCCTTCTAGAAGGAGAGACATGATAGCACCGGCATACCCGGTACCAGCTAACAGAGCCCTGGCATCACAAAATGGATGCTGCCAGCCACAGACATGAGTCTGGCCTCCTGCAGCTGACCGAAACTCCGGCAGGGAAGGCCTGGACAATAGGTTTCCTGTCACAGGGAGGTGTTACCACCTCCCAGATAGGCCTTAGTGGAATAGGGCTGGGTGGATGCACTCCAGGAGTGCTTTGAAGTTCAGCACTGGGGGCACATTTGGTGTCCCTGTGCATAGTCCAGTTCAAACTGGCTGCAGGGGCTACCAGCCCCTGCTCTGGCACGAAACTGGACAAAGGAAATGGGTGTAGCCAAAGCAAGAGACAATCATCCTCAAATAGTTTCCGTATCCCAAGAAATAAACAAATAATTAAATAGATATTATACTGCTTTCACTATTTTATTTCTTGAGGAAAACCATGAAAACATGAATATAACCCCGAGGTGAATCACACCCCAATCACACCCCCAGTATCTCTTAAAACTATTTAAACCGAGCCCCCGCCCAAGAAGAAAAAAAAAAAAAAAAAAAAGGGGGAAGGCACCGGGGATGAGCCTTAACTATATGGTGCACAGATAATCCTTAGCCTGAATTTCAGACAAAAAAAATCTAGTCTGCCCCTGAAAAATAATTTTCAATTTGGACGGGAAAAGCAAAAAAGCCTGCGCACCCTTTGCTTGGAAGGGAGAAATCAACTGTCGGAGCTGTAACCTCCGCTCTACTGTGGCAGGACAGAAGTCTGGCTGTACAAAAAAATCGCAATCTTTCCCCCTTCTCTTTCTATCGGGCCTCGCTAAATCGTAAATCTTCTCCCTTGCTAGACAATTATTGAGGCATATCAATATTGCCCGAGGTCTGTCCCCAGAAAACTCCAGGCCTTTGCCGCTGCTTTATCGGAGAGCGGAGAGCACGCAGTACCTCCAGCTGCCAATCCCACTCCTTTACTTCTGGGAATGCCTCAGAGAACAATTCGACAACAAATTGCCTAGTATCCCCGCCTTCCAAGCCCTCAGGTATCCCAAGGATCCTGAGGTTATTTCTTCGGGCTCGATTTTCTAAATCGGTTAATTTCCAAAGAATGTCATCCTTCTGAGCACCCATCAAATCCGTTACGCTCTTCTGCGCAACTAAGGCATCCTCAAGATTAGAAATCCTTTCCTCGGCCGCTCCGATTCGAGTAGCAATGTCAGTACAGGTTTTGGCGACTCTGCGAATGGAATTCTGTACTCTTCGACAGGCCCCCTGTGCACGAATATTCTCCTACCTAGCCTCCTCCCGATGCACCATCATCGTCTGATAAATCAATGCTAGTGTGATTTCCCCCATCTGCAGATCAGACTGATTGGAGGAGCCAGGTACTATACTACTGCTTGGACCATGTTGGATAAGAAAGCTATTACTAGGCGGCGGTACAATAGCTTCAGGGGCCCGAGAACCTGGCCCTTTACTTTTACGTACCGTCCCCAAATGGCAGGACATTAACTCCTCGTTAAGGACTTCGTTCAATCGCCAATCACCAACTTCGCTACCATCATCAGTCCACTCTGGATCGTGCTCATCCTCTTCATCACCCAAAGAAGAGCCTGTGTGCTCTGACAAAGAAAAAAATGTGTCTCCCTCAGGCTCCTTACAAAGTTCGTTACCGAGCACACTAGCAGTTGGGGAGTTAACTGCCTTTGAGGTCGAGATATCGAAAGTAGGGAGAGAAAGCTCAGAGCTTGCAAGGTTCTTAGCACTCTGGACTACATCCCCCATAATTCCATTCACTATCGTGTTTAAGCCTGATGACACATGACCATTTCCCGTAGTTACTTTATTTGTAGTCTTATCTTTTGGCCACTGTTGCTCCGCTGCTGAATCTTCTAGCCCAATAAAAGTATTGTCTGCCAAAAGAGAACCAGATGTGATTAGGGCTAGGTGCCTCCCTACTTGCGGTTCTACGAGAAGCGGTTCAGCTCCCCCGGCTGCCTCTGCCGCTCCATGCTCAGAGGGAGGCTTGATCTTTAAGGCAGCATTCTTGAAGAGACCCGGGACTGTATGCTTGCCCTTACCGGCCCCTTTAACATAGACACCATTACGGATTGTGCCTCCCTCCTTTGCAGGTCCTCTGCCCCCCCCCGCCGCACTCGGTGGATCTCCTGCACCAATCAGGATTGCAGGATTGTCACCGGAGGTAGAGGCAGTACTCGCTGCAGATCGCGCCCTCGCTGCAACCGCCGCGGCCGTCTTTGCCTTCGGGGCCATGTTTCCAAGCCAGTACAGACCGAGGCCGCGAGCGGAACACCGGGATGCCGACAGGCACAGAACGGCAGAGCGCTGGAAAGCACAACGCGGTCCAAATTCCGGCGTGCGACGGAGAATCAGCCTTAACATGCCACTGTCCAGTCCCTGAAGATGTAAGGTAGGGAGAAGTCTAAGTTTTTCAAAAGCATATTAGGAAGGTTGTAGAGGCCAGTGGAGAAGCGCCAGCTCACACGGCCAGGGATGCGGCCGCCATCTTTACTTTGATTTATTATTTATTATTGGAGGGTGCGGGAGGCCAGGGGGGAATGTCTAACCAGCTCTCTCATCTTTTGGACTTAGGTCCAGTTGCCACATATGGGTATTGTTAGGGGTGGGTGGGTGAAGGGGGAGGGTTATCTTGGGGAGGTTGGGATTGGGAGGGGGGTTCGAGGGGGATTATGGGTACTTAGGTTTTGGAAAGATGTTACAGTGATGGCTTCAGTTCCTGATATATGCTTTTGTATAGTTGTTATTTTGGCTATTTTGTTTGTAAATTTGGAGGAAGTGCAGTTTAGGTGGAAATGATACCTTAGATCTCATGGGGCAGGATAGACTTATTTGTTGCTCATGGAATATATGTGGTCTTAACGATCCTAAGAAACGAGCGTTATTTTCTAAAATGGTTCACGCTATGCATGTTGATTTACTATGCTTACAGGAAACACATATACCCTGGGGGAGGCGCAATTGTTTGAAGCTGCCAGGGTATGATTTAATTGTATGCTCCAAACAGACCTCTATGATTAGAGGAGTGGCTATCCTTATGAAGCGTGGGAAAGGGGTCTGTAGGAAAATTCGTGAGGATAAATTCGGCAGATGGATTATAGCTGAGATTTCGGTTGGGCAAAGATCATTAACCATCTGTACGGTTTACGGGTCTAATAGCGACGACCCCGATGTATTTAAATTCCTAAATGTAGAATTAGCTACCTGGCCCTATCCACTTTTATTCTGTGGGGATTTGAACATCAATTTACTTAGTGACTTTAACTTGGCAGTTGATAGCAACTACAGTGGTAGGAAGCCCAAGGTGTTTAAAGCACTTCAGGCCTTAGTACAAGAGCATGGGTTGGCAGATTTATGGAATCGACATAATAAATTGGATGATGGGTATACATATTACTCTGCCACACATAATAAATTGGTCAGGCTTGACTATTTTCTTGTATCAGAGCAGCTTGCCGAAGCATCCTCCATTTACGTCTCTCCTAGGACTTTATCTGACCATAATGTATTAATTGTCGAGTGCTCCTGGCCTCGAATTAGGAAGCCCCCCAGGCAGTGGACTTTCGAAAGGAAGCTTCTGTTTGATGAGGCCTACCAGGCACATATAAGAAAATGGTTAATAGAGTTTCTTGATATTAATAGAGGTACAGCCTCCGATCAGGTGGTATGGGACGCTTTAAAGGCTGCAGTTCGCGGAGAGACTAAAAGTTTCTCTTCATTTCGGTGGCAGCAAGAGCAAGAGCAATTGGATAGTCGTATGGAGGAGCTTAGATTAGCAGAATTAGAACTAGCCTCTAAAATTAAAAATGCCTGTGATGTAGAACACGCCCAGCAAGCTGTAGCTATATTAAAATCTAAATTTTTGGAGTCTTTCGGCGTGGACTTAGCTACTAAGTATTTACAATATCGTACTATGATGTTCGAATTTGGTGAAAATTCCGGAAGGGTTTTAGCGAAGAGGCTTCATCAGAAAAGCGTACAGAGTCGTGTCATGCGAATAAAGGGTGGAAATGGTATGGTTAAGGATACTCCAGAAGGAGTAAATGGAGTATTTTTAAAATTCTATGCAGAGCTTTACACTAAGGACATAGAGAGCAGCCAGGTAGAATCAGAGATTGGGGACTTTTTATCAAGCCAAAATACTTCTAAGATATCACCTGAACAGAACGAATTATTATCTGCCCCTATCTCATGGGAGGAGGTGGTACTAGTGGTCAAAGCATTGGCCAATGGCAAGGCCACAGGCCCAGACGCTGTGCCTCTCGAGTTCTATAAGATTTTTTTAACAGAGATTCGGCAAGATCTCCTTGCTGTCTTTAGGGCTGCCCACAAAGGAATGGTCCCTGACTCATGGCGGCAGACTACGATTGTCTTGTTTAAAAAAAAAGGTAAGCCAGAGTTGTGCCCATCATCTTTTCGGCCAATTTCTCTTATTAACAGCGATTCCAAAATATTTTCGAAAATATTAGCCTCTAGACTAGTCGAGGTAATAGTCCCATTAGTATCCCTGCGCCAACATGGATTTATCCCTGGCCGTGACACAGCAGACCATGTTCGGCGTGTCATTGCACTATTGGATTGGGCTCAGGCCACGGCTTCTCCCCTCGGGGTGATCCTGTTGGACGCTGAGAAAGCGTTCGACAGGGTCTCCTGGGGGTTCTTGTGGGCCGTGCTCAGGTGGAAGGGCTTTAGTACTGAATTTATCCATGCTGTTCAGGCACTGTACATCTCTCCTGAGGCAGCACTCCGTATTTCGGGCCAGATGACCGATTATTTCAATATTAGCAGGGGCACTCGACAGGGGTGTCCGTGGTCCCCCTTACTGTTCGCCCTATACATTGATCCGTTTCTAAGTAAAATTGAAGGGGATAGGAGTATAGTACCTATAAGAGTTGGCACCACAGAGTATCGAGCCCTTGCCTATGCAGACGACATTGTTGTGTTAACATCGGATGTCTTCTCTGCACTTCAGGTACTTAACGTGTCTGCAGCACAATTTGGCTCAGTGTCTGGGTATAAGTTAAATGTGGCTAAGACCCAGGTTGTTCAAACACCAGATATGTCATACTCTGGGACTTTAATAGTCAGGGAAGCAATGTATCTTGGGGTAAGAATTTCAGCGGCAGTCGACACTATTCCGGATTTAAATATTCTTCCGGTAATAGACACAGTAAATACTAAACTTGAACGATTGGATCATTTACATTTGTCTCTTCACGGCCGATGCAGTGTTCTTAAAATGCTTATATTGCCAAAGTTCTTATATCTCTTTAGAACAATTCCTTTAGTAATATCTCAAAGCAGTCTGGCTAAGGCAGACAGGATCTGCTATAGGTTTCTGTGGGGGTATAAGTGTGCTCGCAGGGCTGCCAAGTGGATGTGCCTTCCTTAGAACCGAGGCGGTTGGGCAGTACCTAATCTGGTGCTATATTATTGGTCTGCAATAGTACAGACTTTGGGAGTGCCGCTTCTAGGTAATAGATTCAAAGTTTCGCTAAGTAATCATCCTACTATTTTTGAGATTGGTTTAGGCACTGCGGCTGAGGGCATCCTGGTTAAAATTCTAGAACAGAGTTACTTTAAAAAAACTAGATTCAAGGTAATTAACGCCATGTTCCTAATCTGGCAGCGAATTCGGCGGAAATTGTCTATTCACCAGTTTAACGTATATACCCCTTTTAAAGCATCCCGACTTTTTTCACCCTCCATTTGTCAAGATCTGGTAATGTCTAGATGGCAAGTACAAGGAGTGCAGGTTATCGGAGATTTGGTGGGGGATGGGCAACTACTAACTTTTTCAGGCTTGAAGGATAAATATCAGCTCTATCCTCATGATTTTTTTAAATACCTTCCGGTTAGAAGTGTTTTGTTTGCACAGCTTGTAGGAAATCCCTCACTATTCGATAAAATAGAGATCTTTGAACTCATTCGGAAGAAAGCCAAAATAGGTATGATATCAGCATTTACTATTTAGCCTACCGGATGATCTATGTGCACAAGGGTCAAGGTGGGCAGATAAATTAGGGAAGACTGGTATGGATTTAAACCCGGCTTTGGAGTTCGCTAGTAAAGTCTTGGTCTCTGGTAGTCTTCGGACTCAAAGTTACATGTCAATGTTCGATCTTTATTATACACCTGCAAGAATTGCAAAATGGGGTAGTAGAAAAGGGAACCATTGCTCAAGGTGTGGGTTATACGCAGCAAATGCAAGCCATTTGTTTTTTTCTTGTCCTAAATTGACTGAATTTATATCAGATATAGAACGTTTTATTAATTCTATGTTAAAGATCCAATGTACCTTGACACCTGAGATGGTGATAATGGGTTATGATGGGGTAGTATCTTTGGGCAATTCATGGCATATGTCTGCGTTTTTGTTCATTGCTATGTCCATGATCCGTTTATGTATAACTTCACAATGGCTTTCTCCTGAAGCCCCGAGATTTATTAACTGGAGAACTAGACTGCTTGCTATCCATAAACTTGAATCCTCAGTCTATTCAATAAACGGTAGGCGGAGGCGGGAGCTTGCTTCTAAGATATGGGCTCCGGTGGAGAAATGGATTAATTAGCTACGTTTCTTTTTCTTAATGTTATTGAATATGTCTTTGCATATGAGACGCAATAACTAGTGTAATTGTATCTGAGACTGAAAGCCATGACTGTATTGTTTGTTTGTGTATTTATGAAAATACAATAAAAATAGTAAAAAAAAAAAAAAGGAAATGGGTGTAGCCACCCCTCTTTCCCGATCCTCTCATAGGTGGGTCCCCAGAGTATGTCCAAACCCTTCCTTGGGTATAAGAAAGGAACCCCTGGCTACAGGACTTTAGATTACACCTGGATGAAACTCTGGTACAGAAATCCTGGAACTTCGACGATCTACACGACTAGATAACTGAAGAATTTCCCTTGGAGTAAAGGAGTTATTCCCCTGCTTGGCAGGCACCAAAGACTCTTCTGTCCGGTCTGCATCTCTGAAGCTCCTGCCAGATGCCGAAGACTTTGCAACACAGGAGGTGGGTTTGCAGACTTCCCAGAGGCTGACCCGAGTCTCCAGCAAAGCTGAGACCTGTAGACTTCGTGGGTACCGTGGAACCGTAACCCCTGGACACATTTGCAAGGGCATTAGCTTCTCGAAGTCCTTTGAGGCTGTGCTTTGGGTCATTAGCAGCCCAGACCCGAGCACCTTTTCCACCGAAGATTGCTGGCCTACACTCCACAAGTGTTCCATAAGCCTGCCCTTTGTGTGTTTGCTCGAGGTTCCTTTGCGATCCCTGGTCCGTTGACTGGTGGGTCCCTGTGAAGGCAACTCTTACTTTAATTGGGCTTCCCTGGTTGCTCCAGACGGGCCCTGACTATCCATTGCTTGGGGAGTCCCCAGGACCTTGCTGGTCCGCACCAAAACATTTCTTCTCTTCCTGCGTGGATTGCTGTTGCCAAGGCTTGTTGTGTCAAATCCGGGCACCGATGTTGCAGCACTCGACATCCTTTGTGGGTCAGCTCCTCGTTGTCCTCGACGCCTCCGGCTCCTCATGGCTGAAAAGTCAAGCTTCCCCTCTTCGCACCTGAAGCACCCGACATCAGTGGGCGTTCGCCTTTTTTGCCCCTGGTCACTGGCAAGTGACTCAGACTCTGTCCCCTCTGCTTCACATCTTCGATCATGGATTGGATCTCTTCGGACACTTCTCCTCTTCATGGCATCAGCACTTTTCGGTCTCCTGCCATTGAAAACGACGACGCGACCCGACACCATTTGAAACCTATGCACCCGGCTTCCCTGGGTGAGGTAACACGAGTACTCCGGTGCTCCCGTGGGTGTTGGCCCTAGAACCATCTAAGTCCAAATGGGTTTGTTCCTTGTCCACTCCTAAGTATCCTTAAACTTTAAAAATCTAACCACGACTTTCCCCATAGAAGCTAATGGGAGCTCGCGGCTGTGTTCTCACACTGCACATGTCCCCCGTGGGTCCCCTGTGTTACTACCTTGGGGTCCCAGCGATTCTGCAAACTCTAGGCCTTGTGTCTAGTCAAGTCGTGGTTCTTATACCACGACTTGATATATATGGTTTGGTTCGCCCCTAGGGCCTATTGTATATTGTGCTAATTTACTGTGATATTTGAAGTGTAACATATGTGCTTTGACCACTAGACTCATAATAAGATGTGTTTAGAAATAAATACATATATTTTATATATATACCTGGTGTGGTTCTCTTTCATTTATCCATTCAAGAGATTATAGACTGGTAAAACAAGCTGCTTTAAATTCCTTCAAGACTTAGCCTGAAGGCTGCTCTCCATAGCTACCACTAGGATAGCTTTCAAATGAGGTTTTCTTTCACCTATCATCAATAAGGTGTTGTTTGGACTGGTGCAAGGTGCCCACTATAACTAGTGGACAGCTTATACCAGGCCAACTTCTCACACTTGTTACCAGTGGCGGCTGCTATTATTGCTTAGTGGTAGCGCGGGGAGCAGGGGGAATACAACCAAAAACTAGATACACAACAATTAATAATTAAAATCACACTGACCTGGTGCTCCGACGGCCTCTGTCTTTCTTCTTTTCTTTGATCCTGGACTTCGACTGAGCAGGCTCCTAGATGCAAAATCCCAGCACTTCTCTCATGCTGGGAATACTATTCCCAGCATGGGATTGGTCTCAGCGGCTTCATTTGCCACTCAGACAGTGCATTGGAGCCTGGGGTGTTTTTTCCAACCTGGCTGTGCAACACAGCCGGGTTGGAGAAACTTAAGTGCACATGTGTGTTTGGCCAGAGTAGGATGGCCGAAAAAACACGTATGCACACTTAAAAGTGTTCATCACTCCTCCCCCTGCCATGCCTCTCCAATAGGATTGCCTGGCCTCGCCCCACCTCATCTGGCCCTGCCCCTCTGAAGACTCGCGTCGTCAGCTGTTAGGTAAAAATAAAATGATCATAAAATGCTTTTATTATCATTTTATTTTTCCTCTTTTAACCAGGGGGCGGCGCTCCTCCATCGTTATGGAGGAGGTGTCCCTGCTTGATACATCTATTTCAGGTAGGTGCACCATTTTGGCGCAAATCAATGTTTTCTGACTTGAGTAAATCTGGATTTGCATCAAATTGCGTGAGCAGATACTTGGAAATGCCCATGCTCCACCCATGTAACGCCTACCCAACACAACGTTATGCAAGGCTTTGCAAGGTGCTGCGTTACTGTACTCTGTGACTGATAAGTGACACAAAGCTGCACAAATCTCAATGTGTATGGCTTTGCAAATGTCACTTCAGGACTTTTGTTGTCTTGTGTCAACTTGCGTGGTGCCAGGACATGACAAGTGCATAGTAAATCTGGCCCTTACTGTCATACTGCTTAAATATGGGTGCACAGATTTATTAACATTTTGCATCACGGTTGTGCTACTTTTTGGCATAGCCACGACACAAAATATTAATTGTGTTTTGCAAAGCAATGCAGAGGGCACCTTGAGAGGATTTGTAAAAGAAAAAATACCACGACGCAGTGCCTTGAGCTGCTTTGCATTACCCTGTAATGGGAGGGTATTACATGGGTGGAGCATGGGCATTCTCATGCATCCATCCATGTATTTTAAGGCAGACCCAGATTTACTGAAGGTAGTAATTTTGTATTTTCGCCAAAATGGTATGATGAGGAGAAATATCTTCATTTCTCCTCTTTACTTCCTCTTTCCATGTGTTCTGTATTCTGCAACACACATACAAAGAGGTATATGCCTTTTAAGATTGTTTTTCACAGGAAGGTCCCCCATCCTAGACAAAAACATCCTGCCTGTAATGCAGGGCTGGACTGCCCGTACCGGGAATCAGGCTTATCCCCAGAAGACTGGAAGGGTGAGGGCAGTTTTGTGGAGGTGGAGGCTGGTTTTGTTACTGCGGGCAGGTTTTGCGATGGTGCTACAATATCGGCCCCAGTAACAAAAGCAGCAAGCAAGCATTTCAAGCCGTCCAGGGCCAGGCATTGCTTCTCCAGTGGCTGGTCCGAGAAAATTGCCCCGGGCTGGTTTTGGTTCCCAGTCCGGCCCTGCCATAATGAGTTGTCACTCAAGTGTGTCTGCACTGGTGTTAGGTCGCCAGAAGTGCGCCAGCACAAGGAGAGAGCACCATGTTTAGTAAATGGGGCGCTGTTCAGCTCTCAATAGTTCACGCAAATAGTTTTGAGGTTGCAACAGAAATATACATACTCAGGTGTGAGGTGGAGGTCCAAGTTCTAGATGTGGAAGCCTTTAGCAGAAGTTGATGTGCCAGAACATTATTTTAGTAACACCAGGTATACTTGGGGGAATGGCGTCTTGAATCTGTTGTGCTATATGTTGCTCCGACTATAGTATGGATGGAGCTTTTCTGACAGGATATAGGTGGGAGTCAGAAATGATTTCCAATGTATGCCACAGACACTCTTTTTCTTTTATGATGCCAGGGCCACCTACCCCAGCTATCTTACTTAGTAATATATAGCTGCCTGGTATAGAACACTATAGGAATTCCTTAGAGGAGAAATACATATATTAATTAAGGAAAGTGGTGGATTTGCCTTTAGGAGCAATGCAAGGTCAAGCTGGCAGTGTAACACACTGTCCTGTCAGCAGTGGCAAGCTGGGGTCCATTTTGTCTCTGTCACATGCAGGGTGGCAAAACCAGTGCTGCAGCCCTGGATGTACACTCTGTCTTTTATGCCCTGGGTACCTTGGGTGTCATATACTGGAGACTTATAAGTAGGGCTCCCGGTTTTCCGTTTAAACGGATTTTTACATATAAATACAGACGGAAAACAAGTTTTCCTTTATCTGTATTTATATATAAAAACTGGAAAATACTAGTACATTTTGCCACACTACCGTGCTCCAGCAGACCTGCCTACAGTAACATAAAATGCTTTTATTGATGCCCAGCCATTTCCAGGGCCTCCGCTCTGCCCCTCGAGTGAGGTCTTCATTGGCATCAATAGAATCACACCCCCAACCATCTGGTGTCTCCCCACCTTAGAGGGTTATGAGGTGTCAGCCTTCCCGGGCACACACACAGCCGCACCCGAGTACTTCACAAGTCTTTGAAAGACCATTTACTTGTTAATGAGGCTTCGTTGTTCTTTCACTTCTCCAGTAATAGAAAGAAGCCGCCCAGAGTGGCCAAGAGGCTGACGGTCTGACCCCAGACCAACCTAATTGCAGCATATGCAACCATTTCAAAACAAAAGTAGGTGCCCTCGGGGAAGGGGGTGTGGGGCTGATGTCAGTGGCATATGCAGTTTTGGTGGAGGCAAAAGCAGGAATCGAATGCCAGCACCCCGTGGGGCGACAAAGCCTATTAAATTAAACACGGTCTGGCACTGAGGGGGCACTTGCAGCCTCTGTTATCTGAAGAGCGCGTTTGTTGTGCAGGAAGCAGTAGCCCAACAGGTTAGGGTGGAAAGGTCGCTGGTGCCAGAGACAAGCAGGGGACGGTCCCTACTGTGCCATTGGAGGTTGCATAACTGAGGAGGAGGAGGGCAGCAGCTCGCCACAGGCCATGGGCCGCCAGTGAGTGTGTCTGAGTAAAAGTATTAACATAACACCTGCCTGTGCCTCGGTTTGTGCCCTCCCCACTGTGGGTACAAACAGTAGCCTCACTCGTCTATCACAGGGCCATCCACAGCTAACACCAGCATTAATGCATCTCAGAGAGATAGTTCAATCGATTAAGGTACCTATTCTAGCGTTTTGTGTCTAGCATTAGCGGGTCACTCACAGATATGATTCAAAGCCACTTCAAAGTGCTCAATTACTCAGCGGCGGTCTCTTCCTTTTTTCCCCGGACAAGGTCAAGGATAGTTTCCACTTCTGCTGCCCCCACTCTTTCTTCCTCTTCTTCTCTCTCTTTCTGTTGCGCTCCTCCTCACTTGTAGAAAATCATGATTGTTCTTTGCATTCCTTTCCGTCATTTATGCCTCAGTGAAATGGATCCAAAAAAAGAAGAAACTCTTTTGCTGCAAATGTCTTTGTCAGACATTTTTTTCTACTCCAAAATGCAGCCTCAGGAGGAGGGAAAAAAGGTTTTAAAATACAAACAATAAATACATAACTAAATCAAGCAAGACAGAGTAGTCGCAAAGTGGCCTCATTGGTTTTATTTACACTCAAACACATTAGCGCCACCTTACAGAGTTTGCCAGTGAAGCTCTACTTTCTTTTCATGTTGTTAGCTTTTCAAGCAAAAACGCTCATTGATTTCTGAATAATGAGTGTAAAAGCTTTAAGTTGTATTCCCTATGAGTGTTTGCTTTTTTCCAGTATGTTGTTACTTTTTTCAGGCAGCATATTACTGTAGTCTAGTGCATAATTTGAATTGAATTGCTTCCAGGTGTTTATAGCGGGGCACAATTGGGTTGCAGCTGAAGGCAGTGTGAGTTTCTCTCAGTGGGGCAGTATGGTGATCAGTGGGGGAGAGGATGTGGCACTCTGCAGATGACAGAAACTGCAAGGCTCTGACACAAATGGCTTGTGATAGCACTTTTAAGCATATTTGGCACGTTGTGGAAATGGCAAAGTTTTCAGATGAATGTATAGTGTTGACCAATAACAACCGACCACATGTGTGCATTGTCAATTTAAATAAATGTTGAAAAATACTAGCTGTAGCTTCGTCTTTTGCTTGTGGCAAAAATAGATGTGGATAAATACAGACACAAATGCCCAAAAAATAAATATGGATAAATACAGACGGAAATGGCAAAAAAATAAATACCATAAAACCGGGAGCCCTACTTATAAGTAAGTCTGTTCTTGCCAACAGGGTGTATCCAATTTAACATAAATTGATATTGGGTTAGAACACTGGCACTGGGGTCAGATTAGAAGGCTTCAGTGCACTTTCAGAAGTGAAAAACCAGCAGCATCAGTCCAAAAATGTCTAGATGAACATGCAAAAAGAGACATTTCCTTACACTTGCTATTTTTATAACTGTATAATGTGTATTTTTTGACTGAAATATTGTTAAATTGTGTGGCACCATTTCTAAGTGACATCAAATGCCCAACTGCACCCTCAGATGAGCCCGCTGCCCACAAGTAACCACATCAACCAAAAGAGGGTGCTTGCACCCTGACCAGACTTTGGGTGAAGGTATTTGTCTCCGAAGAATCCCAGACCAAATCCTATCCACAGTGCTTAATTTCAGCCAATGGTTGCCGGTGGGGGCCACAGGCACTCTTTTTCAGGGACCAGCACTTATTTTTCCTCATTTAACATTTATGGTGAGCAAGAGAGGGTAAAAAATACAAACAGGAAAGAAGGAGAAAGAGAAAAACTGCAAGACCATACAAGAGTGAAATAAAGCGGCAAGTAGTGTCTGACTTGATTAAAGAGTCCCGAGGTGGATTTAGCTCTACAAGCCCTAGTATACCACACACTGAAATGTAATAGCGCCAGCCAGGCTTCTGAGCAGACATTTGGGCACGGCACTCATTGTTTTACAATTTGAGCACACCCTATCCGCAGTCACGGCCGGCATGGCTCGCGGGTGGCGGGACAGGTGCGGAGGATGAGAGGTGGGCATTTGCCGGGTGTCACGTGGGGGGATCTGAAATAAAAAACTTACCTCGAGGCCGTGTCCCGCTTCTTCTCTGCTCTTGTTCTCCTCCACTCCTGCCTCTGACAGGAACAGGAAGCAGGCAGTCAGGCTCCCTCCCCTAAGTCAATCACAATGCTGCAATGCAGTATTGTGATTGGTCTGAGCATTCAGCCATGGGCTGGAGGAGTGGGCATGTTCTCCATGCAGGCTGTAAAGCCATGGAAAACAAGGAGGTGAGCATGACTGGTTTAAGCGCCCGAGAAGGCCTACCAAACACTCATTGTGCACTTAGGAGTGGGCAAATCACTCCTCCCCTGCCCTGCTTGGAGACCACAGCAGCCACGCCCGCCTGCCGCAAAGCAGCAGGACACGAAACATAAAATGACAATAACTCTAATTTATTGTCATTTTATGTTTCTCACTACTTAAAAGCATTGGGGCGACGCTCCTCCGCCCCTGTTTAACTGTCTAAAATGAGTGTCCACGTAGGGCCTTTCAAGAGCAGCCAGGAGGACTCCAGAAGTGCAAGATAAAGTATCCGAGCTCATGGCCTTGTGCCGTGCCACTCACTCCATTGCAAAGGATGCTCTACTCAAAGATTCAGGTATGTTTATGGTGTCTCAGAGAGTTTTGACGGTAGCTAGAGGGCTGTGGCAGTGCTAAAGAAAACCCTAAACCGACAAGAAAACTAATTAAATACATGAATAAAAAATATCTCGAACGAGAAGCTAGTGTGAACTTGTGAAATACACTCCTGGCAAATCAGGAACTTATCTCTGGCATACAGGAGGAAAGCTGGTTGCTGATTAGTTGAAAAACTCTCTTGGACACGTAAATAATTCTGATCAGTGGCATGCAGCGAACGGCAGTATTTGGGACGTTGCTGGTAAACTGCATTCCTAATAAGGCAACAAATGCATTGTGTCGAATCACTGAAGCTCTCTCGGCAATAGAAAAGAATTACAGACCCTCCTGGCCTTGTCTCCTACCATGGCAAGACCCATATACCACATGCACTGATAATAATATCCGCCCATAACTTTTTATTTCACAGAGACATTTAACTCTGATGGTATTACTAACATAATAACTCACCCTGTGCCCCTCGGTGTTCTCATTAAACGTTTCTTCATCCTAGCTGGAGAGAATGTAATACCGCTGACCCAGGAAATATAAACTGTGTTTTAAATTGGAAAATAGCACATATTTCTTAGAAATGGGCAACTACTGTAGAGTTGTGATTCTTGGGGGAAACGTTCACTGGAATCCTCTGACTAATGCCTTCCAGCATCAATACGTACCTTCACAGTCGTATTTGCCGAGGGGAGTATAGGAAAGAAGGTAGTTGATTGAATTGATGAGACAGAATCCTTTCATTATATGCATATTGCCCTTTCACGGTCCCTTGTTAAAGGCGTGCTGGTTTGCTTCAGTAACATTCTGTCTCTGTCATGATTCATGGGAACACCAGCTAAGGCAAGCTGGCGTCCCTGGTTGCAATAGACACGTACAATGAGACACAATTGTGTTCAAGGTGATAGACGTGCTGGAGATCTCTATTTAAATGATTTGGCCTCAGGAAAAGTATACAAGAACTGATCTGCTAGTTCCCCCAATTAAATAGAGACATGAGATATGTACTCAGGGCTTTGTCCTTGCAAGTGTGTTTGCAGATTTAGACACCAATTACAAAAAAATCTTCCTGTTTCCTTGTTATCTTCACAAAACACCACACAGAGATTGTATGACGTTCCTCGCTTTGATCGAAATGTAATGTTATTTTTATCACATGATTCAGGCTCCCCCTCTTCCATCTATCAAAGTTGAGAGGTGAGCCATGATCCCATCCTGCATAATAGGATAACATCCCAATTGTCTGTTGTGCCCATGTGCATGGTAACTTGTTCTCTTTGACATACAATAATATTGCAACTTTGTAAAATGTTTCTGAGTATAGACTGTACAGACATTGAAAGAGATTTTGATAAAAGGTATTTTTTCTTATGCCACTATGCAGCCTTTAAAGGTGGTCATCAGATTTTAGTAGCTGATGACTGTTGGACATGGCACTTCTTATTTTTACGGGTAAACCCCTGAAGAAGGGGTGTTGCAGATTCTCTGTTAGTGGCCTTTAGGCTCCGGGCACTTTCCCACTGTAAAGACAGTGTGAAAGTATGTGCACCCTTCATACACACGTTAGGAAGTAGTGCTTGACTGATGTATTAAACATGTCACAAGCCTGCCATTGCAGGCCTATATGTGTGCACTAGCACCTATGGTGTTTTTAAACATGTGTCCAGCCCACCATTGCAGGCCTGGGTGTGCACACTTACACCTATGGTGTTTTTAAACATGTGTCCAGCCTGTCATTGCAGGCCTGGTTGTGCGCACTTGCACCTATGGTGTTTTTAAACATGGGTCCAGCCTGCCTTTGCAGGCCTGGTTGTGCGCACTTGCACCTATAGTGTTTTTAAACATGGGTCCAGCCTGCCTTTGCAGGCCTGAGTGTGCTCTCTTGCACCTATGGTGTTACAAACATGTGTCCAGGCTGCCATTACAGGCTTGTGTGTGCACAATTGCACTTAAGCTCAGGTTGGTCTTCCTAAACCCTAGCCAATCCTGAGGGGACCTTTCACTACCACTAGAGCACCCCTAGGGTAAGTTGTAAGGGGTGAAGCAAGTTGTAGGTGAAAGGCAGGGCAGGTACACATGTGTTTATTACCTACCCAGATAGTGAATAATATCCATGTGTCTTATCACTACCTGTGAGGTTTGCTCTTCCCAAAGGTTAACACGAGGGAATTGTTTAAATTACTTCAGGCTGCAATAGTGGTTTGCAGTGGAGCAACCTAATAATGTTTCCTATCATTGGATTCACAATGACAAACTTTCTCCTGTGGCAAAGGTGGATTTAACATTAGTAGCTGAGAAATGCCACCTTCTAGAAAGTGTGCCTTTCTCTGCTCTAAAACACTTTGGGCCTGATTACGATGTCGATCAAAATGACCGTCCAACCGACGTGGCCACGGTGAGATTCTGACTGACTAAACCACAAGGTCTCCAAATGCCGTATTAAGATGTATTCCAGGCAATTTTCTGACTGCGTCGGTCGGAGATGACGATTTCGAAACAACCGCATCAGTCGGAAACGAGTCTGAGACGAACACGGCAATCAGAAAGGATGTTCAATAGGATTCCAAATCTGTAAGTGCATCGGTTGTACTGTGAGCTGATTAGGATGCATCTGACGCGGTTGCGGTTCCATGTCGGCTTGTCTGCCACTTGGCAAGAGTAAATCAGAGAAACTGATGCCAACTAACACAACATCAACCATAGTATGCGTCCACTAAACTCCACAGCAGATGTCAATTCAGAGTATTCAGAGTAGACACACCTACCAACCCACATACCAACCCACATATAAACTTACCAGACCATGATCCTTTGCTATCACAATCCTGCAGAGTCTGACAGAGCACATTGCTGTTTCCAGTTACACCTCAGCCAGCCCTTTGCAAATTCATGCAGTGCAATAGCATCACTCACTGCACATTTAAGTTTTTTTTTGGTTCTTTCTCTTCTTGTATACTCCTTCAATCTCACACTCACTAATTCACAATGACCAAAAAAAGTTTTTCAGATGAGGAGTTGACAGTGCTTGTGGATGAAAGCCTCAGAGTTGAACCACAGTTAATTGGGACCCAAGTCCAACAAACTTCCATCACCCAGAAAAACCTGATGTGAGACAGGATAGTCAACAAGGTAAACACAGTAGCAAGCACCCTGCGTACAATGGAGGATATAAGGGAGAGGTGGTACGATGTCAGGAGGAGGGTCAAGCTCATAGCCAACAGAAGCTGTCTGGTCGCACAAAAGACTGGCGGTGGACCTTCCGGGCCACAATTACCCATGACCACCTGTTTAGAATACATGAAGGAATGCAGTCTGGAAAGTGACAATCTAACAACAGCCACAAGTCATCCATGACACCTGAGGTTCTGGACTTTTAAGGGTCCAGAGGTGTCAGGGAAACAACACCCGAAGACCCCTGAGTTCCTCCTGTCCCGGTGCACAAATAAACAGAGACACGGGCTTCTCGATGGTGGCGTCAAAGACCAAGGTTTATTTACTGCAGGGACACAGAAATCATAGGAACCACACAGAGGCAGAATCTACGAGACTGTTCGAATTGCATTAAGTGGGTTACTCTTTAAATACACGCAAAATGTCTTTAGGCTACATTACACGAATATTTCTCATGCCCAACCCGGTATCCCAAACAAACAGTAAATTTGACATTAAACAATAATTAGTTGTAGGTTTTCGGTATTCGATCAGGTCCTCTCGACAGTTTTCCATTCTTTGCCCGATCCTCCCCATCATAAAAATCGTAACCTCCCCTTTGTAAAAGCCCAGAGGGAAAGGAGCAGAGCCAGGTGCAAAGGATTGAAATGTAGGATAAGAGGTGTTTATGGCTCATAAACGGGCATGGCTACCGTCTTCGGCCTTTCAGTCAGGACAACGGACACGAGAACCAGTGTAGCAGGACTGGCCTCAGGCAAGGGAGGTAGCTTGATTCTGCCTAGTCATGCAGCGTCAGCCTTTCTCGGGGCTCGAGTTTACATGTCCTTAACAAGGTGACTCTGCCGGGGTCATCGTCCGTTCATTGACTATGTGAGGGCAAGAAACAAAATGGATGCCGTAACTAAAATGGATGCCACGATTTTACCACCGAATGCCCTATTTCTCAGTGAATTCATGCTAGTTGCGTAGCGAAAACACTGTCATGCATACAATGGATCATTTGCGGTTCATTGGTACCGAAATCGTGTCAGTACTACGATACCGAATTCACGGGTTCGGATCACTACAGAACCTCAGACCGTCCTTTTGCCCTTACATAGGCAATAACTCACTCTATGTCGGAATCCATATCTATGTTCATCAGGTCACTGATATGTTGTTGGAGCATTACTCTATCCCGTGGCGTATCTCTAAAAACAGGTGGTCTTCTTACGCATGTAGAAATGCAGAGATTACATAAGGCAGGACCACACTGAACAATGAGACAGCACGAAAATAAAAATACTAATGCAACGCCAGTGACTATCAGAACCTTCCATCCCCACGCAGACAACAGGCTCCAGAACCATCCCATTAATGACCAGTCACCTTCTTCTACATGAATAGAGTCAGAGATCTTATGTAACTTAGAGATGGCCTTGTACACTGTTGGCGCATTATCTGGAATAAAAACGCAGCAACTTGATTGGATCATCTTACATACTCCACCTCGATCTGCAAGTAACACGTCAAGGACCATACGGTTCTGTAACGTCATGAGGCGATCCGCTTGAAGCTCAGCTGTCAGGTTACTAAGAGCACCCGCCGTTTCAGTGATAGTGGATTCAACTACCCGTGTTAGTTGACGTAAGTTTCTACTGTTGGCCATAGGCCCCCAGAACGGGAGGAAACCTTTGAAGAAGTCTCCTGCTTCTTGGCCAGCAGTATCTTCTTTACTGAAAACACCTCTCACAACTCTAGTTTTGTGATAGTCCGGTGCAGCAGTATATGTCGGAGGTAACAGTTGAGCGATGTAACATGAGCCTGAGAAGTCAGCAGGCAGCCATGTGTATGCTCTGTCTTGGCAAACAAAATAGGTACCCTTAGCAGCTAAGAATGCAGGGGAAGACTGTGAGGGGAAAACATATGTTTCGATACAGTCACTTTTCCCTAGTCGAGCTTTCGGATTCCTCCCATTTCCTTGCAAACAGACTGGACCTTGGTGGGGTACGACCCAGATCGGAGTTGAGCTCTTACGTTTGTTCTCACCCAGAGTAATGCCATATTCCGTAACATTCCAACCCATGTAAACTCGCAATTCATCCTTGGGAATGAACGGAGTATTATTGACATCTCTCACCATGTCAGTGATTCCTTTTACCAAGGCTCTATTAGCAGAGTTATACCGGGTGGAACGCGGAGGTCGTGGAGGATAGGTCTCTAGGGCATAAGCGAACATGATCTGAAATGCCCAGAATGATCCATTATAACTAAAAGGCAGGACCAGATAGGGGATGCCCTTGTCCATGGTATGTGGTATCAAACCACACACCCAGCAGTTTGTTGTATTAACCACTAGTTGATGTTGGTGCAAGAGTTGAATGAAAGTGTTATTTATAAACTCTGAGTGTCGAGCTTGCTCGTGGGCAGGAAAAGGATGGAAAGAATGAAGAGAAACAACAGTCGGAGAAACAGGAGCATGGGGAGATACTGTAGATGCAACAGGTGTAAAGATCAACTGAATACCAAAAATAATTCCGCCTACCAAAGTTATTAAGACAATCAGAAGTGTCAGAGTACATTGCATTAGGAAACATTTACTGTACAATATGTCATATAATTTCGTCTTGTGCACATTTACGACATTAACCCGTCGCAGTTCAGGAAGCTCCATCTTCTACAACCGTTCGCAACGGATGGTTTGTACCTGTTAAAAACTTGCCTCTGCTTATCCTGGGAGTTCCCAAGACAAACAAAAAAAAAACGACCTAGTGTCTGATTCCCTGCAAATTAAAACAAGGCACACGTTACGACCCTACGGTAACCCAGATGGCAAGGTGAGAGAAACAATAAAAAACAAAAAGATAAAAATTTTGAGCAAACTTCCTGACTGAATGGAATGCAGTAAGATCAAAACAGTTTTCAAACAGAAGGGTAATTATGCAATGTCATTAGTTCATAACATGAGAACGTAGATTATATCTGTACTTTCCGGGTCTTGTCTGGTCTTGAAATAGCTGGTCTACAGGTACGGAAATGTTCGACTCCACAGGTGACAAATGTTCACTTTGTACAATACTCGGTTCAGGATTCAAAGGAGCGGTTCCTGCTGGGGTGTCAAAGTTCTGTGTTTCAGTTCGTGGGTGGTCCGTTATGTACTCTGCATCACTGAAAGGGATGTGCCTAGGAACAGGTTCTGTCTCGGATACACCAATTCCCTGTCTAACCCAGTTATCATAGGCGAGTGGAAGAGGGACACGCTTCGTATGGCTGGCGTGCACCCAATTTTTCCTTCCAGCTAGGAGTACTGCAGTTCTTGTTGTGAGGAGGACCTGAAACGGACCCACGAATCTTGGCTGGAGGTTCCGAGTACGTTCAAAGTTCCGAACTACCACTTGGTCGCCTGGTTTCAACGTGTGGCCTGGACTCTCCGGCAGTTTAGGCAAGGATTCGAATACCTGTTGATGAATAAGGCTCAATTTAGCAGTCAGATCATGAAGGTAATCAATCAACATTGGGTATTCAATCTGTTTGAATTCCTTTGGCCTAGGGACTCCCCAAACATTAGCAGGGCGGCCGAACACAATCTCATATGGGCTAAGCCCTACTCGAGAGTGTACAGTCGCTCTGGTGGACAGTAAAGCTAAAGGCAGTGCGTCTGGCCAAGAGAGACCAGTGGAAGCTTGAATTTTCGCAAGTTTCAGCTTCAGGGTGCCATTGTACCCTTCAACCAAACCCGCTGATTGTGGGTGATTCGCACTGTGGTATTTTTGGGAAATACCCAGATCCGCACACACACTCTTCATAACTTTCCCTACAAACTCACTTCCATTGTCCGACCAAACAATCCGCGGCATACCATACCTGGGGAAGTATTCTTTTAGGAGGATTTTGGCAGTGGACATAGCAGTGTTGTCCTTTAACGGATATGCCTCAATCCATCTTGAGAAGGCACAGACTACCACTAGGACGTATTTAAGATTGTTACACCTATCCATGTGGATATAATCCAACTGAATCACTTCAAAGGGACAAGAAGGGGGAGCAAAATGGCCAGTTGGGGTTGGGGTTCCCTTGCCAGGATTATGCATCAGGCATACCATGCAATTTTTCACCACTCTTTCTGCACACTTAGTAATTCCATCGTTCTTCCATACTGGAGCTAACATTTTACAGATCCCTTTCGAACTGATGTGCGCCGCTCCATGCGCCATCGTGACTACTGCAAGTACATACGCATCAGGTAACATCCAACGCTGCTGCTCAGACAAATCGACCCAACATCCACTTGAATCCATTTTACCCGTTTTCTCCTTCCATTCATTCTTCTCATTTTCAGTTGCTTCATTCTGGATTGTTTTCACACTTTCAATCGTATTCTCACACATTCCTGATTCCGCAATCCATCTTGCAGACGTTGTAACGTACATTCGGCTCGTCATGTTCTTGGCCGTTTCTTTAGCGACCTCATCAGCAAACGCATTCCCACGGCCAACATCATCCGTAATCTTCCGATGTGCACTGCACTTCACAATTGCAACTTCATTCGGTAGAGTCAGGGATTCCAATAGATCGCTGACTAACTGTCCATGTTGGATCTTAGTCCCATGGGACGTGAGAAAACCTCTTTCTCTCCAGAGACGCCCAAAATTGTGTGCAACGCCGAAGGCGTATTGACTATCAGTAAACACATTCACTCTCTTTCCCTCAGCTAAAACACACGCTCTTGTTAATGCAATTAGTTCTGCAGCTTGGGCGGAATTCTGACTTACTCTTGCAGTCTCAACAATCGTACTCAAAGTCGTAACTGCATATGCGGCCGTCACATCGCCATTCTGTAGTTTGAAACACGACCCATCGACATATAAAGTGCCGTCTGGGTCTAGTAACGGAGTGTCTTTTAAATCAATCCTACCTTTTGTCTCTTCCTCAGTTCTGAAACAACAGTCATGGGGCTCTGAATCACTCGACTCCTGAGTAGTCGGCAACAGTGTTGCTGGATTCAATATGTTGCATCGCTTGATCTGAATTTGACTTGCCAAAAGCGTCAGCTCATAGCCTGATAGTCTAGCACTGGTGAGGTGCTGAGTTTTCGTTCGATTCATGAGTGTATCCACAGCATGTGGAACCATGACTACTAACATGTTGTTCATGACTAGTCCAGCAGACTGTCGAATAGACACTGCAGCTGCCGCTGTAGCTCTCAAACAACTTGGCAACGCTCTGGCTACCGGATCTAATGTGGATGAGAAATATGCACAAGGCCGCTGTTTGTCACCAAATTGTTGCGTTAATACACTCAATGCACAACCTTCTCTTTCATGGACATATAGTGTAAATGGCTTACTGTAGTCAGGAGTACCCAACACAGGAGCTGAACACAGCGCATCACGTAAGTCAGAGAAGCTCTGTTGACATTCATCAGACCATGGCAAAGGGCTCGGAACACCTTTTCCAGTCAGGGCTACCAATGGTTTCGCCATGAGAGAAAAATTTGGGATCCATTGCCTGCAGTATGACGTAATACCCAAAAACGCACGCACTTCTCTCTGTGTGCTTGGTACAGTCATCTGTGAAATTGCTTTGATTCTCTCTGGGGTCAACCTTCTTCCCTCCTTTGACAAAAGATGACCTAAGTAGGTCACTTCTTGGCAACAATATTGCAGTTTAGAAGGTGACACCTTGTGATGTAAGTCTGACAAATGACGTAATAAAGAAATTGTAGCTGCTTTGCAAGTTTCCTTGTCATCAGCGGCTAGTAAGAGATCGTCTACGTATTGGATCAGAGCAACACCATGGGGGAGTACAAGGGCATCTAATTGACTCTTCAATGCTTGGCTGTAAATTGAAGGGCTTTCACAATAAGCTTGTGGAGCGCGTTTGAATCTGAAACTGCGACCTCCTAAGGAGAAACCAAAAATGTCTCTACTTTCCTCGGCTATGGGAATGCTGAAAAAGGCATTTTTCAAGTCGATCACTGTAAACCATGAAGCTGAGGCAGGAATCAACGTCAGTAATGCAGTGATATCTGGGACTACAGGAAACTGTGGAATCACCATTTTGTTAACTTCTCTGAGGTCAATCACAAATCTGTAAATTGGAGGTTTGGAAGGGTCAGTACGTTTCAAAATCGGCAGAACAGGACTATTGCAGACGTTTCCTCGAGTTTCCTCAATCACATCTTTCTGTATTAAGTCTTTCACGATCAGCAAGAGTGCTCGTTCACCTTCATTCAAAATCCGATACTGTGGGATTCGTGGGAATTTAACATTAGCTTTCAGACTTACCACATAAGGGGGAATTTCCAAGAGGCCTACATCATTAGGACCAGTCGCCCAAAGGGTATCAGGGAGAGAACGCAGCTCCGGTGGGAGCTTGTCCATCGACATATACATTGGAGAGATGACTCGTTTGCCTAATGTGAGCTGTACTCCCGAAGGAGAACAGTACAGTGTCGCGTGCAGGCGTTTCAACAGATCTAAACCAAGCAGATTCTCATTACAACCGGTTGTTAGGATAAGGGGTGCTTCTAGTTCGCATGGCCCAACAGATATTGACAAAGGACTAGAAACAGGATTGTGAACAGGGGCGCCTGAGAATCCTACCGAAGTGTTCGTTAAGCCAGACAAAGGTGCGCCAGGGAGTTTCGCATGCATAATTGAACTTTTTGCCGCACCAGTATCCAACAGAAACGGTTCGACCACGCCTGAGGTAACTACTGCGACATAAGGTCCACTCTGATCAACTGGAACTGATACTACTCCCTCTCTTTGCCTGCGGCTGTCCTAGTGCTCGCTTCTTTGAATGTCTTCATTATGATCATAGTAATCTCCAACATGATACTGTGGAGATCTTCCTGGTTGCGTAGGTTGTATATTTCGCTGATCAAAATAATTCGATTGGCGATCAGTCTGTGGTGTCATCGTACCACGCCCTCTAGGAACTTGCATAAACCCAACATTACCTCTCTGAGCTGGGACACCACTGGTTTGTGGGTGCAGTACTGGGCACTCATTCTTATAATGACCCTCCTTTTTACAATAAGCACACTGATTCCATGCTAACTGTTGTCGGGGAAAACCATAATTAAATCTTTGGGCCGTCCCTTGCTGGAATTGTGGCTGTGGCTGAAACTGGGGTCGCTGCTGTGAATCTGACTGATTCGAACGAAGCGGATACGCTTGTTGCAGAAGAACTTTGGTCTTTAGATCTTTCGTTTTCTTTTCTGACTTTTCCTTCTCTTCTTTCTCTCTATTCTCGTAATACTGAGCAGTTGCAAGTATCTGTGCTGTCGTCGACACTGCCCATGCACTTTCAGAATCCTTTAACTTGTTACTAAGCTCAGGTAGTAAATTAAACACGAACTTGTCGACAAACAATCTCTGGCCTCCCTCAGTACTCATATCTTGCCCGCTGTGATCTACGAAGGTCTCTTCAAATCTAGTGAAGAAGTCAGAGACACTTTCATCCTTCTTTTGCTTGCATGCCGATAATTTATCCCAATTGACTCGTAACGCTGGCATCAGTGTTTTCATCAGAGTAATTATTCTGCCAGGTAAAGCAGCAATCAGAGGTTCAGGTTTAGCACCGCCAACTTGTTGCGCATCTGCCGCTATAATAGCTGCCCAATCACCTCCTAAGGCGACTGGGTAGTTTTCTTGCCGAATTTTGGCCCATATAGGCTGTGGCACCACATTACCAAACAACATTTCAATGTCTGCCAAATTCATGATACACGCTTGAACTGTCTGCGTTAACTCTTTGTAATAACCAGCAGGATTTTTACGTGGGTCTGGTAACGCTTGTTTTACGGCTAACACTTCGGCCCGTTTCCAAGGGATGTGTATCCACACTCTCTGGAAATGTGCCGGGGCGGCGACAATATTATTAGCCCCATCAGCTGGAACTGCATCACGCCATATCGGTGGAACTTCCCTCATCGGATATTGTCCTCGTCGTTTCCTAGTAGTAATCGGTGAACCATCAGGGTCTCTTGTCGCTCGAAGAGGGGACTCATCCCTATAAGCTAAAATCAGTTCTATCGCTCCCCTTACTTCTGGACCTATCACCATTCCTGCGGCAAATTTCTGTTGAATATTTGTCAGGTCAGAGGGGACGGAGTCTAAATCATCATCTTCCCATTCTTCACGCACAAGAGAACACATCACGTCAAAACATAACGTTGAGTTGGTTCATTCCATTGCATAAAGGTATCTAACACTCTTCGTGCATCATACTTCGTAGCTTTTGACATCCACCTAAGAGCTGTCGAATCTAACGTGTCTCGTTCCTGGGGACCAGGAAGCTGGCTACGTCTCTGTATAGAGTCAGAAACGGGGGTCCCAATTAAAGACCTGTAGAGAGGAGTTAAGATATTAGTTACAGAGTCGGTTATTTTCCGACGAACGGAAAGCAGGGTCAGAATGTTCACAGGGTTCGGGGACAGGACAGCTGAAGCAGATGAAATAGTAAAGGTGGGAGTAGCAGGTAAAGCAGTTTGCGAAACGACAGGCAAAGGCGCAACGGGCGCCCCAGGAAGAGGGGGTGCCGAAGGAACATTAACCACGGGAAGGATAGGAGCTGGAATCAAAGGAAGTGGAGCAACTATTCCAGGCTGACCAGCAGCTGGCTGTACAACAGGTAGCAACTGTGGTACTGTAATACCCTGTGCATACGGTGGGGGTGAATTCAACAGGTAAGACAACAGAGGATCTTTTTCATGATCCTCCATCGGCTTAGCAGGACATGATGGCAATACAGGGTAACATTTATCAATTGCCAAATTATATTTTCTATTCGCCATCTCCATTGCTTTCTCAGTCTCGTTGACATGCAGCTGCCTAGCAGACTCCATTAAAGTCAACCCTTTCTCTTTCTGTTCTTTCTTCGTTTTCCTAATTTCTCTCTGTTTGGCTTCTTTGCGCCATACGCGAAAAGAATCAAACATTGCCGGCCGGGCTTTTTTCTTGAACAACTTCATTTCTAGATTGTCTAGTATTTCCGTTTCGAAGCTACCATGCGGTGGCCAACTAAGGACACCATCTTTTTTTGTATAACGGGACCATACTTCATTATACGTAATAGGACCCACACCATGTTTACAATAGAGCTCATATGTAGGAGTTCCAATCGGAGGAACCGAACACGAATCCTCCAACCGGGAATCCCCGTTGCAACGTACCCAGGACAAGAAACAATTACTACTGGTAGTCATGACAACAAAGACAAATTCCAACAAAAATGCGCAGAGAACTTAGGCCTACCAAAATGAACTAATACCAAAACACAAAACAGAGATTATCTAAACAAGAGCAACCAATGATAATCTACGAATTAAACCAGAGCAACAAGGAACAACCAAACTGAGCGTAGCCCACTTAATACTTAACTGAAATGTGGAAGACGTCACCAAGGAGAACCCGTCTACGTCTCGCCGTACTAAGGTCTGCACCTCGGGTCCAAGACAGGGCGACAGTCAGGGCAGCGGTCCTCTGTAGCCATCTGGGAACGGGAACCCTCGTGGAAGAGATCATCGGGCCACTTTTACGACATGCAGGGATCGATGAAGCGGGGTACCTCCCTCCGGAATCTTCACACGAAACTTCTCGAACTTTTCAGGCTTTGGACCGGTACCGGATGACGTCGCCCCACGTTCGGCGCCAATTTGAGGTTCTGGACTTTTAAGAGTCCAGAGGTGTCAGGGAAACAACACCTGAAGACCCCTGAGTTCCTCCTGTCCCGGTGCACAAATAAACAGAGACACGGGCTTCTCGATGGTGGCGTCAAAGACCAAGGTTTATTTACTGCAGGGACACAGAAATCATAGGAAAAACACAGAGGCAGAATCTACGAGACTGTTCGAATTGCATTAAGTGGGTTACTCTTTAAATACACGCAAAATGTCTTTAGGCTACATTACACGAATATTTCTCATGCCCAACCCGGTATCCCAAACAAACAGTAAATTTGACATTAAACAATAATTAGTTGTAGGTTTTCGGTATTCGATCAGGTCCTCTCGACAGTTTTCCATTCTTTGCCCGATCCTCCCCATCATAAAAATCGTAACCTCCCCTTTGTAAAAGCCCAGAAGGAAAGGAGCAGAGCCAGGTGCAAAGGATTGAAATGTAGGATAAGAGGTGTTTATGGATCATAAACGGGCATGGCTACCGTCTTCGGCCTTTTAGTCAGGACAACGGACACGAGAACCAGTGTAGCAGGACTGGCCTCAGGCAAGGGAGGTAGCTTGATTCTGCCTAGTCATGCAGCGTCAGCCTTTCTCGGGGCTCGAGTTTACGTGTCCTTAACAAGTTGACTCTGCCGGGGTCATCGTCCGTTCATTGACTATGTGAGGGCAAGAAACAAAATGGATGCCGTAACTAAAATGGATGCCACGACTTTACCACCGAATGCCCTATTTCTCAGTGAATTCATGCTAGTTGCGTAGCGAAAACACTGTCATGCATACAATGGATCATTTGCGGTTCATTGGTACCGAAATCGTGTCAGTACTACGATACCGAATTCACGGGTTCGGATCGCTACAGAACCTCACACCTTAGCACACATAACTGGAATTATCTAAGTTTTGTAATTATGATTTTTTTAATGAAGTAGTAGCCACAGTATTTTAAATGTGTAACTAATGCTGACAACCAGAATAACTGCACTGAACATCAAAACGTTACCCAAACAATCACATTTACAAATGTCTATGTGTAGGCTGTCAGTGTATACTCATTAACTCATCATGGCACAAATAACAACATCTGTCAACATTCCCAAAAACGGTCCTTAACTAGAGCAAGTAGCTACCAGGTATGTAATGGCAACCACTTCATCAAGCAATTAGATCTCCCAAAAGGAAAGGACTACATCAGCCACTCACACTCTACCTAAGAACAACAGCCTCCTGTGTCAGCCATCTCTCCTTGCAACTTCCACTCACTGACAGGAAGCAAAAGGCCCAGGTGGTGATGTTCTGGGTGGGAGTAGGACTCACTGCACTGACCACAAATCCCACGAGGACTTGTACTTCAAACTACAGGCACCTGGGTCAGGCATCTCTCTACTTCACTCCCCCTCACAGGCAGGAAGCAATAGGCCCAGGAAGGCCGGGGCTGGGCGTGCTGGATGGGACGAGGATTCACTGCACCAACCTCAATTCCCAGCAGGCCCTGTACTCCAAACTACAGGCACTTGGGTCAACCATCTCTCTACTTCACTCCCCCTCACAGGCAGGAAGCAATATTCCCAGGTAGGCTGGGTGTGCTGGAAGAGAGGTGGACTCAATGCACCGACCACAACTCCCAGCAGGCCTTCTACTACAAACTACAAGTACCTGGGTCAGCCATCTCTCTACTTCATTCCCCCTCACTGGCAGGAAGTCATTGGTCAAGGGGGAGTGTTAGAAATTACCACAAATCCCATCAGGCCTTGTACTCCAAACTACAGGCACCTGGGTCAGCCATATCTCTACTTCACTCCCCCTCACTGGCAGGAAGTCATTGGCCAAGGGGGGGTGTTATAAATGATCACAAATCCCATGAGGCTTTGTACTCTAAACTACAGGCACGTGTGTCAGCCATCTCTCTACTTCACTCTCCCTCACTGGCAGGAAGTAATAGGCGCAGGTGGGCTGGGTGTGCTGGATTGGAAGTGGACTCACTGCACTGACAACACATCTCAGCTGGCCTTCTAACACAAGCTCACAAAAACAGTTGTCTGTAATGTACCACCAAAACTATTTACTTACCATCTTACTATGGAGTGTAAGGTAAGAGTCACTGAGCTGTGTATACACAATGTGATGCACATACATGCAAGCCTAATTACGCTGATGTACTCCAGACTCTTGAGTTGATAAGAATGAGCACATCACTCACACATGACTATATTTTACTAGAAAATACTCACATTGTTCAGAGTCAGGCTGTTAATTCAATGTGCCTGGTGATACATAGCCCATGCACAGCAGACAGGAATAACAACAACTAACATTTCTAATTACACGTGAGGGGGCTTTGGAGAGAATCAAGAACAGCTGTTCTTGTTATCATGTGCGTTCATAGGTTTTGAAGGCAGTACATGTCCTAGAGACGCAAGACTTTGGTTCAGTGTTTATCGCATTGATAAAATCGTAATTACAGAACAGGGTGTTGTTCTTTGCTCAAGGTAATAGCACACATCTTCTACGACTTTTCTGCAAACACAGGAAGCCATTTTTGATTTTGAGGATAATTGTCAGAAACTCCACGAGGCTGGTTGAGTTTATTGCAGCTTCTTCTACTGAGTTCTTTATCATTGACATTGTACTTATGTTGCTTGGATTATTCCATCTAAGGCTCTAAGGAAATATAGCTCTCGTAATATAAAAGATTAGGAAACTATAAAGTGTTAGATTGCTGATGGCAATACTTATAAAGCCAAAAATACAAGAAACATCCTAAATGTATCTTCATTTCCATTAACAGGGGAGCTCGTGTTTTGGGAGAAAAAGAATGTAGGAAGAATTTTTGTGATTCTCTACACCGCCTGTGATGGATTGACTTGTGTATTGCATGGTGGGTATTTAGTTTCAAAAGTGGTTGTGTTAAAGAATTTACAGTCTCATGCTTCTCAAGTAATTGCTGTGAGGGCTAATGTCTTGGGGTTTGTATTATTTTTTGTTACTACAGTGTCAGGATTAATCAGTTGAACAGGAGCTATGTTCTTCTTCCCTGGATGTACTAAAGGATAGAATCTACCTTATTTTTTGTTACAGGTATAGTGTTTCAAAAAAGACTCTCAATAATCAAGCCATGGTAATTATTATAGAGAATGTGTGATTACGTATTCGTGGTCTTAAGTCTTATTTATTTATTTATTTATTTATAAAGTTTTATATAGCGCGAACATGACCCACGAGGCTATCAGAGCGCTTTACAGTCACGAACATAAATGGATGAGGTGGTATGCACACATTCAAAAGTGTCAATTCGAACATAAGAAATAGCAAAATATAAGAATAACAAACATAGAGGACCATGAAACTGCAGGACGTTGTAGAGTAGACTGTTAGTGAAAAATTAGGTGATTGTGCTAGAAAACATACATATTAAGACCACAATCGATTAACAATAGAAATAAAGTGTATAGTAAAACCAAGAGGGACCCACCGCCAGCTAAACGTTACATAACATACAGTTGATGAGCAGTATGAGCTGTGCTAATAGCCAAAACAAATATATATAAAGACTCAACCAATCACCTGAGATAGGTAAAGACATTCGGGTCATGAAGATGACTCAGTGACATCCTAGAGTTGAAAATTAAGGCAAGTATTTGTTCATTAGATGTATTTTTACTTCTTTTTTGAAGGCGGTAAGGGAAGTGATTCCACGCACTACTGGAGGTAAGGAGTTCCAAATCTTAGGTGCAATCCCTGAAAAGGCTCTACAGCCGGTTCTCTTCTTGTGGAAGGATTGAGGTTTCAGAAGGAAAGTGTTCGCACTTCGCAGTTGTCTACAACCTCCAGACCTTTCTAACTTTAGAGCCAAGTAGCTGGGTGAATTGTTGTGAATTGCTTTGTGTGTCATGCAAGCCACTGTAAGGTGTATTCTTGCCTCGTAAGGCAACCAATTCAGGGCTTTCAAGGTTGGCGAGGTGTGAGTATTTCTTTTTGTTCCTGCTACCAGTCTGGCCGCGGCATTCAGTGCTGCTCTCAGCGGCGCCAGCTTGTATTTAGGAAGACCACAGAGGGTGGGTCTTCCGTAATCTAATCTTGGTAAGACTAAGACTTGAACTGCCATTTTTAGATCAGCCTGAGGGAGGAAGGGTTTGAGTTTCCTTAATATACTCAACTTGTGATTAGCACCCTTGGTGGTGATAGAGAAGTGCGACTGCAAATTCAAATGTTTGTCTATAGTGATTCCAAGTGATTTTGCTGAATCAACGATGAGGGGGACACAATCGAAGGAGGTTAGGTGTTTTAGCCATAGGTCTAGCTTTGGTGTGTGGTTCGGTGGCGAGATGATAATGAATTCAGTTTTTTTAGTATTCAGCATGAGGTGGTTTTTTGTGAGCCAGTTTTGCGTTTTCAGTAGAGTATTGTTGAGGGCAATTAGGTCTTCTGGAGAGGTAATTTTCAGATACAGCTGGGTGTCATCCGCGTACAGGTGATATAGGATGTTCGCTGAATTTAGAGCGTTCGCCAAAGGCTCCATTAGGAGGTTGAAAAGAATGGGTGATAAGGCAGATCCCTGAGGAACACCAAGGGTAACCTTAGAGGGTAGCGAGAGCGGGTTCTTCATCTTGATTCTTTGCGTTCTGTTATTCAAGAAGGAGGAGAACCATTGCAACACTGTGCCTGAAAGACCCATCCTACTTTCCAATAGGGACAGAAGGTTGTCATGCTTAACCGTATCGAAGGCGGAGGACAGATCAAGAAGTATCAATAAGCATGATTCATTGCGGTCAAGCATTTTTAGTATGTCATCTATAATATGTGTGAGAGCAGATTCTGTGCTGTGTCCTTGGCGGAAGCCCGATTGGTGACTGTCTAAGAGGTTGTACTGTTCAATGTGTTTGCAGAGTTGAATTTGTACACATTTCTCCAAAAGTTTTGCCAGAGTGGGGATGTTGGTTATTGGACGGTAGTTGTTTAGATCAGATGGAGTGGCGTCTGCTTCCTTTAGAATGGGTCTGACCTGCCCTATTTTAAGGCAGTCCGGAATGACACCTTGACTCAGGGAAGCATTTACTATTTTAGCCCATAATGGTAGGATCGATTTTTTTAAAGTTTTGAACAGGTAAGGAGGCAGGGGGTCAGAGAAATGATTGGAAGGGTTGATTGTTTGTAGCGTGTTGTCAATGCTTTGTTGAGAGATTGGCGAAAAGGTGTGCCACGAGGCATTGTTTTTAGTGATTTCCCCTGGAATATTAAAATGAGCTTTGAATAGATCACCACAGTTAGGATCTTGGACCATAGTTTGTGGTAGCGACATCCTGGAATGTAAGTCAAGCTCGATGTACTTAGTCTTTTCGTGGAAGAAATTGGCAAGCACATCACAGGTAGGTGTGGCCAGGTCATTTAATTCCCTAGAGTTCGTTGTATTGCATGATTGAAGCTTGACGATTTCAAAGAGTTTTTTTGGACGGTTGATAGCTTGATTCAGCTGAGTTCTGAAAAAGTCTGCCTTTGCCTTAAGAATCTTTCGATTGTAAGAATTGCTTAGCTTTCTAAGGAGCTCAAAGTTGTCAGTGGTAGGAGCCGATTTCCATCGACGCTCTGCAACTCTTAGATGTCTACGCTCCGAGTTCAGTCCCTCATTAAACCAAGGTTGGAGGGGCGCAGTAGAATCCAGGATTTCAAATAACAAAGAATTGTAGAAGGTTGTGAGGTTATGTACATCAGTCATGTCTCCCATGCGGGTCAGAGCGGAGTTACAGCGGTGTAATGAGGTTGATATTTTGTAAATTTCTTTTCCATTGCCTAATTTTTGCGGGTTGGCCCCTTTTTTGAGTAGCTTCGCTGTTGATGTAGAAGAGGATGAAATAGTGATCAGACCAATCGCATGGGGTGATGGATTCGAGTAGGACGATGTTTGATTTTGCAATAATGAGGTCCAGAGTCTCTCCCTTGATATGAGTTGGGCTGTCACAGAATTGATATAGCTCCTGTTCTGACAGAAACTCTTTAAAACAGCCTACAATATGATCATTTGCGTTGTTCCAATGGAGGTTAAAGTCACCCAAGAAAATATCAGGGACTTGTGAATTGACATTGGATGCCATGATCTCCATTATCTCGTCCATACAGGTCAAGTTATCACCTGGGTGGTGGTAGAATATATGTAGCTTGCTGGTGATGCGCTTAGCATCAGAGATATTAATGCAAAGGTAATCGCAAGAGGATAGCCCGATGGGGTCCGCTTGCTTGACTTAAATTGAGTTCCGATAAATGCAGGCTACCCTTCCCCCTAGTTTTGTTCCTTAGGAATCCTCCCCTGCTTTTCTCTTCCTTTCCTTCCCTCGCTTGATCTGATCAACATTCTGTGCAATACTGGCAATTCGGAATTGAGACGATCAAGAGGTGGACTTGTAAAGCAGCGCTTCAATCCCGAGGTACCTCAAGGCTGTCACAGTTTGTGCCAAACAAAGGCTAACATCATGGGGCTAGGCACCAAATCATCCATCTAAAACTGTTTTGGGATACAGCCATTTACCTAATGTGTACCAGTTGAGGTACAATGTATAATCCCATAAATGACTGTGTCATATCTGCACCAACAGGATAATCTGGAACACCTCCATGCAGATTGAAAAAAACAGCCAGACTCAGACTCTGACAATGAATGTGTTCCCCAGCTAAGAAGACTATCCTGTAGGAGGAGAAACCCGGGCCATCAGGTTTGGCTCGGCAGATGGCACCAGCATGTCCAGCAGGATCCACTGCGACATCTCCCACCTCATCTACCAACACACAGCTGACCACTACCACAACAGACACACTATAAACCACGGGCAACAACATCAACACATTCCACTCTGGAGTTAACAAACACAAACCCAGTCAATGAGGAAGGAGGATCATGTTTGACTGTGCAGGCACAAACAGTGCCAGCCTGCGGGGGTAGGGGTGCTCTGAGGGGATGTGTGGATCCACATCGGCAAACAGCTGGTGCCAGTGATGCCCAGGCCAACCTTTCCCAGGTACTGGATGCTTATGAGGGGTACCAGGTAGCAATGAGGCAGGTTTCTCAACACCTCCGTAACATTGAACAACTGCAGGCATCCCAAGACCAAAGACTTGAGAGTTTCAACGACATAATGGACGAGGGCACAGGAGTGCTGACAAAGATCAGTACCACCCTCCCCCAGGCATTTTCACCCACGAGTACCTCTCCCTCTGTGACATCTCCATCTGTGCCCTCAACATCTGTGCAAGCCACAGGGAGGGACGCTGAGCCTGGTGGAGAATCCTCAGTACCCCAGAAGCCTGCAGTTGTTGTTACCCCCAAAACGGGGTGGGTCATTCAAAAAAAGATAAGGGAGGGTCGGATGGCAATGCACAGCCCCCCGCCAGTAAAAAACAGCGCACCTGATATTCTTTTTTGTGCGCTAACCATTCACTTTTTTGACTATTCATACCAAATGTTCTATATCAGATGGAAGTCCACTGTTGGACTTTGAACTCTGATGACTGTGGCTATAATTTGTTGGATTTCAACCAACAGCACTGCCAACTTCAATAATTTGGTTGTTTTACTGATCCATATCATGTGCCATCCCCTATTCACCATGTTTGTGAAACAAAAACACTTTGCACATCAATACTGGCTTATTTTGTGCCTTTGACATCTATTTCAAACTGTTGTAATTATCATGTGATCACTCTGCTGAAAGTCTAATCAACCTAGGTAAGTTGTAACTCAAGTGCCACAACATCAATTAAATGTGTCTCCGCAAGATAGTTATATAGATTCAGTGTATCATACAAACTTTAGTTCATGGTACATATTCACAGAATTGTATGAACAATCATCATAAGTTGACATCCCACTCAACAATCTTTGCCACTAACTTATTTTGTCATGTTCAATCAACAAAACAGCAATTTAGGAGGAGCTACATCAGGCAATGCAAACTTCAGTGTGAAACACACATTTTATTGTTTTTGCAACACTGGGTAGCAGATCACAAACATCATAAATGCCATACACAATCAGCAGACAAATGGAAAAAAACAGGACTATACTACTGGCCAGTGTGAACAGGTCCCATTACAACAGGTTGTGCTGCATCTTTAGGTAGGTTATAGGCATATTTCAGTGGTGTGGCACTGTGACATAAGAGAAGGGCTTGGCACGTCACCAGTGAGCACGCCTTAAGATGAATTGTGTGGTTTAAAAGCGAGTTAAAAATTCAAGAAATACGGAGGCCAACCCCCCCATAATTGATGATGTTGATACTTTTGCCCTATTAAAAGGGTTGGCACCCACGTGAATCAAATAGAGTTTCAACAATGGACTGTCGCGTAAATGGCGTTGTTTTTCCATGCAAGGCGGAACATCTTTGTTTGTCAAGCAACTTTATTTTGGAATAGGAGTCAGATGTATAATGGAATGACAAGCTAAAACATTGGACATATCGGCATTTTTAAATGAGTTACATCAATTGGTAGTGCACGCATTGAAAATGTTCAAAAGTTTAACCTAACGTTTAGCACGCACTGTGGGAGATGTAGTGTCCCAGGGAGGTTTGTTGATTCAGGTGAAAATAATCACATGATAAGAGGAGGAGGGATTAGAAAGAGCGCGGTTTGTTTAAATAGGGTAGAGACAATCAGAGATGGTAATTCCTCTGGTAAACGGGAAAAGAGGAAGCTCTTGTTTCAGCAGGTACGTGAAAGAGAACGTGGGAGTAATGGGAAGGGTTGAGAACAACGGAAGGTGGAGAGAAACTTGGTTAACACTTGGTTTAAAGGAGGAAGGGGGAGGAAAGAAGTGAGAAGTGTGAACAATGGAAACAGTGATGTAGACATGGGAACGATAGGAGTGAGGGTGCATGTAGTAAGGAAGTATAAGCCGGGAGGAGGAATTTTGATAACAAGAAGGTTTTGGAAAGAAAAGGATGGGAACCATTGATAGAAGGTAATAGAGTTGTAAAGAAAAGGCCATAAGAAGAATGGGGGACATTAATTGACAGTTACTAAACGTTTTTTAAACACATGGTGAAATGAATCGTGTTAATGTAACTGAACTAACAATGTGTATCGTTATGGTATATCTGTAATAGTGTGCTTCTAGGTTTTGAATATATGTCTTATTGTTCATTTACAGTTACCCCTGACGAAGGGCCTCGAGGGGCCTGAAATGCATTGGGTTTTTAATAAACTGCTTTCGATGAACGCTGCTTTATTCGTGTTCTTTGAAGAGGTTCGGATGGCCCACTAGAACATAAGAAAAATTGGAAATTGCATATCCTTGCATGGGATACTGTATGTTTAGTAAAATCAGAAGCGGAAAAACACGGTGAAAAAAATGGAAAAATTAACTGAAGAAGATGAATGACTAAATGTATCTGCAATAGCAGTAACAGGCTGTCGCCACTGGCTTTGGGGTAAAAAGTAGCCTCAAGAAGATGGTGTACTGTGACATAAGAGGACACACATCTACAGCTGCATAAATTTCACACATTGATTATCTAGGTGATATGAATGGAAATTACCATGGTCTATCTCCACAACCACATTTTATTTGAGCACATGATGGTACACATATTGCAAAACAAAGTACACACAATGGGATGAACGTCCATTGGCGCTGTAGCAACTTCCATTCCTCCTATTGCAAGCAGGTGTCATAAGAGATATGTGTGCTTAAAGTCTGTGCCAGACATTCCCAGAATCATTACATTTCCACGTTGCACTCAGACACAGCATCATATGCCTGGTGATGGCACTACTCAGAAACTCCCCTCAGTTGATGGCATGGCCAAGTTAACTGAAACAACAAAATAAAATACGAATAGCGAGGACAAATAATTTCTCACAAGTAAGAGCAAACTGAAACTTCAGCCAAACAATGTTACTGTGAATACTAGTTAGGTATGAATGACACAGTGTGCATGCAACTTTAACCATATCAAAAACCTGTCCAACACAAACATTATCACACTTATCCTACACTCTGATGTGTACATACACACAGGCCACACAGCTACACTACAACAAACACAGTAGAATTGGAAATAGATCTCAGTGCATACTCACATTAATGAAAAGAAGTTGTTGATAAGCTGTTGTCACTAGGCAACTCCTTCCCCCTCCCCACTGTCTTCATTGCCTAGGGCCGGACCCTCAGTCAGTGGCACCTGCTCAGCATCTTCATCTTCAATTAGAGGGATGTTTTTCCTTATTGCCAGGTTGTGGGGCATGCAGCAGGCAATGGTGATCTGGCACACCTTTCCAGGTGAATATTGTAGGGCTCCTCTATTTTTATCAAGACAGCGGAAGCTTGCCTTCAGAAGGCCAAAAGCCCGCACCACTGTCTGCCTTGTACTCCCATGGGCCTCATTGAAGCAGACTTCTCCTGGGGCGACTGGATTCCGCAATGGCGTTAGTAACCATGGCTGGTTGGGGTATTCTGCATCTCCTAAATGGAAGATAGACATGAGTACAATGTTTAGCGAACAATATAAGCAAAGGGGGGGAGAGAGAGGTAAGGTACAAGGTGGACTCACCCTCCTGTCATACTTACATAAACAAAAAGAGTCCACTTGTGACTTTCCTATCGATGGGATAGTACGTTTTTCAGAGAAAATGATCTGTTTTCTTAAAATAAACCTCACCCACCAAAGTGACCCATGGTGGCATGCTTCATCATTGGGTTCTTCCCCCAAGTCTAACACCACCCCACTGCGGGACGGGGCATGCTGCGACCATTGAAGACGAGGGAGAACTTTGGTGGGTGTTGACTATGAGGGGATAGGAGTGGAAGGATCAAGAAAAAAACTGTTATTAAAAAGTACCTGGCTTATTGGAAGACAACATTTATTAAGTCCTCTAGCTGGTACTACTAAAAACGGGTTGGTGGAGATTTACACCATGACGGGTACATTGCTAAACACAGGCTGCGATATACTACCCGATGTACCCACTGTGTACCGTAACAAACCTGTGGCCAAGAAATGCAGGACTGCCAACACCTTCAGTTTGAGTGTCCGTTATGTCGGATATTTGCGATGCCGACTGCTGGGACAATTCATGTATTTTTGCCTTAGTGAGTCAGTATTTTCAGATCATGTCTTTCTCTCTTCCATGATTTGTAGGTCAGGAAAGGGCCCATATTCCAGCTACTCCACAATACCTATGTGTGGAGTGTATACACAGTAGGTGTTGGATCACAATGTCACCAGCAACATGTACTTAGACAGACAGCAAAGACAGACAGCAAAGACCAAGTAGCCACACATAACAGTCCATGGCAGTGCAAACCAGATTTCACAGAACAAAAAGATTCTAAACATACCACAGCATACATGCCATTTATGAATGTGTCTCAAATGTATAGTTACACAGGAATAAAAGTACACTAGACTCATATCACTAGTAACAGTTTAATTAGGCAAAATCAAGCAGGACATAGTCCAAATCTCACAAGCTAAGAACACATAACTTAGGTATTTTTAATGACTGAGCAAGTTTTGTCGTAAACACAGTAGGATCATGTTATGTATCACATCATGTACACCACATGTTGTCATGTCTGCATTGCACATGCAATGACATAAACAACGCATTGACAATGTACGTCTTTCTTAATATGTAAATGCACACTTAAGTACAGTACACAAAGACCACTTACAATGTCTGAGTTATTTGCAATGCCTCAGAAGGGTTCTTGAATGTTGAGTGTATTGGCCCTCTGGGAATGTAAGATACTGGTGCATCATTACACATACACCCCCTTTCCACCCAGATATCACACAGATTGCACACTGGGTGACAGTGGCTTCCAACACTGTTATATGGTTTACACCTGTTAATGGACATGGCCACACACTGCCTGAGAGAAAGTGGATAATCACAAACTGTACTGTGTACTTTCATGTTGAGTTAGCCTGCTAACAAGTGTTTCAATGTCCTCTCAAGGTGACTTCATCATGTGAGTGTGGGCACCAGATTTGGATGCTCATTCTACACACATTATAGTGCATCCAGGCATGGTGTAGTACAAAACAACATTGGTAGGATTTTTTTTCACCAACTGAACCTTCATTCGAAAGTCGCAGTAGGTGGTTCAGAACTGAGGGTGACACAGCCATAGGCTGTAACTTGTTATGGTGACAGTTGTGGTTTGCTAATGGTGTCCACCTACAGTGAAGACCGATGTGGTAAACTTCCATTACTAATGTAACAATCTTACTCATGGACCTCTGGCCATTTTGAACTGCAAGTGTCAGTAAGCAAATGAAGCCATTGGATGTCTTTGGAAAATGCGACAGACGCAGACCTATCCTTTAGACCACCCACACAGAAAACCACCTATGCAGTCTAGCTATAATGCTTATGTTTTGCAATACAGATCACTTGCCTTCAGAAACTGCAGTTTTACAGACCTCCCCATTTCTCTGCTGCTGTTGTCATGCTCTTGGAGCTACAATGTCTCAGTGTGCATGGAGCAGGGTCTCTTCCTTCACACCGGAGGATCTGAAAATGCTGATAGACACAGTCCTTCCCCTGTACAAGCAGCTGTATGCCACACCAGAGGAGCAGGTGAGAACAATTCTGACAGAATAAATATTTTAAATGTCAGCTAACCATGCACATAGGGCAGATTGTGTCAATGAGACACAAAATGACATCTGTTGTCAATTGGTTAAAAGTGTGTTTGTGAATGTTATTGACAAGTACACTTTTAAATTAAACACTGCTTGAACCCCATATTCTAACAAATGAATTCACCGACAAAGTGATAAAAGTACAGAAGACACTAAAAAAACTTTTTTAATGGTGTGAGATATCTACTTATCCTGAAGAAAGTGGCTGTGAACATTGGGAATCCACCAAAATGGATTGATGCAAAGTTTTAAGTAGTAAATTGAACAGACATTGAGTCTCATTGTAGATATTAATGATTCAATAATACTATGCACTTTGAACAATGATCGTAATATATTTGTGGTCACAAAGACATATGTGATTGTCTAACATATTCCACCTTTTTAAGTATTTTTAATTATGTGTTTGTTTTTATGTATTTGATCTATGAAATGCTCTTGTATTGTTGTTTGAATTGCTGCCTCATTTATTGAGGAAAAAGAAAATTGAGGGAAAATAGGCTTCTCCTTCATTTTAGAGGAATGTGTTTTTATGGTTATTGTTTTGATGAAAATAATTCTCTGTTTTAAATGGGGGCAGCCTCAACATTATTACCATTTGCACATAATAATTGATTTGTAGAAAATATGAAATGTTTTTTATGAATAAAGTATAACACTTTTTCGAAAGATATTTTTCAGAGCTCCTATTTTAGTAATACTGGTGGTCTATTTTAATGAGTGAGATTGTGAGAAGAGTGTGAAACAGTTGTAAGAATCATGAAGAAACCCAAAGAGAGTGAGTATGTGCCTTGATGAACTTTGTACAATACCATGCATGTTTATGTATTGCAGCCACTGTTATAAATTTCAGGTTTTGAGACATTTGAGACCCTTGTAATGTGTATAATGTAGCATTAGCAACAATAGTTGTTGGTGCATGGTTAGGTCCCTTGAATCTGGGACATGTAATATTAAAATAGCTGGGTGTTGCCAGTAGAGCTACTCTATTATATACTGGACACATGACAAGACAATGTGCTAGAAAAAACCCTTTATGTATGTTGGTGATGCTCAACATAGGTCATCCCAAATATAAATGTTTGGTCTCTGTATTGAGACAACAAGACTTTTATGTTATTTGATGCTTGTGAATTTGACTGCGAAATGCCATGCAATACATCCAGGTAGCAGGCAATATGTAATTGCAGGCCTTAGTAAGTAGTAATTTATCTGTGTGAAACGTCTTGCAAACAGCACTGGTGTTATCTCTTGTCCAAAGTAGAAGCTGGCAAAATTTAGACTTATGTGTACTCATGTCACATGTCAGACTGGACCTTACCATAAGTGAATGACAGAAAACAGCCTATCTGATTTTAAACAGATTCCATGTTTTGGACTATGTGTAGGTGACAACAGATCTCTCTGAGTGCCAAACAAAGTAGGTGTTAGGTAGTAACAAGGAGGCAAGTACACAGATGTGAGGGTTACACATTTCCAATGGTATTGATGGTTATTACCAGAGGCATTAATATTTTTAGGTAAATAAAACTATGGTTTAGCATTGTAAATGAGATGTTTGGAAATGTAACTTCACCGACATCTGAGAAGGGCAGATATATTTAGGTGAAGAACACAACGGCATCTATGCTGGACAATATGTAAATGATGATATTTATCAGGGAGGGATAGGATGACTTGTCCTTGTGGGATGTGGACTTCAGCAGGAGGTCCACAATAGTAAATGGTGTTGTCAAAAGGTATCAAGTAAAATGTTGTTCACTAATTGTGTGGGCACAAAATAATTCTACCTGGCCAGGTGGTATAGCAAGCCATATGTCCCTGAACCAGTGGCATAGAGGGTGATGGAGATGCCACAGAGGAGCTGACCAATGTGATAGTTGGGTCATCTTCAACAGAGTCCAGTGAGCCCTTCCAGGTGGTGGTGGATCCCCATGGAATTGTGTCCATGACATCTGAGTCCACCACCCCCGCCATCTCCACCCTCACAACTGCTCTGCAGCCACCTGTCTGTGGCTGCTCCCCTGAGAGGGGAGGTGTCTCCTTTGTGCAGAGTGCATCACCCCCTGCCTCTGTCTCCCCTGCTGCCCTCAGTGTGGAGGCCATTGACTTCTTGAGGCAGATCTCTGTGGGTCAGACTGCAGTGCTGAATGTAATCCAGGTGCATACCAATCAGCAGACCCAGATGGTATCTTTACTAGAGGGCATTCACTTCGACATGTCTTCCCTACAGAAATTCATTCAGTCTTTAGCCTCCACACTCAAGGCAGCCTTAACACAATTCTATCTTTCTAACCCCCTCCTGCCTTTCCTCATCCACAGTCCCTATTCCCATACCTGACCAAAGCACATGCTAACCTGAACATGCACCCACATCAACATCCACACACAGCACACAAACACACAGACATAAGGCCAAAGACAGACACACATGTACTCAGCAGACACAAAACACCCTCACTTCCACATCCACTGACATGCAGGCAGAAACAACACCCACTGCACCACATGGCTCACATGCAGACAAACAGGCAGACAGCACTCCATCACACACAGCCATGACAAACACCACACCAGCACACATAGACATGTCAAATCCTTTAAAACCCTCTGTACCCCCTACCCTTGCTTCTCCTCATACCCAATCAGCCCACAAACTCCACCTCATTGCCCTTGACCTCTTCCCTTCCCAAACTGACCAACCCCCTCCCAAACCTAAAAAGAAGACCCTTGTGCCCCTACCATACACTTCCACATCCTCCCCCAAAACACCTAGCCAGCCCCCTGCTGAGACCCAACCAAAACATCAAGCAAACCGGAAGAGGAAATCTCCCTGTCCTGCCACCACTCCACCCCTCCTAAACCCAAAAGATCATCTTCCAGATCCTACCTCAGTACCTCGACGGGGAAGAAAAGTAAAGGGAAAAAGTCCCTCCATCCCTATTCCTTTCACCACACTTCAGGGAAATAAGATCCCTAAAATGGGGAAACCCAGACCCTCCCCCTACATCTTGCCCTCCCACTAACCTATCTGACTCTCCCAATCCTGACCCCAGCCCTCCCAAGGACCAACCCAGCCACCCTAGTTATTTTTTTTGGTGCCTGGTCTGCCCCATAGATGCCCCTTCCGGGGGAGGTATCCTTTAGCAGCATTACTGAAGGCAAGTTTGGGTGGGTTACACTTTGCTGGCCCACAACATAGACTTTCAGACTGGCCATTGGCCACTGATTTCTTCATTGCACTATGGAGGCTGAATAAAGCATTTTTGTTTTGGTTTTGGTATTCCTGTGTCCAAACATAGGTCATGCTGTTAACTGTCATTCATGTGTAATTTGTGATGTGTGAGTACAGTTCTGTTAGTTTGACAATGACTGCATATGGTTCATTGAGTTGGTAAGTCTATTGGTAGTTGTGTGGATTTGTGTACCTACATTGGCTGGGTGTCAATGTCTGCATGAGGTTTGTGTAGGAGTGTCGGGTGAAGGGCCAAACCTTGCATTGGATATTGTATGCATTCATAGTTTAGGTGGATTTCTAGGTCCATTGTGAAAGTGTGTCAATGAACAAAACTCAATTAGATGTATGTTGGATATGTATTTGACGTGTACAAAGTGAATTTTCTTGAGAATACACTTGGAGCTGTTTTGAATCTACATACATGATAATTACTTTAGCCACACATGTACACAGAGCAATGTGTAAACTTCAACATATGACTTAATAGATATGGCCCAATTGATGTTCCTTCAGTGGATCTTGTTAAGTACTTCCAATGACAAATTTGCCACATCCAGATGCCACTTTGTGCCAATAGTCTAGGTTTAGACTGATTCTCAATGCCCTGGCCCTGTTGTCTTCCAGGACTCCCCTTAAATTATAGATCCATGTATGCAAGGTGTTTATGCATTGTGGCCTCCACATTAGTAGCCTATTTCATGTGGTGGATGGTGTGTGTGGGTACATGACAATGCTTAGTGAGTTAGACTGTGTTTCTGTATTTACTAATTAACTACTGATGTATGTGTTAGTTGCAAGAAGACTTAGCTTATGGTACAGGAATGGGTGTCACAGGAGTTGATAGCTAGTTATAATATGGTGTAATTGTTGGGACCGATTCACAAAACTAACTTAAGACAAAATCCTAAACTTACTACCATTTTGATATTCACAGAAGGCACTTACTCATTTTGGTATTCACAGAAGGCACTTACTCATCGATGAGTAAGTACCTTCTGTGAATACCAAAATTAGTAAGTTACTCAAAATTAGTAAGTTACTCAAAATGAGTAAGATACTCATTTTGGTATTCACAAAAGGCACTTACTCATCGATGAGTAAGTGCTTTCTGTGAATACCAAAATGTGTAAGCCGACCTACCCCAACAAACCCTTGGAGGCTTTCCGACCGACATCATAATAAGCCCCAAAGTGTGCCTTGTAGTTTGACTCCATCCCACACTGGATGCTGGGGGAGCATATCTGTGCATTCCCCAGCAATAGCGATAAACTTTGACCATGCAACTGGAGGTTTGCATGACACTTGACCTGTGGGAGTCAGCTCATGGACTCACTAAAGATTAGGATCTGTAATCCATAGCCTCATGGGAGACAGGACTGAAATGTAGGGGTTATCTCTAGTTAAAAGGGAAATCCTCTGAACCGCCCTCAACTTCAACTCCAACTATATTATAACTATTGGTGCCATACTTAAGCAGGGCAGAGATACACTTGTGGGGATTTGGGACCGGAGGTCCTGGAACTGCGTGATGCACACTGCCATGGGAATCTGATCTCTGCAAGGAAAGGGACCATGCACCCTTCCTAAATAGTGACTGCCCTGGGCTGACTACCTGCTGCTGTTTGGAACCCTGAAATGTGCCCTCTTAAGTGCCTATATTTTCTGCTGGATCCCAACACGTAACGCGGAGTGAGCATGGATTAGTAATTGTGCCTGGAGACCGGATTGCCTCGTGCAGACCTCAACAAGCATAAGCGTCTTGTTGGTGATGAGCGGATTCACCGGTTATGGGATCCAGCGTGGCACGCTTTATCAATCATGCTACGTCTTTCTCGCGACACATGTCGACTACAAGCTCATTGCATGCAGTATCCGATTCACAGGTTGCAAACCTCGTAGGTGAGGGAGTACCCGTAGTTGTACCTCATTCTACCTCATGTGACACTGCTAAACTTGTGCCAGAATTGCCTGGTGCGACCAGTATCATCGCACACCAGGCATTGTGCCTTATTTCTAGGGAAGTACGGAATTCGCAACTCTTTGTTGTGTGTGACCGGTATTGTCTGGTGCGACCTGTATCACAGCTTACCAGATGTTGTGCCAGGATTGCCTTGGTGCTACTCTCATTGACATGTGCCTGACGGGGTGCTTCCCTCTCTTCCAAGAGGCTTCCCCTGCTTCATTCTCCATTCACCTATTGTCGCTTTTCAGCCCTCAGTGAGGTGCCCCAACTGCCCTCTCCTCAGCCGGCCCCCGACAATATCATGTTGCCAGGTAGAATGTCCCGGATCAGGCCTGGGTAGGGAGAGTAATTGACTGGGCTGAAGTAATACTTCAGAGAGCAATGGGAAGAGAGTCAAGAGACTCTGTGACACTGTGGAATCCTTTTCAGTAACCAACTATCGCTCTCAGCCTGCTTCTACTCCACATCCTGCGGGTGAACTTCCAGAGTGGTGGCCAAAACCCCATTTGATGACTACCTCCTATTTAGTCCTGCAACCTGCCCCTACCTTATTCCCGGAGATGCTAACTAAGTTTGACTTCAGCCGCTATTGAATTGGTATGAAGGGGAGTTGCTGGTTACCTCCAAGCCTTGCACGTAGGGTAGTTGGGGTGAGGTGGAGGATCGATGGAGACTTGGGCTATGGGTTCTGCAGTGTGCTATCCATTGACCTGCCTGATATCATTTAGACCACATTATCGTGCTGTTTGCATTTGTATGCAAGTGCGTTCCATATGAACCTGCCTGATATCCGTTGCACCGCGTATCAGTTCTGATGAGTGTGTGTGCATGGGAGTGACAGCCTGTGGACAACCTGGGATTCATTACACTGCCTGGCAGTGTTGCTTTACACGTTGATTCCTTGCCAAAAGAATACTATCTTTGAAACTGTCTTCACCTGTGCAGCCTCAGCTCACTGTGCTGCTTAAAAGATTTTTAATACTTTGCATGTACATTATTTGATATTGTTGTCATGTGGGGTGCACGCGATAACTGTGTGGTATTGAATTATAATAATTGCCACAGTGGGCCTAGTTCTGAAAATGTTTTGCACCACATAAGTATGCTGGGAAGTATAGTAGGATCTTCCCCAAGTGTGCATACTACTGAGCTAATTGTAATACACTGGCGCCTAGTACTGCTAGTAATATTGCTGAATGTGATTTATGCCTAGAAATACATGATGTTCATGTTGTGTTAATTAACCCCTTTGCTGCTAGGCCTTAACCCCCCGTGCTAAGCCTTTTTTTGGCTATTTGGGGTAGTTCACGCTTAGGACCCTGTAACGTTTTGACCACATAAGGTATCCACGCTAAATTAGCACCCTTTTTTTCCAACATCATGGGGATTCTAAAAGTACCCAGGGTTTGTGGATTCCCCTTGAGGGTACCCAGAAATTAGCCAAAATACAGGTAAATGTTTCTTTTTGGGGGGAAAAATGGGAAAAAGGGCTACAGATGAGAGCATCAGTTTTTTTCCCTGCAAATGGTATCAAAAAAGGGATTGTGGTGCTGAAATCACCATATTTCCAGATTTCAGGCACAAGCAGACTTTTGTCAGAAAACCAAAATCTTTTACACAGTTTTGGCATTTTTCTGGGACATAGCCTATTGTTGCTATTTGTTGTGCTTTCAACCTCTTTCCTGTTAATGGTAGAAATGGGTATGAAAGCAATAATGGATCCTGGAAAGCTATACATTTTAGAAAAGTAGACTAAACTTGAATTCAGCAAGGGGTCATTTGTGTAGATCCTTCAAGGTTTCTTTATAGAAACTAACCGTTGAATATAGGAATAATTGAAAATTAGTTGAAAGAAATAGCCATTTGTGTCAACGATTTCACCTGTAACTTCTTCTAATTATGACAGCTGTTTAAAAGCAATATACCGTTACATTCACTGGACCTTTCTGGTTGTGGGGATATATAGGACTTGTAGGTTCACCAAGAACCCAACGAACCCAGAGCCAATAACTGAGCAGCGTCTTGCAAAGGTATTTTATTATGTACCGTGTATATAGCAAATAATCTGGGAAAATATATACATGGAAAAATCGGTATGAAAGACACATATGTATTTCTGAGATTGGAATAAAATATAGAGTTTAGAAACAGTAGATATGTGCACATTTCCGAAATTGTGAGTACCCATACTAGCATCAGAATGATAGGTCATTTTTCAAAATGACTTCTTTTTTATACATTGTCTTTCATTTGGAAGGCAGAAATGCATCGAAAGTCAATAGGTAATAACAGTTGCTCTACACTTATGTGTTACACTAAGTCTCCCAATAAAAATGGTACCACACTTGTGTGGGTAGGCCCAAAATGCAACGTGGACACACCACATTTTCACAAAGAAAACGGACCCTTTTATTGCAAAGTGCCTATATGTAGACCCTAGCTCTGCCGGCACCTACGGAAACCTAGCAAACCTATACATTTTTAAAAACTATACACCCAGGGAAATCCACGATGGGGTGACTTGACTGGCTCTCAGCAGGTTCTGTTACCCAGAATCCCTTGCAAACCTACAAATTTGTCGAAAAAACAAATTTTCCTCTCATTTCTGTGGTGGAAAGTTGTGGAATCTGCGTGAATCCACAAAATTCCACCCACCCCGCATTCCCCAAAGTCTTTCCAAGAAAAATAGTACCTCACTTGTGTGGGTACGCCTAGGGCCCGCGACAGGAAACGGCCCAAAACACAACGTGGACACACCACATTTTCACATTGTAAAGAGACTGTTTTTTTTGCAAAGTGCCTAGCTGCAGATTTTGAATCCTCGCTCTGCCACCACCTAGGTAAACCTAGCAAACATATACATTTTCAAAACTAGACACCCAGGGGAATCCAGGATGGGGTGACTTGTCTGGCTCTCAACAGATTCTGTTACCCAGAATCCCTTGCAAACCTCAACATTTTTAAAAAAAACACACATTTTCCTCACATTTCAGTGGAAAGTTCTGAAGTCTGCATTTATCCACAAAATTCCACCCAGCCCACATTCCCCAAAGTCTTCTGAGAAAAATGGTACCTCACTTGTGTGGGTGAGTCAAGTACCCGCGACAGGCAAGGGCCCAAAACCTATTGAGGCGACTTCAACATTTCCTATCACAAAACAACCTGGTTTTGCAAGGGAGGGTCAGGGGAGTTTTGGTCCCAAGGATCGGCGGCCATCTAGGGAAACCTACCAAATCTACACATTTCTGAAAACTAGACACCCTGGGGAGTCCAGCAAGGTATGGCTTGCGCGGGTTCCCCAACCTTTCCCTACCCAGAATCCCCCACAAACCTCAAATGTATCTAAATAAAATACATTTTCCACATATTTGTTGTAGGAATAACCATGCTGGCACAAATGTCCTACCCCACAGCATTCCCCTCAGACTCCCAAGTAAAATGATACCTCACTTGTGTGGGTGGGGCAAGGACCTGTGACTGGGAAGAGCCCAAAACATAGGGAATGCGGGTATAGCACCAGGAATTCTAAGCGCAACATTTTTAAAAAAATACGTTTTTAGCCAGATCTGCATTGGATACCTACACAAGTTAGGTATCATTTTACTCGGGACTCTAAGGAAAATGCTGTGGGGTAGGACATTTGTTCCGTCACGGTGATTCCACACAAAACTATGTGGAAAATTTGTTTTTTTCAGCTAAATTTGAGGTTTGCAGGGGATACTGGGTAGGGAAACGATGGGGGATCCACGCAAGCCATAACTCATTGGACTCCCCAGGGTGTCTAGTTTTCAGAAATGTGTAGGTTTGGTAGGTTTCCCTAGATGGCGGCAAACCCTGGGCCAAAACCCCATGTGCCCCCCCAAAACCAGGTAGTTTTGTAATAGGTAATTTTGAAGTCTCCACAGTACGATTTGGGCCATTTCCTGTAGCATCCACTATGCCTACCTGCACAAGTGAGGTACCATCTGTATCGGGAGACCTGGGGAAATGCTGGGTAGTAGAAAATTTGTGTCAGCCCGGTGAGCCTACAACTTTCCCACACAGAAATGTGAGAAAAAATAGATTTTTTTCAACAAAATTTGAGGTTTGCAGGGGATTCTGGGTAGGGAAATGTTGGGGGACCCACGCAAGCCTTGCGGGACTCCCCCGGGTGTCTAGTTTTCAGAAATGTGTGAGTTTGGTAGGTTTCCCTAGGTGGCCGCCGAGACCGGGCCAAAAACTCATGGGAAAATTTGTGTTTTTTTACAAAGTTTGAGGTTTGCAAGGGATTAAGGGTAACAGAACCTGGTGAGAGCCAGACAAGTTACCCCATCCTGGATTTCCCTGGGTGTCTAGTTTAAAAAAATGTGTAGCTTAGCATGAGCTGAGCCCCTCTGCAGCTTTTGGAAATCCTTCCTTATAGCTGTTCTGTGATACAGCCATACCACATACTCTTAAGTGCATTATAACCTCGCGGTAAATGCTAACTTTGGAATGGCTGCATCAAAACATGTCGTGTTTGGTGTCAAACACTTTAGAATGATACCGCCCCGCCAATTCTGGCGGTGAGGGTAGCATTCCACCCTTCTAGAGGGAAAGACATGTTCACACTGGTCAAACCCGGTAGGACTTTCCTGAGCCCTGGCATCACAAAATGGATGCCTCTGCCATAGACACGGGTCTGGCCTCCTGCTGCTGACCGAAACTCCGGCAGGGGAGGCCTGGACAATAGGTTGCCTGTCGAAGGGAGGTGTAACCACCTCCCCAGACAGGCAGATGTGCATTGGGTCTGGGCGGGAGCACTCTCTGGTGCTTTGAAGTCCTGCACTGGGTGCTCGTTTGCTGTCCCTGTGCATAGCCCAGTTCAAACCGGTTGCAGGGGCTACCTGCCCCTGCTCTGGCGTGAGACTGGACAAAGGAAATGGGTGTAACCACCCCTCTTTCCAAGCCCACCCATAGGTGGGGCCTTAGAGTTAGTCCATCCCCTAAACTTGGTATAAGTATAGGAATCCAGTCCCTAGGACTTTAGATTACCCTGGACGAAACTCTGCAACATAAATCCTGGACCTTCGACATTCTATCCTGACTAGAAGAGTGAAGAAATCTCTCTTGGGGTCAAGGAGTGACTCCCCTGCTTGGCAGACACCAAAAAAGCAAATGACCGGTCTGCATCACTGAAGCTCCCGCCGGACGCCGAAGTCTTTGCATCACCAGAGGTGGATTTCCAGACTTACCCGAGGCTACCCTGAGTCCACAGCAAAGCTGGGGCCCATGGTTATCGTGGGTGATGTGGAACCATGACCCCTGGACACCGTGAACTTTTTCAGCAACACTATCTTCCTGGTCCTGCTCGAAGTTGTGCTTTGGGCTCCGAGTAGCCCCAGCCTTGAGCACCTCCTGCACTGAAGATTGTTGCCCAGTGGGCCAGCTTCAAGTGCGACTGCTCAAGGCTCCTTCGCGATCACTAGCCTGTTGGCTAGCAGGTCCCCACAAAGGCAACTCCTTTTCTACTTGGGCTTTCCTGGTTGCTTCAGACATGCCCTGACTTACCCTTGCTGGGTGAGTCCCTCAGACCTTGCTGGTCTGCACCGCTGTCCTTTCTCTGAATTCCAGTGACTTGCCGTTGCCAAGGCTTGTTGGGTCCATCCTAGTCGCCGACACCGCAGCACTCGACATACTTTGTGGGACAGCTCGAGTCCAGCTTGTGGATTTTGTCGACACCTCCTGGACCTCGTGGCTGAAGAGTCAAGACACCCATCAACTCACCTGAAGCACCCGACATCTATGGGCATTGGTCCATCCTGCCCTTGGTCACTGGCTAGTGACCCAGACTCTGTCCCCTCTGCTTTCAGGTTCCTTCCATCCTAGATCCAGGCTTGGATCTCTCCGGACACTTCTCCTCTTCACGGCAGCAGCAGTTCTGTGCAGGCTTCCATTGAAATCGATGATGCGACCCGACACCAAAAGACACCTATGCACCCGGCTTTCCTGGGTGAGGTAACTCGAGTACTCCGGTGCTCCCATGGGTGCTAGCCCTAGAACTTCGTAAGTCCAAAAGGGTTTGGTCCTGACTCGATTAGAAGTGTCCCTAATCTTTAAATTTCCAACCGTGACATTGCCCATAGAAGGTAACGGGAACCCGCGGTTGTGTTTACACACTGCATACAGTCCCCAAGGGTCCCCTGTGTCACTACCTTGGGTGGTTCCTTGGGGTCCCAGCGATTCTACATGCTCTAGGCCTTGTGTCTTTTCCAGTCGTGGTTCTAATACCACTTTTTTGGTATATGGTTTGGTATGCCCCTAGGGCCCAAACATGTATTTGTGCTATTACTGATAATTGCTTACTTGTAAACAAAGTACTTCGAACTCCAGTCTCATAAAGAGACTAGAGGGGTGTGTTTTAACCTAAATACATATATTTTGAATATATACCTGGTGTGGTTGTCTTTTCATTTGATCATTCAAGAGATTACAGTCTGGTAAAACAAGCTGCTTTACATTCCTTCAAGACTTAGCCTGAAGGCTGCTCTCCATAGCTGTATACACAAAAGGCTATTGAAAAACGTCTTTCATTTGCCACAAGGGTGGAGAGGATTCTAGGTCAGAGTAATACCTCCCTATATAATCAATGTCACTATAAATTTACTCCAACTGACCAATAACCGGTCAACATCAATATACGTTGATGGAATATTATGACGAAGCTATTGTGGGAAAATGTTAACTTCACCAATAGGTGAGCAAGGAAGCAATTCCTTTTGGTTTAGGTACCCTCACACACCCTAGTGGTGTCATGCTTCATCATCGGGTCACCCCGACGCCTAAAAGTCGGGGTGGGCTCAACCACAATGTTGGGAGCTCTTTGAAGATGTTATAGACCAGGGGGGCTAGAAAATTAAAAAACCTCAGACAGATCCCCAGTATCCCTTTATTTACGGGTCTGTCTGGGATACTAAAATATCTCAATTAGGGTCTTTGTAGGATAATTATGGTCCTATGACCCTAGTGCCAACATGTTTCAGTCCGTGTGCGGCCGTAAAGGTCCAGGACTTTCTTCAGGGCAAACAGAAGGCCACCCTGGATAACAGAGGAAGGGATTCCCTAACCTGTTTATTAATGCAAGGGCAGAGTAGCTGTTCCTTGAAAAAGTGACTGATTAATTAATCTGTCATGCTTTGTATTCCATCTGAAAAAGAGAAAACAAAAGAAAACAAACAACAAACAACTTGTACTTGTGGGTTTTCTTAGTAGTCGTTCCCATATTCGTGTTTACGATATATAACACCTACATGTGTCAGGTAATCATAAGGCCAGGTGGTGTACAACTATCTCCATCCATGTGCCACTCATACCTGTATCTGTACACTTAGTCAGCATGCCAGATATATTGTGCGGTGGCGAAATCGCTCGCATCCTAACTGTATTTTCATGCCAGTTAGTGTTCACTATCAATATAAAAACACTCTCCTATGTACCACTCACACTCAACATTCTCACCATATCTGTGATTCAACATGGTACTGTCTTAACCATGCGTGATTACTAATAGGGCACTGTGTGCTGTTGCTGTGACATTTTACACACATGCACTCTCTCTTACCCGATTTTCGAATGGGATCCGTTTCTCAGGGGATCGTAGGGCTATTTGGGGGTAGCTCTGTAGTCACACTTTCGTCAAGAGTCCTGCCCCGACTGTCCACCTACTTGGTCTCGATCCCCGGCGTTTTGCGCCGTGTATCATTTGGACGGTAGGTTTATACTTCCGCGTTTGGTGTAAGCTGACGGGATTGGTCAGTTATGTCACGTGATGTTTCACTTCAGCGTATGATCCCGTCTAAGGCGGTAGTAAGGTTTTGACAATTTATGTTATTAAGTTGGCTAAATACGGAAAAAGGCACACACTTGTCCTAATATTATCTCCAACTTAAAAATATGACCCCAATCTCATTTCTAAGGGGAACGGTATGCATTTATCTTTCTCGTGTATGTGAGACACGTGATCGAATACCTCGTCCAATCAGGGTTTGGCAATATTCGTAGTTTAAAAGCTAATGAGCAAAGGGAGAGGTAGTTTAATCCCTTCGAGTCGTGATGATTGCGAAGGCTGAATTTCCAGTTTATATTTAAACCATGTACCTTGAGGTACCGTAATCGGCTATAGAGACTCAGAGACAGTTTTTTGGAAGGGGTGCAGAAATACAATGTTTTATAGTACAGAAATATCGTCAATTGCACCATACAGGTATATTTGTATTTCAAAATGATAGGGTTTTGTCGTGTGGTTTTGTGTGACTATCTTGGTTTTTTTTTTTGTGTGTCTCACAATTTCATGTTTCTACATTTAGGAATTATATGTTCCATAACACAAGGGATACCACGGTTGATGTTGTTACATCTAGTTTTTATCAGATCGATAGGTCTTAGATCTAAGGTGTACCCTATAGTTTTAGTGACATTAGATAATCCTTAATGTGAACAAGAGATATGGAATCGTTGAGACCCGTTTCATGGGTTTTCAACCGATAGACCCATCGCTGCTCCCTTTCTAAGAGTTTTCTTTGCTGATTGCCTGTGTTTTTAATTTTCTCAAGTACAGTCCATTTTAATTCTGTATCCTTATGATTCTTTTCGTTGTAATGTGCTGTTAGTTTAGTAGCTGTAATCGCTCTCCGTATGGTGCTCCTGTGCTCGCTAATGCGGACTTTTACTTTTCGACTAGTCATCCCAATATATATCAATCCGCATGGGCATTTTATCATGTAAATGACCGATTCGGAATTGCAATTGGTGTGTGACCTTTGCTCCCATGGTGATTGTAGGCCTAGGTCTAGGGTCTTAGTGTGTTCTGTGAATGGGCATTCCACACATGAGCCGCAAGGGTAATGTCCCATGACAGGGGATGTACCCCAAAGTGTCGTCTGATTCACACTTCTAGATGTAAAAGTGTTGGTGTGTACTAGGGCATCTTTTAAACTGCAGTTCTCGATTAGAAGTGTCCCTAATCTTTAAATTTCCAACCGTGACATTGCCCATAGAAGGTAACGGGAACCCGCGGTTGTGTTTACACACTGCATACAGTCCCCGTGGGTCCCCTGTGTCACTACCTTGGGTGGTTCCTTGGGGTCCCAGCGATTCTACATGCTCTAGGCCTTGTGTCTTTTCCAGTCGTGGTTCTTATACCACTTTTTTGGTATATGGTTTGGTATGCCCCTAGGGCCCAAACGTGTATTTGTGCTATTACTGATAATTGCTTACTTGTAAACAAAGTACTTAGAACTCCAGTCTCATAAAGAGACGAGAGGGGTGTGTTTTAACCTAAATACATATATTTTGAATATATACCTGGTGTGGTTGTCTTTTCATTTGATCATTCAAGAGATTATAGTCTGGTAAAACAAGCTGCTTTACATTCCTTCAAGACTTAGCCTGAAGGCTGCTCTCCATAGCTACCACTAGGATTGCTTTCAATAAAGGTTGTCTTTAACCATTCACCATAAGGGGTTGTTTGGACTGATACAAGGTGCCCACTAGAACTTGTGGACAGCATTTATGAGGCCACCTTCTCACACCCATCACCACTCTCAATGGCCTAAATGCCAGAAGATATGACCCTGAGTTACATTTGGGGGCTTCAGGACACTGCCCTGCTGAGCAGAATTTTGTGACTGGCTGAATTATGACCTAACAGAATCCATAAGTTGAAAGAGATCTGGCATAGCACTTGTGTTTGTATTCTGTGACTGTGTGGCCACACTTCAAGTTCCCTCAATGGCAATTTCTCCCTCTGCTTCTTCAGTGGCCACACTTAAAGTTTCCTCAATGATCATACCTTTCTCTACTGCTTTGGTGCCAAGATCTCTGGATATGAGGATGTGGAGGTATCCAGTTTCAAAGGTATTGTAAACTGCAACCCTAAGCAGTTAGGACTCCTGGTCGAATAACTATTTACAGCAAATGTTGAGGGACTTGCTTTTACTGCAACAAATTGTGTTTTGATGTATCTGAGGTTGCATCCTTTATATTGTGCACTTCATAACATTTTATTAGGAAAAGGAGATTAGAACCCAAAATATATGTTATATATTATAATGCATTACTGCAACACCTGTCTCTCATGAACCCTAGTAATGCAAGCCTGACATCATTAGTACTCCTTGCAATGAAGTGGCAACATGAAATGGTGTGAATGTAGGTAATTGGATTATTAGTTGTATGGCCTGCACAAGTAATACGTCCACAATTCTCCTCACTGGGAACCAAGCACCCCATTGTACCACTTGACTCTTTTAGGGTAGCGAGGCAGAGCAGTCAAGCCTTACTCAGGAAAGGTGGTGTGGGCTAGTAATCACCGTTCACTGGCATGGAATAAAAACAATCAATAAATGATTGTCCCATCAGTACTTTTTCTATAGAAAAAGGAGAAGTATATTTATTACACACACACACACACTACTAAATACTATGCAGTAATTTACAAATATGTAGATTGGCAGATGGAAAATACCATAGATCACATTACATAATAATCTTTGAACCCCCATGAAGGGCTCATGCAAGCATATAAGGTAAGTCTATTGGCTTGATCAAAGATTCAATAGATATAAACCATGTGTAAAAGGCATCACTTGTCAGTAAATGCAATTATCAATCATAATAATCAGGTGTAAATACACATGACTGCTAATAAAGCATATTCACTGTGATCAATAATCTTTGTCAACCTTATTATCTCAATACAACATTTAAAATGAGCAAAACCTGTGTCTGTATTTGTTTAATAAACTTCATAATCTTGAAAATGCATTCATAAAAACAACCCCTAGAGAACATCACATTTTCACCACATTACATGCAACCATAAACTTAGTCCCTACAGCCCTATTCAAGGCCTGTACCTTTCTTAGACAGACTCGGGCAGCAAAAACTGCAACATAACCCCTAGAGGACTAAGCACTCTAAGTTATAGAGCACAAGAGGGCTAAGCACTTCCAGTTATAGAGATCAAACTCCAGCTTTGGGAGTGTTTGACACATTGAGCCAATTTCACAGGGGTCCTGGTTTTCTGACCTCTGCAAACATAGGATCATTACCATAGAAACGTATTAGGTGGGTGCTACCGCACACCTGTTGCCCCAATACCTTGTTCTTAATGCTGGTGGTGTCTTCTGCCTTCTTTGGGGATCACCACAAGCAACCAAATATACAAATAACAAAGCCGCGCAGGGCCCTATGGGGTGCTCCTCCGGGAGCAGTAAACTGAATCAGCCACACTCACACTGTGAGGAGGAGAGCGTCTGCTTTGGTTTTGCCACATGGTCTCTCGCCTCCTCCTTTTTCTGTCATGCCTCCATATGTTGGGGGCAATTGAGGGAGACCACCCCTCACTGTCCTGCCACCTCTCAAACGGCCCGCACCTCCGTGTGCGGCTGCGGGAGCCGGCAGCGTTGCTCTCCCTGCCCACTCCTGCAGGCAGGGTGTAGTCTTCTGCAGTGGCTGCCCTACTTCCCAGACATGGACACAGAAAGTGGGGTGAGGTGTAGACCGTTGGGAAGCAACAGCATTCCCCATATCCTCCTTCTCATAGGGGTCTGGGATTAGTTCCCAGCCCACTTTCTTGTGAATACAGCACAGAGGATGAGGTCCCCAGCCACATCAAGAGTCTAGGGAGGGGGCCCCACATAACCCCCGTCCCCAGAAAAATTAAGAGCATCGGCCTCTGGGGACACAGGGGTTCCCTGGGTGCAAATATGTAAATGTTCCTTGCACTGACCCTCGGGCCCACACTGGGGGTAATTGGTGAACACAGTGGCGGAGCCCCAAGCGCTCCATTGATAAAAATAGGTCAAAGTTAACCATCATTTAAAAATGTTGCTGGGCCGATATTGAGGTTCCTGGCTCGTTTTACTCCTGGTGACAAGCTCAACCACCAGGGGTAGTTGCAGCATACCTTCTCACCACCAACAGGGTGCAGTCCTCAGGGCACCGATTGTCCTGGCTCCCTGCACCAGCCTTCCTCTTGGCCTCTGTCTTTAGACACAGAAGCAAAAAGAACTATTGATTGACAGAATGCAGAACAATGTCATACATTCACCCCAGTACAGACATCTGGGCCTAAATCCATCCTTTTGTTGCTCACCATGCTATTCCAGTTTGGACCCAGCCATATGCAAATCAGTCTTGACCCTCTGCCCAATGGGAACAGTCCAGCCCGAACTGCCAGGCCAGGTCTTCCCTGGACTGCAAACAAGCATCCTAGGACCGGTTTCGGGGTTTCACCCCTCTTCAGTCAGGATAGCTTGATTCCAGTGGCATGGAGAGCACGGAACTCACGTCTGAGCATACCTGTCCCATTCCGGGTGACAAACGCAAAAAGAGCCATTGATGGACAGAATGCAGAACAATGTCATACATTCACCCCAGTACAGAGATCTGGGCCAAAATCCATCGTTTTTTTGCTCACCATGCCATTCCAGTTTGGACCCAGCCATATGCAAATCAGTCTTGACCCTGTGCCCAATGGGAACAGTCTAGCCCGAACTGCCAGGCCAGGTCCTCCCTGGACTGGAAAAAACATCCGAGGACCGGTTTCGGTTTTCACCCCTCTTCACCCAGGATAGCTTGATTCCAGCGGCATGGATAGCATGGGACTCACGTCTGAGCATACCCGTCCCATTCGGGGTGACAAACGCAAAAAGAACCATTGATGGACAGAATGCAGAACAATGTCATACATTCACCCCAGTACAGAGATCTGGGCCTAAATCCATTGTTTTTTTGCTCACCATGCCGTTCCAGTTTGGACCCAGCCATATGCAAATCAGTATTGATCCTGTGCCCCATGGGAACAGTACAGCCCGAACTGCCAGGCCAGGTCCTCCGTGGACTGGAAACAAGCATCCTAGGACCGGTTTCGGGGTTTCAACCCTCTTCAGCCAGGATAGCTTGATTCCAGCGGCATGGAGAGCACGGGACTCACGTCTGAGCATACCTGTCCAATTCGGGGAGACAAACACAAAAATAACTATTGATGGACAGAATACAGAACAATGTCATACATTCACCCCAGTACAGATATCTGGGCCTAAATCCATCGTTTTTTTGCTCACCATGCCGTTCCAGTTTGGACCCAGCCATATGCAAATCAGTATTGATCCTGTGCCCCATGGGAACAGTACAGCCCGAACTGCCAGGCCAGGTCCTCCCTGGACTGGAAACAAGCATCCTAGGACCGGTTTCGGGGTTCACCCCTCTTCAGCCAGGATAGCTTGATTCCAGCGGCATGGAGAGCACGGGACTCACGTCTGAGCATACCCGTCCCATTCGGGGTGACAAACACAAAAAGAACTATTGATGGACAGAATGCAGAACAATGTCATACATTCACCCTAGTACAGAGATCTGGGCCTAAATCCATCGTTTTTTTTGCTCACCATGCCATTCCAGTTTGGACCCAGCCATATGCAAATCAGTATTGATCCTGTGCCCAATGGAAACAGTACAGCCAGAACTGCCAGGCCAGGTCCTCCCTGGACTGGAAACAAGCCTCCTAGGACCAGTTTCGGGGTTTCACCCCTCTTCAGCCAGGATAGCTTGATTCCAGCGGCATGGAGAGCACGGGACTCACGTCTGAGCATACCCGTCCCATTCGGGGTGACAAACGCAAAAAGAATTATTGATGGACAGAATGCAGAACAATGTCATACATTCACCCCAGTACAGAGGTCTTGGCCTAAATCCATCGTTTTTTTGCTCACCATGCCATTCCAGTTTGGACCCAGCCATATACAAATCAGTCTTGACACTGTGCCCAATGGGAACAGTCCAGCCTGAACTGCCAGGCCAGGTCCTCCGTGGACTGGAAACAAGCATCCTAGGACCGGTTTCGGGGTTTCAACCCTCTTCAGCCAGGATAGCTTGATTCCAGCGGCATGGAGAGCACGGGACTCACGTCTGAGCATACCTGTCCAATTCGGGGAGACAAACACAAAAATAACTATTGATGGACAGAATACAGAACAATGTCATACATTCACCCCAGTACAGATATCTGGGCCTAAATCCATCGTTTTTATCTCACCATGCCATTCCAGTTTGGACCCAGCCATATGCAAATCAGTATTGATCCTGTGCCCCATGGGAACAGTACAGCCCGAACTGCCAGGCCAGGTCCTCCCTGGACTGGAAACAAGCATTCTAGGACCGGTTTCGGGGTTTCACCCCTCTTCAGCCAGGATAGCTTGATTCCAGCGGCATGGAGAGCACGGGACTCACGTCTGAGCATACCCGTCCCATTCGGGGTGACAAACGCAAAAAGAACTATTGATGGACAGAATGCAGAACAATGTCATAAATTCACCTCAGTACAGAGATCCGGGCCTAAATCCATCGTTTTTTTGCTCACCATGCCATTCCAATTTGGACTTAGCCATATGCAAATCAGTCTTGACCCTGTGCCCAATGGGAACAGTCCAGCCCGAACTGCCAGGCCAGGTCCTCCCTGGACTGGAAACAAGCATCCTAGGACCGGTTTCGGGGTTTCACCCCTCTTCAGCCAGGATAGCTTGATTCCAGCGGCATGGAGAGCACGGGACTCACGTCTGAGCATACCCGTCCCATTCGGGGTGACAAATGCAAAAAGAACTATTGATGGACAGAATGCAGAACAATGTCATAAATTCACCCCAGTACAGAGATCTGGGCCTAAATCCATCGTTTTTTTGCTCACCATGCCGTTCCAGTTTGGACCCAGCCATATGCAAATCAGTATTGATCCTGTGCCCAACGGGAACAGTACAGCCAGAACTGCAAGGCCAGGTCCTCCCTGGACTGGAAACAAGCATCCTAGGACCGGTTTCGGGGTTTCACCCCTCTTCAGCCAGGATAGCTTGATTCCAGCGGAATGGAGAGCACGGGACTCACGTCTGAGCATACCCGTCCCATTTGGGGTGACAAACGCAAAAAGAACTATTGATGGACAGAATGCAGAACAATGTCATACATTCACCCCAGTACAGAGATCTTGGCCTAAATCCATCGTTTTTTTGCTCACCATGCCATTCCAGTTTGGACCCAGCCATATACAAATCAGTCTTGACACTGTGCCCAATGGGAACAGTCCAGCCCGAACTGCAAGGCCAGGTCCTCCCTGGACTGGAAACAAGCATCCTAGGACCGGTTTCGGGGTTTCACCCCTCTTCAGCCAGGATAGCTTGATTCCAGCGGCATGGAGAGCACGGGACTCACGTCTGAGCATTCCCGTCCCATACGGGGTGACAAGCGCAAAAAGAACTATTGATGGACAGAATGCAGAACAATGTCATACATTCACCCAAGTACAGAGATCTGGGCCTAAATCCATCGTTTTTTTGCTCACCATGGCATTCTAGTTTGGACCCAGCCATATGGAAATCAGTCTTGACCCTGTGCCCAATGGGAACAGTCCAGCCCGAACTGCCAGGCCAGGTCCTCCCTGGACTGGAAACAAGCATCCTAGGACCCGTTTTGGGGTTTCACCCCTCTTCAGCCAGGATAGCTTGATTCCAGTGGCATGGAGAGCATGGGACTCACGTCTGAGCATACCCGTCCCATTCCGGGTGACAAACGCAAAAAGAACCATTGATGGACAGAATGCAGAACAATCTCATACATTCACCCAGTACAGAGATCTGGGCCAAAATCCATAGTTTTTTTGCTCACCATGCCATTCCAGTTTGGACCCAGCCATATGCAAATCAGTCTTGACCCTGTGCCCAATGGGAACAGTCCAGCCCGAACTGCCAGGCCAGGTCCTCCCTGGACTGGAAACAAGCATCCTAGGACCAGTTTTGTGGTTTCACCCCTATTCAGCCAGGATAGCTTGATTCCAGCGGCATGGAGAGCGCGGGACTCACGTCTGAGCATACCTGTCCCATTCGGGGAGACAAACACAAAAAGAACTATTGATGGACAGAATGCAGAACAATGTCATACATTCACCCCAGTACAGAGATCTGGGCCTAAATCCATCGTTTTTTTGCTCACCATGCCATTCCAGTTTGGACCCAGCCATATGCAAATCAGTATTGATCCTGTGCCCAATGGAAACAGTACAGCCAGAACTGCCAGGCCAGGTCCTCCCTGGACTGGAAACAAGCATCCTAGGACCAGTTTCGGGGTTTCACCCCTCTTCAGCCAGGATAGCTTGATTCCAGCGGCATGGAGAGCACGGGACTCACGTCTGAGCATACCCGTCCCATTCGGGGTGACAAACGCAAAAAGAATTATTGATGGACAGAATGCAGAACAATGTCATACATTCACCCCAGTACAGAGGTCTTGGCCTAAATCCATCGTTTTTTTGCTCACCATGCCATTCCAGTTTGGACCCAGCCATATACAAATCAGTCTTGACACTGTGCCCAATGGGAACAGTCCAGCCTGAACTGCCAGGCCAGGTCCTCCCTGGACTGGAAACAAGCATCCTAGGACCGGTTTCGGGGTTTCACCCCTCTTCAGCCAGGATAGCTTGATTGCAGCGGCATGGAGAGCACGGGACTCACGTCTGAGCATTCCTGTCCCATACGGGGTGACAAACGCAAAAAGAACTATTGATGGACAGCATGCAGAACAATGTCATACATTCACCCAAGTACAGAGATCTGGGCCTAAATCCATCGTTTTTTTGCTCACCATGGCATTCCAGTTTGGACCCAGCCATATGGAAATCAGTCTTGACCCTCTGCCCAATGGGAACAGTCCAGCCCGAACTGCCAGGCCAGGTCCTCCGTGGACTGGAAACAAGCATCCTAGGACCGGTTTCGGGGTTTCAACCCTCTTCAGCCAGGATAGCTTGATTCCAGCGGCATGGAGAGCACGGGACTCACGTCTGAGCATACCCGTCCCATTCGGGGTGACAAACGCAAAAAGAACTATTGATGGACAGAATGCAGAACAATGTCATAAATTCACCTCAGTACAGAGATCCGGGCCTAAATCCATCGTTTTTTTGCTCACCATGCCATTCCAATTTGGACTCAGCCATATGCAAATCAGTCTTGACCCTGTGCCCAATGGGAACAGTCCAGCCCGAACTGCCAGGCCAGGTCCTCCCTGGACTGGAAACAAGCATCCTAGGACCGGTTTCGGGGTTTCACCCCTCTTCAGCCAGGATAGCTTGATTCCAGCGGCATGGAGAGCACGGGACTCACGTCTGAGCATACCCGTCCCATTCGGGGTGACAAATGCAAAAAGAACTATTGATGGACAGAATGCAGAACAATGTCATAAATTCACCCCAGTACAGAGATCTGGGCCTAAATCCATCGTTTTTTTGCTCACCATGCCGTTCCAGTTTGGAACCAGCCATATGCAAATCAGTATTGATCCTGTGCCCAACGGGAACAGTACAGCCAGAACTGCAAGGCCAGGTCCTCCCTGGACTGGAAACAAGCATCCTAGGACCGGTTTCGGGGTTTCACCCCTCTTCAGCCAGGATAGCTTGATTCCAGCGGAATGGAGAGCACGGGACTCACGTCTGAGCATACCCGTCCCATTCGGGGTGACAAACGCAAAAAGAACTATTGATGGACAGAATGCAGAACAATGTCATACATTCACCCCAGTACAGAGATCTTGGCCTAAATCCATCGTTTTTTTGCTCACCATGCCATTCCAGTTTGGACCCAGCCATATACAAATCAGTCTTGACACTGTGCCCAATGGTAACAGTCCAGCCCGAACTGCAAGGCCAGGTCCTCCCTGGACTGGAAACAAGCATCCTAGGACCGGTTTCGGGGTTTCACCCCTCTTCAGCCAGGATAGCTTGATTCCAGCGGCATGGAGAGCACGGGACTCACGTCTGAGCATTCCCGTCCCATACGGGGTGACAAGCGCAAAAAGAACTATTGATGGACAGAATGCAGAACAATGTCATACATTCACCCAAGTACAGAGATCTGGGCCTAAATCCATCGTTTTTTTGCTCACCATGGCATTCTAGTTTGGACCCAGCCATATGGAAATCAGTCTTGACCCTGTGCCCAATGGGAACAGTCCAGCCCGAACTGCCAGGCCAGGTCCTCCCTGGACTGGAAACAAGCATCCTAGGACCCGTTTCGGGGTTTCACCCCTCTTCAGCCAGGATAGCTTGATTCCAGCGGCATGGAGAGCATGGGACTCACGTCTGAGCATACCCGTCCCATTCCGGGTGACAAACGCAAAAAGAACCATTGATGGACCGAATGCAGAACAATCTTATACATTCACCCCAGTACAGAGATCTGGGCCAAAATCCATAGTTTTTTTGCTCACCATGCCATTCCAGTTTGGACCCAGCCATATGCAAATCAGTCTTGACCCTGTGCCCAATGGGAACAGTCCAGCCCGAACTGCCAGGCCAGGTCCTCCCTGGACTGGAAACAAGCATCCTAGGACCAGTTTTGTGGTTTCACCCCTATTCAGCCAGGATAGCTTGATTCCAGCGGCATGGAGAGCGCGGGACTCACGTCTGAGCATACCTGTCCCATTCGAGGAGACAAACACAAAAAGAACTATTGATGGACAGAATGCAGAACAATGTCATACATTCACCCCAGTACAGAGATCTGGGCCTAAATCCATCGTTTTTTTGCTCACCATGCCATTCCAGTTTGGACCCAGCCATATGCAAATCAGTATTGATCCTGTGCCCAGTGGGAACAGTACAGCCCAACTGCCAGGCCAGGTCCTCCCTGGACTGGAAACAAGCATCCTAGGACTGGTTTCGGGGTTTCACCCCTCTTCAGCCAGGATAGCTTGATTCCACGGCATGGAGAGCACGGGACTCACGTCTGAGCATACCTGTCCAGTTCGGGGAGACAAACACAAAAATAACTATTGATGGACAGAATACAGAACAATGTCATACATTCACCCCAGTACAGATATCTGGGCCTAAATCCATCGTTTTTTTGCTCACCATGGCGTTCCAGTTTGGACCCAGCCATATGCAAATCAGTATTGATCCTGTGCCCCATGGGAACAGTACAGCCCGAACTGCCAGGCCAGGTCCTCCCTGGACTGGAAACAAGCATTCTAGGACAGGTTTCGGGGTTTCACCCCTCTTCAGCCAGGATAGCTTGATTCCAGCGGCATGGAGAGCACGGGACTCACGTCTGAGCATACCCGTCCCATTCGGGGTGACAAATGCAAAAAGAACTATTGATGGACAGAATGCAGAACAATGTCATAAATTCACCCCAGTACAGAGATCTGGGCCTAAATCTATCGTTTTTTTGCTCACCATGCCGTTCCAGTTTGGACCCAGCCATATGCAAATCAGTATTGATCCTGTGCCCAACGGGAACAGTACAGCCAGAACTGCAAGGCCAGGTCCTCCCTGGACTGGAAACAAGCATCCTAGGACCGGTTTCGGGGTTTCACCCCTCTTCAGCCAGGATAGCTGGATTCCAGCGGAATGGAGAGCACGGGACTCACGTCTGAGTATACCCATCCCATTCGGGGTGACAAACACAAAAAGAACTATTGATGGACAGAATGCAGAACAATGTCATACATTCACCCCAGTACAGAGATCTGGGCCTAAATCCATCGTTTTTTTGCTCACCATGCCATTCCAGTTTGGACCCAGCCATATGCAAATCAGTATTGATCCTGTGCCCAGTGGGAACAGTACAGCCCGAACTGCCAGGCCAGGTCCTCCCTGGACTGGAAACAAGCATCCTAGGACTGGTTTCGGGGTTTCACCCCTCTTCAGCCAGGATAGCTTGATTCCACGGCATGGAGAGCACGGGACTCACGTCTGAGCATACCTGTCCAGTTCGGGGAGACAAACACAAAAATAACTATTGATGGACAGAATACAGAACAATGTCATACATTCACCCCAGTACAGATATCTGGGCCTAAATCCATCGTTTTTTTGCTCACCATGACGTTCCAGTTTGGACCCAGCCATATGCAAATCAGTATTGATCCTGTGCCCCATGGGAACAGTACAGCCCGAACTGCCAGGCCAGGTCCTCCCTGGACTGGAAACAAGCATTCTAGGACCGGTTTCGGGGTTTCACCCCTCTTCAGCCAGGATAGCTTGATTCCAGCGGCATGGAGAGCACGGGACTCACGTCTGAGCATACCCGTCCCATTCGGGGTGACAAATGCAAAAAGAACTATTGATGGACAGAATGCAGAACAATGTCATAAATTCACCCCAGTACAGAGATCTGGGCCTAAATCCATCGTTTTTTTGCTCACCATGCCGTTCCAGTTTGGACCCAGCCATATGCAAATCAGTATTGAGCCTGTGCCCAACGGGAACAGTACAGCCAGAACTGCAAGGCCAGGTCCTCCCTGGACTGGAAACAAGCATCCTAGGACCGGTTTCGGGGTTTCACCCCTCTTCAGCCAGGATAGCTTGATTCCAGCGGAATGGAGAGCACGGGACTCACGTCTGAGCATACCCATCCCATTCGGGGTGACAAACGCAAAAAGAACTATTGATGGACAGAATGCAGAACAATGTCATACATTCACCCCAGTACAGAGATCTTGGCCTAAATCCATCGTTTTTTTGCTCACCATGCCATTCCAGTTTGGACCCAGCCATATACAAATCAGTCTTGACACTGTGCCCAATGGGAACAGTCCAGCCCGAACTGCAAGGCCAGGTCCTCCCTGGACTGGAAACAAGCATCCTAGGACCGGTTTCGGGGTTTCACCCCTCTTCAGCCAGGATAGCTTGATTCCAGCGGCATGGAGAGCACGGGACTCACGTCTGAGCATTCCTGTCCCATACGGGGTGACAAGCGCAAAAAGAACTATTGATGGACAGAATGCAGAACAATGTCATACATTCACCCAAGTACAGAGATCTGGGCCTAAATCCATCGTTTTTTTGCTCACCATGGCATTCTAGTTTGGACCCAGCCATATGGAAATCAGTCTTGACCCTGTGCCCAATGGGAACAGTCCAGCCCGAACTGCCAGGCCAGGTCCTCACTGGACTGGAAACAAGCATCCTAGGACCAGTTTTGTGGTTTCACCCCTATTCAGCCAGGATAGCTTGATTACAGCGGCATGGAGAGCGCGGGACTCACGTCTGAGCATACCTGTCCCATTCGGGGAGACAAACACAAAAAGAACTATTGATGGACAGAATGCAGAACAATGTCATACATTCACCCCAGTACAGAGATCTGGGCCTAAATCCATCGTTTTTTTGCTCACCATGCCATTCCAGTTTGGACCCAGCCATATGCAAATCAGTATTGATCCTGTGCCCAGTGGGAACAGTACAGCCCGAACTGCCAGGCCAGGTCCTCCCTGGACTGGAAACAAGCATCCTAGGACTGGTTTCGGGGTTTCACCCCTCTTCAGCCAGGATAGCTTGATTCCACGGCATGGAGAGCACTCTTCTGTGTTTTGCTGTTCGCCCTATGCGGGAAGGCTATGCCCAGACGTGTGTTCCGTGCTCACTACGCCACTTGAGTCAAGCTATCCAGGCTGAAGAGTGGTGAAACCCCAAAACCGGTCCTACGATGCTTCATTCCGGTCCAGGGAAGACATGGCTTGGCAGTTCGGGCTGGACTGTTCCCATGAGGCACAGGGTCAAGACTGATTTGCATATGGCCATGTCTGAACAGGGGTGGCGTGGTGAGCACACTAACGATGGATTAAACCCAGATTTGTGACTGGGGGTTAACGTTTTGCCAATGTGCAACATTCCGTCCATCATCTTGTGTGTTTTGCTGTTCGCCCTATGTGGGAATGGTATGCCCAGACGTGGGTCCCGTGCTCACTACGCCACTGGAGTCAAGCTATCCTGGCTGAAGAGGGGTGAAACCCCGAAACCGGTCCTAGGATGCTTGATTCCGGTCCAGGGAAGACATGGCTTGGCAGTTCGGGCTGGACTGTCCCCATGAGGCACAGGGTCAAGACTGATTTGCATATGGCCATGTCTGAACTGGGGTGGCGTGGTGAGCAAAATAATGATGGATTAAACCCAGACCTGTGACTGGGGGTGAATGTTTTTCCAATGTGCAACATTCCGTCCATCATCTTGTGTGTTTTGCTGTTCACCCTATGTGGGAAGGGTATGCCCAGACGTGGGTCCCGTGCTTACTACGCCACTGGATTCAAGCTATCCTGGCTGAAGAGGGGTGAAACCCCGAAACCGGTCCTAGGATGCTTGATTCTGGTCCAGGGAAGACATGGCTTGGCAGTTCGGGCTGGACTTTTCCCATGAGGCACAGGGTCAAGACTGATTTGCATATGGCCATGTCTGAACTGGGGTGGCGTGGTGAGCAAAATAACGATGGATTAAACCCAGATCTGTTACTGGGGGTGAAGGTTTTCTGAATGTGCAACATTCCATCCATCATCTTGTGTGTTTTGCTGTTCGCCCTAAGTTGGCAGGGTATGCCCAGATGTGGGCCTCTTGCTCACTTTGCCACTAGTTTCAAGCTAGCCAGGCTGAAGAGGGGTGTTACCCTGAAACCAGTATCAGGATGCTTGTTTCCAGTCCAGGGAAGACAAGGCTTGGCAGAAGCAGGGAATGGGGAGGAATTTGTCCAAGCTCTCTTTGCTCAGATCCTGGGTGATACACCTGCATTGGATTTTTGCCTAGATCAGATCCACCGTGTGGGGCCACCAAAAGCCTCGAACATGCCCACCCTGGACATACTGGCTTGTGTTCAGAACTTTCTCTTGAAGGAGTGCATTCATTGAACTGTACGAGGATCAGACGCTTTGATCTTCAGGGGCCACTCGCTGTAACTGTTCCAAGATTTGTCAGCAATATTACTTCAGAAAAGGCGAGTTTCATCCAGGGAGCTCTTTCCTCAGGGACCACAAAGTCTCATATGCCTGGGGCCACCCATTCTGCCTGATCTTTGAATGGGAGGGAAAGACCCGCCAGGTGTGCTCTCTAAGCACGGCCTGCTACCTGCTCTGAATTGAGCAACCAGAGACCCAGGTGGGCAACACAGATGAGGCGGGGCAAGATCAGGCCGGTGGGAGAGACAGTGACAGATGCAGAGGGGAAAAAAACCTATGAAGCCAAGTCCTGAGGCAATAGCGCAGGAGAGACAGGCAGTGCTTGAGAGCTTCACCGGGGGTACAGCACAAGGGGAGGCAGGCTGAATCTACACAGCTTGCCCTTTTAGCCTCGGAGACACCTGCGGACACTATCCAGGATTGAGAGAGGAGCGATCCCCATGATGATCTCTGGACACTACGAACTCCTTTTTGAAATGTTCTCGGCAGCGGGTGGGGACTCATCTTGGGGTTCTCCCCCTTAGAGACATTGTTCTAATTATTGATATGTTTTGTTTTCGGGTGATTTTTTTAATGTTTGCTTATTAAGTACCAATACATGAAGCAGGCACGGGAGTTACGATAACACTCTCAAGATCTCAGGGTACCACTCAATTTGCCACTATGGGAGGGGGGACGGTTGGACCAGTCGCTCTAGCACAGCTAGTCCTTACACACACACTATGGCTACAAGCGGCACTTTAAATACTATCTCACTGAATGTTAAGGAGTTGAACAACCCAGTCAAGTGGAAAGCCATCATCTTCTATCTAGAGAACACCAGGGCAGATATCTGCCTTCTTCAGGAAACTCACGTCCTTGCTGGAGACACCCAGCGACTTAAGTCCAGATCTTTCCCACAGCAGTTATTCTCCTCAACAAGACTCAAAATGGGAGGGGTTGCCATCATATTCTCACGCACATTCAGGGGAACTATTGGTCTTAAACTAGCGAAACTTAAGGGCCGCCTTCTGGTTCACCAAAGACAGCTGGGCTCGCAAACATTAATGCTGGGCACCTGTACGTGTCAAATGAGGGGCAGGAGCATTTCATTTGGGAGGCAATGGCAGAAGCGCTCACATCCCAGGACCATCTAGTCCTGGTGGGGGGTGATTTCAACGTAGTCTTGGACAAAAACATGGACCACTCCGCACATAGAGAGGGGGAGTGGTGGTCCCTTTCGGGAGAAGGCTTTTGCATGGCTGAAGGAGACTGGCCTTTCTGATTTGTAGAGGGCAAGCCATCCAAACACCAGGGACTTTACATTCTACTCTCATGCTCATAAGTCCTCTGCCCAAATAGATTTCTTCCTGGGTTCCCAGGAACTGCACCAGCTCCTCCATTCAGTTGAAATAGAACCAAGAACCCTATCTGACCACTCAGCCATAGTCCTAGAGATTCAGTCTCCCCTACAACAACAGGCCCATAGACAATGGCGATTAAGAGAGACCTTACTACAGAAACCGAAAGCCCAGGCAAAAATGAAGAAAGTCATTACCGTTTACCTAGAGACCAATGACGCTGCAGAGGTACCACTCTCAATAGTTTTCAATGCACTGAAGGTAGTAGTCAGGGGCTAGCTCATATCTCTGTTAGTGGCCAAAAACAAGGTGAGAAAACTCAAATGAGCTGAGCTCCAAGAGAGGGTCAGGGAGCTAGAGGGAATACACAACTGTACACAACTGTACCGGGGCCCCCAGGATATGGTGACAGAAGATTCCTCAGCGTCTTCCTTGGACGAACCCATCAAACTAGAGGAGGTCATCTCGGCCATTTTGAGACAGAAACTACTGAGGTCTCCGGGCCCGGATGGCTTCCCCACCAGTTTCTACAAGGCTTTCTGCCCGAAGATGGCTCCGACCTCACCTGACTCTTCCACTCAATCACAGACTCAGGCTCCCTTCTGGCCTTCATGCTTGATGCCACTATTGCAGTCATCCCTAAGCCTGGTAAAGACCCCAAATCTTGCGCCAATTACTGCCCTATATCTCTTCTCAATACAGACTCGAAACTTTTTACTTGCATTTTGGCAGTACTGCTAAACCCCCTGATGCAGGGACTTATCCGCCCTGATAAGGCAGGATTCATCCCGCAGAGACTATGTGCAGACAACACTAAGGGACTGCTATATATAATAGATAAGGCACACCGTAGGCAGGGCTCCAGTATGTTACTCTCAGTGGATGCCGAGAAGGCTTTCGACCGGGTCCACCGGCCTTTTCTTAACCTCTTCTGTGCCCATGACGAGATAGTCTCGTCATGGAGCACGGTCGCGCTGTGCCCATGACGAGACTATCTCGTCATGAACCCCACCCGCGTGTGGAACGCCCGGCACAGGAGGGGGAAAGGGCGTGGCACAGAAGGGGTTAAAGCGACAATGGAGCACTTCGGATTTGGGGAGCGATTCCGGTCCTGGGTCTTCATTTCTGACACATCTCTGACTTTGCTCGGAGCCAACACATCCCCTCCATCCTTAGGATCGACAAAGATGCATCGCCTCCCTGCTCCTCGCATCTCCCTCCTCGTCGATGTAAACGAGGAATGGATTTGGCACAGTTTAGTGGGACCAGATAGCCCTGGTTGGCTCTTTATTCTTTTAATCACTACATTTCACTTTATACTTTAAAAATTCATAACTCCAGTTCTACTTATTAGATTTTTTTTCCGTTTTGGTCTTAGTTCATTCATGAAAATATTATCTATTTTTCTAACGAGGTGTGGAGATTTTTTGTTGTGTTTTCACTGTGTTACTGAAGAGTTTCACAAATACTTTACATATTGCCTCTTAAGTTAAGCCCGACCCCTCGGTGCCAAGCTACCAGAGACTGAGCACCGGATAATTTAGGGTGTCTAGGATTATGGTTCCTGCTTGGACAGGGTGCATACCTCTGCCATTCTTTTTTCATTAAAAGAGGAAGTGTCCAGAAGTAGAGATTGTTGCAAGAGAGGAGATGTGGCCTAATGGCTATGTCTTCTGACTTTTGAACTGGATAATCAGGGTTGAGTCCCCTTGTTGGCTCACCATCCTGTGACTCTGTGCAAGTTAAACAATTGCTCTGTGACCAAAAATACTAAAAAGATAATTCTGATCCTGTGTAATGTAATTTGCTGCTCTTGTAATGCATTTGAATGCCCTTCGGCCAAGTTGGCAATTAATACATTGAAAAAAAACATGTCTTGTCACACTTTCTCCAGCCACTGATCCTCTTCCAAAGACAAAGATTAATCTTTTTTTTTTGGTGGTAATCTTTCTATTTGCATTAGCCTAAATATTTCATTGGCATCTGCACTTCTGTTGTTCCCAAATGTATTTCTTTTTTAAACCTTTGGTATAGAGTAGACTAGCACTTGGTGCCCATACCCAAACATTCTAAAATGCATTAACTAGAATTCAATTGCATTAGGTGATCATTCTAATTACTGGGTTGTTTCGAGTGCTGTGTAAGAATAATATTACATGCAGGAAGATGGAACAAAAACAATTGTATTTTTTCTTTCCACACACCAATCTCTGTTTTTAGGCCTCGTAACTGCCCAACCCTTCCCAAGAAAATATTTTTCTCAAGTGGGACAGTGATAATCATCAACAAACTTCACATTACTATTAAGGTTTGTACGAAGTTAGAGCAACATTCTATTAACAGGGTGTAATTGTGTACAATTTCTGGCATTTCATGGAACACTTGGTACCCGAAACCTCAGATATTACACCAGCATGCCACGTCAAATAATTGAGATTCTGTTTTGCTAAAATCATATCACAGGAGCAATGGGTACAAACAGAATATGAGGATGCCGCAAAGTGTTGTGAGGAAGAGGCAGGAATAAGGAACACAAAACCCTTAACTGCTGCGGAGGAGGCGCTTAGAAGGTGGTCGGACATGAGCGATTATAGTGTGGTGTGACCTTCTGCAGTGCAGGTACACCTAAGGAACTGTTGTCAGGATCAGGCAGGACTACGGAGCCCCCAATCTTTCACTTCTGCTCCTGAGGTGCTTGGAATGTGGTTGGCCTTATAATGTGGCGTGACTTCCAGCAGCGCATAACCCCTAAGGAACTGTTGTCAAGGCAGAAATAGAGAACCAAGTACCTTTTACTTATGCAGAGGAAGTTTTTACAAGGTGGTGAGCATTGAGTGGTTATAGTGCAGCTTTACTTCCCGAAGCAAGGGACTCCCAAATAACAATTGTTAGGGTTGAATAAGACTACAGAGCCCAGAGCACTTTACTGCTGCAGAGGAGGAACTTGCAAGGTGCTGGGCCCTGAGCATTTACAGCATGTTAGAAAGTCATAATTTTGCCCTATCCACCCTCATTTGTTGATGAATGATACACGTGTTGACTGACTCTGACTGTACCGTGGGCTCTGTTAACCAGGCCCAGGGTCAGTGCCATGTGTAAAAAGGTACATATAATAGGATACACTTACAATTGTCAATGACAGACCCAATAAGTCCCTTGTGGATAATAGGCCCAGGGGGTGCAATCTACTTATAAGTTCCTAGTATATAATAGGGTATGGAGTTTTAGAGGCCCAGTAGATTTCCTACACTTGCATGTGTGCACTACTGAGTGCCTGCTGTCCTTAAAAGGCGGCCTGGCTTAGCAGACTGTCTTTAAAAGTCAATTGTGTGCGAACTCATGTTTGGTGGTATGGGCACTTAAAAAGAGATACTCTACCTTATTGGTACATATTAGGCACCACCCAGATCTCCCTTAGGTGTTCCACGCACGGGGTCCATATAAGCAGGAACCTTATAAAATATGTTTTATATGGCCTAGTTTGGAAATATTGCCCATTAGATTTTTACCCATTGTAGATACCGAGCTCCATAGGCTAACATTGCAATATTTTATGTAGATATAACTATTGCTAGGAAAGGACTACATTTTTGTTCAAGGACCTAATAGTGCCTCCGCTCTGCAACTTAGCATTCTGCAGACAAAGTTGAGTTACCTATAAACTCTTCACCCTACAAGCAGAGTTTTTTGTCGTTGGCATGCTTGAAATGTAGTTTTGCACACGTGGGGGTGCCATGAGAGGCCTGCCAGGTGCTCGCGAGCACCCATGAGTTTTTCTAGCTGCCTGTGAGCTCCAGCAAGATTTTGCTGGCACTAGCGTGGCTTTAGGCTGCGCCAGCGACTTCCGGCACTTCTTTTGTGAGGTACGCGAGCAAGAAGGAGAGCGATCGGCCGCAACTGCAACCCGGGGAAGATTCTCTCCTCAAGAAGCAGATGAATCTCCTCAAAAAGATATTTTGGAGTTAAAAGCCTTCACAAATAGATTGATCACATTTTTATTTGTCTGAGGAGCGCTTTTTTAATTTAGCTTTTTTTCAACAAGGAGGAAGTGCCCCAGGGACTGCAATTTCCTGTTCCTGACCAGCTGTTTCTACCAAGTGCTTTGTCCAACTCCTGGTCACTTCTCATTTGGATTTGGAGCTGAAAGGATCCCTTTGTGTGTTTGCTGCATATATATTATTTCGGATTTGAGGACTTAGTTTTTGTCATATCACAGGTAAGTTCAAAAACTGTTCTACAAGGGTATTGTTTGTTTGATAGAGGGCATGCACCAAGATTTAATTGTATTTTTATTCAATTTTTTTAATTTATTGCAGTGGGTGGCCAGCAGTTTCAGTTGGGGCCTAGTTATTTTTTTGGCACGCAATTTGTCTTCTTTTATAAAGGAAACATGTTACTCAGTTCAGAACATTTTCTCCTTCGTTTTTTAATACATTTTTAATATTCATTTAATTCACTATGTGGTCTATTCTACCAATGACCCTTCCAGCCAGGAGGCCCAGTACTAGTCATGGGTGCATGAAACAACTATCTTTGTGTTGTTTTGAAACATAATTTAGGCCATGGATGGCATTGGATTAATTTATGTAATGTGTTTTTTGGGGGGATTTCATGTCTTTTTTCTTTAGTGTACAGGTGGGGTAGTATATTTGATGCCTTTGGAGGATATGTGTTTTTATAAAATAATTATGAATGAATAAATGAATGAAGGATTTATAGAGCACAGGACTCACCCCTACAGGTGTATCTCCACACCTCAATTATGCCCATTTAATTTTCGTTTTTGACATTGCTGAATTAATGCTGTTTTCTCCTGTGTTTCCATGCATCCTTTGTCTGGGCAGTGTTTGAGTGGATTTGCTATAGGCCACAATTTGTCTTTGTTCCCCAAGCCATGTGTCCAGGGGCCATTTTATATAGTCAGTGCCTATAGGCCTGCACGTGTTCTTTGTTTTCTGTGTTTCCTCTTTGTTGTTTGACCATGTGGTTGGCATTTTGTGAAGGCTGCCAGTGTACTTTTACCATTGGCCTGCGTGTGTTATTTGTTCGTGTCGATGCCTTCTTGCTTGTTGTTGTTGTTATTTGACCATGTGGCTGGCAGCCATGTGGTGTAGCCAGCCAGTGTGCTTTTGTCATAGGCCTAAATGTTTTCTACATTGTGGCCATGCCTCCTTGCTTGCTGTTTGACCATGTGGTCGGTGACCATTTTGTGTAGCCAACCAATGTGCCTTTGTCATAGGCCTGCATATGTTCTTTGTTGTGGCCATTCCTCCTTGTTTGCTGTTTTACCATGTGGTCACTGGCATTTTGTGCAGCTAGCCAGTATGCTTTTGCAATAGGAAGTTGTCATGCTTTTGGTTGGTACCCAGCATCTCATTGGATTGAGGCGTACCCTGCTTGTCGCCACAGAACACTGAATAAATATGTGAGAACTACATAGTCTCTCAGATCTGCTGCCATAAAACTACAAGGAAAACAAGGGCTGCTCTGCTGGAATACGGATTTGCACCCCAAGGCCTGCACTCTAAATGAATGCGCCTGCTGCTCAATCTGGTACTACAGCTCTGGGGGCGGTTCCTTGTTTCAAGAAGGATTAAGGGGTGAACTGCCTGCAAGTCACAGGTTAACAGACCCTACCTGCTTCATCGCCACCAAGAGTCCCCATCATGGAGTGTGTCCAGTGGAATTTTAAGGTATTGGCCAGATGCAATATGGGGATTGTGGTCCAGACATCCCAGAAACTATATAGGGGATTCCAGACCTTTGGATTGGTAATTTGGACACTTTGAACCTATAAGGAGACCTTCCGGAATCACCTCTTGAAGTTTGGAGAACTTTAGAGAACGTTTGTGAAAAAGATCCGTGAGGTGACCGACCGGACCTCGAGACTCAAGCTGGCTACTTTCCCAGCCAGGATTTCAGGTCCATCCCCGTAAAAGCTCCAGAGCTCCAGACTTCCAGGATTCCACTGGGGCATTGAGGAAAGTCTGGTAGGGAAACCCTCTCTGGTAGGGAAACCCTCACCGAATCCAGCCTGCTGTCGTGGGTCGAGCGACGTTGGAAGAAAAAGCTTAAGTGTGAAGGTTAATTTTGACCGGGTTCTCCCCCTTAGTGTATCCATCCAGGGCTCTATCCGGTCTGCCTCAAACTTTGACTTTGTCGTGGTAAATCGTGACCCGATGTCCTAGTGTGGTGCTATATGTTTGAAGCACTATAAAGTGGTTAATCATTTAAAATTCCTATCTCCAGTTCCCTACATTGGAGTTTTGTTGTTTTAGTGTCTATTTGTTCGTAGAAATATTTACTATTTTTATGCATTGATGTGGGATTTTTATTGTGTGTTGTGTCTTACTTATTTGATGTATTGTTTTTTTATTGCTTTATACTCCTATTGCCTAAGTTAGGCCTGACTGCTCGTTGTCAGCTACCAAGGGTTGAGCAGGAGGCTAATTTACGGAGACCTTTATTGGACCCTATACAATGTTAGTGGCATTATTGGTAGTAGTAGGCACATACTTATCCCTATACGGAGAAAGTGGAGCCCTCCTTATTTATTCTATTTAGTTTCTGATTTTTTAATTCCTACTAAACTGCATGCTACAGTGGTAGACATGCTGTCTTGGCATGGCGTCATGAATACCACCATACTACAAGTAATTAAACCTGACCAATGTGCACTGTAGCAATGTGCTAATGCTGGTCATGAACACGACAAAATTATTAGAATCTTTTACAAATACTACATAAACTGCTACATTCAAATCACATAAACTTGAGCATAAACACGATTAATACAAAACACATAAAATCATTCCAATGAGTACAATTTATCTGTTGAAAACACAGAATTTTAATTAAATCCAGACGATGCAAAGATGTTCTAGTTCAACATTTCTTGCCGGCCCTTCTTCAGGGGGTACAATCTATAGATAACAAAAATACAAATTCCAATCAAAAATGTATATACAAAGCGCAGGAAAACATTCTTCGGTGTGTGCCACATCTCTATGTAACTAGTTTTGATTGTGGGTTCTAATTTAAATGAACACAAAGGTGTAAAACAAAAACTGAAAAAAGAACAGAATAAACAGAGGGGGAGATTGTGGGATGGTGAAGAAAATGTAGTTCATGCTCATTTTATACAATAGCATGTGACTTTGTGTGTGTTTCCTTTTTATGTGAAAAAGCATGCAAACACCCAAAAAACAAACCCTATAAACTTACTGCCAGAACACTGCCACGTAGTCCTGAAAATGATACGTGAAGCGTGAATAAAAACCATCTCCAAAACTATCTCACAAAAATGGTGAACGAACGACAGTCCCATTGCAGACTAACCTGAAAAATCCGAATGATGAACTACCGCTAGTAAAATGGTGCCGTCAGAAATTCTGAATCTGAAATAACAAACTACTGATGCGGAGTTCCTCGAATTCAAACCTAAATCCAAGTTTCAATCTCCGGTATCACACAAAGTTTTAGATTTATTTGAAAATTTAGTCAAGAAAGATCTACAAAAATTGGATTTTAAGAGTCATCAAAAAAGCAATTTAAACATGCATGAAAGAAACACAATGAGGACATTTACCAACAACTCAGATATTTTCATTCAGAAAGCAGACAAAGGAGGTGCCATTGTCGTCAAGGATAAGGCATTTTATAGACAGTGTTTTGTATTAATCGTGTTTATGCTCAAGTTTATGTGATTTGAATGTAGCAGTTTCTGTAATATTTGTAAAATATTCTAATAATGTTGTCTTGTTCACGACCAGCATTAGCACATTGCTACAGTGCACAGTGGTCAGGTTTAATTCCTTGTAGTATGGTGGGATACTTATCCCTACCATAAAGCCCACTTTCTAACACAAGACAGTGTACATTCCTTCCCCAGAAGCTTCACAGTCTGTGAACCTCAGTATCTGACAGAAGCCAGGCCAGCCCACCCTTCTTTTATCTGCTGCAGAATTCCTCTCCCCTTCAATGTGAGTGTTTCACTCTGACCAGCCCACTACGCCTTCACCATAGGACATGTTTTAATCTAGAAAACTAAATGGCAGAACTCCATAAGAAAGCAGTCTTTAAGCCCATCCTTAGATTCTCTGAACTGCTGCCTGGGGTTTCTTGTGGCTGCTGTGCCTTACTGATAGCGTTGAGTTTCCTTATTGTCATAGACTTATGTTTTTACTATGGTGATGTTTTACTCTGATTATGGCAATGATTTGTATCAATTGTGCTTAATCTATCTATCTATCTATCTATCTATCTATCTATCTATCTATCTATCTATCTATCTATCTATCTATCTATCTATCTATCTATCTATCTATCTATCTATCTATCTATCTATCTATCTATCTATCTATCTATCTATCTATCTATCTATCTATCTATCTATCTATCTATCTATCTATCTATCTATCTATCTATCTTTCTATCATCCCCAGCTAACTAGTTCTTACTGGATTTGCCCTGGATCCTGCTGGTGGCTTCTGGGATAATAAGTCCTAACCCTCAAGTGGTGCCCAGAAGGTCCTGGACCAGTAGCTGGTGATAGCATGTACTCTTTCCCCCTTAAAAAGTGCAAGATTAGACAATTAGAAGCTTTTTCTGAACTATGCAAAAAGAACGAGAGACTACTAATGAACTGCCACCAAGCTACAACAGCCTAAGTCGGACTAAACTTGCTGGTTTGCCCTTCACAAAAGATACTGACTTCCCGAAAATTTTCCAAGTCGAACATAAAGGATTACATTAAAATCGATGCTGAGCAGCAACCTGATAACAACACCATCCTGGTCCCAGCCGTTACCCGCTCAGAGATTTCCTGCAATCGACATCAAGAGCCTTGAACATCCCGCTGGAAAGGAGGCTCAAACTGAGGTCCTGCACTTCAGCCTGCTACCGTCAATGAGCCCCTCTTCAGATCCAGCTGGCACACCATTTCACCGACAACCTCTTTGACAAGGACTTTCTTTCAGAAAAAAAGACTAAAGCAGAAGGAAAACTTTCCTCCGGGACAACCTGGTCCCTGTAGCCGACTGGTACTCCATTCCGATCGGTGATCACTTTTGATTTTGACCTGGTCTAGCGCGATCAGATGTTGATGGTTGGTGCTTTGTACTTTTTGGCACTAGTAACATCGAAAACTTTGAGAAATCATATCTCTGGTTACCTACTTCTGTTATTTTTTGTAGTTTTGGTATCTATCCACTCAGACAAATGTGCTCAATTTTTATGAATTGCAGTGGAATTTGTTAATGCAATGTGTTTCTACTTTTTAACTGTTTTGGTACTGATAAATGCTTTAAACATATCTCTGATTTTGTACCCCCCTATCGAGTGTAGCAATCCTGTACTGCCTTTTTACTTTTTTCCTTGCAGAGTCTTGGTGACTTAAATAGACGGCAACCCACTCTCTTTGGTGCCTGTTCTTATTCCTTCACAACTTTTTCTAACTTGTATGGAAGTCCTCATATTCTTTCCCTATCTACACCTTCTGTTTACACATTAATTATAGTTAGCTGAAACATTGCAGGCTGGCCTCAAAATTTACATTTGTTTTGTTTTAGACAACTGATAATAAGGCTCTCACCAGGAGGGGTGGAGTGCCAGGAAACATGAATCATGAGAGGAACTGTCTGAACCACAAGATTTGATCAAAAGTAACGAACCAAGGACAATATTCCCCAGTGCATTGTGAAGACGTGAGATAAAAGGGAGTTTACCTGTTCCCAGCATTTGCAGGAAAGTGATTGGTTGGTAAGAATGGGAAATGTAAGATTTGTTGCTAATTATGTTTTAGTGGAATTATATTAGTGTGTTTTGTCATTGATTAGAGAGGTTTCCTTCTTCATTCAGAGAGCTTTAGTTTTCTCAAAGACATGGTAAGGAGAGCTTGCTGCAGAACTTAAGAAGTAGACTTTAGGGATGCCTGATAACTTTGAGCAGAGAATACATACAGCTTTTGCTAATTTCCACTTCTTAAGTGGTAAGGCGTCATGCCTATGCAGTTTTATTATCTCATCATTCATTAATTTGGGTTTCTGAAACTGAGACCTTACCCTGCCTTGTGGAAAAATTGCCTTTAATGCAAACAATCCCATTAATTGAGGCTAAGGATTTCCTTTATGGAACACACATGCTGTATTTTCTCTATATTATTTGTAATTCTTACTAATGTGATCTTTTATCTTACCTTTTGAAATATCAACTAACGGAGTATTTGAATCTGTAACAATGATGACTAATTGTAATACTCACTAAATTAATACATAAGATATAATTAATATGTTATTAGAACCTTTTAAACTCACACCAAATCTCTTTATAGATTATTGAGAAGCCCCAATTGGATTTCACTCTTCACGGTGTTTGCTGTAAATTATTGCATCTCTCCTTATCGAATAACAAAGGTCCATACGAACAATGGCGAAAGTTATTCATTGCCAATCGAGTTACAAGAATCCCTATTCCGGCAGTGTATTTGTCCACCATTGATTATATATTTTTATCTAGTAGCATTTTGAGTTCCTTACTTTCTTCATATGAATATTGGAGACCAAAACCCATTCACTAATGTGCTGTTAACTCCCACATATTTGACTTGTAGAATCTCCAAGGTGCAATCTAATCTGAGACCTCACAATGATCTTTGCACTTTGTGTGGAACCTACTGAATCCTGGTCCTTTGTTGAAGTCCAATCATTAAATTCAATTTTTGTCTTTTTACTATTAGCCTTTCCGAAGCGATAGGGAGTGGTAGTATCATGTTTGCTTTTAATGAATTATGTGTTATAAACAGGTCTTTCACAAGAACCCATTAAATATAGAAAGTCATCCACTTTAACATAGTTTAACACAGCATGCTCAGCTAGGAAAAGGTGACTGAGAAGTGCATTATCTGATAATCCAAGAGGCTTCAGTTTAGTAGCCACCCGTCTCAATGAATATAAGTATGCCCTAGCCCTAACGGACAGGAGTACGGAGAGTAAGTATACCAATTACCAAGCTTTCATCACAGCAGCTAAATTAAAATCTTAAAGATATTTTGGAATACCCTTAACTCGATTAAAATCGACCATAGACACATTCCACAAGCTAGCTCCCATAAACCAGCAGAGGAGTGGGTTCTGCAGTTTTCAAACATCTATTCCTTACCAACCTGTGACCGTGGTAGCATTTAGTTGGATGGATCACACTCCTATTTCAAACTTGAAGTGGATCTCCAAGAACTAGCTGCAGTATTGCATGAATGTTCTTCTAGCAAGGCCCATGAGCGCAATGGCATGTCTATAGACTTATTTAAATAACACATCCGCCTATGAGCTTCTTTGCTCACTAATGTTTTAACAACTTCAGTGAAACCAATCTGCCTAGTTCTTGGTCTAATTTCACCATTGTTTCTATCTTCAAAAAGGGGAATCACACAGACCCATATTATAATCAGCCTATCTCCCTAATTGACACCATTGTTAAGGTTTAGGTAAAGTCACTTTCAATAGAATTAGGTCATGGGCTAAGGGACTTGGGTCCTGAGTACCTGTCAATATGGGTTTAGGGAGGGTCTCGGCACCATGGAGTAGTACTTAAATCTTCACTTAGTTATTAGTAAATATACCCGGGCAGAACACTGCCCATTTTACCTTGCTTTTATGGCTCTTTCAAGTGCCTTTGATAGGATCAACAGATCTAAATCATGGCTGTAGCTCCTAGGGATGGAAATGGACACTAACCTGGATCATTTTTTCTCTGTCTTGTACCTTACCTTTTCTGCCGAGGTTAGATTAGGTCACAACTTTGAATCTTATGACTCATTCATTTTACAGAGTGGGGTGCACCACGGATGTCATCATGGACTGCTTGCAGTGTTACAAAGGGATAGATATTCTGTAGTTGTCTTATATCAAACAGACTAGTGAAATCCTAGGGAGACTGAAACTGTTTCGTAATCCCATCTCTGTTTGCAAGCAGGACAAGCTCTGGGCAAAGAGCTCATTCTTCGAGTTAAGACGTCCTCCTGGAGAAAACACAAAATTGCATAGTCCAAATGTATGATAGTATGTAAAGTAAAAAACCACAGCGTATATATAGTGAAGAGGTGTGGTGCAGCGGCCAGGGCAACTGACTCCGGAATCTGGGGATCATGGTTCGATCGCCGGTGGCAGATTAGCCCAGCACCATGTGACTCTGGGCAATAGCTTGCTTAATCCTCCCAACGGCCCCCAGCGCCTAGAGACCCTTACGGGTGATTGTTCCCGCTTTACAAATGTGGATTATTATTATTATATCGAACCCGACTTGTAATATTAGTCATTGGGAGCGGACATTATTGATCGCACGGAAATCTTGCGGTTATCTCGCTTTGGAAAATGTAGTTAATTACCATTACCCTTTTTCCATTCCATTATCTATTCTAAAGTGATGAATCTTTGCCACCGCATTTTGACCAAAAGAGCTCCTTCATTAACTCAGGCAAGTAATCAAATGCACATAAATATTTTAGTCAATTATGAGAGTTGTGAGTAGTTTTATTTTCTAAATAAAGTTTAAGATTCTCCGACTCTTCATTCATTAGTCAAGTATCAATAAGGTTACAGAATTGATAATAGAAAATAAAGTTGACACAGAGCATATTATAATTTCCATACAGCGTGTTCCATAATAGAAAGAATCTTTATTCTAAGAAAATGAGGTACAAATGATGTTAGTCAGAACTCATGAAGAAATAAAAAACAAAGCAGAGTAAGATTAGCATGAAGCTAAATCAATAATTAATAATTGCAAAAAAGCATAGAACAAATAACTCTTGGCAAAGCCAGTTAGTTAAAGCATAAAGCTTTAGGATTTTAATAAAAGTCAAAATGGAACAAAACCTGCATCTAGTCTGCCTTCGTCTGCATTTGCTCTGCTCTCCATCAAAGTCTGCCCTCTCCTCCTCTGCATCTACAAATCCCATCACCTCTGCTCCCTTCAGTTCTGCATCGAAGTCTGAAACTCCTATGCAGATTTCTATATCTGTGTGAGTCTGCCTTTCCTTTAAAGGTCTATGGCAAAGGTCTGAGATAAAGGTCTGAAAATCCTAAACTTGATAAGCGTTTGTAAGTCATGAAAATGTTGCAAAGCATGTGGTAGGAACTGCATCCAATTCAGCATCCAATTGAAATCCAGCATCCTCATCTCCACCTCTCTGCAGTCTGCATATGTCATCTGTGAGACAGGCGAAACTACTTCCCACAACATAGTCTACATCTTATTTAACATAACTTAATCAACTAACATTCCTTTAGAGAAAAATTTTATTTTAACTAAACACATAACATTATCTGCAAAATAACTATGTGATTTAAACCCTTTGCTGCTAGGCCTTTTCCCCCCCTGTGCTAAGCCTTTTTTGGGCTACTTGAGGTAGTGCGCGCTTAGGCCCCTGTAACCTTTTGACCACATAAGGTATCCTTGCCAAAATTGCTTCCTTTTGTTCCAACATCATGGGGATTCTAAAGGTATCCAGGGTTTGTGGATTACCCTGGAGGGGTCCCATAAATTAGCCAAAATACAGCAAAATCTGCAATCTGCAAATGAAAGTGTCTGGGTTTTTCTCTGCAAATGGTATCAAAAAAGTGTTTGTGGGGCTGAAATCACCATTTTCCCAGCTTTTAGGGAATAACAGCCTTTTGTCAGAAAACCAACATTTTTTACACAGTTTTGGCATTTTTCTGGGATATAGCCTATTTTTGCTATTTTTTGTGCTTTCAACCTCCTTCCAGTTAATGGTAGAAATGGGAGTAAAAGCTATAATGGATCCTGGAAAGCTATACAATTTAGAAAAGTAGACAAAATTCTGAATTCAGCAAGGGGTAATTTGTGTAGATCCATCAAGGTTTCTTTATAGAAAGTAAAAGTTAAATATAGGAAAAATTGAAAATTAGTTGAAAAAAACAGCCTTTTGTGTCAACGTTTTCACCTGTAACTTCTTCTAATTATGAGAGCTTTTTGAAAGCAATATACCGTTACATCCGCTGGACCTTCCTGGTTGTGGGGATATATAGGACTTGTAGGTTCACCAAGAACCCGACGAACCCAGGGTCTAAAACTGAGCAGCAATTTGCAATGGTTTTTTATTATGTTCCGGGTATATAGCAATTATTGTGTGAGAATGTATACATAAAAAAATCGGCATGAAAGACACCTATGTATTTCTGAGATGGGAACAAATCATAGAGTTTAGAAACAGTACATATTTGCACATTTTCAAAATTGGGAATACTCATACTAGCATGAGAATTATCGGTCATTTTTCAAAGTGACTTTTTTTTTTACACAATGTTTTTCATTTGGATGGCAGAAATGCATCAAAAATCAATAGGTAATAACAGTTGCTTTAGAAATCTGAATTACCCTAAGTCTCCCGATACAAATAGTACCTCACTTGTGTGGGTAGGGATAGTGCCCACAACAGGAAATGGCTCAAAACCCAACGTGAACACACCACAATTTCACAACGAAAATGTACCCTTTTTTTGCGAAGTGTCTAGCTGTAGTATTTGAACACTAGATCTGCCGGCACCTAGGGAAAACTAGCAAACCTATACATTTTTGAAAACTAGACACCCAGGGGAATCCAGGATGGGGTGACTTGAGTGCCTCCCACCAGGTTCTGTTACCCAGAATCCCTTGCAAACCTAACAAATTGTAAAAAAAAAACACATTTTCCCCACATTTCTGTGGTGGAAAGCTCTGGAATCTGCGTGGATCCACAAATTTCCACCCACCACGTGTTCCCCAAAGTCTTACGAGAAAAATGGTACCTCACTTGTGTGGGGTGGCCTAGTGCCCGCGACAGGAAACGGCGCAAAAAGCAACGTGGTCACACCTCAATTTTGCAGTGAAAAATGACCCTTTTTTGGCAAAGTGACTAGCTGTAGTTTTTTAACCCTAGCCCTGCTGGCACCTAGGGAAACCTGGCAAACTTATACATTTCTGAAAACTAGACACCCAGGGGAATCCAGGATGGGGTGACTTGAGTGCCTCCCACCATGGTCTGTTACCCAGAATCCCTTGCAAACGTAAAAAATTGACAAACAAAACACATTTTCCCTACATTTCTGTGATGGAAAGTTCTGGAATCTGCATGGATCCACAAATTTCAACCCACCCCAAATTCCCCAAAGTCCTACGAGAAAAATGGTACCTCACTTGTGCGGGTCGGCCTAGTGCCCGCGACAGGAAACGGCGCAAAACGCAACGTGGTCACACCTCAATTTTGCAGTGAAAAATGACCCTTTTTTGGCAAAGTGACTAGCTGTAGTTTTTTAACCCTAGCCCTGCCGGCACATAGGGAAACCTACCAAACCCACACATTTCTGAAAACTAGACACCCGGCGGCTTCCAGGGAGGTATGGCTTGTATGGATCCCCCAACGTTTCCTTACCCAGAATCCCCTGCAAACCTCAATTTTAGCTGAAAAAATCACTTTTTTCACACATTTTGGTGTGGGAAAGTTGTGGCATCACTGGGCTCACACAAATTTACCACCACCCAGCGTTCCCCCAGCTCTCCCGGTAAAAATGGTGCCTCACTTGTGTGGGACAAAAGGGGGTGGTGATGGACGGAGCATCAGAACCAATCAAACACCCACACTCAGTCAACAGATCTGGGCTTGATCCATCACCGTTCTTTAGCCCACTCTGCCACCCCAGTTCAGACATGGCCATATGCAAATCAGTCTGACCCTGTGCCTCATGGGAACAGTCCAGCCCGAACTGCCAAGCCATGCCTTCCCTGGACCGGAAACAAGCTTCCTAGGACCGGTTTCTGGCATTTCAGCCGTCTTCAGCCAGGCTTGCTTGAATCCAGTGGCAAAGTGAGCAAGGGACTCACGTCTGAGCATACCCTGCCAACTTGTGGCGAACAAAGCGGTACAAAAGGGGGTGGTGATGGACCCACGCATTTCTGAAAACTAGACACCCGGCGGCTTCCAGGGAGGTATGGCTTGAGTGGATCCCCCAACGTTTCCTTACCCAGAATCCCCTGCAAACCTAAATTTTAGCTGAAAAAATCACTTTTTTCACACATTTTGGTGTGGGAAAGTTGTGGCATCACCGGGCTTACACAAATTTACCACCACCCAGCGTTCCCCCAGGTCTCCCGGTAAAAATGGTGCCTCACTTGTGTGGGAGGCCTAAGTACCCGCGGCAGGCAAGGGCCCAAAACGTTGTGAGGCGAAATCCACATTGCCTATCAAAAAAATGTTTGGGCCCTTGTGTGAAAATGTGTGAAAAAAGTGATTTTTCCAGCTAAAATGGAGGTTTGCAGGGGATTCTGGGTAAGGAAACGTTGGGGGATCCACACAAGCCATACCTCCCTGGAAGCCGCCGGGTGTCTAGTTTTCAGAAATGCGTGGGTTTGGTAGGTTTCCCTAGATGGCCGCCGAGCACCGGGCCAAAACCCAAGTGACCCCCCTTGCAAAACCAGGTGGTTTTGCGATAGGCCATTTTGATGTCGCCTCACTACGTTTTGGGCCCTTGCCTGTCGCGGGTACTTGGGCCTCCCACACAAGTGAGGCACCATTTTTACCGGGAGACCTGGGGGAACGCTGGGTGGTGGTAAATTTGTCTGAGCCCGGTGATGCCACAACTTTCCCACACCAAATGTGAAAAATTTGATTTTTTCAGCTAAAATTGAGATTTGCAGGGGATTCTGGGTAAGGAAACGTTGGGGGATCCACGCAAGCCATACCTCCCTGGAAGCCGCCAGGTGTCTAGTTTTCAGAAATGCGTGGGTTTGGTAGGTTTCCCTAGATGGCCGCCGAGCACCGGGCCAAAAACCCAAGTGACCCCCCTTGCAAAACCAGGTGGTTTTGCAATAGGCCATTTTGATGTCGCCTCACGACGTTTTGGGCCCTTGCCTGGTGCGGGTACTTGGGCCTCCCACACAAGTGAGGCACAATTTTTACCGGGAGACCTGGGGGAACGCTGGGTGGTGGTAAGTTTGTGTGAGCCCGGTGATGCCACAACTTTCCCACAACAAAACGTGTGAAAAAAAAATTTCAACTAAAATTGAGGTTTGCAGGGGATTCTGGGTAAGGAAACGTTGGGGATCCACCCAAGCCATACCTCCCTTGAAGCCCCCGGGTGTCTAGTTTTCAGAAATGTGTGGGTGTGGTAGGTTTCCCTATGTGATGGCTGTGCTAGGGCCCTAAATCCACAGGTAGGCATATTGCTAAAAACAACTCTGTGCCTAGTTGACTTTCTGCCACCCGGGGGGGGCATCGGGGGAGGGGTATGCCCCGATATGCCCCCAAGGGGGGCAGAAACACTGTGGCTATTTTTGGGGGGTGGGGGCATTGGTATGCCCATTCTGGGCAGCCCCCACACCCACACATAAAAAAAGCCAGTGTAATCGTTGGCGTCCAGTGGGCTTTATGCCCCCCAAGGGGGGCAGATTGAGGGCTACTGCCCCTATCTGCACCCCGGGGGGGCAGAAGTCCACTAGATGCCAGGAATTTCTTTGGACAAATTTTAATTAGGGTGGGGGCTGTTCAAAACGGACATGCCAATGCCCCCACCCTAATTAAAATTTGCCCCAAAATAATCCCTGGTGTCTAGTGGGCTTTTTACCCCTCAAACAGGGCGGATTGGGGGCTGATGCCCCCATCTGCCCCCCAGAGGAGGCAGAAAGTCCACTAGATACCAGGGAGTTTTTGGGGCACATTTTAATTAGGGTGGGGGCTGCCCAAAATGGGTATGCAAATGCCCCCACCCTAATTAAAATTTGCTTTAAAAAATCCCTGGCGTCTAGTGGGCTTTTTGCCCCCCGGAGGGGCAGATTGGGGACTACTGCCCCATCTGTCCCCCGGGGAGGCAGGAAGGCTGTAATTTTTGCGGGGAGGGGGTGGGGGCATGGGCATGGCCGTTTTGGGCAACCCCCACCCTAATTAAAATTTTCCCCGAAAAATCTCTGGCGTCTAGTAGGCTTTTTGCCCCCCGGGGGGGCAGATTGGGGGCTAATGCCCCATCTGTCCCCCACATGGGGCAGGAAGGCTGTAACTTTTGCAGGGAGGGGGTGGGGGCATGGGCATGTCAGTTTTGGCCAATCCCCAACCTAATTAAAATTTGCCCCAAAATAATCCCTGGCGTCTAGTGGGCTTTTTACCCCTCCAACAGGGCAGATTGGGGGCTGATGCCCCCATATGCCCCCCAGAGGAGGCAGAAAGTCCACTAGACGGCAGGGAGTTTTGGGGGCAAATTTTAATTAGGGTGGGGGCTGCCCAAAACGGGTATGCCAATGCCCCCACCCTAATTAAAATTTGCCCCAAAAAATCCCTGGCGTCTAGTGGGCATTTTGCCCCCCAGGGTGGCAGACTGGGGGCTACTGTCCCATCTACCCCCCAGGGGGGCAGGAAGGCTCTAACTTTTATTATGTGGGGGCATGGACATGCCCTTATTGGGACCCCCCACCCTAATACAAATTTGCCCCCAAAAAATCCCTGGCATCTAGTGGGCTTTTTGCCCCCCCGGTGGGGCAGATTGGCGGCTAAAGCCCCCATCTGCCCCCAGGGGGAGCAGAAAGTCCATTAGATGCCAGGGAGGTTTTTGGGCAAATTTTTATTAGGTTGGGGGCTGCCCAAAACGGGCATGCCAAAGTCCCCACCCTAATTAAAATTTACCTAAAAAATCCCTGGCGTCTAGTGGGCTTTTTGCCCCCCTGGTGGGGCAGATTGGGGGCTACTGCCCCATCTGCCCCACAGGGGAGCAGGAAGGCTGTTATTTTTGCAGGGGAGGGGGGTGGGGGCATGGGCATGCCCGTTTTGGGAGCCCCCACCCTAATTCAAATTTGCCCCCAAAAAACTCCCTGGCGTCTATTGGGTTTTTTGCCCCCCGGTGGGGCAGATTGGGGGCTAATGCCCCCATCTGCCCGCCAGGGGGGGCAGAAAGTCCACAAGACACCAGGGAGTTTTTTGGGCAAATTTTTATTAGGGTGGGGGCTGCCCAAAACGGGCATGCCAATGCCCCCACCCTAATTAAAATTTGGCTAAAAAATCCCTGGTGTCTACTGGGCTTTTTGCCCCCCGGGGGGGCAGATTTGGGGCTAATGCCCCCATCTGCCCCCGTGGGGGGCAGAAAGGCTGTCATTTTTGCAGAGGGTAGGTAGGGACATGTGCATGCCCATGTTGGGCAGCCCCCACCACAAATTATAAGAAAAAATGAATCCCTGGCGTATAGTGGGCTGTCTGCCCCCCGGGGGGGGCAGATTAGGGGCTACTGCCCCCAACTGTCCCCCCAGGGGGGGCAGAAAGGCTGTACATTATGCGGGTGGGGGCATGGACATGCCCTTCATGGGCAGCCCCAACCCTAAAAAAATGATGTGCGCAAAGTAAATTTCCCTGGTGTCTAGTGGGCTTTTTGCCCCCCCGAGAGGAAGATTGGGGGCTACTGCCCCCATCTGCCCCCCGGGGGGGGCAAAAAGACTAAATGACACTAAAAATATTTGGGGGGAGCAAAAGCCCTTGCCTAAGGGGCCACTCCCCCCTCCCTGGTGTCTAGTGGGTGGATCCCTGCTTGGGGATCGCCCTCCTGGGGCAATCCCCAAGCAGGGATCCACTGGGGAGATTCTCCCCTTTCCAATGATACCTCTCCCGTCTTTCTACGTGCCCAGGGGGCTGAGATAGCCCCCTGAGCACATACAAAGTGAAACTGAAATGAGCCTAAAGGCTCATTTCAGTTTTGTTTTCTGTGCAATGAAGACAGCGCGACCTGCGCGCTGATCTTCATTGCACAGAAACCAGGGAGGGGGCCTCGGGAGCTGGGGAAGCTCTTCCCCAGCTCCCAAGGTCAAAGGCATGAAATAGAAATCCCTCTGCTGTCTGCAGCAGAGGGATTTCGTGCCCCTGGCCTCATGACGGAATGGTTCCGTCATGAGCACAGGGGCACCGATGCTCATGACGGAACCATTCCATCATGAACATCGAAAGGGTCAAAATAGAGAAATAAAAAGATTACTATCACATTTCACAAACAATATGACAATTAAAATTATACACGCAATGTCGCTACCCAAATGGTCATTCGGCCAGATGGGCCTTCAAATAGGGCTGAGAAAAATGGGAATTAGGTGAGGTTTTCCACCAAGCCACTCTATCTCCCAGGTGAGGCAGAAAACAGACAGATATTTGTCGCCCCTTGGAAAAAAAAAGACCCCTGGTGCCTAGTAGGATTTTCTGCCTTACCCTCCCACCTAGGGCAGAAAGACCTAAACAATGGGGCAGATCTGTCGGGGGCAGAAAATACACAAACATATTTTAACCCCCTTGAAAGCGACCCTTGGTCAAAAGGTCACTTCCATCCAAATTTAAATGCCCTCAAATGTAAACCCTGGTGGCTAGCGGCTGAAAACTATTCCTAATAAAATGCCCCCTCTAGGAAGCAACCTTTGCCCAAGTGGTCACTTCCAAAAAAAAGATATGCCCCCAAAGTAGTCTGTGGTACCTAGTGGCATTTTCTAACCCCCCCCCCCCCCCGACTGGCTGAAAAAACGGGCCAATTTGCCCCCAGGGGGCAGAAAAACATTCCAATAATTTTTCCCCTCTTGGAAGCGACCCTTGCCCAAGGGGTAGCTTCCATTTAAAAAATATACCACTAAATGATGTCCCTGGTGCCTAGTGGGATTTTCTACCCCCCCCCCCCCCCCCCGGGGCAAAACGGATGAAAAAACAGGCCGATTTGCCCCCAGGGGGGGGAGAAAAACAATGGATTTATAATGGGCCTTTAGGAAGCGACCCTTGCCCAAGGGGTCTCTTCCATTTAAAAAAATATGCCACTACATAATGTCCCTGGTGCCTAGTGAAAGGACGACCAACTGATGGTTGACGCTGCGCACTGTGCTAAGGGTAACTAAGTTACAGATGGTTAGTCACGTTGGCAAAACAATCATCAAATGCAAAAATGTTGTATTCATAAAGACATATATTTGCATCATATATGTGAAGGCAATATCACATTACATCATCATACGAGAATGAAAATGTATACATAATGGTGTTCATCCACCAAAAACAATTCAAAAATAAAATACGCTACATAATACTTTTAAGTGGTCACAAGATGGTGTGTTGGTGAGCCCAATGCATTTCGGGACTAAGCTGTCCCTTCATCAGGGGCGATCTGTGAAAAAATACATGAGTATCACAATCAAATAATGAATGCTGAGTTTTACATACAAGAAGGGTCCATGGTGAAAACATTTTAAATCATGTGATAGATAAAAATGCCATTAACCCAAAAAATGATGAACAGACCTTACAATTCATGCTGTAAACACGTAATGTAGAGTACAGAAAAAAGGTAAAGAAATGTAGTCACCCAAAAACGTGATTGCATCAAGATGATGCAGGTGGATCAGGAAAAGGACAGATAAGAATGTTGTATAGTGCAAGAAAATGAATCGAAAAAGTTGTTGGCAGGAAAAGCCTCACCTCAAGCATTATGTTTTTGTGATTTACAAAAAGGAGTGAAGATGCTGGTAAACAGCAGTCTGCGAATGGATGAACTGAAAGGCAAATGAAAGAATGCATAAGGCCAAGTGTCTATGTTGATAAAGAATCTAAAAGGAACTAAGCCCTACTTACCAACTATGTGATATTGACAATTGCTGAAAAGTGAGCTGAAAGAAATGCAAGGAAACGTCGTTTTAAAAGATAATCCGAAGTCAAAACCGTGAGGTACGTAATAGCGCTGTAAGAGATTGACCTGCATACGATCGCAATACTCACTTTAAAAAGAAGGAGGGAGATGGCGTACCAAAGATACAGAATATTTGAAAGTGTCTCGTAGTGCGAACACGGTGATCTGTTGCGAGCCCAACCGTCAATAGATTACACGGAAACTGTTATGCTAGTGCTGGTGCTGGGGCAAGCGCTGTAAAAATGGTGAAAAAACGAGTGTCATAAATCCGTGGCATACTACAATCACGGGCAGGAAAAGAAATGTAGATTTTCAACTGTAAGGGGCATGATACTTACTCTAGAATGCCGGTAACGTAGTGAAGACCGGAAACTCACTAAGCGTCCTGTTGCTACGGCAGGATGTTCAAGTGCGGATAGCGCGCCAATAAGTAATGCGAGAACGGGAATACGATAGCGGTAATGCTAGTGGGAGAAGTGAATGGTCAAGGAACTAATGAAAAGAGAAAGTGGACTGGTAGGTGACGCCATGTTAGGTCGGAGTCTCAACAACACGGCAGAAACGCCGGAAATGGGGAATAACTACTACAAATCGGGAATGATAAATATGGAACAGTGTGGAAACCAATTGACACGAAAAGGTGTGTTCTAGATGTGTACTGGAAAGAGAACAAAGTAAAGTGAAAATAAGAATTGAGAAAAGGGGGGTATCTGTGTACATGGCTAGTATGGAATTAATGTAGTAACGGGGGAAGATATGACATCTAAGATGTTAAAATCATAAGAGATAGTTAAAATGATTGTGTAAACGAGGATAACCAATAGGACTCGGCATAGTCAAGAAATATGTGCTAAATGACAGCAGGTGAAAAGGTGCAGGACCATATTGTGAAAGTAATGGAAAAATGAACAGTAGTGAATCTCAAGGGAAATGGAGACAGGTACAAACAAGAGAAAATTTTTGTGTTTACAGGAAGCATGATAGATCTAATCGGTCATTAAGCCCACAGGGGGCTAAGGTCTGCAATTTCTGAATCCAGAAGATCTCCCTACATAGCAATAAATTGGTGATGTCTACGCCTGGTCTAACATCAATGGTTTCAATTATCTGAAAACGAAGTTGGGATATTGTGTGTTTAGCTTCTGACCAATGCATGGCGAGACTTGAAGTGCTACTTTTGTTCCGAATCCTGGATTTGTGTTCTGTGATGCGAGTTTTTATTTTCCGCTCGGTTTTGCCTACGTAGGCCTTGCCACAAGGGCATTTGATGCAGTAAATGGCATGTGTGGTGTTGCAGTCACTATTGTGTTGCAAAGAGATTTTGGAACCTGATGTGGGATGAGTTAAGGTATTTCCTGTTATTACATTGTTGCAGTGTATGCATGCATGACATTTGCGAGTTCCATGGTAGACGTTGGGTTTCTCAATGGTCTTGATGGGTTTTAAAAGGTTCCGTAGATTTTTACCTCTGGTGTACGCAAACATGGGTTTCTCCATGAAGAGGTTTTGAAAATCTTGTTCTTGTTGAAGAAGTTCCCACCGTGAGAGAATAATGTTCTTAATTTTGGTTGAGGAGGTGGAAAAGCTACTGACAAATACCAGTCTTTTAGAGGGAGTGCGCAATTTCTGTTTCAATAGGTCTGCTCGCGATGTAGCCATAGCTCTTGTTAGGCAATTGTGTAACACCTCCTGGGGGTATCCTCTCGATGCAAATTTTTCAGAAGTCATTTGTAATTGAGATGCGCTGTTATCAGGATCAGAACAAATTCTGCGTATTCGAGTGAATTGAGACAATGGCAGATTCATGATGAGATGGCGTGGATGAAAACTTGAGAAAGTGAGAAGACTATTACGGTCAGTGGGTTTATGGAAAACTGTAGTGTGGAATCGATTCAAAGATGTTTTGGTGACTTGTACATCCAGATAATGAATGGAATCATTGTGAATGGTGTATGTCAGTTGGATATGAGTATGGGTCCTGTTGAGAGTCTCAACCATGGAGATGAATGACTGGACTGAGTCATTCCAAATCAAAAAGATGTCGTCTATATAGCGGTAATATAGACATATTTTGGACCACCATTCAGTATTTGAGATGATGTTATCTTGTTCATATTGTGCCATGTAGATGTTGGCGTAGGCAGGTGCTCCCGAAAAGCCCATGGAAGTCCCATTCAGTTGTGCATAAAATTGCTGTTGGTACTGGAAGTAGCTGTTGTGCAAGCAAAATTTCAAGAGTTGCAGAATTAAGATCTTATCAATATCAATGTCATCCATTTTAAGTAAGGCCCATTCTACCGCCTCAAGCCCTGCAGCGTGTGGGATCGAAGTGTAGAGAGCTGTAACATCAATAGTACACAAAAAGATGGAATCTTGAGGATCGATGATGATCTGTTGGAGAACTTGAAGAAAGTGAGTGGTGTCTTTAAGATAAGTTTTCCAAGTTTGTACAAACTTTTGGAGGTAATGGTCTAGGAATTTTCCAATGGGATCAAAGATGGATTTGCAACCTGATACAATTGGACGAAACGGAGGATCATGGGGGTCCTTATGAATTTTAGGGATCATGTACAAGTGAGGGCGTTGTGGATTGGATGATGATAGAAAAAGCCGTGTGTTGTTGTCAATCTATTCTTGTTCAAGTGCCGCGTTAAGAATTGTACTGAGCAGATCAGAAAGTTGTGCTGTAGGATCACATGGTAGTGGCAAATAGGTGTTGGTGTCGGAAACATGTGCCAGAACCTTAGAGTGGTAATATTCTGAATCCATCACCACTATAGCGCCTCCTTTGTCTGCCGGTTGAATTATGATCAAAGGGTTGTTGGACAATTTCTGTAGAACTTGGCGTTCGTATTTCGATATATTGCTGTGGTGTTTAGGTCTGTAGTTAAGCCTTTCCAAGTCTTTGTTGACCAATGTTTCAAAGCTGTCCAAAGTTTTGTGGGATGAAGGCGGCATAAAGGTACTCTTAGGTTTGAATTGGTGTTGAGTGGATGTACTCTCTGGTGCGGTGTTTGTTGCAAAATCATTGAAGAAATGCTTTAACCGAATGGTACGCATAAATCTGAAAAATTCTCCTTGGGTTTGAAGATGGTTGGAATGAGAAGTGGGTACAAACGATAGTCCACGTCCCAAAAGAGATTTTTCTTGATCATTAAGAGTGTAGGATGATATGTTGATCACTAGTTCACCGTTTTCCCGCTTCGTAAGGCTTTTCCACTGCCTTCCTTTCCCTCTCCTGGTTTTTCGTGTGTGGTTGATTTGGACGTTTCTCTTTGTGGAGGAGGCCGCCCCTGGTCCGTGGCCTGTGATAAAAAAGAAGACGTAGATGCAGTTGAGGAGGTAGGCATTGTATCGATTGGTACACTAACCCCTGTTGAGGGAGAACCAGATTGTTGGACAAAATTAACTGCGGAGGCTGGTGTGCGGCTTGTGGTGGTGTCTCTTTCTGACGCCAGACTTTCATCGGAAGTTGTGGGTGTTTTCTTGTTATTGAATCTTTTGCGAGTGTATATCTCGGCCCACGTATAAACCTCATTCAGTTTATAGTCAATGGTGTCGCGTCTGTACTTTCGTAGCTTGCCTTCTTGTAGCTCCCTCTCATAGCCATCCAGTTTTTGATTAAGGATCTCCAAGTGTAACTTCCAGGAATCTGCTTCCATACGTAGTTCTAACTCATTTTTTAGAGAGAAGATTTCTTCTTCTAAGTCTTTAATGGTTTTCGACAATTCTTCAATAATTAGGAGTATGAGATCTAATGAACATTTATTAAGGATGGAGTACCATTTGTCCATGAAAACAGTGTTCAGGGGAAAGCGGAATAGCATTGGTTTGATGGCCAGGCGTAGTCCACGCGGAATTCTCTTTGCTTTATGATATTGGACAAGGGTGGAGGCATATAGTCTCTGATTAAGTTGTCTCCTAGTGATAAATTCGAGCTGGCGGAGTTGTTGGGTGATAGATCCACCATGGGTGTCGGTGATTTTGACTTCTTGTATGAGTGAATATATTTCGGAGGCCTCATCTGAGGTATATGCTTTCGTATTAGCTCTATTGTCCGTGATATTTGTGATGGCGTCAAATGACATGATTCACAAGTGGGTGCTGCTGCTGAGACAGAAGAATGCACGTACAGAAAAGGGGGGGCAGCGAACTCCTATTGACTAGCTGTTCAATAAATAGATACTGAATGATATAGGTGCTACAGCGTAATGCTCGCTGTCAATCAAGCATGTAAAAAACTAAGAGAAAGGACGACCAACTGATGGTTGACGCTGCGCACTGTGCTAAGGGTAACTAAGTTACAGATGGTTAGTCACGTTGGCAAAACAATCATCAAATGCAAAAATGTTGTATTCATAAAGACATATATTTGCATCATATATGTGAAGGCAATATCACATTACATCATCATACGAGAATGAAAATTTATACATAATGGTGTTCATCCACCAAAAACAATTCAAAAATAAAATAAGCTACATAATACTTTTAAGTGGTCACAAGATGGTGTGTTGGTGAGCCCAATGCATTTCGGGACTAAGCTGTCCCTTCATCAGGGGCGATCTGTGAAAAAATACATGAGTTTCACAATCAAATAATGAATGCTGAGTTTTACATACAAGAAGGGTCCATGGTGAAAACATTTTAAATCATGTGATAGATAAAAATGCCATTAACCCAAAAAATGATGAACAGACCTTACAATTCATGCTGTAAACACGTAATGTAGAGTACAGAAAAAAGGTAAAGAAATGTAGTCACCCAAAAACGTGATTGCATCAAGATGATGCAGGTGGATCAGGAAAAGGACAGATAAGAATGTTGTATAGTGCAAGAAAATGAATCGAAAAAGTTGTTGGCAGGAAAAGCCTCACCTCAAGTATTATGTTTTTGTGATTTACAAAAAGGAGTGAAGATGCTGGTAAACAGCAGTCTGCGAATGGATGAACTGAAAGACAAAGGAAAGAATGCATAAGGCCAAGTGTCTATGTTGATAAAGAATCTAAAAGGAACTAAGCCCTACTTACCAACTATGTGATATTGACAATTGCTGAAAAGTGAGCTGAAAGAAATGCAAGGAAACGTCGTTTTAAAAGATAATCCGAAGTCAAAACCGTGAGGTACGTAATAGCGCTGTAAGAGATTGCCCTGCATACGATCGCAATACTCACTTTAAAAAGAAGGAGGGAGATGGCGTACCAAAGATACAGAATATTTGAAAGTGTCTCGTAGTGCGAACACGGTGATGTGTTGCGAGCCCAACCGTCAATAGATTACACGGAAACTGTTATGCTAGTGCTGGTGCTGGGGCAAGCGCTGTAAAAATGGTGAAAAAACGAGTGTCATAAATCCGTGGCATACTACAATCACGGGCAGGAAAAGAAATGTAGATTTACAACTGTAAGGGGCATGATACTTACTCTAGAATGCCGGTAACGTAGTGAAGACCGGAAACTCACTAAGCGTCCTGCTGCTACGGCAGGATGTTCAAGTGCGGATAGCGCGCCAATAAGTAATGCGAGAACGGGAATACGATAGCGGTAATGCTAGTGGGAGAAGTGAAGGGTCAGGGAACTAATGAAAAGAGAAAGTGGACTGGTAGGTGACGCCATGTTAGGTCGGAGTCTCAACAACACGGCAGAAACGCCGGAAATGGGGAATAACTACTACAAATCGGGAATGATAAATATGGAACAGTGTGGAAACCAATTGCCTAGTGCCTAGTGGCATTTCCTACCCCCCCCCCCCGGGGGAAAAACGGCCGAAAAAACAGGCCGATTTTTCCCCGGGGGGCAGAAAAACAATGGATATTATTGGTCCTTTAGGAAGCGATCCTTGCCCAAGGGGTCGCTTCCATTTAAAAAATATACCACTAAATGATGTGCCTGGTGCCTAGTGGCATTTTCTACCCCCCCCCCCCCCCGGGGGCACAATGGCCGAAAAAACAGGCCGATTTGCCCACAGGCGGGGCAGAAAAACAATGGATTATATGGGGCCTTAAGGAAGCGACCCTTGCCCAAGGGGTCGCTTCCCTTACTTAAAAAAAAATCCCTGGTGCTAGTGGGGGCATTTCCGCTGCACGATCACGACGCTATGCGCGATCGTGAAGCAGAAATGCCCTGCAAAGAGACATCAGGGGAGAGGAAAATTTCTTTACTCTCCCCGATGCCTCGATGCATTTTACAAACCAGGAACAATGAAACCTATCTGGCTCCTCCGACGCTCAGGAAACAAATGGCTTCCCGAGCGTCTGGGACTTCCTGATGACGCGCTGACGTCATGGGATTTCCCTTGGGGGGTAGGGGGTGGCAGCGGAAACTCTTCCGCTGCCATCCCCCTTTTTGGGGACGAAATTGGAAACCTATGGGGGGAGCGCCAACGCTTCCCCCGTGGGTGGGTCCCATGACGAGCTGGACTCATCATGAGCACACGTCTACTGTGTGCCATGACGAGTCCAGCTCGTCATGAGCAGGGAAGGAGTTAAACAAGAATCATCAAAGAATAAGATGGTAATGCATTTTGGAAGTACATGTGTTTTCTATTCTCTCTAAAGCAAAGAATTAACTGAGGACTTTGTTAAATATTTCCAACAACTAAATAGATAAGACAGGTCACATGCTGTAAATTATGTAAGGCGTTCTTCTTTAACAGGAGAAGGAAAATTCTTCTGTTATCTGGAGGTCAAACTGAAGTTCTCAAAGCACTAAATGAAGACCTGTTTCTGTGTTTCTATACTTTAAAATTTTGTGTTAATTCGGTACAACTGTATTCTACTACTGCACACATTTAACATTTTTGCAAATTAAATAAAATAGGACAAAATATAAAATAGCCACATTAAATCAACCTACGAATTAATTGTGCAATATTTTATGTGATTTATTAAGTAGAAATTGGTTGACTAAAGCCTGTGAATATCAAAGCCTGATGTTTTCATTTTGCAGCACCAAATGTTTGAGTGTCACTTTTTAAATGCAGTTTTATGTCTGAAGCCCAAGACAGGTTTGCCATTAGTAATATTTAATTCTATAGGAAATGTTTACGCTCTTTCGAATATAGCCCTTTACATTGCATGCATTGTAAACGCATGCGGTTACAATGTGGCTGTTGCAACAACTGCGTTGTTATATCGCAGAACCATTACAACACAAGTCGTTATAACGACTTGCTCTAGTGGGCGTGCTGGACTTAGGAATAGTCTAATTTACGATTCCAACTCCAGTGTGTGCAACAGTAGGGAAGGTGTTGGAATAGCAAATTATACTATTCCTTAGTTTAGAGGGCCCCCTAGAGCAAGTCGTTGTAACAACTTGCATTGTGATGGTACTGCGATGTAACAACACGGTCGTTGTAACGACCGCGTTGTAATTGCATGTGTTGTAACGCATGCAATGTGATGGCTGTTTCCCCGCTCTTTCAGTCCTCCCTCTGATGATTTTTAAATCATCACACCTCTTATGATTTGTAAAGCATCACACCAACTTCATTTTGCATGAGTTGAATCAATATATATTTTCCGCTGTTTAAAATATTGCTACTCATCTGTGGTGTGTGTAGATGTAGTAATTTCGTTAGCAGACCTAATTTCTATAGGGTATGTAAAAGAACCCTACCAAACTAGTATGATCGGTATCAGTGTTATTACAAAAATTGAGCACATGAAGTATTTCATCTATTTCTAAGGCAAAACAAGTTTTGTCTGCAATCAGATGATATATTGTCAAGATCAAAAGTTCAGTGCAGAGTTCTGTAAGTAGCTTCTAGGAACAGTTTTTCTCAGTTCAAATGTCTAAATAGACAATCTTTCTTCTAGAAATGTTATCCCTAACTCTTCTTGAAGCTTTTTCTCAGACCTAGGTTAGTCTTCTGGAAAATAAGCAACTAAAATGATAACGTTTTTACAGGATAGTTTTTTTCTAACTTTTTAATTTTCAGATTTTGATAGTTCTCAGTCATTGTTTCAGCTTTTCTCAGTTCTTTTTGTCTCAAGATTGAGATAAGGGTGTCTCATACACTTCAAATCTTGCACCACACAGTTCATCCAATGGGACGTTCAGTGCCTTGTCCATGCAATATGACCACTCAGGTGCTGAATACCTCCAACAGAGCACCATTGATCTTTTGGACTTTCTCAATCCAAGTCTTTCACCTTCGTCTTCACTGATTCAAATGCTTCATCTATAAGTGCAAATACTTTTTCAGGGGACAACCGCAGACTTTTCAGATACCCCTTTAGACAGCTTTCTTCCACCTCGACTTGTGGGCCCACAGCAATAGTTCCTTCATTAGAGGCTGGATCTGGCTCATACACCACTTCAACACCAGTTTCGTGCGAGCCAGTTTCCACTTCTTGCTTCTCTAATCCCACCTTGGTTTTAACTAGTGCTGCTTCAAACTCAGTGTGTTCCCATACAGCTTGACTGGCCCTCTCCTGTGGCCTTTCGTCCACTGCTGGCGTTTCTTCTGAAAGAGGAGCTGTTTCATCAAGGGGACGTGGGACCCTACCCGCATGGAAGGCATGCACCCAGTTCAGAATGTCATGAAAGTTCAGAGCAGTTGTTGTGACCAGGATCACTTGAAGCGGGCCTTTTCATCTTGGTTTCAACCAAGTCTTCAGAATGAGGGTCCCAATCACAACACTATCTCTCAGATCGAGGTTGTCACACGATTCACTGTGCAGATCTCGTGTAGCAGCTGCAACATGGTGAGGAACTGTATGCATCACATCCGCCAATCCTTTGCAGAAATGACTTATTTTCTCATCTGTGATTTTCACAAGTGCATTTACAGGTACAGCATCAAGCCACTTCAGTGATGATGAGACACAGACTTTTGCAAAGCAAAACACTATAGTGTCTTTGTCTTGCTCGATTGTACTTGAAACTTCAGGTCGATAACTACAGTGCAATCCATGTTCAGTCTGTAGTTCTGCAGATACCATTTTTGGTACCTCATTGATACAGTGGGTCTTTTGATCTGATTTCAGAGAAACTGGCAATTTATGCCTGGAGATCGATTTTTGCAATAACACATTTCCTACCAGGTGGTTGTCATTTCTTCTGGTTGTATAGGAATCAGGCACTTCAATTATGTTCTTTTGGACTCTATTGAAGTGATATTCTGATCTCCCTATGTGACTCAATGGACCATGTGTTCTTTTTCCTGCATTCATTTGTTAAAATGCCACATCTCAATGACACCCTTCTTCTGCAAGCTTCCTAAACTTTTGGTGGTAAAGAGATGTTTCATTCAATCCTTCTCTATGTGCGTGTGTCCACACATGTATCATGTCTTGGAAATGACTAACAGTCTGGCAACACTGGTCTCCCATTAGCTGACATTTGGATGTCATTTGCATTTTTCTCAAAATCTGTTCTGATTAACCCTTTTTGTTCTGCCTCTGAGACATTTTCTTGTATCCCTTTTAACTCTTCCCAAGTGTAAGCTATTGACATCAACATTGAATAGACAGTGTCCTTTTCAGATTCACATGTGAAATTCAACTTAAATGTTTAGGCTAGCAGCACACAATATTGTGCAAATAAATTAGCATCTCTCTTTCCCATGACAATAGTGAATAACATTTGAGAAATTAAACTGTATGCTATGGTAAGGGCAATCAATGTTGTATTTTGTGCTGAGGTAACTTCTTGAAGCCATGAAGCTTCGGCAACATAATTCATGGTGCACATGGCATATGCTGCTCCTAATATGCCATGGTTACCTCTCAAACATTTGCGATTTACAAAATGGACATGCTCAGGCTCAATCAGGGGTTCATCATTAGTGTCTAACCTTGGCTTCATGCATAGATCCATGATACCTAGATATTCAGGTTCAGCTTCCTCACAAATATTCTCCTTTACTGGCAGTAGACTCAATAAACTTGCATTTAGACATGTGTTGATCACAAGATTTTTCAATAGCACCTGCAAAAAGTAAGTGACCATTTCAGTTTCTGGATATTCCATCATTATATTCTCACTCTTTTTGTGACTGACAACAACCGCAGCAACTAATTTAAGGCAGCTGGGCATTTCTGTGACGATAGGGTCAAGGGTTGTTGGGAAATATGCCACTGTCCTTTGAACATCTTCATGTTTTTGAACAGGCACTGAGAGAGCGCAGCCCTCCTTCTCACTGCAAATTAGTGTATATTCTTTAAAAAAAACTTGCATCCCTAGTGCCGGGGCATGGTACACTTTCTCTTACGACTCTAGGAATGCTTTTGTGCAATTGTTGTCCCATGGAAGCAGATCAGACTCATCCTTGTGTATCAGCCTCAGTAAAGGTTTAGCCACTAGAGAAAGGTTTGGTGTCGACTGACTACAGTAGCCAACCGTTACCAAAAGCATGCTGACTTGTCTCTGAGTTCGAGGTGGATCAATCTGGTGAATTACTTTCACTCTCTCTGGTGACACCTTTCTAGCTTCTTTTTCAATTCTGTGTCCCAGATATTGATCTTCTTTTTGACAGTTCTCTTAACTATCCTCATATAACAGCACTTTGATATGAACCTGAAAAGTAAGTCATTTTTCAGTACACAGAATTTGAAAAGGTATTTTGGCTGGATTTGGTACCATAGGACAACATAGAACAATTATGCTTCTAATCTCCTGCACCATTCTGCACTTCTCATTGTGTTTCTGTAAACCTGTGATCAGAGAGTGACGTGAACTTTCAATCAATTCCTCCAAAAGTCCCTCACTCAGTTTATCTTCAATTACAGGTGAAATTCCTGAAAATGTCTCTTGTGTCAAATTGTGTGATGGTATTGCTGAATACATGACATCTGGTTATAATTTGGCTAAGACTGGTTTTGCACTTTTTATTAATCTGACATCTTTCGCTGTGAACTCCGATACTGCTGGGTTCATTGTTTCTTTCAGAGGGTGATTTTTCAACTGTCATTTCTGAAACCAATCGTACAGCTGTCTCTAGTTGGGCCATTTTAAACTGTACATCCTCATCAGGAGTCTGATATTCAACATCATCCGGTGTACAGTAAACTGTGCAGTTTAACTTACACCACAAATGTTTTCGTAGCAGGCCTACAGTGCTTCTGGTAACATCAGAAAGGTAGGGGTTAAACCTGTCACTTTCAAATACAACAGACTGTTGAAACAGGTTCTGATTTCTCAGTAGGATTGTAGGGACGAGCAGATCGGCTGGAACTACGCTATTGCAAGGTCTCAACGTATTATGGTTGGACCATACTAGGTGGAAACTGGAGATGTGTGTTTAGGGACTCAAAATAGAGTATCCCTTTAAGCGGTGGATAGTTGATGACATTATAAATCTCCACATAACAATATAAAAGAACAGTCTGGCAAATTGCAAGGTCACAACTCTTTTTGGAGCAGGGATACTAAAAAGTGTTCGTTTTTTTCCATGAACAATCAACGCTTGGTATATGACCAAACTATATTTATACCATCCAACAGAGGAGATTTATTAATCAAGTGAATTGATTCATGAGTGCGTTTATAGACAGACTGTTGATTCCAACATTTAAGTCATGTCGCAGAACCTATTGTGGCCCATTTATAATCCTGCGCTCATTTCAATATTCATGCCTTGAAAAAGTCTTAGGAAAAGACGAAACACGTGTCGGCAGGTAAATCGTGTGCTGGGAGTTTTTATACTTTTGTAATATGAATAAAGACTGCTGAAGAGCAAGAAGAATAATCTCTCTGGATTTCTGTTTTGAATAATATTGTTGAATTGTTTCTGTCTATGGTAGAGGGTTATATATACCCAGAGATGTGGTAAACTAGAAAAGGACTAAAATAATGATAAGTGGTGTGCTGTATATGCCTTAGTTTTTTGTATTCAATTTGGTTGCACATTTAGTTGTGCCGATAACACCTTTGGGTAGTAAGTGTTTGGGGCGAACCTACCACCCTTTTATATACATTTAGGAAGACATTTATAAATTTCACGCTGAATTATTAGGAGACAACTGTTTGTCTAGTGTAGGTGCGGACATTTCCCTTTGAGGGAACACCACTACCTATCTTATTATGTTACAGGTTCTGATTTTGGTTCTCAAAATAATTCAAATTTGCTTGTGACGACAGATTTAAATTAGATTTATGGTTTCACATATTTGGCAGGACCATTTGGGCTTGGAGAACTTATATCATTGGGACCTGTTTCGGATTTTATATTTACTGAACTGGCACAATTTGTATCTTAGTGTCTCCCTGTTTTTGCACATTTCCATTTACTGCATCAGGTTTAAGTCTACACTTCCTCTTCCAATGCTCAAATCTGTTACAAAGTGGCAAAAGGTCATGTTCTTCAGCAATGCGACATCCGTTACAGAATTCGGACCAACCAAAACTCCTCTACCTCTGTCCTGTGAAACACCACATCCTCCTTGAGGACTTGTACTCCTGCTTGTAGAACCACACCTTGTATCTCACCTTCATTCCATGCAAACGACCTATTCTGAAATCCCATATGAACAACCTTCCTCTAAATCATGATAGGTTTCTCCATAAACTCTTTCAATTTAATTTCTTGTCCATCACTACAGTACCCTTCATCCTTCGCATTTCCATCTATCAACTTTCTCTGCCAACCAACCACACTTTGCTGTATGCACATAATGATCTCATCAGAGATCATTAACCCAATAACAAACTAAGACACAAAGAATCTCATGTCACTTGCATCAGTACTCTCCCGCTGTGATAAACTAGAAAAGGACTAAAATAATGATAAGTGGTGTGCTGTATATGCCTTCGTTTTTTGTATTCAATTTGGTTGCACATTTAGTTGTGCCGATAACACCTTTGGGTAGTAAGTGTTTGGGGCGAACCTACCACCCTTTTATATACATTTAGGAAGACATTTATAAATTTCACGCTGAATTATTAGGAGACAACTGTTTGTCTAGTGTAGGTGCGGACATTTCCCTTTGAGGGAACACCACTACCTATCTTATTATGTTACAGGTTCTGATTTTGGTTCTCAAAATAATTCAAATTTGCTTGCGACGACAGATTTAAATTAGATTTATGGTTTCACATATTTGGCAGGACCATTTGGGCTTGGAGAACTTATATCATTGGGACCTGTTTCGGATTTTATATTTACTGAACTGGCACAATTTGTATCTTAGTGTCTCCCTGTTTTTGCACATTTCCATTTACTGCATCAGGTTTAAGTCTACACTTCCTCTTCCAATGCTCAAATCTGTTACAAAGTGGCAAAAGGTCATGTTCTTCAGCAATGCGACATCCGTTACAGAATTCGGACCAACCAAAACTCCTCTACCTCTGTCCTGTGAAACACCACATCCTCCTTGAGGACTTGTACTCCTGCTTGTAGAACCACACCTTGTATCTCACCTTCATTCCATGCAAACGACCTATTCTGAAATCCCATATGAACAACCTTCCTCTAAATCATGATAGGTTTCTCCATAAACTCTTTCAATTTAATTTCTTGTCCATCACTACAGTACCCTTCATCCTTCGCATTTCCATCTATCAACTTTCTCTGCCAACCAACCACACTTTGCTGTATGCACATAATGATCTCATCAGAGATCATTAACCCAATAACAAACTAAGACACAAAGAATCTCATGTCACTTGCATCAGTACTCTCCCGCTGTGTTGTTAAAACTCCTAAAATACTCTTTCACAAACTTCTTTAACCAATTCTTTTAGTTCTTGTGAGATTGATTTGATCTTTACCCAATCAAGATCTTTTGGTGGCACTCTGCCCTTCAGAAAAGTAATCACTGCTTCATTTTTCTCAACAACTAAAGGAGATGGTGTATAAGTGCAAGAATCTCTCTGTCTCCTCACTTGGCCACTTCACAACAACTTTACATTCAGACCACAACTCATTTGGCATTGCAATGTCAAAAACAGTTTGAAAATAATCCACCTTTGAAATTTTAACAAACACATCAACTTGTGGGTACCCCAATACAGGCTTGTCTTTTAATTTTGGAAATTTGTTCATAAATGTTGCAAGTTCACCTTTGTTCCATGATATATGAACATGCACTTCTCCTACTATTGCTTTCAATGGATATGCTTAAGGTTCTCCCTCATCCTGTTTATTATTTTCCTCAACTATGTTTGGTGGTTTCTTTTTCTTCTCATATTTCCTTGCCTACTTGATTCCTAATTATTGAAAACACTTCCATTTACAAATTTATTTCACCAATTCTGTAATGTGTAATCGCACTCCTGAAGAATGCGTTGTCTAAAATCCTTTATTATCTATCTGTACTCTGAAACTTTTCTGAAATAGAAAAACTTCCTGAAAAATCAATTTCATATTTTCGTGCCAAATCAGTCAGTCTATCATGTGTAGATACTGCACAGTTTGTAATTTCCTTACTCTGGTAAATTGAGTATTTTTCCTGATATTGGTTCAAATTCTCAAGATCTTAACATTTCCTGATAATTTCTTCAAATTCAATTTTAAAATTTGAAACATTAAGTGGTCTCTCTTTTTCAAGTTTTGGGTCAATTTGTTCTACCTTTATAACCCCTGCTGCTTCCTCAAACCATGGTCGAAAAATCCCCTCTTCAAATAAATTTGTTTTCCCTTGGCTATTAGTGTTGTAAAGACAATCCTTCTCCCGTCTTTCAATGCTTGAACTGTCTTGGGCAGTTTTCTGTTCTATAACTTGTAAATTATCAATCAATCAATCAGGGAATTATGAAGCACAGCACTTACCCATGAGGGTCTAAAGGCGCTGGGGAGGGGGGTGCAGTTCTGAGTCAGCCAAACAGACAGGTCTTTAGGCTCTTCCTAAGAGAGGGGGAGCATCTGATGTTGGTTGGGAGCTTGTTCCAGGTCTTTGTTGCGATGTGGGAGAAAGCGCTTCAACCCGCTCTGGCTCTGCAGATGCATGGGGTTTTGGCAAGGCCGAGGTTGGTGGATCAGAGGTTTCTCTTGGGTAGACGGAAGGAGACTCTTTTGTTGAGGTATTGGGATCCAGTGTTATGGAGGGATTTGTAGGTATGGGTGAGTAGTTTGATGGTTACTCTCTGCTCGACTGGGAGCCAGTGGAGATCTTGCAGGTGTTGGGTGATATGTTCATGTCATGGAATGCCGAGGATGAGTCTGGCTGTTCTGGTCTGTATGGTCTGGAGCTTGCAGAGCAGGGCATTTCCGTAGTCCAGTCTGCTTGTTATGAGTGCGTGTGAGACAGTCTTTCTGGATTCGGGGATGATCCATTTGAAGGTCTTGCAAGGGATGCGGAGGGTGTTGAAGCAGGTGGAGGCAACAGCATTGATCTGTTGGGTCATGGGGAGGGAGGAGTTGAGTATGATGCCAAGGTTTTGGGCATTGTCTGTGGAATGGGGGGGTTGGCAAGGGCGGTGGGCCACCAGGTTTTGTCCCATGCTCAGTAGGAAGGTCTGAGGATGATGAAATGAAATGAAATAAAAAGTGGGTTTTTATAGAGCGCATGTTTGCCGTGGCCTCTAAGTGCTTGCTGCCATAGAGTGTAACAGAAAAATCAAACCCCCAATTGGGTGTATGCAAATAACCAAGTTTTAAGTTCCTTCCTGAACTGTAATAGGTTGCTTCGAATTCTAAGGTGCAGAGGTATAGAATTCCATAGCCTTGGGGCTAAATATCGGAAACTTCTACCACCCCATTTCAGCGTTTTTACCCTTGGGACCACAAGCAGAGACGCCGATGCTGAGCGGAGGCATCTCTTTGGAGTATAGCGCTTAATATATTGACTAATCTGCACGGGTCCCATCCCATGCAGAATCTTGTGTAAAATACACATAGATTTAAACTCGATCCTGGCTGAAATGGGCAACCAGTGTAGTTGTTCTCGAGTAATTAGACTAATGGGGCTAAATGTGGGTAATTTTAATAGTAGCCGTGCAGCCGCATTTTGCAAAGTCTGAAGTTTATGTATCACACTTTTTTTGGCTCCAAGGTAGAGTGAGTTACAATAGTCAATTTTTGACAAGATCAGAGCCGTAACAACCATTTTCCTAAGGGGCATAGGGATGAAAGAGAGAATTTTCCTAAGAATTTTCAATGTATAAAAACAGGATGAGGTAACGCTATTTACCTGGTCTGATAAAGAAAGATGATCATCGATCAGAACTCCAAGAATATTTACCTTCTTTACGGGCTGGGGGCACGGCACTGCTGTCGCGGGCCACCAGTTGGAGTTCTAAAGTGAAATATCCCTACCAAACATGACCACTTCCGTCTTCCCGGTGTTCAATTTTAAACAGTTATTCTGCATCCAGCTAATAATTTGGTTCATGCAGAGATTGAAACGTTCTGCCACAATCTCTGGCTTGGCGGCTAGTGAGACAACAATTGCGTGTCGTCAGCATAACAAATGGCCTTAAAACCAAAAGAACAAATGAGTTTAGCCAGTGGGGTAACATATATGTTAAACAGGGTAGGTGAAAGTTCTGATCCCTGAGGTACCCCACATGGCATGACAAAAAGGGGAAATTTGTGCTCATCTAGCATCACAGCTTGTTGTCTATTAGTCTAGTATGAACGAAGAGTGTCTGCAGCCTTATCAATAATCCCTATTTCCGCCAACCGCTGATGAGGTATGCGGTGGTCCACCGTATCAAACGCAGCAGATAAATCAAGCATTACTAATATGGCCTTTCCACCCTGATCTAGTTGTGCATGTAGACTTTCAGTAGCTGCAATCAATGCAGATTCGGTGCTGTGCCGTGGCCTAAAGCCATGCTGAGCTGCATCCAGTTTGTCGTTGGATTCTATAAAAGACTGCAGTTCCTCATTTAGTACTTTTTCAAGAACTTTAGATGGAAATTTTAAACAAGTAATAGGACGGTAGTTAGCGACTTCCGTGGGATCAAGAGTCGGTATTTTAGAATAGGTTTTATCAGAGAATTTGTCCAGTCAACCGGAAACTGTCCTAGGTTAAGAATGTTATTCAGAAGAGGTGTCAAATTATTGCCGATGGTATTAGGGACCATATGAAGCACCATAGCTGGACAGGGATCCAAAGGTGAGTCTGATTTAATCGCCACAATAGTTTCTTCAACTCTATCCTGGGTAAGGGGACAGAACTCTTGTAAGAAAACTTGTGTATTAGGTTTGGCCAACTCAAATACGTCTTGTCTAGTTCCATTTGTGGAAGTAGAGAATTCATCGTATACTTTGACCACCTTGTCATGGAAAAATTTAGCAAGTTTGTCACAAAACTGTTTTGTTGTGTTAAACGGTTTAGTATTACCGAAGGTGGAAAATTTAGTGACTGTCTTAAATAATTCTTGGGAAGTAGTTTTGCTGGCCATGATTTTCTCCGTGAAATACATAGATTTTGCCTCATTTATGGTTTCTTTATATATTGCTAACGCCTCTCTGTAGTGTTTTTTTCGGGTCTCTGAGTATTCCTTCCTCCAGAGTCTTTCTTTAGCTCTGCAGATTTTCTTTAAGTTTTTTAACTTAGAGTTATACCATGTGCCTGAGGACAATCTATTGTTTGTTTGTGTACTAGTTTCAGAGGCTAGTCTTGAGACTGCCTGTTCAATCCAGCGGTTAAAATGTACCGCTACTTGATCAGGATCAGTGTCCATAAAAGGGCTCTGTGATTGCAGTGCAGCTTCAAGATCAGAACTGCATATTTGTTTCCAAGGGCATGATACCCCTGTTCTGTTTGTACCAAGGGTTCTATTTAGGAATCAGTTGGTGTGAACTTCAAAAAAGACAGCACTATGGTCAGTCCGAGGCAGGGGTAATGTTTTAATAAATTTCGTCTGTGGATGATTGGTAAAAATACCATCCAAGGTATGTTTACCCGTATGTGTATGCCTAGTGACAATTTGCCTCAATCCTAGACTAAGAAACTGACTTCTGTCTTCTCTGAGTTAAGCCTCAGGCAGCTGCTGCTCATCCAGAATGTGACATTTTTTATTCCTTCCTGGAAGCTGAGTTTGGTGGTGTGGGGGTCCTTAGTGAGGGAGAGGATGAGCTGGGTGTCATCGGCATAGGATACTATGCTGAGTCCATGCTGTCTGATGATGATGCGAGGGGGGCCATGTAGATGTTGAAGAGCGTGTGCTGGGTGATAATCTTTGAGTACTCCACAGTTGATTTGCATTGTTTTGGAGAGGAAGGATGGGAGTCTGATTCTTTAGGTTCTGCCAGTGAGGAAGGAGTGAAGCCAGTTGAGGGCAGTTCCCTGTATGCCCTGTATGCCGGCGTCATGGAGTCTGGCGGTGGGAGATGGTGTCGAAGGCTGCAAAGAGATCCAGTAGGTTGAGGGCCGTGGTGTGGCCTTGGTTGAGGAGAGTGCGGATGTCATCTGTGGCAGCAGAGGAAGGCGGTCTCGGTGCTGTTGTTGCTGCAGAATCCGGATTGGAAAAGGGTCGAGGATAGAGTTCTCTCGATGAAGTTCGTTAGCTGGACATTGACCATCTTATCTGTGACTTTGCCGCAAAAGGGAGGAGAGAGATGGGTCAGTAGTTTTTGAGGTCCGTTAGGTCTGCAGAGGCTTCTTGAGGAGGGTCTTGACTTCTGCCCATTTCCAGTCGTCGGGAAGGTTCGAAGGTGGCATTGATGGTGCGTTGTAGCTCGGATGCTATGGCAGTGGTGGCTTTGTGGAAGATGTGCCAAGGACAGGGGTCCCTGGGGGCTCCTGAGTGAACGCTTCTCATGGTCGTAGCGGTGTCTTCAGAGGTGACCGGGGACCAGGCGGAAACAGTAAGTTGGCTGTCATGGCTAAGCAAAGGAGTAGATTTGGTGTCTGGGGTCTGTTCATTGAAGTTGTCGTAGAGGGTCTTGACTTTCAGATGGAAATAGGAACCCAGTGTGTTGCAGAGGTCCTGCGAGGGTGTGATGTCTGTGGCTTCTCTGGGGGGATTGGTGAATTCCTGAATGATGCAGAAAAGTTCCTTTGGGTTGCTGGACTTAGCGAGAATTTTGTTCTGGATGAAGGTCCTTTTAGTGGATCTGATGATTTGGTGGTATTCTGTCATGGCATTTGTGTAGGTGGTTCGATCTTCCTTGGTTTTTCAGTTTCTCCGTAGCTTCTCAAGATGTCTGCAGGTGCGTCTGGATTCTTGGAGGTCAGTGGTGAAACAAGTGGCCTTCATGGGGCGCTCTCTGTCGGAGTTGCAGAGGGGGGCAAGCTTGTCTGCACCTTTGGTGATCCAATTCTGAGATGTGGAGGTAAACCCTGATCTACAGTTCTTTGAGACTCTTGAGTTGGGACTATATTAATTAGGACAGTCACAATTTGTCTAGGCACTGTTTGTGCAGCAACAGTTTGTAGTATTTGTACAGAATCAGTCACAATTGGAGCAGTAACACCTGGAGGTATTACTGTTGGTATTGAGTCAAAAGGTGGTGGGGCAATCTAAAATGTCTGTAAAGTTCTTTCAATCTGTATTTCTCTTGGTTCACAGAAGCAGTAGCCACTGTAGTACCTGCTGATACACTATGATCAGTATTTGTAGTGGGGACCACATAAGTTGGTGGACACTTTGAGGCTTTTTGTCTTCCTTAATTTCCTTCTCCTGCATCTGACCCTTTAACCTTTCATCCTCTCTTTCCTTGTCTCTTGCTGTCATATCCCATATGCTTAAGGCTTCAGATTGTGTGGCTCTAGATGGTGACTTTATTTCAAATAACATTTCTCTTAATCTGTCAATAATTTGCAGTTCAAAAGTACCATATTTTGGGAAACTCAAAGGACCCTCTTTCTCAGTAGCCTTGCACTATTGGCGAATCCACAAACTAGTCCCAAATTTGTTAACATAAAATGTACAGGCATTCCCTCAGGTGGTGCCTCATCACCGACCTAAGTCGAATTTGTCACATTACCCCCCAAAAAATTCTTAAAGCCTTTAACCCATTTCCTTTTTGCATAAGTCAATGCAATGTTATGATTCAATTCCACAAGTGTGAAATGTATTTCCTCCAATCCTGTTACAGTTTAAATTCTTGAAGACATTCAACCAATCTCAATACGGTAATCACACAATGTACCTATCAGAGCGCAGCGCACTCTGATATCGCTCTCACTCCTCATAGCAGCTCACCATCCTTCACAATTTCTCCATACGCATTCACTCACACAATTATCTTATATCTGTAATTGTCTGCCTGTCTAAAAGTTCGATAGAATTAAATCACTCAAGAATACACATTCGCTGTGAAACCATGACCAATGCGGAATCACCTGAATCAATATAGTTTACCCTTTGCGCTCTAGGTCTTTTACACAATTCACATTCGTCCCATTCACACAAAGTTCTGTGTCTTAGGTGGAGCTTTTGACAATGTTTCACAACAACTCCTCCATTTGCCAGACAGACAATCACAATCTTGGTGTCTTCTACACCCCTAAATATCAAGGGTTCTTAGGCCACTTCGGGACCTGTAACACATTCACTCGACTCTCATGCTAACTCCGCAAGATATTCCAAAATCAAATCATTCCCGCAATCTAGCACACTCCATGCAATCACCACAAATGCAATAACCTCAAACTAAATAACTGCTTACCACGATCTAATCCAACAAAATTACCGCAAATGCTATTATTGCATACCACAATCTAATTCAACGCAATTACCACTATCAAAAATTCATGCAACACATTGCTCCCTATTGATACTCACACCTTCTTCAGCAACCGCCTTTTTATATTGCCTTCTAATATCGCTTTGCCAGTCTTCAAGTTCTGGGCACTGGAATCAGAAATCAGGACTGTTTGGGAACTTGGGCATTTATTCTAAGTTGGGCAATTATTTTGTAGCTCCATTCAGGGCGTTAACCTAAACTCTGCTCCTTTTGGTCAAGGTGTATAACCATCCTCTCCTACCAAGCTGATAGCGAGGAACTCTCACAGTGATCTCTCTTTGATAAATTTAGTTAATTACCAATACTCTTTTTTCCTCGCCATTATCTATTCTAAATGTGATGAATCTTTGCTACCATATTTTGTCCTAAAGAACTCGTTCATTAACACAGGCAAGGAATCAAATGCAAATAAATATTTTAGTCAATAATTAGAGTTGTGAGTAGTTTTAAAGGGATTTATTTTTTAATTAAAGTTTGAGATTGTCTGACTCTTTATTCATTAGTCAAGTATCAATAAGGTTACAGAATTGATAATAGAAAAATAAAATGAGTACAGAGCATATTATAATTTCCATATAGCATGTTCCATTATGGAAAGAATCCCTTTTCTAAGAAAATTAGGCACAAATGATGTCAGTCAGAACTCATGAAGAGTTAAAAAATAAAGCAAAAGTTAGATTACCATGAAGCTAATTCAATAATTAATTACTGCAGAATCTCCCATTAAGAGAAATAAAGCATGGAACAAATAAGCGTTGGCAAAGACAGTTAGTCAAAGCATAAAGCTATGGGATTTGAATTAAAGATACAATGGATCAAAGCCTGCATTTAGTCTGGATTCATCTGCATCTGTTCTGCTCTTCATCAAAGACTACCCTCTCCTTCCCTGCATCTGCAAATCACATCTGCTCTGCTCCCTTCAGTTCTGCATCAAATTCTGAAACTCTCTGAAGATCATTGTTTCTAAATCTGTCTCTCAGCAAAGGCCTGAGGCAAAGGTCTGAGGCAAAGACCTGAATCTCCTCAACTAGAAAAGCATGTATAAGTCAGGAAAATGTTGCAAAGCATGTGGCATGATCTTCGTTCTGCATCCAATTGGAATCCAGCATTCTCATCTCCACCTCTCTTCAGTCTGCATATGTCATCCGTCAGATAGGTGGAAGTCCTTTCCACGACACAGTCTGCATCTTATTTAATATAACTTCATCACCTAGCCTTCCTTCAAAGATACCTTTAATTTTAACTAAACAAATAACATTAGCTGCAAAAGAACTATGTTATTTAAAGAAGAATCATTAGAGCACAGCATGGCAATGCATTTTTGAAGTACATGTGTTTTCTATTCTCTCTAAAGCAAAGAATTAACTGAGGCTTTGTCAAACATTTGCAGCAACTAAATAGATAAGAGAAGTCAAATTCTGTAAATTATGCAGGGTGTTCTTTCACACACGAAGAAAAATTCTTCTGTTATCTGAAGGTCAAACTGAAGTTCTAAAAATGATAAATCAGGAGCTGTTTCTGTGTTTCTATCGTGTTAATTCAATACAATTATATTATACTACTGCACACATTTAACATTTTAGCAAATTAAATTGCATAGTACAAAATCTAAACTAGGCAGATTAAATCAACCTATGAATTAATTGTGCAAGTTTTTACATGATGTATTAGGTAGAATGCATCTGAGTACAGCCTGTTAATATGAAAGCATCATGTTTTCATTTAGAAGCACCAAAAGTCTGTGTGCCACTTTTTCTATGCAGTTTTTCAGAACCCCAAGGCAGGTCTGTCATTAGTAATGCTTAATTCTATAGGAAATGTTTGTTTATTATTTAGATGTAGTGTAGGTGGGGCACTATCCGGTAATTGTTGTGCCTTCCTTGCAGCAAGTACAGTAGTTCCAGCATTGGCTATTGTCCTTGTGATGATTCCTCTAAGCATACACTGTTGCATTTTTTGTGTTTTTGCAAAGTTTATGAATATTATAGCAGAAGATTTTCATTTCCCCTTTTAAAACAAAGTATTTTACAAGATGTGTCCCCACCTTACATTTTTTACAGCTACTGTGCTCTGATGAGGTTCCTCTCTCTCATTTTCGGGTCTTTTCTGAAATGCACTGTGAGCTGCCACCTTATGATGCATGTTTAACTTACCCATGTAATGATTTGTCATTTCGTTCTTAATATTATTTTTATTGTTTTATTGACATATTGGTATGATTATACATTTTATAATAAAGTTGGATTGATTGAATGTGAGTGGCTGTTGTTTGCATCACATGCAATGTTGTGCTCTTTGTTTTACCACAAAATGTATCCTTGCATACAAAATGGGCATGGGGATGCAAGTCGTGCTTAGAGTGTAAAATGCCAAACCAACATTTTGCATAACAACACACAATTCTGTGAACTTTTTGGGAATTTTTTGTAATTTCCGCACATGAAATGACATAAAGTTTGCACAGGCTTAGGTTAAACTGATCATGATGGACACTCTAAAAATGTGCCTCTGCCATTGCCTCATGTTTTGAGAAACGGAATATATTGACTCAAAGTTTTGTTTACTCCCCCATTTGAAGAGCCAAAACAAGTGTTTAACCATTCCGTTGCTATGCCAACCTGGAGTAGTAGTGTAGACTTCATTTTATAGCAAACTCTCCCAACAAAGGAAGAAAGAATATATAGAGCGATGAATAAGAGAAAACAAGATTAGGACAATGTAAAAAACATGTTATACTTCGTATCAAGGCCTTCACTATCTTCAGGGGCTAGACAGACAATAATCGTAAAATCAATGTTTCATGAGACAGTGTTCGCAGTAGAGCAAAATATACCTTTAAAAAACACGCTTTCCCGTGCTTGTGTCATCAACAGATTTCCTTGCAAGTACTTGGAAATGAAATCCTATCTTTGTGGGTTGACCCTCCTCTGCACTTCCCACCAACCACATGCTATTTTCATAATCCAGACCATTGCGCTGAGGGAAAGGTGCTTAACCATGAAAGAAGTTAAAGGAAGATTTTTGTAAAAACTCAAAGGCATGGCCTTGATGATATCTTCTCTCAGCAAACATAAATTCCATTCAACATTTATTTATTTTCTAGAATAGCCATTGTTCCTTTTTAAAAATATCTCCAGGCAGTGAAAGGCCTTATTCCACTACTAAGCGACCCGACTATCAACCTTCACTAAAAGCAAGTTATTTTGGTCACCAAGGGTGTTGAGTAATATCCTTGAATAATCCTTGTCAGCAAAACAAGGATAATACAAGCATGTTTAAGAGGTGACACAATTTGTCACTTCTTATACATGCTTTACCCTGTGAAATTGACTAAAAATTGACCCATCAAAACTAAAAGCACGTGATGGCAGCAAAGTTGGCAGTCTTTAGACGTGAGAAGCCACACACGAGATGCCATATTACTTTGTTAGGAATATGCCAAGACAAAACCAGAGAAAACCATTTGGTTCTCATTTAATAGCCTGGCTAGTTCTGAAACTCAGCACTTTAGAGCAATATATACAGCAAGTTTCGGTGGCCATTTGGCTTTAGATATCCGTAGACAACAGGAATTTTTTTGACCAACTTTATTGATCATCCCCTTCTGTTAACATCATAGCCCCTTATCATATTCCCTTCTGTTTACAAGTCCTTGCGCCTCTGGTGCGTCACTTTTTGTGACGCACCAGCCGCGCATTTTGCTGCCACATATTTACAAGGACAGGCAAAGCCACCCTCTGTGGTTTTTTCTGTCCTTGTAGATACAGCGCCTTTACACAATGCACTTTATGTGAAAGGGGCATTCCATGGGTGTTCCCACACAACACCAATGTATCCTGACACATTTCCAGATGTACGAGAAATCGTAAACTGGAAATGCGTCTGAGTGCTACGGCTCCCCATGGGAGGCATAGGTAGGCACAACAAGGAGAAATGTATTCATTTCTACTCGTTTGTTTTTCCTCTTTTTATGTGTAGAACAAGGAAATCACCTCATGTGATTGTTTATGTGCAGGAAGGCGTCCCTTCCTACACATAAACAATCATTAAAAAAATGGACATTTGCAAGTTCTATATGTGCTAATGCAGCACACATAGAATTTGAAAAATGCCATTTCAGATTGTTTATGTGCAGGAAGGGAGACTTTCCTGCACATAAACAATCAACCCTGTGACACAGGCATCCTTGTACCATGGTGCAAGTGTGCCTGCATAGGTGCATGGCAGCAAATTGTGCGCCAGCGCAGGGGAGAGCAAAGAGATCCGTCATATCCTTGTAGATATGAGGCATCCCTTTGCTTTGAAAGTGCCGCAGGGTGGGCCAGCCAAAGGGCTTGTGGTGCAGCTCTGTGGCATTTTCTTGTAAATGAGGCCCAAAGAGTTATAAGTGTACTTGGAATTTTGGCTTTGTTATTTCTTCTGTTGACTTTGTACCACACTGATTTCTGTCTTCATCTTCTTTGATTCGTCATTTAGCCAGTGAGTCTTCATTCAATAATTAGGGCACATTTCAAACTTGAATGGTATTAGTCTATCAAAACTTTAGGAAAGCCAGTTAGAGACTTTCTTCCCTCCAGTTTTGTAATTGGGTGGTGAGCTGCCTTTGAAGCCATAGTCAAACGTGATGAGATTGAACTTGTTCAAGTATGTACATGTATTCTTGTCTGTGCAATGCTTTTCGAGCAATTGGTCACTTGGACAGGTTTAAAACAAAGGGGATGAGTTGGTCTAAAGTAATATAATATATTATATGGGATTTTATGTTACTGGGATGAGTCTGGGTGGAGAGAAAATCATGCCCCTCAAATGTGCATTTAAGTGCATCTACATGTGTTCCCCTGTAACAAGTCAGCAGAATATGAAGGCCTCTAAATTCATCAGAAGAGGTGTTGGTTAAGATAGATTCAGTTGTTCAAAGCACATGTGCTGGTCACCCACAATTCAGAGATTGTTAATGAGGTCTGCAAATGCTAACTTGTTGGTGATTATGTCTGCAATTGCCACCAACTTCTAACATGCTTTGCACAGTTATTTATATAAAGAGACTCTATAATGGCAGGAGGGTGAGCAGTGGAAGAGAAGTGAGTCAGACTCAACAATGGGGAACTCTTGAAAGCCTTGGTGGATCTCACCTATCTCAAAAACTTCCGACCCATCTCTCTACTTCTGTTTCCGACAAAAGTCATCGAAAAATCCATCAACAGCCAGCTCGCCTCTTTCATTGAAGAAAACAACATCTTCAACACCTCCCAATCTGGCTTCAGGAAAAACCACAGCACCACAACCGCCCTCCTCGCTACAACAGACGGCATCCGCTTCCTCCTTGACAGATGGTAGACCGTGACCCTCATCCATCTAGACCTCTCGCAGCCTTTGACACGGTCTCTCACCGCACACTTGCAAGGAGACTCCATAATGCATGGATCCGGGTCAAGGCCCTTAACTGGAACCACCCATTCCTCTCTGGCAGAACGCAGCAGGTCAGACTCCCACCCTTCCTCCCTGATCCCACACCGATCACCTGTGGAGTTTCCAAGGATCCTCCATCAGCCCCACCCTGTTCAACTTCTACATGGCCCTGCTAGCCCCCATCGTCAGATCCCATGGACTCAACATTGTATCCTACGCAGATGACACTTAACTCATCTTCTCACTACCCAACGAACCCAACGTAGTCAAACATAACTTTCAAGCAGCTGCTTACAACTCAATACGGACAAAACCAAAGTACGCTTAATGGGCCCACATCCCGCCACCTGAAATGACACCTGGTGGCGCCCTACCCTTGGGAACCCACCCACCTCAATGGACCACGCACGCAAACTCAGAATCATCCTGGACTCCGATCTTAATATGGACCGCCAAATCAATGCTGCCTCATCCTCCTGTTTCCACACCTTCCGACTCCTACAAAAGACCATCAAATGGATCCCCCTCGAACAAAGAAAGACCACCATCCATGCCCTCAGCAGCAGCAGCAGAGTTGATTACGGCAACGTCCTCTACGCCGGAATCAACAAGAATCTCACCCGTAAACTCCAGAATGTTCAGAACGACTAGTACTCAACCTACTGCCTCACTGTCATATCACCCAACACCTGCGTACACTACATTGGCTCCCCATCGAGAAGAGAATCACCTTCAAGCTTCTCAGTCACCCCCACAAAGCCCTCTACAACACAGGACCTGCATACTTAAACTACTGCCTCACATTCCAGGGACCCCAAAAATCCTTCCCCTCAGCCCAGCTCTCCCTTGCTACGGTGCCTCGCATCAAGAAGACCAGAACAGGAGGACGCGTCTTTTCCTTCCTCGCGGCCAAGATCTGGAACAGCACCCGCTCCACCTCTGATGCACGCCAACACTCTCCAAGGACACAAAGGACGTCAAGACCTGGCTCTTCAACGGACCTCCTTGAACATCCTGGACCTGCGCTCCCCCCCCCAGTGCTTTGAGACCCACTTGAGTGAGTAGCTGCACTTAACAAACCTATGACTGATTGATTGATTGATTAATTGATTGATTGATTGATTGATTGATATATTGCATGTAGTCTTTAGATTGCACTTAAACCTGATAGCTAGCTCTCCTCCAGTCTTTTGAGATAGTTTTAAGTGAGAATTCTCAATCCGGAGATAAATAGAAGTTGTGGTAGAGATGCAATCGGCTCAAAGAGGAGGACTAGTGTCTTGTAGTATATGGAAAAGTGTAAAGAATAAGCTGCCCATGGCGGCAAGAGAGGATGGTCTGGCAGGTAGCTGCCTTGTTGGTTAGAGTGGGTTAGGAATAGTGGGGTTGCATTACTGAGGTGGAACGTGAGGAACTGATGAGGTCTGTAATGCCCCAAATAAGTTCAATGTGCAAAAATAACCATCATCAGTTGAAAGTAGGGTGAAGAGAGTGAGCAGAATGTAGGAGAGACAGTAGGAATGAGAAGAGCAGCAATTAGAAGAGGATGGATGGTAGGATTAGGGAAAGACAAATATCAGGGCTATAAAAGAAGTGGTGTGACAATGGAAACAGTAAGATTAGGAAGGACACGGGGCGGAGGGAAGGACAGTAGGAGAAGAGGGCTAAAGGTGAGGGGGCAAGGTCCTAGTCACCACCAAAATTCCATTTTCAATCTCTGTGACCTTGCAGCAATACCCCATCCATTCTCTCACCTCAAGAATCCTGAGTCCCGAGGCACCAATGAGCTTTTTGGCACTTACCAAGCCAGACTATATTTGCTCTTGGGCAGTGGGAGGCACATACCTGTACAACATACCCATTATGCACTGTGGCAAAATCTGCCCTTCTTCATTGCATCTGACAGAGCCAGCACAAAAGTTTCAAATTATTGCGCCTCCCACAAAAACATAGACCTTCTAGTCCATGGCTCAGTATGTACTCTTTCCTGAAACTGATGCATGCCTTTGAGCGCACCTTGAGAGAGGAATCCTAGTCTCTCTATCTCTCTCTTGCCCGCCCCAATTCCCCATTTCCTATTTCAACCATCACCCAGCAGTGATCTTTATACAGGAATGTGAGAAATGTGGTTGCTGGTTGACTGGGATGTGAGCCCTGGTGAAAGAGCAGCCACAATCCCTTGTACAGTGAACCATAAAAAGTGACTCAATTAACTTGTGCTTAACAAAAACAGTCAGGCTTAACTTAGAGGCAATGTGTAAAGTATTTATGTGGCACACAAACATTAATAAAGAGAAAAACACAACACAAAACAAATACTATGCTAATTTAGGAAAATAGAGTACATTTTATTAAATTATTTGACACCAAAGCAACAATGACCCAATCAGTAGAACCAGCGACATGAAGTTGTGCAAGACCGAGTCAAAGTTGAAAATAAGGCTGACCATGATGGAGCAACATCTGAAGTGTATTGGCCCTGGTTTGTGGTTATCTGCGGACTTAGATAAAATGTTGAGAAAAGTGTTTATAGAAGCTAAAATTAAGCGAGGCAAGACTGCAGGAGGTGACTGAGGAGGGAACACCATCCTCAGATAGCCTTGGGTCAACGCCTTAGTGAAGATGTCTATGTTAGGACTTGGGGCCATATGTAGGAAGCCAAATACCAGTCGGTAACGGCCGATTTTCGGTAAATATCCCGTTACTGACCAGTATTTAGGCTTTTGCTATGTAGGGGGCATATTTCAGGATTCGGTAATTTACCGAATCGGTAAAATTATCGAATCGGTAAAATTACTGATTCGGTAAATACCGAATCCTGAAATGATATGTAGGGGGAGTGTCTCGTCGGTGTGTGGATTTGTTATTTACCACCAACTAAAAGTTGATGGTAAATGACGAATACCTGTAATAAAGCATTATTGTGCTATTTGAAATGTGCAATGTGGCAGACATACATGCCCTTAGGGCATGTATGTGTGCCACATGTGCACACATGCATGAATCAGGGGTGCAACAGGGTGTCAATGTGACACCCTGCCACCCATGATAATGCCTCCCCTATTACCGATTCGGTATTTACCGAATCGGTAATGGCAACTGGCTTCCCATTCATTCCTATGGGCCTCCAGGCCCATAGGAATGAATGGGAAGCCAGTTGCCATTACCGATTCGGTAAATACCGATTCTTAAATACCGATATTTACCGAATCGGTAATAATTTACCTACATTACATTTACCGATTCATAAATACCGAATCGGTAAAATTCGGTATTTAAGAATCGGTAAATGTAATTTACCTACATATGGCCCTTAGTCTCTGAAATGGAAGTTGAAAATCTCTAGCAGGACTTGGGCTGTAGGCGAAGACAATTCCACAATGCCAGATACCTCTTTGACAAAGGAATGCTGAGCAGGATCATAGACAACAGAAGAACATAGCTGGAGAAGTTGCAAAGTCAATCCGATGAATGGTGCACCTCTAATAGCTGAGCGGGATGGTCTCCTCCTGGTTCTTAGAGAAATTTTCCCACTTTTGGATTTTGGCTATTCGGTCACCCTCAGCACCACTTACAAAGGTCCAGGATTGGCAGGGAACCACTTGAAGGGTCAGGACTTACTCAGTCTGAGCTAAGGTATGGGTCCAAGGTGAATGGAGCCTTTTGTGTCCCTGATGCTCAGATGAGGAAGTCAGCAAACTAGCCCTTCATAGTCAAGTGGTCCTTGTCTCAAGTTGCAAGTCCACTCCTTCTTCCCCAGGCGAGATGGCAGCAGGACCGAAAAGCAGCATTTCAGCAAGACAACAGCATGTCAGCAGTCCAGCAGAGGGGAAGTACTTTCAGTGTCACAGCAGTCCTTCTTCTTGGTAGAGTTTTCACAGGTCCAGAAGTGTACTGAAGAGATGGTGTCTGAGGTCCTATTTCTATACCCTTATCCCCTATTTTGGGAAAGTGAGAGACGCTTCTAAACAGTGGCTTTAAAGTGCATGGGATGTCTGACTCCCCTGCATCCAAGCTGGCTGCATTGATAATGTGGAGGTTCTATGTCCTTGTATGGAGGCAGATCACTCCCTATTCAGTTGCAAGTGAGGTTGTGCTCAGCTCTGCCCCCACCATCCTGCCAGCAGATGTCTTATTCAGACACAACCATTGTCTTTATTGTGTCTGGGAGGAATTTGCAGTCTAACTGTCAGTTACACACAGTTATGCGACTCAATACAGGCTGTAGGCACAAACGGGCTAAGGCAGAAACATGCCAACTTTCTAGAAGTGGCATTTTCAAAATTGTAATAAAAAACCCGATTGTACCATTAAATAGGGCTTTTCATTACAGTTCCAAAGACACCAAACATGATGTAACCACCTGCTACAAATTTGGAAATTACGACTTATTGGATGTAATAAGGAAACTCCAATGTTATCCTACTGGAGGAGTAGGCCTCACAGGAGTGATAAATGAATTTTTAAGTTTTTTACTACCAGGACATGCGAAAACTTAAAAGTACATGTCCAACCCTTCAATTACTAGGCATCCTGCCCTCTGGGCTTTCTAGGGTCTACCTTAGGGGTGACTTATATATAATAAAGGGGGAGTTTACAGGTTGGCAGGGTATTTTATTGGAAAGTTGATGTGGTGGTTTAAAACTGCATTTAGGCTGCAGTCGCAGGCCTGGGCCCTGTTTTAAGTTTAAGGTGCTACTTAAGTGAGTGGCACAATAATTGCTGCAGAGCCACGGGTAGCATTTCATTTACAGGCCCTGGGTATATGGTATATCCCTCTATAAGAGACTTACAAGTAAATTAAATATGCCAATTGGGTATAAACCAATTTATCCATGTTTTAGGGGAGTGAGCACGAGCACTGGCTAGCAGTGGTAACATACACATTGTCCTAAAGCCACCAAAAATGAATGCAGAAAAAAGTGGAGGGAAAATGGCAAAATCCTTGGAGGTGGCCCTGAAGATAATGTCAGATCTAACAAGGAGTTATTCTGCATTTACAGAGATTACAATGTGTATGGCAAATGTGGTTGAATCCCAGTCAGCATAATGTACCGTTTGGGCAGAACACTTGGCTTTTCTCTTCAGAAGCAAAGGACAGCAAAACATGCTGTCATTTCTCTTCAACTAAACAATGAACTATCCCACATGCTTTCTGAGCAAATTATTGGTTGTAATAATTCATTACTTCATGCAAGTCTTCAAAATAGCCTTGTGGGAGAAATGAGCATAAATATAGAAACAACCTACGCACTGTGTGTGGATCGCACTTTAGAATGCTTTAAATGCGGCAGAAATATTTTTGTTAGGAAAATGACTCAGTGGAAAGTGTAAATGCATAGATGTTTAGAATTCTAGTAAACAAACTGTCACATTATATTTTGAATATTTTAGAATACTTCTTAAATAATTGTATATTTTTCTAAAGTTCTTGGATCAGGCGAACATTTCTTAATATATTTAATGAGGCCCAAAAGTCTTTTCACCCGATTCTTGCTCACAGTTACATGAGTGAGACATTTTGTGCAACTGCCTAGCATTAGTGACTTTTTTTTTAGAAATGTACTGACTATAACATAGAGTTCATCCAGCTACTCACCCCATTTTTGATCATTTTATTAAGAATATAATGAGCTAAATAAAGCTGCTTACATTAAATGATGACGTAGAGATTTTATGAAAGCTGTATCCGAATAACAGTGATAGTTGCTTCATATTTCAGACAAGATTTTGTCTACACATGGAGCTCATAGTGCTTATTTTAGACTAAGGTAAGAGAGTTCTCATGAGAACTTTCCCTCATGTAACAAGTATTGTAGCAATTATATCGAACATGATCACTTGAGTGCAGACTGTGGGAATCGGAAGAGAAGCCATCGCATGACCGACGACACCACGATTTGAACTATTCCCATTGGACAACAAGCGAAGACACCTTCAAAATTCTTACCACAGCAAAAAACTATATCAATGAGTGTACCCGGCTAGTTTCAGAAACTCCTCTCTTTAGTCCCTTGGCTTTCCGGTGGTACTGCTGCTGGATTTTTTTCCTTCCTTAAGACACTTCTTTAATGGAGAATTAACTTTATTAGCTGTACCTTGTGGTGACTGATTCTGTTTATTTCTGATTTGTTTGGATTATTTGTGAGCAATGCTACTGCAAGGGTTGCACTTTTATTTATAGTTGGTATTGCAGCTGTAGGAAACTTGGCTGAGTTTCCTGAACAAATCTTTAAATGAAGTTTATCTCTTATATGCTCTATACTAAAATAACTCTTTATGGGTTCTGTTTAGATTAGCCCCTTTAGTTAGTTCACCGGATTTCTTTATGGAACACTGATTATTTTCTAATGCTGAATTCCAATCAATCTATCTTTTTATATTCCTGTAAACATACTAAACTAAAGATAATAAGAGAGTCTAACTTTAATAAATGTAAAGGTTTTTGAAACATTTTCCTAACTCTCATCATTGACTAGTCACCAAATCTGAATGTCTATAATAGTTTAATTATATTTGAATAAGCACTTATTTGCATACGATTTAAAAGGACCTCCGACCTCTCTGGATCAGCAAGTATTTTCTCAATAGTGAGATTTGTTAGTGGGTGTATATAGAAAGATTGAACAATCTTGGTGAGTCCTTGGGATCCTGCGGTTTCTGGTAGCAAATTGATGGGAATACACCCAGAATGGCGCTTAAAAAACATTAATACCCAGAAAATGTTTAAATAATTTCTGATTCCAGTTTCCAGTACCTGAATCCCGATGGAGTGATGAGCTGCTGTGGTCTTGGCGGTTGTGGTTTGGAGTTGTGAATATCAATAGGGAGAATAATGTTGTGGTTGTGAGAGCAGAGTGAGTGTGCTTTCTTTGTAGATTAATCAAATATTACGAGAATAGAATTAAGAAATTTTTGGAGTGAAGAAGTTGATTTAAGGCTCCAAGAATTCGAAAGTTCCCAGGATATTTATCTTGGTTTGCAAGATATCAGTAGATGTGGAGTATGAGGTATCATCACTTCCATCTGTAACTATAGGTACAAACATTGGTGATTAATTAACTTTGGTAATGTTGGTGGAACCTTATTGCACACTAGCATAAAGCTACATTAATTAGTGTGAAATTTCGACGGTCGAGAAGTCACTTGCGATTGTGGAATCTTCTTGAGTGAATGTAGTTATGAAAAAAATGTCCATTAGAAATAAGAAGAGTTAAGCAAACAAGATTAGTCAGAAAAGTGACTTAGAATACCGAAGAAAATTGTAAAGGAGGGTGAATGCTACAAGGAGTGAGAAGCTGACATCAAAATGTTTTGTGCTGGGATTGGCTGGTTGATATGTTTCGTGCTGTCATTAGTTGGTTGGTGTTCTGTGCCACACTGCACATTGCATATTGTCAATCTGAGCTCTGTCAATGAATTGGGGAAGGAGTCACTGAAAAATTAAAGCTGTAATTTGATTGGCAATTGACATTCTGATGTATACAGAACAAAATCAAAACATTTTGTTTCACAAAACGATTCAATAAATTGGCTTACTAAAAATGATATGTTTTAAAGATTTTAAGAATACCTTGTTGCGCTTCCAAATTCAATTGGTTGCATCCCCCTGGGCACTACTTATATCCTAGGAGAGGATTTGTTAGTTTGCATTGTTTCGCTTCACAAATGAGTGCTGACTCTTGTCGTAATTCTTAACTTCATTTATTTTCCTTTTGATGTTTTTAAGTTAGACATTATCTTCGTGTCATCATTTGCTAAACATCATTTCTCTACAAGCCTTCTTTTGGCTCCAATGCATTTTGGGCTACCCGCCCTTCTTCAGGGAGCATTATTGAAAAATGATCATAGCACACATACTAATCAGTGGATTAACTCTACTAACAAGGTTCAACATTACCCCCAGTGTTAATGTTTCTTGGTGATTGACGATGTCTACTAACTAATGTGTGTGGTGCTCGAGGTTATAAAACATGCAAAATTGTGGTTAATATAATAATAATAATAATTGAAAAAAATATGAATGCCCAACTCAATACATTTCTGGAGGATTTCCAGGCCCTTGACCCAACTCAGTACGGGTTTAGAGTGGACCACAGTACAGAAACGGCGCTCTTGAAATCCACAGAAGAGATCAGGACCATTCTGGACCAAGGGGGGGAAGGCCATATTAATCATGTTTGACCTGTCCGCAGCATTTGACACGGTCCATCATATCTTGCTGATGGACCGATTGGATGAGCTAGGTGTCAGGGGTAAAGCCTGGAAGCTCATTAAATCGTTTCTAGCTGATAGAATGCAAACAGTGGCTTTCGGTGAATTTGAAGACGACTCCTTCTCCTTGCCCTGTGGGGTGCCGCAAGGTTCATCTTTGAGCCCAACACTTTTTAATCTTTACATATCTTCATTTGCACCCCTAATTGAGTCCTTCAGGTTCACCCTAACTTCCTACGCAGATGATACCCAACTTGTGGTGACCTTACTACCATGCGTTATCCAGGAAACAACGTCAAGGTTGCCAGACTGCATGCAAGCCGTAGGGAGTTGGATGGACCGAAAACTGCCTGAAACTTAACTCTGGGAAAACAGAGGTAGCGTTGTTTGGCAACGACCCTACCTTCTGGACTCTTAAATGCTGGCCTGAAGATATGGTTCCCTACCGACTCCCATTAGGAAGGCAAAAAATATTAGAGTCTGGATAGATGACAAATTAAGTTTCAGGGACCAGGTCAACACAGTCATATCATCCACATCCTATATTCTGAAATCGTGCAAAAAAATTATGCCACTTCTTCCAAAAGAGGCTCAACAAACAGTGGTCACTGCACTTATAATGTCCAGATTGGACTATTGCAACAGCCTTTATTTCACGATCCACAAGAGATCAGTGAACAAACTACAGATTTTGTAGAACGCAGCGGCCAGGCTGATTACTGATACACCAAAATACGAGTCTATCTCAGCTAAAATTAAAAAGTTCCACTGGTTGCCAGTCAGGAAACAGACTCTATTTAAGTCTCTCTTTCTGGTTTTCAAGGCCCTACATGGGACCAGACCTGAATTCCTAAAACAACGTCTCTGCTGGTACACAGCAAACAGAGCACTGTGATCTTCGGATGCAAAACTAGTGAGGGTACCCAGGGTAAAAAAAGCTTACTTAGGCGGCAGAAGCTTTGTTGTTAATGCGGCTTAATCCTGGAATTCTCTCCCATTATCCATGAGAAAAATGTCCAATCTTATGGCCTTCAGGAAAGCATTAAAAACTTGGCTTTTCTAATACTCTCACTCTTCTTTAGCTCACAGCAGGCCTTCACATAGCGCCAGGACACCTTCGGGTAGCAGTTGCGCTCTACAAATACCACTAACATTAACATTAAAATTAACATTAACATTAGGCGTTTTTGTAACGCGTGTGGTATTATTTTTGTCAAGCATATTTCTAAAGAGAGTCAGTGTTGCGCGATGATTTTTATCAGCGCGTGCGTGTGTCACAAGATTATTATTAAAACTGTGCCGATCAAACCCGTTGTAAACTCATGGTTACTCATGGTATTTCTGTGTCGGTTCCTCTAATGCCTTTAATTTAGGAAAAGAGAATGGCGTTTAAGTAAGCGTTTTAGCACAGCAGGATTTATACAAGTAACGGCGCTGATTACAGCTTACTTACAGCTTACTTACAGTGAATGTGAAGATGCTGAGCTGTTTAGTGTCCTATTCTCAATGTATGTTTCTCGGTGTTGGCGTCTCTATTTTCGAAACGACGAGTCGTGTGGTTGGTTAAGATGTAGGTCTATGTACCTTAGATGCTGGTAGTTGCCTCACGAGTACTCAACATAAACATAGGACTAGTCGGTCAATCTGTTAAGTGGTGGCCATATTGAAAGGTTGAAGTATCTATCGCCTCTGTGTGATGAAAATTCCCAACCCTCTTCACAATTTGAATATGTTTATGTACCAACGAGCTTTACAATGTAAATACAATTATTACAGCCATTGTAATTCATGTACCAACGAACAGATAAAAACAAACAGATCAAGAAAAAGTCATCAAAGTCAAATCACAAGTAACAAGCATGTTCCATGCGCTCATTCATTCCATGCGGCTACAAGGATTCGAGTTTCATGATCCAAAAGTTCTCTCGTTGTAGTAAATATTTGTTATTATCTCATTCTTCCATTTTGTTGATATATTTCGCAAAAAGACTGACCGCAACAACAACTTACATTACAGCAGTTTTCATCAGTCATCACTAAAACAAAATCTACCGGTATCTCAAATGCTGAAGGTAAAAAGAATCACATCCAACCCTGAGAAAACCATTGAACGCATAGAAGAAATGTCACAAAGGTTCACCGAGAGAGGATTTCTACTATCGACATTGGAGTTAGCAAAACAACGTAGCCACACAACCTCCCGGTCAGACCTGCTAAAGAACACCGTTAAACCTGAAAATACCCGTATGGTGGTAGTGTCCAGATTCTCAACGTTGAGTAACACATACAAAAGAATAATCAAACGACATTGGCCAATGTTGACAATAGAACCAGACTTCAATACAGTGTTTTCACAACCACCATTATTTATACACACCAGAAGCAAAAATCTGGGAGAAATCTTGAAGCATCAACATAGTGATACCCCGATACCAAATGGAACACAACGATGTTTGAATTGCAATAACGTGATACAAGGAACCAACACATCACATCCGAGAAAAGGTTATAACATTAAACTACGCGTCACAGCTGCATGTGACACATCAAACATCATATATATGCTAAAGTGCCCATGTGGAAAAGTATATGTGGGCAAAACAGAACGTAAGGTAAAAACAAAATTAAATATTCGGACCAACAACATGAAATCCACAGTAACAACACATTTTCTGGAACAAATTTACTACAACAAGAGAACTTTTGGATCATGAAACTCGAATCCTTGAAGCCGCATGGAATGAATGAATGCATGGAATATGCTTGTTACTTATGATTTGACTTTGATTACTTTTTCTTGATCTGTTCATTTTTATCTGTTCGTTGGTACATGAATTACAATGGCTGTAATAATTGTATTTACACCATAAAGCTCGTTGGTACATAAACATATTCAAATTCTGAAGAGGGATGGGAATTTTCATCACACAGAGGCGATAGATACTTCAACCTTTCAATATGGCAACCACTTAACAGATTGACCGGCTAGTCCTATTTTTATGTTGATTACACGTGATGCAACTACCAGCATCTAAGTTACGTAGTCCTACATCTTTTATCAACCACACGACTCGTTGTTTCGAAAATAGAGACGCCGACACCGAGAAACATACATTGAGAATAGGACACTAAATGGCTCAGCATTTTCACATTCACTGTAAGTAAGCTGTAATCAGCGCTAAGTCCTGCTGTGCTAAAATGCTTACTCAAACGCCATTCTCTTTTCCTAAATTAAAGGCATTAGAGGAACCAACACAGAAATACCGTGAGTAATCATGAGTTTACAACGGGTTTGATCGGCACAGTTTTAATAATAATCTTGTGACACGAGCACGCGCTGATAAAAATCAACACGCAACACCGACTCATGTTAGAAATACACTTGACAAAAATAATACCACACGTGTTACAAAAACGCCTAATAACCACAATTTTGAATGTTTTAAAACCTCAAGCACCACACACATTATTTAGTAGACATAGTCAATCACCAAGAAACGATAAAACTGGGGATAATGTTCAACCTTGATGGTAGAGTTAATCCTCTGATTAGTATGTGTGCTATGATCATTTTTCAGTAATGCTCCCTGAAGAAGGGCGGGTAGCCCGAAATACATTGGAGCCAAAAGAAGGTGTGTAGAGAAATGATGTTTAACAAATGATTATTACAAAACAGCAAGAGAGAAAGGGTAAGGAATTAAGGAACCACTCTTATTCCCCTTGGGTCAAATATAAACAAAACAAAAAAAGAGTGTGTCCTAAACAAAGAGGAAAGATGTCAGAAAAAGGAGTCACTACAGAATAGTAAAAGAACCCTCACTCACCGACCTAGTCGGTGACATGCTTCATCATAGGGTCCCCACCAGAGATACTAAATGTATCTCTGGTGTGCTACAACGCTTTAATTATAGCGGAGCGTATTGTGAATCCAATGTGTCAAGTGAAAAATGTGGTGAAATTTAAAAGGGAGGGGGCCTTTATCCACTCAATAATTTTAATTTGCGAAATTAAAGGCTCCTATTTAAAAACAGGTGAAAATGGATGTCCCTAACTGGAATTAATTTGACCAGTTACATCCAAACAAAGGGCATGTGGTCAACATGTTTCAGCTTCTAATATTTGTTTTTTGGCGAAGCTTTTGTCAGGACCTAAAGAAAAACACCACGGCGGTATAAGCACGCTAAGGCTTATCCTAACCTGTGGCGTTTGTTGTGTACCATAACCCACGGTTTGTGCAGAAACCTTCAAGTATTTCTCGAGAGGTCACAAAGTACTACAAAGAGGTAGACTCTGCTCCTTAAGTACTGCCGGGTAGCGGGAGCCTCATCAAAATTTAGCAGAGGATCAACCGCTGGCCTTTCCACCTAGGAGGTCCCAGCAACAAATGATGACATGAAGATAATGTCTAACTTAAAAACATCAAAAGGAAAATAAATAAAGTTAAGAATTACGACATGAGTCAGCACTCATTTGTGAAGCGAAACAACGCAAACTAACAAATCCTCTCCTAGGATATAAGTAGTGCCCAGGGGGACTCAACCAATTGAATTTGGAAGCGCAACAAGGTATTCATTACATTGGCGTTCTTGAACAGAACACGCCACCCCAGGAGCACACGATAAACTTTTGAACCATTAAAACATTTTTATCTGAAATTGGTTGCACGCGGGCCATCAAGCAGTTAAGGATTTTAAGAAAATTGTGAGGGTAGATGTTACTATTCCTGTTCAGAAAGATGAGGAATCACCTCCTGGGGGTAACTCCACTTTACATAATGACTATCGAGCATGGATTAAATTCATGTTTATGGTCAAAACCATGGATGAGAATCACAGAGGATGAGGGTGAATTATGTTTCCTAGATATGGGACCGTTCACACCAGGATTCAGAATCATTTGAGGGGAAAATTATCGGGAATGAAGCCACCACCTCGACCTATGCAATGTGAAGCTTTACAGATCTGGGAAAAGGTTGCAAGATTGAAGGAAAAGGAAAAATACCAGAGGAGAACAAGTAGAGCAATGAAAAGTATGCTAATGGTCTATGGGATGAAGAACTGTGTAGGTGGAGGGAAGGAACTATTGAGGGAACCAGATTGTATCCAGTTATTACATAAGGAAGTAAGGAGAAGATTGCAGCTGAGTGTGAAGGGGAGGATTCAGACACTGATTTGGGAGATGCGATATTAGAGGGAATTCTGTCATACCGACCACCTCCTGTAACCTATACAATCCAGGAGAGATAAGTATTAGTACCAGTCAGGCTGTGGATACTGCTCCAGTACTTACTTAATCTATTGAACGACTTTTACAGGAATTGCTCTAGCAGTATTGAGGCGACCAATGCTATGGTCCCAATTGACACTGAGTTAGTTGTGTCACCTCTTGTGCCTATTGTACCACCCAAAATTGAGAAAAGCCCAGAGGCAACGACAACTTCAGTTGTTGAGGTGCCGGCAATCCAGAATTCTGTTAGTGTAGTGGAGACCTCAACAGAATTTTCAAGCCAATTAATTGGAGACAGAGGTTTACTAGCTTGGATTGAAGAACTGACTAGGGAAAGAAGGGCAGAGTTTACAGAACCTTCGAAGGATATAGAAATCAAAAAGGACAAACCTCTAAACATTTCAAAATTAAAAGTTGATCTTGAGGAATTAATTGGAAGATGCATGGATTTTGATCATTTGGATCAATATGAGATACCTGTACTTACCTATTTATGTAAAAAGATTACTCAAAGAGAAGCCACAAAACACAATTACTTGGCAAGAGTGGCAAGGAAATATGATGTGGATCTTACAAATAATGGGAGTTCACATTGAAATTACAGGGTTGAATTAGATGACCAAACAATTGAAAATTTGAGGGTTGCAGGTATTCAAGTATATATTATGGAATTGATTAAGTGCAGTCGCAGATGGAAGAATGTTGAAAAACTAGAACTTAGAAGGGCCTGAAAAAATGAAAAGAAAATGAAGGAAACCGTGGGAAAGCAGGATGAAGTGAGAGAAGTGACAGAATATCCATTAAGGATAGTAGTTGGAGGTGCTTATGTTTATGCTCCATGGAATAGAGGTGATTTGACTGCATTTACAAACAATTTTCCAAAGCTGAGAGGCAAGCCAGTACAGTGGTATGATCAGGTGGAAAGGTTTATCAAGATTTCGAAAGTGTTGTGGAAAGAACTGGATACATTCTTTGACAGTGTGTTTCAAGCAGATTTGTGGTCAGAGTGTAAGATATATGTACAGTGGCGGAAGGCTGAGCCCCAGAGAAAAAAAGAAAGGGTGCTCTGTCACCTATGGTAATGGAAAAATATGAAGCTGTGATACATTTTCTGAATGGGAAAATTCCTCCAAAAGGTATTTATTGGTTAAAAATTAGAAGAACGACCCAGGAGCCGAAAGAAACGGTTTATGAGTATTATGAAAGGTTTTTGAAGGTTTTCAAACAGCACAGTGGAAGTATATTTCCTGAAGTGAAGGATATAGGGTTTTTTGTGTCACAATTCGTTTTGGGGTGAAGCCTGATATTAGTTCGCACATTACGCAAAATGTAATCGGCAGGCACACAAAATTAGTTGATGAGATCCTGCGTTATGCAAAATATTGCAGTGACGAATTGGACATGAAGCAGAGGAATAAAGGAGAACTTATGTTGGGTCAGACAAAATTATCTCAGAAAGGGTTTCAACGTCTGTTGTTGGCTGGAGGTCAGGATATGATGCAGGGAGTTGTTGCTCTACAAGCTGGGTTTGCAGCGAATCCAAATACAATGCAAATCTCCTGTGAAAGAGGTAAAGATGTTTCCGCAGGTGTGGAATCTGGATCAAATGTTTCTGCTTTGAAGAAAGTCACATCCTGCCACATTCGCAATAGGGTGGGGCATTGGAAATGAGAATGTTGGTTTAATCCTGAAAATATTGCAGAACAAACTCAAAATTCACAGGGAATGATAGGTCGGAGAATGCAGATACAACAAATGCAAAATGCACTGCAGAGTCAAAACCAAATGATACCAATTACACTAGGTCAAATAGGGAATTCCAGAATGAATATAAAGAAATTACTAACGTCAAACCTGAATCCAAATCAAAATGCAATGTCACAAATTCAAAATTTGAATTAGGATGTGTTAGGACAATTTATTTTGTATGAATTGGATGAGTTCAGTTCTGACAATTCACAATGTCGGTGCCTGAGAGAGGAAGAGGATTGTGTACTTGGCGCAGCCCTAGAGGTAAACCAAAGTGACCCATGTGTAGATGCTAATGTCTATGGTCATGATACGCCATTTCTGATTGATACAGGGGCTAACCGATCCACCGTTAGAACACTGTAAGTTCCAGATTTACCTCTCTAGGGAAGACCAACCCAAGTAGTTGGAGTCACAATTAAAGAGATGTCAAATCCGATCTCAGAAGAAGTTCCAGCTAGAATAGGGACATTTGAAGAAAAACAAACATTTTTGGTTTGTGATTAAAACCCAGTGAATCTGTTGGGAAGAGACTTGCTATGGAAGCTAAATTGCACATTCTACTGTACTTTGGATTTCAGGCTCATGACGAGGATGTTGATTTTAAATTGATTAAACAAAATGTTAAAACAGAAATGTTTACCTTGCTAACTGTTGCTGAATTGACTGAAGATCTCAGAGCTATTTTAAATGCTGGAGTCTGGGATTTTACAAGAAAAGATATTGGACTTATAACAGGTGCAGATCCAGTACTTGTCCAATTAAAGCCAAACACATTTGTTCCTACAAAGTCACCTTACTCATTTTCTGCTGAGAAAATTGATGGAATACAACCTATAATTGAAGTCATGCTCCAGAAAGGCATTTTGGGAGAATTAATTGGCAGTCCATGTAATTGGCCTATAATGGGTATCCAAAAGAATAATGAAACAGAATAGTGCAGGATTTGAGAAAGATTACCTAAATTGTGGTGCCTTGTTGTACTATTGTGCCAAATCCTGCTACTGTGCTTTTCCCAATTCCTTGTACTGCAGAATGGTTTACATCATTGATTTGTGTCAGGCTTCCTTCTTAGTGCCCCTGCTTGAAATAGCCAGCTCCTATTTCCATTTGTGTTTCAACAGAGAACAATTACGTGGTGTGGTATCCCTCAAGGGTATACAGAGAGTCCTTTTATTTTTAATCACATTCTAAAGAAAAATCCTGAGTCCCTGCAAATGCCACATGACTCAGCTTCAATCCAGTAAATTGATGATGTGCTGGTAGCTTGGGATACACAAGAAGCTTGAAAAAATGATACCATTGCATTATTGAATCACCTGGCAGAAAATGGACACAAGATATCTCCAGGTAAACTGCAGTACTGTCAAAAAGAAGTTCATTATCTGGGATACATTATCATGAAAGAAGTCAGGAAGGTGTCTCCAGAAAGAGTGGAAGCCATTTTACAAATGAATCCAACACGAATGAAGACAGAAGTCAGAATGTTTTAGGGAATGGTTGGCTATTGTCAACAATGGATATCAAATGTTTCTTTAACAGCAAAGCCCCTACTGAGGCTGACACACTGGGGTGTGGCTGATTAAATCCCTTGAAACAATGAATGCACCAAAGACTTTCTAGAGCTGAAAGATAAATTGTGTTATGCCTCAACTCTAGGAATTCCAAATTATACAACAGAAAGTACTTTATTTTGCAGTGAAAATGATGGGTGAACACTCTGAGTGATAACACAGATACATTAAGAAGCCCAAAGACCTGTGGCTTATTTCTCTACTACCCTTGACCCTGTAGCATCAGGAATCCTTGAAGGCATTGGCTGCAGTAAATGCTAGTCTGGAAAAGAGTAAAAATATAGTAATGGAACATCCTTTTGTAGGGATGGTTCCCACTTTGCTGCTTACCAGAAACACAATATCGGACACAAAAGAGACTCAGCATTTACGAACATAGCCTGCTTGCACTAGATAATTTCACAATCACACATTGTAATGTGGCAAATGTTTCGAACCTACTGCCTGTGACTGAACCAGAAGACAAAAATGACGATTTTAATCAGGATTGCCTAAGTGTCAGCAAACTATGCATCAAACCACATCCAGATACTATAGATGAACCTACAATTGAGTCTGATCATGTCATATTTGTTGATGGTTAATGCCTGTGAAGTAATGATGCTGGAGTCAAGCTATCCTGGCTGATGACGGCTGATAGCCAGAAACCGGTCCTAGGATGCTTGATTCCGGTCCAGTGAAGACATGGCTTGGCAGTTCGGGCTGGACTGTTCTCATGAGGCACAGGGTCAAGACTGATTTGCATATGGCCATGTCTAAACTGGGGTGGTGTAGTGGGCAAAAGAACGATGGATTTAACCCAGATCTCTTGACTGGGGGAGAATGTATGCATTGTCAGCATTCCGTCCATCATTTGTTTGTTGTAACGCTGTGAAGTAATGATGGCAAATTGAGAGCAGCATTTGCCGTTTGCACCATAAATTATGGGGCAGATCTACAAGAAACTAACGCAGCGCGGTGCCGCAAGTCATTTTGCTGCACCGTGCTGCATTAGTTTTGAAGCACAGGGATGCAACATATTTACAACAATATGTCGTATCTCTGTGCTTCCCCCTGCACTGGCGCACAAACTGCTGCCCTGCGCTGGTGCAGGCACCCTTGCACCATGATGTAATGTCTTTCCGGCTGCCTCTGCTGATCTGCACCCCTCCACACTCCAGATGTCCTCCCCAAACCAAAACAAAACCCACTGAATCCCCCCACACCTTTACAACTGAACCCCACCTTATTCTTCTAACAGACTCTTACTAACATTGAGCGAAATCTCTCAACCGTGTCCTCCAAACTCTCACGACTTAGAGAGGACTACAACGCCCTCAAATCCCAAGTCCTCCCTAAGCACCATGACCACCCCTGTGCCTACGCCCGAAACATTTCCAGACACAACATGCGGAGATCTACAACCCTCTGCAACCGATCTCTTAGGCCTCTCCGCACTGTGAGCGACTTATCCTCTTCAGGCCTCAGGGACCTCTGTAATTCCTACCTTCCTAATCCGTCGGTTTCTGACCTTCCCCTCCCACATACCAATATCCCAGTGATTGTGGGTGTTAACAGAATCCCCCCGCACACATCTCTCCTAGACCCCCAGCTCAACTCACCACCATCCACCGATGTAATCCTACACTAGACAACCCTAATCCCCTCTCGTGCATGCTTGTGAACTGCCGCTCGGCGGTCCGACATGCAACTGAATTAGCAGAAACCATCCTCAGTGAAGATATTGACATTGCCTGCCTGACAAAAACCTGGCTCAACGACCACTCGATGGCTTTTCTGGACCTACTCATCCCACCCGGCTTCTCTATCCTTAGAAAAACCAGGTCTAAAATACAAGGTGGCGGTCTCGCTACAATCTAAAAAAATTATCTCCTTCTCTCCTTTTTAAATGACTCTGACCACCTAACCTTTGAATATCTTGGCGCCGAACTCACGACACAGGGCTCGCCCCCATCCAACTACATAACATCTACCACCCCCCGGGTGAACCTCTTCTCTTTGCCAAAGAACTATCCAACTTCATTACACAATCCTCTCTTTCTGACTGAAAAAATATCTTCCTAGGAGATTTTAACATTCATTGGAATAATGTTGAGAATCCCACAGTCTTGCATCTTACCAACCTCCTAGAGGTTAATGACCTCAAACAACTATGTCAACATCCAACCCACATCACAGGAGCCACTCTAGATGCCATCATTTCTAACAACGCCCTTACCTCCCATTCCATAATAACCCCCACCAACTGCTCTGACCAGCACCTCATTCTTTTTAAGATTGTAACAAATCCCCCTCTCCCCCATTTAAAAAGCACCAAACCCTCACAATGGACCAGAAATCTTAGTCAAATCCCCACCAATGTACTTAAATCTAAACTCCAAACCCAACTCCTTCTCACCCCTCTCTACCACAATGCCAACGAGCTCACTGAACATTTCAACAAGACTGTCAAGGATGTGTTGGACCAATTAGCCCCTTCTAAACTAAAAAAACAAAGAAACATCCCTTCCAAATCTTTGTTTAACACCGACCTAAACAATGAAAGATGGTCTCTTAGACTAACTAAAAGAACATGGAGACAACACCCCTCTCCCTCCCATCTAGCCCTCCTCAGATTCGCTAGATCGAAATACAAGAAACACATTTTCCAGGAAAAGGCCATCTTCTTTTCATCACAACTTGATTGTGCCAAAAATAGGCCCAGAGAACTGTTAAATATTGTAAGAAAACAAACATCATCCTCTCCCCCTGAACTGATTGCCTCAACAGAGAGATGTGAAGAAATTGCTAACTCTCCTCTGGGATAAAATCACCAAAAGCGAGCAATCCTTATTCCAACCCTTGACTCGCCCTCCCATCAACCTGCTGCTTATGTCTTCTTAGACCCCTCACCCTTGCTGACCCCTCCCTCTCACCCCAACCCCCCAAACTCACTATCCCGTTTCAATCTCTCCTGAATCCAACCCCTCCAACATTCCTTTGAAAAATAATGCCTCCTGGCAAAACTTTCATCCTGTAATGGAACACGAAGTCCTCAACATCATCTCCAAGCTTAAGCCGACTTCGCACTGCAACGAACCTCTCCGTTCCAGCCTTGTCTAAGATCTCAAACACATCATTGCCCCTTACTGGACCTCTATAATTAACTCCTCCTTCGCTACGGGGTGTGTTCCCAACTCTCTCCAGCTCAGTCAAATCACGCCCATCCTCAAAAACCCATCTGCTGACCCTAACGACCCTAACAACTTTCGCCCCATATCGAACCTCCCACTTCTATCTAAAGTCCTAGAAAAATGTGCCCTATGACAAATTGACAACCACATCTACAATTTTAACCTACTTGACTTGTTACAATCCGGTTTCAGAAAAGGATGCAGCACAGAAACTGCCATGCTAAATATTGTTGATGACCTCCACCGGCTCCTTGACAATGGTGAGTCCTGCCTACTCATTCTACTCAACCTCTCTGCTACCTTCGATACAGTTAAGCACTTCGGCCTACTTAACCCACTCCAAGCACACTTTGACATCAACGGTCTTGTCCTTGAATGGTTCTCCTCCTATCTCCAACACAGAACCCAACAAATCGAAATCAAGGACTGGCTCTCCAACCCCACTCCAGTCTCCCTAGGCGTCCCACTGGGCTCCATTCTCTCTCCCTCCCTCTTCAACCTCTTTATGGAACCCCTTACCCTCATTCTGAAACAATCAGGAATTAACTACCATCTCTACGTGGATGACACCCAACTGTACTACAAGATCAAATCCCATGCCGATATTATTCACCTAAACAACACACTGAGTAAGATCCAATACTGGTTCTTCTCCAACCACCTCAAACTTAACCCTAATAAAACTTAAATCGTTCTCTTCTCGCCCAAAAACAACAAGCTCCCCATCCAAGGCTAGCTCTCTGACCTCAATGCCCTTAACTGCTCGCTCTCCTTTATCTAACTCAGCAAAATCACATGGCTTCAAAATCGACAACAAACTCACTCCTAATAACCACATCAAAAACTCGGCAAAAGGAGCTCTCCGCACTCTCCGCCATCTCAAAAACCTCAAACCCTTCATTCCTTCCGACGACTTGAAATGGGTCGTCCAATCCTTAGTCCTCTTGAAAATCGACTATGGTATCCTCACCAGAACTCGCAAAACACACCTTGCCCCCCTCAGATCTGTGCTCAACTCAGCCGCCAGGCTAATCAACGACTGCAAACGTTTTGACCATATCTCCCCAGCACTCAAGGCCCTAAATTGGTTATTGGTTGAGGGAAGATCCGCATAACACACAAAGCCCTTCACCAACAAACCCCGTTATATCTCTCCAACAAACTCGAAAAAGCAGGCTGCTCCCGTCAGATGAGAAGCTCAAATGCTCTTCTCCTCATCCCCCCCCTGTCAAAAAGGAACACCACACAATCTTGTTCCTTCTCCGGGAAATACCCGATCATCTGGAATGCCCTCTCCAGAGACCTACGCTGCAACCCCTCTTACCTCAGATTTAAAAAAGACAATAAATCCCACCTTCTCACCAAAAACTGGGGCCCTTAACCTCACCGCTGACCCTTTATCCAATCCCCCTGACACCTCTTCTACTTCCTTTCTGCTCGACTCTTCTTTCCTCCCCTCCATCTCTCTCCTTGATTTACTCTCCACTCTAACCAACCCCCCCTAGTCCCGACCCATACCCCTAGCTCCTCCTTAATCTCCCTCTGATTCGTTACTTGCCTTCCCCTCAATTTTGCCCTCTCCCATCCTACATCACTCTCTTATCTCTTCCCCACTTAACAGCCCCAAATTCTTCCTCTCCCCGCTTCTAAAAAGGAGCCGAACTTTGTGTCTCTGTCAATGTATAAAAGTGTATACTGTCCCATGTAAATTACCCTTCTTTTTGTTCCTTTGGCAATGTATTACTGTTTTTCATGTTAACTGTTTGTCCTGACAATTTTCTCCTCATGGCAACAAATTTTAGTCTATTTTCTTACTTAAGAATTGCTTTTAATCTGCCCTGTCTGTGTATCTTGCCCAATTGAATCAACTGTAACTGACTGGATTGATTAATGCTCATGTAAAGCACTCTGATACCCTCATTCTGACCGTTCAGCCTTCCAGAGTCTTTTCCCGCCGCTGCCTCCCTGCGGCCCCGCCCCCCTCCAACCCATTGGCCGCCCCGCTCCCGCCACCCAGCTGCTCCTCCCTCCGGCTCCTTACTTAAGGGGATCATAGGGGACTGCACAGTGTGACCGTTCAGCCTTCCACAGGCTAGGTCGCCTCACTTCCTTCCTGCCACCACTCCTACGTGCCGTCCAGTTGCCGCTCCAGTTGCCGCTCCCTGCCACAGCCTTCCCGCCTTTTCCGCCGCCCTCGCTGCATTGCCAGAGTCTTTTCCCGCCGCTGCCTCCCTGCGGCCCCGCCCCCTCCAACCCATTGGCCGCCCCGCTCCCGCCACCCAGCTGCTCCTCCCTCCCGGCTCCTTACTTATGATGCCCTCAGAGCGACCGCGCAGCGGACGCGCGCAGCGGGCTCGCCTTATGTGCGCCGAAGGTAAGCCCATCTGCGCCCAGTGCCAGGCCCCCTGGTCCACACCGTCACCAGCACACCCGCTACACTTACGACGCCCCAACCCTCCTCGCACTCAACGCCGAACAAAACACCACCTGCTACCGAGCCACCCCGCGACGCACTCACGGACCCTTCACCTGCCTAGCCTGCTGCTTCACCGGCCTCCGTACAAGCATCGCACCAGCCAAACCGAGCCCCAGCAACAACCATCTGATGTGCATCCTGCTCAACACCCGCTCCATCCACAGACATGCCATCGAACTCTGGAACCTCCTCGACTCGACTTCACCAGATATCGCCTTCCTGACGGAAACCTGGATGAACGCCTCCTCAACGCCCGACGTAGCCATCGCCATCCCGGATGGCTACAAGATCACCAGGAGGGACCGTGCCAACCAGACGGGAGGAGGCATCGCCATCGTCCACAAGAACGCCATCCGCATCACGACCAACTCCGATGACACCTTCACCTCCGCCGATCACCTCCACTTCCAGGTACACATCGACCCCAAGACCACGCTCAAAGGCACCCTCGTCTACAGACCACCGGGACCTCGCACACAATTCAGCGAAGACATCACTGACCTCGTCAGCCCGCACGCCATCAACTCCACCGACTACATCCTCCTGGGAGACCTCAACTTCCACCTGGAGAACAACAAAGATCGCAACACCACCGCAATGCTGGACAACCTTGCCAAACTCGGACTCAAGCAACTGGTAACCACCCCCACCCACTACGCCGGCCACACGCTTGACCCAGTATTCTCTTCTAGCAAGTACGTCACCTTCAGCCACTCCACCAAACTCCAATGGACTGACCACAGCTGCGTCCACTTCAGCTTCAGAAAGACGACGACCCGCCACCACCCACAACAGGCCCCTCGCAGGAGCTGGAACAAAATCACCGACGACCAGCTCACCGCCGCCCTCAACCAGAACCCCCCACCAGCTCAACGGACCCCAACGAAGCCGCCAATAACCTCACACAATGGATCACACACTGCGCAGACGTCCTCGCACCACTCAAGAACCCCCCCAGCAGACAAGGCAGCAAGAAAGCCTCCTGGTTCACCGACGAACTCAACACCTCCAAGAAAAACTGCCGCTCCCTGGAGAACACCTGGCGCTCCAACCAGACCACAGACAACTTGTCGGCCCTCAAACACGCCACCCGCAAACACCACCAACTGATCCGCGCCACGAAGAAGACAGCTTTCAAGGAACGCTTGGACAACAACACCCACAACAGCAAGGAACTCTTCAACATCGTCACAGAGCTCTCCAACCCCGACGCCGGAAACAATGACATCACCCCCTCGCAAGACCTCTGCGACTCACTCGCCGCCTTCTTCCACGACAAGATCGCCAACATACACAGCAGCTTCGGCCCACCAACCACGAACCCCACCACCGCACCGATGCCCTCCACCGCCACCCTCCGCACCTGGACCCCGGTCAACATCGAAGACACCACCCGCACGATGAACACTATCCACTCCGGATCCCCCACGGACCCCTGTCCACACCACATCTACAACAAGGCCGACCGCATCATCGCACCTCACCTCCACGACATCATCAACGCCTCCTTCAACACCGCCACCTTCCCAGAATGCTGGAAACACGCCGAGATCACCGCCCTACTGAAGAAACCATCAGCAGACCCCACCGACCTCAAGAACTTCCGCCCCATCTCGCTCCTCCCGTTTCCTGCCAAAGTCATCGAGAAGACAGTCAACAGACAGCTTGCCGCCTTCCTCGAGACGAACGGATCCCTCGACCACTCGCAGTCCGGCTTCCGAGCCAACCACTGCACAGAGACCGCCCTCATCGCAGCCACAGATGACATCAGATCCCTACTGGACAACGGAGAAACAGCGGCCCTCATCCTCCTGGACCTCTCCGCGGCGTTTGACACCGTCTGCCACCGCACCCTGGTACAACGCCTGAACAACACCGGAATCCAGAAGAAGGCCCTGGAGTGGATCATCTCGTTCCTCGCCGGAAGAACCCTGAGAGTCCGCCTCCCCCCGTTCTGGTCAGCGTCCACCGAAGTCATCTGCGGTGTACCTCAGGGGTCATCACTCAGCCCCACCCTCTTCAACGTCTACATGAGCCCCCTCGCAGCCATCGCACGCCAACACAACCTCAAGATCATCACCTACGCCGACGACACCCAGCTGATCCTCTCCCTCACCAACGACCCAGACACCGCCAGAGCCAGCCTACACGAAGGGATGAAAGACGTCGCCGAATGGATGAAGAACAGCCGCCTGAAACTGAACTCAGACAAGACGGAGGTCCTCATCCTGGGATCATCACCCTCCACCTGGGACGACTCCTGGTGGCCCCCTGCCCTGGGCGCCACCCCCAAACCAACAGAACACGCACGCAACCTGAGCTTCATCCTAGACTCCTCCCTCTCGATGACCAGACAAGTCAACGCTGTCGCGTCTTCATGTTTCAACACCCTGCGCATGCTTCGAAAGATCTTCCGGTGGATCCCCACCGAGACCAGGAAGACGGTCACCCAGGCCTTCGTCACCAGCCGGCTGGACTACGGGAATGCCCTCTACGCCGGCACCACCGCCAAACTCCAGATGAAACTCCAACAAATCCAGAATGCCTCAGCACGACTCGTCATGGACATCCCCCGACACAGCCACATCACCGGACACCTGAGAAACCTGCACTGGCTCCCCGTCAACAAGAGGATCACGTTCAGACTCCTCACCCACGCACACAAAGCCCTCCACGACCTGGGCCCCAAGCTCCTCAACAACCGCCTGACCTTCCACAAACCCACCCGCCAGCTCCGCTCCGCCAGCCTCGCCCTCGCCGCCGTACCTCGCATCCGAAGAGCCACCGCCGGAGGAAGATCCTTCTCCTACCTGGCAGCCAAGACTTGGAACTCCCTCCCCATTCACCTCCGGACAACCCAGGACCATCTCGCATTCAGGAAGCAACTCAAGACCTGGCTGTTCGAGCAGTGACATCCACCCCCCCCCAGCGCCTTGAGACCCTCCGGGTGAGTAGCACGCTATACAAATGCCACTGATTGATTGATACCTCTGGGTCTTGCCAGCGCTATATAAAACTTTTCAAATAAATAAATAAAGGATGCCTGAGTCGTGTGGACATTGTTTTTGTGCAGGAAGGGGCACCTTCCTGCACAAAAACAATCAATTGAGGTGATTTCCTCTTTCAATGTGTGCTGTAGAATGCAACATGCATTGAAAGAGGAGAAAAACAAGGAGAAATTAAAACATTTCTCCTCGGTGCACCTCGCCGCAGCATTTTGACGCATTTCCAGATTTACGATTTCTCGCCAATCTGGAAATGCATTAGTGAACCTGGGTGTTGCGTGGGAACACCCACAGCAACACACATGTTACGCCCCTAACACGCAAAGTGTTGCGTAAACAGGGGCTATATTTACAAGCACAGGTCAAGTCATGCAGGGTGACTTTACCTGTTCTTGTAAATATCACTTAGCAGGCTGTGCCACTGGTGCGTCACACAACATGATGCACCAGTGGCGCAAGGGGCTTGTAAATCGGCCCCTTTGTGACTGAAGCTTCCTACCTTCAATCTGTTTTCCTCGCTCAAGTTGATGAATTAATTGCCCTTACCCGAGCTTGCAGTTGCTCAATTGGGAGCCATCATCTTTACAGACAGCCAACATGGTTTCAGTGTAGTTCATGATTTTGGGCAATTATGGATGCAGGGAGGGTTTTGACTTCCACAGGATCAACTATACGCAATGGGCAAAGTGTGAAGGAGTTGCTTGAAGCATTGCAGTTGCCCAAAGAAATTGCTGCGGTATAGTGTTGACTTCCACCGGATCAACTATACGCAATGGGCAAAATGTGAAGGATTTGCTTGAAGCATTGAAGTTGCCCAAAGAAATTGCTGCGGTATAGTGCCCAAGGAATCAAACAGGCAGCGGATACTTTGTCACAGGCAACAGATATGCTGACTCTGTAGCAAGGTCCTGTTCCTTTTTAGCATGCACAATTAATAGAGGAATCAAAGTGAATGATAGTTTCAGTTGCAAACCTGATGAAAAAAGTACTTTCACAATGATGATGGAAATAAATGATACTTTGGAAGAATTAAAGAGAGTAAAGGAAACTGTGACAGAAGCTGAACAAAGTGGATGAACCAGAGCGGGCTGTACAAAAAATGCAAATTACATTTGGTTGTCAAAAGATGGGAGACCAGTGTTGCCCGACAGCTTGTTATTTCCAAGGGTTAGGCATTACTATAGATACACACATTTAGGGAGAGATGTGATGTGAGGCTTTTCAGACACAGCTGGTCTAATCCAAAATTTAGAGTGATTGCAGATGAAAACTGTAGGAGATGTGTCACATGTCAACCACTGAATGTAGGGAAAATACACTAGTCAGAAGCACACACCTAGGAAGATCAGGTGGTTCTTTCAACAGGCTATTTTGTGTGGTTCTTATAAAACCTATATAGGATCTGCGCATTTAGACAACATACACTGAAGGTTTGGTGCCAGATGGATTCTAAACACCCGTACCGAGTATGTTAGCCTGTATACCAGCTAGCTCACAGTGCCACTAGAAACCCCTCTTACCAAGGAGAGAATAGTTCTTGGCAACTATTGAACATGACAACCCTGATCGCTCAGGACCGTGGAAACAGTGCAGCACTTTTTGCTCAGTCACTTGTGCTTAGTTCGTCTCAGAGAGATACACAGAATAAACGGTGTGGATGTTTCTCAATAAGCATTTCTTGAACAGTCATCATTCTAGTGTTGTCATTCTAGTGCTGAAACAACCACTAGACAGAAACAGCTATAAATGATTAGAAGCACTAGGAAAGTAAAAGGATGGTAGATTTCTACCACTGTGCTAAAACCATGAATACAGGCCGGTATTATAAAATATATGACAGTAAAAATGCGTACTCCTACGATGCAATCCTATCTAGATGTACCTAATTGTAACTAGCATGTGTGTAGGTGTTAAACCAAGAATCCCTCTAGGATAAAGTCAACCCCATTACCTGAAGTGAGAGACTATGGGACCCTGTCTTGGTCTCGAGTTGCACACCCCGCAAGGGATGTCAGACCACTGCGAGCTGAAGTATCTGCATGCAGGCGCCTCAGTGTCTCGCCTCAGTGTGTCGGAATGGAAGTCCTTGTTCTTCTCTCACTATCTCAGCAAGATGTGGAGTTTATATACCCAAAGGTTTCCCCAGGGGTTCTACCTTACAGTGCCATTGTTGGACTTAGAATGACATCAGGAATAAACTGTATACATAGTTATTATGCAGGAGATGGTAGTCCTGCTGAGATTCCAAGAATCCTCATGCATAATGTATGAGGCTTTTACTAGGGAAAATACAGCGTTCTGTGTGCAGTGTTGCATCTAGGCAAAAGGTCAGTCCCCAAGAACTGTTATGTATGTAATGTAGAGGAGAATATCGGTGAAAGTTTAGGACGTTACCTGAGCCTATATTGGGGTACTTATAAGGAATATAAAAGGTACAGATGGATTTTATCAAGATGCCTGCTCAAATTCTGTTCAGATATATCCTTGTGATTATCTGTGTATTCTCCTGATGGGTGGACACCTATCCAACAAGAAGAAATGACAGTCTAACTGTATCAAAACTGTTATCATGAGAAGTCATACCGAGATTCGGAATGACGGTCCTTCTTGAATCAGATAGAGGGACACACTTCAATAACGAAATGATGAACATGCTATGTGCTGCATTACAGATTGAACAAAAGGTACACTGCAGTTACAGACCAGAATAGTTAGGCATAGTTGAACATATGAACGGAACAATAAAGTCCAGATTGGCAAAAGTATGTGCTGCAACATCATTAAAAGCCAGATGCATTACCACTGGTATTGATGAGTGTTCGATTCAGTCCTGATAGGAAGACAGGACTGTCCCCATATGAAAAACTCATGGGACGGTCCATGAGGTTACCTGCTGTTCTAACCAACACCTTAGTGAATAACACTGATGATATGATTAAGGACTACTGCAAAGCCTGTGTTGACGTGGTTCATTCTGTCTCTCATCAGGTGTCAGCTGCCATACCACATCCCCATCAAGAACAGAGCTACAACCTCAATTCCGGAGATTGGGCTGTTGTGAAGAAGCTTGTTTGGAAGACTTGTCTGAGCCCAGATGGAAAGTCCCCTTCCAAATTCCGCTTATGTGTAAAACATCTGTCAAATGTGCTGGAGTTCCAGATTGGATTCATGCCACACATACCAGAAGAGAGAGCGATCCAGGGAAAACGTTGCTGGTCTATGATCCTGAAAGAAGAGCACTCGTGGTTGCATCAACAGTGGAGACACTGATCCGACCTGTAGCACCTGCAGAAGTACAAACAGAAGTACAAGGAGAAGCAAAGGGTGAAGACAAAAGACAAGGGCATGTGCCTAATATAAAGCAAAGTGGGATCGAAGTTTACAGTGGTGAAGAAAGAGAGACTAAAAAACTGAACGGCAAGAAGAATAAAATCCTATTGAGGGAACAAGTTCTAGAACAACAAACTGAGTGGAAAATTCTACTGGTATTTACTCTAGATTAGTGCAAGAATGCACATATGCTTTAAATGTTAAAGATTGCTATGTTTGCGCACATTTGCCAGCTTCAGTTTCAGAAGAAGTCACCTACTATAACCTTCCTATGACTTATGTAATCTCTTGTAACATTTTGATTCCACTAGTGTATAGGTGAAACCTTTTTGAATAGTTTTATTCTAATAATGATTTTGTGCTGTTACATGCTGTCCCTCTAAGGGAAAGCATCAATGTACACGTGCAAAGAAAATCAATGGACACTGCTTGGTATTATTTCTTCCCCATTTTACCTGTAAATACTGTAGAAACCTACAAAAATAGTTTGACATGCCTATAGCATCCAAAAGAAAAAGTTTTCATTATGACCCTAGAGGAAAGGTACATGAACATGACAAAGACTGCTGATCAAAATGGAGATGTGCTAAAAAAATTATGGATGAAAGAGGAGAAGGAAGTCAGGACGAAAATTATATATCCAAAACTTAGACTCGTTAGCCAACTCATGGGGAAAGTTTGCTTTTATAAAAGATAAAAAACACAAATACTAACAAGTTACGTAGGGATTAGTAGTTGTGAATATACTTTTGATATGTTAGAGGGAACTTGGATAATCTTACAGGGAGTCTAAAATGTGATTGTTGTGGTATATTACATATGTGGACAAAATGCTTGCTTTTTACTACCTGCTGACTGGGAGGGAACATGCTATTTAGGCATATTGGGCCAGATTCACAGAACTAACTCAAGATAAAATCCTAAACTTACTACCATTTTGGTATTCACAGAAGGCACTTACTCATTTTGGTATTCACAGAAGGCCCTTACTCATTTTGATATTCACAGAAGTTAGGAGTCCTAACTTGAAGACTCCTAAATGCCTTCTGTGAATACCTAAAGTCTTAAAATTAGGATTTTTCTCAATTTAGGAGTAGTAAAGTTAGGACTCCTAACTTTAGGACTCCTAAATCCCTTCTGTGAATTCCGAAAGTCTTAAAATTAGGATTTTCTCAGTTTATGAGAAGTAAAGTTAGGACTCCTAACTTTAGGACTCCTAAACTGAGAAAAATCCTAATTTTAAGACTTTCGGTATTCACAGAAGGCATTTAGGAGTCCTAACTTTAGGACTCCTAACTTCTGTGAATACCGAAATGAGTAAGTGCCTTCTGTGAATACCAAAATGAGTAAGTGCCTTCTGTGAATATCGAAATGATAGTAAGTTTAGGATTTTGTCTTAAGTTAGTTCTGTGAATCGGGCCCTCCAATTCCAAAATTGTATCATGTTACTAGCATAAACGTTTTATTCCTAGAACCACCAAGCAGACATAAATGCAATGCAATAAACGGAGCTTCTTTCGTGGGAGATAAATTTGGAGTAGTAATACCACCAGTTAGGATAATACTAAATGATGAAAAGATCAGAACGTTAACCACGTCAGTGGACAAAATGGCAACCAGCACATCTGGAGCTTCACTCCTGATTAACACAGAATGGATTGCTACATGGTCTATGGTTTTACAAGTTCATCTTGCTGTAGACCTCCTTCTGGCCGAGAAAGGGGAAGTCTGCCACATGCTGAAGCTAACTCACTGCTGTTTGTACATACCTGACAAGAGCAGGAAGATTGAAGATTTTCCAAATCTGAGACCTGAGCTACAGGACTTGGAAACACCAAGTCTGTATGACAATTTTGGGAAGGTATTAAATACAATTGGCAACTGGTTCTTGACAGCTGGAAAAGGGATAATAATAGGATTGTGTTTAATATTCCTATATGTCCTATTTCTCAGCTGTAAATATTTATTGTGCAAAAGATAGGATGCTCATCAACACAAATGTGTCAAAAAGGACAAGGGCTTAGTGGGGATAATGAATGACAATTACATGAAAACATTGAAACACTCAAGGGGAATAAAAAGAAAGAGATCGGATACACTTGAGGATGAAACTGCCTTTTAGCTTCAGATTTGAAAGTTAAACCATTTTATAATGAAGATTTACATCATCAAAAGGTAGGGAATTTGGGAGAAATTACCACAAATTTACCTATTTACTGTGTTAGAATCACACTTTAGAATGCCTTAAATGATGCAGAAATATGGACGTTAGGAAAATGACTTATAGGGGAAAGTGTAAGTGCATAAATGTTTAGAATTCTATTAAACAAACTGTAAAAATATATCAGTTATTCACATGTAGGATTGGAAAGTTTTAGAATACTTCCCAAATAAATGCATGTTTTTCTAAAGTTTTGCACCAGGCAACAATTTCCTAATATATTTAATGAGGCCCAAAAGTATTTTCACCTGACTCTTGCTCACAGTTACATGAGTAAGACATGTTGTGCAACTGCCTAGCAGTAGTAACATCTTTTAGAAATGTGCCCACAATAACATTGTGTTCATCCAGCTCCTCACCCAATGTTAGACTATTTTATTAAGAATACAATGAGCTTATTAAAACCACTTACATTAAGTGATGACTTAGAAATGTTATGAATACTGCATCTGAATATCATTGATAGTTAGTTGCTTCACATTTCTGACTAGCTATTGTCTACAAATCGAGCTCCTAGTGCATCTTTTTGTTTAAGGTAAGAGAGTTTTCATGAGAACTTTCCCTCATGTAACAAGTACTGTAGCAATTGTATTGAACGTGATGACTGGAGTGCAGACCATAGGAATCAGAAGAGAAGATATTGCATGGCCGATGACACCACCATGGGAACTATTCTCAGTGGACAACGAGCAAATCCACCTTCAAAATTATAACCATAGCAAGAAACTCTATTGATGAGTGTTCCTATCTAGTTTAAGGAACTCCTCTCTTTATTACCTTAGCTTTCCAGTGGTCCTGCTGCTGGATTTCTTATCAGCCTTAAGACTCTTCTTTATGGGGAGGTAACTTCATCAGCTATACCTTGAGGTGACTGATTCTGTTTATTTTTGATTTAGTTTGATTGTTTGTGGTCAATGCTACTGCAAGAATTGAACTTTTATTTACAGTTGGTATTGCAGCTGTAGGGCACTCTTCTGAGTTCCCCAACTACTCTTTATGAGAAGTTCATCTTTTATATGCTGTTTTCCAAAAGGACTATTTATGGGTTCTGTTTCGATTAGGTCCTTTAACTATTTTACTGGGTTTCTTTATGGAACACTAAGTAGTTTCTAATTCTGAATTCTAACCAATCTATCTTTTTATACTTTTGTAAACATACTAAACGAAATAAAGATATTAAGAGATTTTAACCTTAATAAAAATAAAGATTTTGGAAACTTTCACCAACCTCTCATCATTGACTAATTGCCAAATCTGAATGTCCATGATGTTTTAATTAAATTTGAAGAAGCTCTAATTCGCCTACGTTGGAAAAGTTCCATTGACCTCTCCAGAGCCGCAAGGATTCTTCATGGCGAGATTTGTAAGTAGGTGTATATGGAAAGATTGAACCATCTTGGTGAGTCCTTGGGCTCATGCAAACTGCATCTGCCTTACAAGAAAAGAAGCAACAGAGGTTACAATGTGTATGGCTAATGTGGTGTAAATCCCAGTCAGCGTAATGTACATAAGCACAATACAGCCAAACATGGGGTACTTTTTCATCAGAAAAATAATGAACTATCCCACATGCAATCTAAACAAATTATTGCTTGTAATAATTCAGTACCTTGATGCAAGTCTTCAAAATAGCCGTGTAAGGGGATAAAAATGGACACGATAGAAAATGCATTTAATTTGCATTTCTTGAATGAATAGTGAGTTTAAACTTAAATGCATGTTTGAACCAATTTGTTCTATTCCGAAATAATAAAGCTGGAATAAAAACGGAACATAATACTTGCCTATGCAGTGAAACCATAGTACATGAGTTTCAGTGTTTGGGTATAGTTACAAGTTAGGTTTTAAGCATTTAAGGGTTTAATTGCGAGCACAGTTGCTTCGCTCTTGCACCACACAAGGTGGTGCAAGAGTGACACATGTCCTAAATGAGATTCATGAAGCCACGCAATGTCCCATGTCATGGGCATGAGTGGCTCCATAAATCTGGAGTAAAGCAATCTAGTGCAAATTTCTGTGCTTCCTTACTCTGCCCTGGGAAGGCATTCCATGGGTGTTGTGTGGGTGTTACCATGCAACTTCCATGTTTTTTGATGCATTCACAGATTTACCGAAACTGGTAAACTAATGAATTCTCCCAAAAGATACACCTTCTCAGGGGAGGTGTAAATAGAGAGAAATGTCTTTATTTCTCTGTCTTAATTCCTCTTTTTATGTGTGCTGCTGCATTCTGCAGCACACATAGAAAGAGGAATATGCCTGTCAGGATTGTTTTTGAGCAGAAAGGTGCCCCTTCTTGAACAAAAACAATCCTGCATGCAATGGAGGCACCCTTGCAGGCACCCTTGCAAGGGTGCCTGCTTTTGCGCTAGGCTGCCAAAAGGGTGCCAGTGCAGTGGAAAGAATGAATGCACCATATTGACTTAAATACAGTGCATTCCTGCTGTACTGCTATGCATTCCTTGCTGTCATGCATAGCAGTACAGCAAGGTGACATACTGCACTGCATTGCATGAAAAGTTTGAAGCCATCCTTATTTTTCAGGAAGCATAGTAGAAACCATTTAGCAACACAACACTTCTATAAATCTTGAGAAAAGTACTAAATTACCAGGCACAGCCTATGTATCATTGTAAATCCTGATTTCAAGTTACTTTTGAATATCACTTCAGATATGATTGATGTCTATTAATGTCTTCTGTGTTTATTTACACAGGAAGTCTATCATTATAATACCCAGCAAGAAGACATTCTTACAGCAGGAGACAGGATGCTGGACTTTCATTCCCTAAATCATTGTTTCCTGGGCCCTTCCACTAAACAATGTAAAATCTCCTTTTACTAAGCAATGTAGCTTCTAAGTGGTAAGCTGTCATTACCTTGAGGGGAGAGGAGGTACATGCGGTACCTTTGCAAGGATCTTGGTAAAGAGGTTAGTGTCTGGGTCTTGTTTGATTCTGATTTCTACCTAGGATTGGTTTAGTTGCAACCCTCTAGAAATGCAGCTTCCCAAAATAACACTAGTCACTTAAGAAGACATGGGGTCTATCTACAAGCATTGCAGATGCAACTCAAAAGAAGAAGCAGTTTTCCTCAACCACTGGTAACTTAAAAAGGTACCAAGCAAGTCAGCTGGTTATTAAGAATGATGGACCATCCTTCAACCAGAACCCCAGATACCATTGAGTAATGTAGAATCAGTACTGTCCACTTGCAAGTGGTGAGGCACAAACCTAAGAGGTACAAAGTTTTGCCTGAGTCAACTCTAAATTGGCATTATTTTGTCCACCTACAGTGGAATTGGGAGTGGTCAACAGGTAACTTAAAAGATAAGGTCGACCTAAAAGTGTGGAAGACACAGTACACTGAAAGATGGAGATCAAAAACCCACCAGGTAACTTAGGGATCTATGAAGTCCTTCTAGAAGTGGCAAAGGTACAATGCACCTTTATATGTATACTGCATCCCAGAACCACCACATTACTCAAGAGCAGGGCGGGTCCAATTAGGAGTGGAAAAGGAGGCAGTAACTGTAAGATGCAGCTTACAATACAAGCAATAGAGTTCACCTAGAACCAGCAAATATTAAACTTACTGGAAGATACAGCTTCATCTAATCCCCTTGAAAATATGATGTCTATGATGCCCATTTAAAAGCAGCAACTGCACAACCCATTGGAACATCCAGCAACCCCCAAAAAACACAACAGATAATGTAAAGATTATGTATGGAGTCCACCTGGAATCTGCAAAAGAGCAAAACACTGGAAGGTAGAGACTCTAAAAAACACCATATATGTGTAGACACCACTTTCCATAAATATCCAGTTGCCTTTATGAATCTCAGAAAGATACAGTTTCTTAAACCAGCCAGGAAGTTAATACTTTGGAATATACCTGGGGACACGTTCCCACAAACCAACTGGTAAAATAAGGTCAATAGGTCCACCTAGAAATATTCTAGGATTATACTAAGATTATCATAATACATTCCACACATACACACACACAAACACACACACACAATGCCCCTATTTGCTTTTTATCTCTTGCTCTTGATGACAATCTTTTGAGCAAAAGTAAGTTCCAGTCCCCAAATTAAACTCTGGTCCAGGCCCAAGTGCCACAGCTACCCCGGTAGTCAAAGCAGGTTAGGTATTTTGTCAGGAAATGTTGATGCCTCCAATTATAAGCTGCATAAACCATTGCTCCCTCAGAACCTAAAGTGGAGGCATCATAATGCAATCCTCTCGCCTCTGTAGGTTCCTGTATCAAATGGCGAGTCCCTGTATCAGATGCATCATCATGACATGTCAAAAAGCCTTAAACTTAAAATGTATACAGGGGACTGCTGAGGTCATGCCACAAGTTTGAAATGATGGACAATAACAAAGTTTGAGGTAGTTAATTCAGCACTAGCAAAGTCCCATTGTTTATTGAGGCAAAATGTGTTGACTGTACTTATCATCTCATTATAAAGTGAAATAAAGAATAATTTTCAATCATATATGGTTCTCTGTATCTTTGTATTTTTTGCTCTAATTACTGGACATTAGTGAACACATACTTTTACTATGTGTAGTTAAATTGATTATATTCTTTGGAGTGCCTTTCTCATCTCTATATGATATGTCTTTAGGGTTTTGGAAGGGTTAACACAGGGGGTGGGGCACTCACTGTTTTTGAACAACTTTTAGTGTGGTGATACACATCACAATTGTTCAAAGCTTTAGCTTTATGGGTATGTTGAAATCCCTGGTGTCTTGTGGTAGTCTGCCCCCGGGGCAGACACTCTCTTGCACCCGTTCTAGGGTGGAACATGACCCAATACCTAGAAGAATCTCCCCACCTCCTTTTGTACCTATTTTTTCCTCAGAATATAGTGGGTTTTGTGCCCCCTGAAGGGGAAGAAGGAAGGGGTACACCCCTCATCTGTCTCACTGATGACAGAAAGACGGTTGTGTCCAGGCTGTAGTGCACACTGATCCTCAGAGGGGCCTCCCCCCAAAAAAAAGAAAAATGTTGGTGCCCAGTGGGTGTTTTGCTCCTCATGGAGCAGATTTGGGGACATACCCCAACCCTACTCTGAGGCCATGCAGAAAGACTCTATAGCCCACTCTAATCTGGTTGCTTGGCCCAATGACTGGGTGGGCTGCTCCAAGCATTTTCTTAATTCATATATGTTTTACATAATGTCTAGTGGGCTTTCTGACCCCTTCTGGAGGGGCATGTTGGGGAAAAAACACACCAGTCCATCCCCAGTATATGGAGATTCTGTAGGCCATTTTGGTGTGAGAGCTTGGCCTGATGCCTGAGGGGGCCTTTAATTCATATATGCTTTCCTTTGTGTGTAGTGGGCTTTCAGCCAGACAGATTGAGGCTAAAATAAAACATTCTCCCCGTGAAGGGGTAGAATACTGTTATGTCCAGGGGTGGGGGGAGCACTCCCCCCAAAAAAATACCCTGGTACCTAGTGGGCTTTCTGTCCCTCCTCTGAGTGATAGATTGAGGTAACCCCCACCCAACCCCCCAAGGCATGGCAGAAAGACTGAAAGGCACATTTTGGGGTGACGGGCTCGGCCTGATGTCTGTGCAAGTTGCCCCCACTTCTTTCTGTTACGGTGTATAAATATTTTCATTGTGCCTAATAGACTTACTACCACCTGGGGGAGCTGCCTGGAGATAAAGACCCCTTAAATGCCCTCTGGAGGGGTGGAAAGACTGCCGTGCTGGGGAGGGGGGAGCACTAGCCCTTTGCAAGACTTCCCTCCTCAAAAGAAATCCCTGGGGTCTAGTTAGTGGATCCCTGTTTGAGGACCGCCCCCTGTTGTGGCACTCCCCAAGTAGGTTTTCCTCTTTACAAAGACACCTCTTGTTAGACCTGGCAGTCATAGGATGATCTTCCCCCAAACATTTTTACTGCTTACCTCTAATGTTTGCTGAAATTCGTTTTTTATAACATTAGGACTCTAACTAACAAATCAGTGCTAAAGTGTTAGTGGCCTCTCCTCTAAATATGGTTTAATCAGCATACACCAAATTGGCAGATTTATTTACTTAGACGTTCCTTGCAGAGTGGTATGACATATGCCCAGGGGCTGTAACTTAAATGCTATCAGTGGGCCTGCAGCACCTGTTGTGCCACCCACTTAAGTTGCACTTTAAAACCTGTCCCTGGCCTGCAATTGCAGCCTGAATGCAGTTTTATCCGACTTGGCTTTTAAAACCCCTTGCCATGCCTTAACCACTCCTACTTGTACTTATAAGTTGCCCCTTGAGTAGGCCCTAGGTAGACCACAGGTCAATATGTGTAAGTAAAAGATTGGACATGTACTTGTTTTTTTTTATTAGGTTTTGTATTCAGTCTTAACTACATAAACACAAGCAAAAGTACAATCACATTGCTCTTACTGTACTCAAGGCCTTTACACATCACCACATTTGGTATATAGAATAACATGTTCATATCGGTGAATAGGGAAGAGCCGAAAGAAGTGAACCATCCGAAAGGTCAGCAGGCGGGTTTTCACAATGGTTTGCCAGCAAGTCTGCAGTGAAGGGAGCCCAAATGTCTTTAGGTCTTGATGGTCCTGGAAGTTCCTCCGCATAGTGGGTAAACTCTACAATATGTAATATCCACTAGCCATTGTGGCAGTTTTGGGACACTTCTACCATTCCAATTTTGAACCACTTTCCTTTTTGTTAACAGAAGTGCAACAACTAGTCTCCAGTTCTGTGGTTTTAGTTGTCCAATAATTCCCAACAGACACACTCGTGGAGAGCAACCCACCATTTCCAGCACCATATTAGCTATAGCTTGGGTGACCTGTACCCAAAATGCTTGCACTCTGGCACAGTGCCATGTCAGATGTATAAAGTCTGCATCTGGCATACAGTTTGCGGAATCTCTCACACCGTATCTATGCAACTGCTTCAGCGAATAGTACGGGCTGGACAGTTCCTATGAGTCACAGGGTCAAGACTGATTTGCATATGGCCATGTCTGAACTGGGGTGGTGTGGTGAGCAAAATAACGATGGATTAATCCCAGATCTGTGACTGGGGGGGAATGTTTTGCCAATGTGCAGCATTCCGGCCATCATCTTGTGTGTTTTGCTTTTCGCCCTATGTGGGAAAGGTATACCCAGACGTGGGTCCCTTGCTCACTACGCCACATGAGTCAAGCTATCCTGGCTGAAGAGGGGTGAAACCCCGAAACCAGTACTAGGATGCTTGTTTCCGGTCTAGGGAAGACATGGCTTGGCAGTTCGGGCTGGACTGTTCCCATGAGGCACAGGGTCAAGACTGATTTGCATATGGCCCTGTCTGAACTGGGGTGGCGTGGTGAGCAAAATAACGATGGATTAAACCCAGATGTGTGACTGGGGGTGAATGTTTTGTGAATGTGCAGCATTCCGTCCATCATCTTGTGTGTTTTGCTGTTTGCCCTATGTGGGAAGGGTATGCCCAGACGTGTGTCCCGTGCTCACTACGCCACTGGAGTCAAGCTATCCTGGCTGAAGAGGGGTGAAACCCCGAAACTGGTCCTAGGAGGCTTGATTCCGGTCCTGGGAAGACATGGCTTGGTAGTTCGGGCTGGACTGTTCCCATGAGGCACCGGGTCAAGACTGATTTGCATTTGGCCATGTCTGAACTGGGGTGGTGTGGTGAGCAAAATAACGATGGATTAAACCAAGATCTGTGACTGGGGGTGAATGTTTTGCCAATGTGCAACATTCCGGCCATCATCTTGTGTGTTTTGCTGTTTGCCCTATGTGGGAAGGGTATACCCAGACATGGGTCCCGTGCTCACTACGCCACTGGAGTCAAGCTATCCTGGCTGACGAGGTGTGAAACCCCTAAACCAGTCCTAGGATTCTTGATTCTGGTCCAGGGAAGAAATGGCTTGGCAGTTCGGGCTGGACTGTTCCCATGGGGCACAGGATCAAGACTGATTTGCATATGGCCATGTCTGAACTGGGGTGGCGTGGTGAGCAAAATAACGATGGATTAAATCCAGATCTGTTACTGGGGGTGAATGTTTTGTGAATGTGCAACATTCCGTCCATCACCTTGTGTGCTTTGCTGTTCCCCCTATGTGGGAAGGGTATGCCCAGATGTGGGTCCCGTGCTCACTAAGCCACTGGAGTCAAGCTATCCTGGTTGGAGAGGGGTGAAACCCCGAAACCGGTCCTAGTATGCTTGATTCCGGTCCAGGGAAGATATGGCTTGGCAGTTCAGGCTGGACTGTTCCCATGAGGCACAGGGTCAAGACTGATTTGCATATGGCCATGTCTGAACTGGGGTGGCGTGGTGAGCAAAATAACGCTGGATTAAACCCAGATCTGTGGCTGGGGGTGAATGTTTTGCCAATGTGCAACATTCCATCCATCATCTTGTGTGTTTTGCTGTTCGCCCTATGTTGGAAGGGTATGCCCAGACGTGGGTCCCGTGCTCACTATGCCACTGGAGTCAAGCTATCCTGGCTGAAGAGTGGTGAAACCCCGAAACCGGTCCTAGGATGCTTGATTCCGGTCCAGGGAAGACATGGCTTGGCAGATCGGGCAGGACTGTTCCCATGAGGCACAGGGTCAAGATTGATTTGCATATGGACATGTCTGAACTGGGGTGGCGTGGTGAGCAAATTAACGATGGATTAAACCCAGATCTGTGACTGGGGGTGAATGTTTTGCCAATGTGCAACATTCCGTCCATCATCTTGCGTGTTTTGCTGTTCGCCCTATGTGGGAAGGGTATGCCCAGACGTGGGTCCTGTGCTCACTACGCCACTGGAGTCAAGCTATCCTGGCTGAAGAGGGGTGAAACCCTGAAACCGGTCCTAGGATGCTTGATTCCGGTCCGGGGAAGACATGGCTTGGCAGTTCAGGCTGGACTGTTCCCATGAGGCACAGGGTCAAGACTCATTTGCATATGGCCATGTCTGAACTGGGGTGGCGTAGTGAGCAAAATAACGATGGATTAAACCCAGATCTGTGACTGGGGGTGAATAGTTTGCCAATGTGCAACATTCCATCCATCATCTTGTGTGTTCAGCGAATAGTACAGCTGTTGTATATATTTCAAATGAATGATGTGCAAATACAGTTTGCTGTTGGGGATCATGTTGAAGCGCAGTAAAATTCCCACTCCTGCCCTGTGATTGGAACATTCAGTACCGCATTCCACCCCTCCATACCTCTGCAATGTTGAGGGGTAGTGTCTGCCTGCATCGCCGATTATAATCTAGTGACCAGTTTTGTGCGGGTGGAGCTGTCTAGCATGGCCTGTAGCGGTTTTACCGTCAGCGGCGCAGCTGGGTGTACTGCATTTAAGGTTTTGAAGTCCTCCTTCAATCTTTGATATGTGAATACCACCAGAGAGGTACTGGTTGTCTGCGCCTGTATAGCCTCCAAGGTGATAAATTTACATTCTGGGTATGCGTCCCCCATTGGGACCAATCCTATATCTGCTAAGATAGAAAGCGCTTTAGGTACTTGTGCAACAGAGATGTCAGGGTGGTGTGCCAATGGTAGTGCAGGAGCAGACATTGGTAATTTCCCTGTCCGAGCTGCTAGCGTCTGCCAAGCCTTAACAATCAAGCTCATTTCCCACCTGGGACATAATGATTGAGTCTGTGGTAACAGAGCAGCTAGTGGTGCCGAATGTGCTCCGTCTGCTTCCACTGCTTTATGGGGGAGGAAAGGTGGGGTGAAATACCAATAGTATGCAAAGTGCGCTTGTGCACGTAGATAGTACATGTATAAGTTAGGTGCCCTGAACCCCCCCTGTGCATATGGCCTGGTAAGTATCTGCCAGTTACACCGAGGTTGTTTCCTGGCCCATACCAATCTAATTAGAGCAGAGCGCAAAATTGCAAAAAATGCTTGCGTTAGGCTGAGGGGGACTTTAGTGAATAAATAAAGAAATCTTGGGAGAACCGCCATTTCTAAAACAGCCCCCCCATCCCACAATGTGGCTGGTAGTAATTATAGTGGGTACATATCAACACGGTGTATAGCGTGAGCTGTGCACGGAAGCGTATTTATTGGTCTGGCCCGCACCTTATATAGATACCCCCGCTTGAGGAACTCCAAAATTCACAAAAAACACAAACTTACGACTATGAGTCCATTCATCACCTCCCAACAATACCCCCTGAATATCCCACATACCTGACAGCTGCTAGTCTTGCAAGCGATACCTTGCTGTTCAACACTGCCACTTTAATTGATTCACCATTGGCATAGCGCACATTTTGGAGTTCACCCATTACTGCAGCTCCAGACAAATACAGCCAAGGGGTAATGCAATTAAATGGCCAGTTTCACCTGATAGGACAGGGCGTTGGCTACCCGAACTGGGGCCAATGCCATCAGATATGAACAATCATTGCAAGTTACTAGTCCTGTTCCTGTTTTGTTAACTTCCCAATGTAACAGTTATTCCAACTGCGTGGGAGAGGATGACCGTAGTGGGTTTGTCAGGTTTCGCTGCACATGATTCAGCAATTTTGTAGCGGCTTCTGGCGGAGATGTGAACTTTGTTTTGCCCTCATGTGTGATCCAAAGCTGAACAGGATACATCACAGAGCTGAGTTTCTTCTTCACTGTTGCGTGCCGCCTGGACCACAACGTTGAAATCCAGGTAAAAAGCTATCTTGTTCCCCTGATAGCTAGTATTCTCTTTTTCCCTTGCCAGGCTCAAAACAGTGTTGCTATCACAGTAATTTTAAAGCCTGGCTACGATAGGCCTCAGGGGGCCTCCGGAGGGAGTCTGGAGGCAAGTGACCTGTGCATTCCATCAATGATCAAGACCTGGGAGAGATGCTCTGAGCCAAAGATTTCTTTTAGCATTGATTCAATATAGTCCTCCAGGTGGCCCGTTTTGGTGCTTTCAGGGACCCCCATGATTCAGTGATTGTTGCGTCTGGAGCATGCTTCCAAATCTTTGATTTTGGCTTTAATAACTTCCAGGAGCTTTTCCATGTCTCTGCATCTGCCCGCTGTCTCATGAGACTCATCCTCCTCAGAGGAAATTTTCTGCTCTGCTGTGGTATGACAGGCCGCCTGTTTATCCAATTTGGCAGCCATATTATCTATCCGCATAGTTGGGGTGTCCATCTTGCCGTCTATGGCCTGTAGACTCCACTGCATTGCTAGCAATGTGGACTCTAAAAGGGGCATGCTTGCCTACCCAGCCTTCATCTCTGTGTCTGAATGCCCTGTTGAGGACCGTGCTGCCTGGCGAGACTCAAATGTTAATCTTGACTGTTGCTTATCAGTCTTGCCCATGTTTGCAGTTCACACAGTTCTAGTTGCAGGATGGGAGGGTGGGTTCCGTTTAACCACAGCCATGACATAATGCCTTGATGTTCGACACCTATGATCATGCAATCCGGTGAGGTCTGCCCTTCACTCGCGACTCTCAGCAGGCCTCTCAACCCACTACGTCACCGAGGAAATATTCAGGGTTCCCAGGCCCATTTTGAACCGAGTTCGTATTGGCAGCCCCGCTGTTCCACTCTTCACTAGGTTCACTGAACGCTGCCCGCTTACACCTGATCTGGGTGATGGGGGGAAATGCTGCCATAAGGCCTAGGACTCGCGTATCCACAAGGTTCCTGCCCCAGCACCGCCTTCCACCATAGAGTAACTAATATAGGGCTCCCTTCATGTTGTCTCACCTTGGGACACCCAGAAGGCCCGCGGTTCACAGCAGCTAATACAGGTGCCACTCAGAGAGCAGCACGCTGCCGCCCAGAGTGAGACTTCAAGCCGCCGCAGCTTCAACCAAGGACACAGCGCAGAATCTAATCACCCCTATAGCTCCTTTAGGGGGTAGCTCTTCAGGACAGAGGTCTTCTGCTGGACTTATGGGGAGACAGCAACACCTGCTACGCTGCCTCTCCTCATCGCATCACCGCATCCCAGGCAGGCACTGCAATCTGGGAGGCGGCTGCACAGTCACCCCAATCTCTATGGTCACCCATCTGATTCAGGCCCTATGCCAGGAGCAGCTTCTACCAGAAGCATTTGTGCACTCAACATCAATGCTGCACTCCTCCTACCTTGTGACACTGCACCAAATTTTGGATTGCCTTTCTTCTTCTCCGCCGCACTACTAGGTACCGTGAACTAAAATCGCTGATTAGTACCCATGCCGCAGATTCCTGATGGATTGCCAATTCCAGCCAGCAGAGCTGCACTAAAGTGCAGCCCACTTGCCATGGGCACTCTAAAGCCCCCCTAGGTTGGACATGTACTTTTAAGTTTTACATGTCACGGTAGTCCTAAATCCATTTTTCACTACTGTAAGGCCAACCTCTCTCATAGGATAATATTGGCAATTCCTTATTACATTTAATAAGCCGGTATTTCTAATTGGGGCTGGCAGGTATGTCATGTTTGCTATCAGTGAAATTGTAACAATAAAACCTCTTTAATGATAAAGTTAGATTTTTCACTACGATTTTGAAAATGCCACTTTAAGAAAGTTGCCATTTTTAAGCCCTTAGCCGTTTTGTACTTGCAGCCTATCTTGGGCTCCTGACTGGGTGAACATGACAGTTAGACTTAGTGGACTCCTACCAGGCAGTCACACAATAGAGGGATTAGGTGTGCCTCAATTGGCCATCTGCTGGCATGATGGGAGGCAGAGTTGAGCACAGTTGAATTGCACCTGAATAGCCAGTGCTCTGCCTTCACGCAAAGGGCCTAACAACCCTTTGTTGTTACTGCAGACAGCTTGGAGCCAGGGCAGGGGAGTCAGGAACTCCATGCACTTCAAAGAATCTTTCCAGAAGCTTCTCCCACCTTCTAGAAGAAAGGCAGCAGGGTATGAAAACAGGGCCTTCAGACCTACTCTTCAGATCACTACTGGACCTGTGGAAGGATTCTCAGGGGACTGCCTGCCACAGTGACCTACTGTGCACTCTTCCAGACTGCTGCTGTACCTGGGAGGACTGCTTTGATGCCTGGAGACTGTCTTAAAACCTCAGAGGCCGGTCCTGCTGTTGAACCCCACATGTTCATTTGCACCCAGGACTACCAGAAATCACTCCAAGAGCAAGTTTATTGGCCTCCTGTTTAGAATCACAGAAAAATAAAAGACTCCAACCATTTTTAACCTGCCTGAGTCCTGAACCCCTAAGAGGTGTCCCTCTAGTCCTGGACAATTAGTTGTGGTGCTAAATGAGCCTAGATAGCCAATTCCCAAAACTGAGGACTTAGAACACCTTTGGCCATAAACTACTCAGAGTACCAGTAGGAGACCATGGCCAACCTGTTCCCCTATCTGCCTGAGGTGCATAGCCGGTTGGATTGACTTTGCTGCTTTTTCCCACTATGTTCTTCTCTGCAGCCACAAATCCTTTTCAGCGGTTCTTCACCAAAAGGGTATCCGACCTCATGGAACTGCTAGAAATTTTCAACTTCCATTTCAGCGACCAAGTCTGAATGTAGAAATCATCACTGCAGCTTTGACCCAAGGCAATAAGATAACGATGCTCCATCCTTGGACACCTTCTGCAGCCTTGTCCCGCTGAACTTTTAATTTCTCAGGCACTTTTTCTCAGGATTCTGAAGGTAAGCCCTGACTAGGTCCGATCCACTTTGTGTATCCAAACCACACACCATCACTGTCGGCCACATTTTAAACTTTGACCAAGTCTCACACGACTAGATGTCCACGGTTGGCGCTTTGTACTTTTAAGCACTAGTTTTCACAGACATCTTTGAAAATTCATACCTCCAGTTCTACAGATTGGATTTTTGTTGTTTTGCTGTCAAATAATTTATTAAAATGTACTTTAATTTTGCCAATTAGTTAGGCATTTTTCTTGTGTTGTGTTTTCACTTCATTACTGTTTGTGTGCTGCATAAATACATTACACATTGCCTCCAAGTTATGCCTGACTGCTTTTTGTGCCAAGCTACCCAGGATTAAGCAGAGTTTCATTTAGTGACTTTTTGTGGTTCACCCTGTAAGGGATTATGGCTGCTTACACCCCAGTCAACCAGCAACACAATTTCTTACACCTCTGACATTGAAATTGGTGCTCAGGACTGAGATCTGTCCTGAGCATGGATGCAAATGACAGTAAAATGAGCTGGCTAGCTCATTTAACTTTCTCTTTTAAGATAATGGCATCAGTACCTCAAGCATGCTGATCATCATTGGAAAAAAACTAACTCAGGCTACTAGGGAAGTTATTCCCCAGCAACCCAACCTGAAATGGAAAAAGAGAATGCCTCAGCTGTCACCACCAGATGAATTCCATGTCCTAGGTGCTTTGACGTAATTTCCATGTTGCCAGCGTCTACCAAACAGCTCCCTTGATGTGGTTGTCATGACAAAAGAACCCTAGTGGTTAATACGTTTTTTAAAAGCTGTACTGTACACCATTAACACCACTGCCTTTCTGCAGCATTTGAGCTAGACTGTGGAAGATGAACCTCACTATTACAAAGTCAAGGAGGCTATGGGGGCCATATTTGCACCACAGCCCATGAACCCTGCATGTACCTCAGTAGGGAACAGATGCAGTTTCATCCTTGTTACAGTGCGGTATAACTTCTTGTGTCACAAATAAAACCTAACTCCCCTAGTGATGACAGAATGAATGGGATCCCTGCATTTGAAGACTTCCAAGCTAGTTTACTGATCAAATAATACACCTGAAAAGCTACCGTCTGGTGTGGCATCCCAACTTGAGGATTGTAAGACATAAGCACTAAATATTTCAGGCCAAAAGATCCATTTGCTTTTGTTTGCAAATAACACATTGTTCGTGTCCAAAACCCTGGTTAGCCTCCAGATGTTGGTGGATTGTTTTGCAGCCTTTTCTGATGATCGAGGGCTGGTGATAAATAAAGCACTGGCAGGATTGTAGGAAGTCTTTTGTGTCCCTAAGGCTTTGGAAAACAGGAGGCAAGCCTTCAAGCAATTGGAGTCACTCTGTTTTCAAGTGAAATGGGCCCAGCCCTTGTTGTCATCAAGGCAGAGATCAGCAGGGAGAAGGGCAGCTCAGCAAAGCAGAGAAGCATTTACTCACAGTCAGTCAGCATTGGGAATTCATTAGAAATGTTTTAGGAATAGCTATTTTGTTCATATTTTTGGCATGGTAATAATATATCCTCATTATTTGTAAAATTGGATTTAACATTACTATTTTAAAAGTGCCACATTAAGAAAATGTAGTAACACAACAGTGGGAAACCCAGAATACCCTTGGAGGCTTGGGCAGATAAAATATTGATAGGTAATGATGCCTACAAGGGTTTTCATTTATTAATCACAGATGAAAGTTATATAGATTGATTATTTGTGTTAAGCCCCAAATGGTGGCTAAACCATGAGCCAATCTCCACATACGTCACAATGATTAATGTATGAAAATTCTTCAGACAAACAAAAATATAAAGGGTACAATCAAAAGCAATAAAGCATCATGATAGAGGATACATAAAAGAGCCTACAAATCCATGATGTGATCATCTATTCCATACAACATACAATAAGGAAATTAATCTAACAAAATAGAAAACAAGTCCTCAGTAGCCAAATTTGCTGGGGAAATAGATGCAATAGTCGACGTTTCGGTCTGTTTATGGCGATATCGTCTGTCAGACCATCTTCAGGACAAACAATCAAATATTAAAAGCGACCCTTGGATCATATTCACTGAGATCAATCAGGTACCAGGGAAAGGGCCTAATATATAAGCTCCTGACTACACACAGAAGGAAAACTGTGTAACTGAGTTGTACAGCAGTAGTGAAATTGCCAATTATCAGCAAGTTTTTTAACCAGATTTTTTTTTTATAAGAAGAAGGATTAGTAAAGCAGCTGTCGTCCTTTAATCGCAAGGCAATAATATAAGTTTGGGTAGTGATATCCTGCGGTCGGGTGAAAACTCTTCCGCACTCTTTACAAAAAAAACGGCAATTCTTTATTCTCACCGATAACCGAACGCACAGCAACTTGACATTAAGAAAGTGGGCATTTCTCTGCTCTTTGTGCTCTGTGTGCCTTGCAGCCTGTCTCCAATATACTTCTGGACTGGGTGACAGTTACACTTTTGCATTCCCTCAAGACAGCCACATACACAGGAAGGCTAGGTGTGGCTGAGTACCCATCTACATACATCTGCATTCCGATGACCCTTCTTGGGTAGGAAGGGAGAAAGGGGCTCACACTTACACTTCAAGGAGTAGGGGTCTGACCCCACACAAATGACTGATTGCCCCCACAAATAGCCTGGCAGACAGGACTGGGTTGAAAGGGATACTAGTACACTTCAAAACCATTCTTTCAAGTCTCCACCACCTCAAAGGCCTATTTGAGTATAGGTACTGGGGTTCTTACCCCAGCAAATCAGGCCCTTCTGGACCTATATATGAAGCTCTGTCAGAAGAACTGCTGTGCTACTCAAAGGACTCAACTGGACTGCTGATTTTGAAGGCCTGCTTTTCTGTTTGTTGCCCTGCTTCCTGCTGCTCTCAGACACCTGCTGAAGGAGAGCTGGACTCTGCCTTCTTCCAAGTGATCTCCAAGGGCTTGTTAGCTTGCCTCCTGGTGCTTGAGGCTCAGGGATATCAAGGTCTCTACACCCGCTCCTGTGCCTGGCTCACTGGAAGTGGCCCAGATGCGTACAATGCATAACAGGCACATTGACCCAGTTGGGGAAGTAAAATCGTCTTATCACTTCAGAACCAGCACGTTTCCTCCAGAGATCGACTGATCAAACAGTGTATCGCAGCTGCTGCAGCTTATTGAGATCGATGCATCTCCTCGACTGCATGGCAGAAACCGGTGCATTACTCAATGCCTCTCGACTCCAGCACCCATCTTCGGTATTGATGCATCGCCTTCACTGTGAGAAGATTGACGCATCTCACTGCTTGTTGTGACCAGGAAAGATACTTTGTTTACCGGGACCTGCGTGGGTCCTATAGTTGGCAGGCTCTCCACCACGGTCGGCCCAAACTGTGACCTTGCCCTGAACCAGTGCAACCTAAAGTAACATTTTAAGCGCTACTTTGTTCCAAGCACTTTACTTCATTTATTTCTTCAAAATGTAATTTCTCAACTTCTACACATTGGATTTTTGTCATTTTGGTCTTATTTTATTTGTTATATCATCCCTTATATTTCTAAACTGTTGTGGAGTATTTTTAAGGTGTTTTCACTGTGTTACTGTAAGCGTTATTGCACAAATACTTTACATTGCCTTTTTAAGTTAATCCTGCCTGCACTGTGCCAAGCTACATGAGGGTGAGCACAGGATAATTTAGGTTGTGTTCTCACTTACCCTGACTAGGATTGTGGTCTCTTGGACAGGGTGCATACCTCTGCCAACTAGAGACCCAATTTTTAACATCCAGTGTTAGAGCCAAAGCACTGAGGTAACTTTAATTTTGATAGGGTGCCCCCCTTTCCTTCTCTGCCTTTGTGGCAGTCAGGTAGCAAACTGAGGACAAGACACCTCTTAAATTGGTAGTGTTTTGTCAGTCCTCACTTCTTTATTTTAATGGCCCAAAATTGTTATCCATGTTATTGTGTGAGAAATCCCCAGTATCAAATGTTCTCATATTCCTTATATTAAGTTAGTGTGGCTCTAGTTGCTTGGTGTCTGCTTGTTTTTAATGTGTGTTAGACCTGCCATCTTTTGGCGGGTTTCTCCTGTCTTTTTTGCTTTCTGACCTCCTCGTTTTGATGATATGCTGGACTTTGTTTCTGCTTAATTAGTGCCTCTGGACAGTTTTCACTGCAATTCAGTGCTAAAGTGCAAGTGCTCCTACTGTAAATTGTGTTATAAATGGTTTTCAATAATTAGTATATTATATTGACTAGTAAGTCCCTAGTACCATGCACTGTGTGTGCTCAGGGCCTGTAAATCAAATGCCACTAGTGGGTGTGCAGCACTGGTTGTTCCACCCACAAAAGTAGCCTTTCAAAGGTGTCTTGGACCTGCCACTGCAGTATCTGCATGCAGTTTTACTGTCATGTGGACCTGGCAAGACTTGCCAGGCCCTAATCTCCCCTTGCCCTACATGTGGGTTACCCCTAAGGTAGGCCCATGGTAGCTCCATGGACAAGGTGCAGTGTATGTGAAAGGTAGGACATGTAGTAGGGTGTGTTACATGTCCAGATTGTAAAATACTGCGCATTTTATTTTTCACTATTGAAAGGCTGTCCTTCCCATAGGTGTTCATTGGCGCAGCCTTCCAACATCTTACAAGTGTAAATTTCAATTGGGAAAAGACAGTGGCATGGAGTTTAGGCTACCTGAGCTCAGAATGTAATAACACATCTTTTAGTAAAGGTGGTTTTTAAATTGTATGTTTGAAACTGTCACTTTTTTGAAAGTGAGAATTTTCTTGATTAACCATCCTGTGTGCCTTTGCCTGTTTGTCTATTCACCTTCTGGTTTTGGAGTGGCGGGAGCTGGAGATGTGCATTCACTCTAGACAGTCTCAAGGGGGGTTGAGGTGTGTCCTGCCTTTTCTGGGTCACTCATAGCCAGGCTGAATAGACCTTTCTGCATTTAGAGTGGTAGGAGGAGTTTTCACAAGCACCTGATATGGCTGTGTCTGCTCTGCACAATGTTATCTCCATCTCCTGTAGTGAAGCTGGACTAGAGAGAACAGATCTGGTCTCTATTAAGGAAGAGGTAAAAGTAGTATAAATATTTTGGCCCTGATCCCAGCACTTAAGAACTCTTTTGGACTAAGGAACCTGCCAAGAAGAAGAGCCAGAGAAGCTGTCAGGAGGAACTACCACTTTGCTTTGTGCTTTGCTGTGTTGGCCTGCAGAGGCTGCTTCTGCCTTGGGAAGTAAAAGGACTGCCAAGCTAATGCTGGCGCTCCTGACTTCAAAGTCACGGAGTTCGATTTACAACGTGTGTGACTTCAGGGGCTTGACATCACCTGCCTTGACCTCCGGGACTGACGCCTGCTGACGCTGCCTCTTCGGAGCTCATTGCAAGGTCCCTGAAGCCCTGTATTTCCAAGGTACTGGTTGTGGGTCTTCCCAACACCGTAGCTGGACCGCAACGCCACAGTCAACCTGAACTGTTGAATTTGTTTGTTCACGACGCCGTGATAGCCCCAGACAGAGCTATCAACTTCAAGGGAATTTATTTTAAATGTATTCTTGCAAAATTCATACCTTTATTACTGTGTGTTGGATTTTTATTGCTTTGGTGTTGTTTTACACAGATAAATATTGGCTACTTTTCTAAAACTGGTGTGGTGTCCTTTTGTCGGGTTTCCACTGTATTACTGTGTGTTATGCGGAAATGCTTTACACATTGCCTCTGAGATAAGCCTGGCTGCTCGTGCCAAGCTACCAAGAGTGTGAGCAGGGGTTATGTTAAACGTGCATTCCCCTTACTCTGACAAGGTGCATACCTCTACCAACTAGAGAGCCCCATTCCTAACAATGTATATGATTGCTTTGTATTTTAATGGACTGATCATTGCCTTTGAATGTTGCCAATGCTGCTACAGTTTTATATGCAGATGTAGAGAAGCCACACAAAATGTAATATCGGCCTATCATCTAATTAATTCTGCAAGCATTTTTTATTGCTGCTATGGCTGTAAACTGCTCCCTCAATGTCTTAGCTCCCCATGCATTTTATTCGCTGAACAATGTTTGTGTATTTTTTCATATTCATTATTCTGCTAATTGTATATACATATCTCAGAATGTGTGTCTTCTATGAATGACTTGATATATTCTGCTAAACTTTGATGCGGAAGTTTAAGAATCTCTGAATATTGAACTACTATTCCTATTGTCTATCTCATTCTATTGTATTTTTCTCTTTGCATTTGTATTGTCTTGTGCACTTTACTGGTTATTGTAACCGTATACAGTATCTGACTGACTGACACCTTAAAATTCAAGCTCTTGGCTGTATTTTATTCTTTTACCAAATGGGTAAGTAAACCAATGCAATGCTTTGCAGCCGTCATCGTCACGTGAGCGCCCTCAAAGCCTTAGTAAATCACTTCAAGTATGGTCTCGCGATTTTAAGGGTGAGCAAGAAAGTCGAACTCTCAGTGAGTTATCTGTGGGCGCATATGCAAAAGAATAAACGACTCCTAATTTGTAAATAGCAACTGTGAAAACGCATCACTTTTCACCTGGGCTTCCGTTTGTTTGCTTTGCAGAGGCAGGAGGAGTCAACGGGGGACTCCAATTAAGCAGAAGAATAGAGTGAAGTGTACAGCAGGGCGAACAGTGCAGGAACAGATCCAGGGCAATTAGGAGCCAGGAACTGACAATTACTGTCACAAAAGACAGGGGATATTGTCAAGGTGCCACAGTGCCGTTTGAACCTACCAGCCAAGAAAAGGCGGCGCCCCAGGAGAAAATAGGTTGAAGATGTCTTTTATAGGAAAATCCTGAATGGATCTATCGGTTTCTTTATCTATCCACATCGTACAGATTCAGCCCACTGATTTCCATGAAAATGAATTGAACTTCGTGGGTTTTTGCGGTAAACAAAACACATGAGCAACAGCAGCGTTGGAAGAAAAGACAGCGCAGGTTCAAACTGTGTCTTTGCTCCCCTCTAGTGGTAGAGTTTGGTTATCTCAAAGTCTTTATTCCGTATTCCATCATTGACTTGTCAGGCTCGGCGTCCAGCTCTTAACTGATAAGTCCATGTTTCTGCGCTTCTTCATGAAAATTCATCCGCGGGTCAAGTTGGACAGTTTTTGCCCTACCTGCCAAATAGGTTTATTTTGTATGTGCCTATCTGATGTCATTTTGATGCTCAACTATTCTCGTACTGTATTACACACTGCTCTCTGTTTTACGTGACATTTCTGTGGGCAAAGTGACTTCCCGTTATTGTGTGCTGAATCTAGTTTTTTGTGCTTTTTGTTTGCTGCGTTTACTTCTCATAAGCTCAAAGGAAAGCAGCAGTTCTTAATTTGTAAAAAAAAAAGAAGCGCCGGTGCCGAAAATGTTGCCAAGGAGGCCACAGCCCACTACTACCTCCGGTGTGCCCAACTTTCAACACCTGCACTGCCTCAGTCTCTATCCTGTAACAATGCTCTGCTGTCTGTTCCCTAAGTTATGCGTTTTTCTTCTTTCCCTACACTGACAGATGAGTGCAAAAACTAATTGTACACTAAATGCAAATGCTTTTTTTGAACATAGTAATCAGTGCGGTAATAATAATCCACATTTGTAAAGCGCGAACAATCACCCGTAAGGGTCTCTAGGCGCTGGGGGCCGTCGGGAAGATTAAGCAAGCTATTGCCCAGAGTCACATAGTGCTAGGCTAATCTGCCGCCGGCGCCGAGGATCAAACCTTGATCCCCGGATTCCGGAGTCAGTCGCCCTGGCCGCTGCGCGGTCTTCCTGGGTTTGTTGTGGATCAGGCGGCTGCTCGAGCACAGCCGGTAATGTCACTGCTAGTGCTGCCTGTAATTAGTTTGGTCCAGTTATGACGACGGCATTGGCATCCATGCTCAACTTTCTGTCACCCTGCCTGCTACAGCATAAGCACTGTCCCCAGCTATATTGCTGCCAATGCCTGTGAGACGTGAGTATGGCTGTTGCGCCCGCTTCCTGGGCTCACGCACACTCAGCAATTAGTATGCTGGGAGACAGTGCACCAAAACTCACAAAAGTTGCAGTGGGCCACAGCCGCACTGAGCACGTTGAGGATAGTTGCAATGCAGGGCTGCAGACTATACTACTCAGCAAGTGGAAAGTCCACACTTACTTTCGTTTATTCTTCCTCATGAGCCCTCACTCCCAAGTTCGAACTGCGCTCTCGCAGCTTTCTTGCCTTAACTCAGTCATAAGCCAGCCCCCACTACAATTATCCAATGGAAGGCTTAGGCTCAGGCAGTGGCATGGTGCAGCAGACTCGGGGAATAGAATTCAAGCTATTCTTTAATGATGACTTCTTGGATCCGTGACAGGTGTGATGACATCATCACTAACGTGGTAATACACAACCATGCCTGCCTGGACAGATGTACGCCTGCCTATGAAAACATATCAGCCTGTCACCATGCAAGTATGTTGTTTTTTTTATTTTGAAGTTGGACAATGAATATTGAAACCACCACCTGCAGGGTCAGAAATCGTAGCGAATCGTGAACGAAGTGCCGGTGCAGAGCACCAGAAAGCACTGGCTAAAATTATGCACTGGAAAGCAGGCACTTTGCTACGATGCAACCGTGCTTTCATTTGCCTCAAACCTCCATATTGCTGATAAGCCACTACTTCTTCACTGCAAGCAGTTCTTAATTTTCAAAATATTAAGTGCAGGCGCTCAAATTGTTTTAGGAGGCCACACCCACGTCTGCCGGCTTCACCCACTCCCTCCACTGGCTCCACCCACTTCTTCTATTAGCTCCACCCACATCCACCTGATCCCACCGCAGAAAAAAAGCAGTGATTGTTTGTGATATTACATATAATACTTATACAATCCATGATTTTTAGGCAAGCATACACGAAAGTTGCAGTTGAGCTCTATTCGCTGCTCATATTTATGTTCCTACTTAATAAGGTCCTCTAAGTTGTTCATCACCATGGACTGTCCTATTCTTTTTAGTATTACTCTGTATGGACATAAACGAAACATTCCAGTCTCCTCTAAACAACCCAAGCTTCAAATCAGGGGAACTGTGAGAAATAGTGGTGCTGGAGGTTCAAGGCAAAGGGAGAAACAGGAAACCAACCCCCTCCCTTCCAGCCTCCTGAGAAATTCCTAAGTGAAACAGCTACAAATTACTTCAAACAGAAACAATGTTAATTCTATCACACGAACGGAAGCTCCGATGATTGCTTCTCTTTCTTTACTGTAACACTCACAGCAGCCAATTCAAACGTTTTAAATTGTAAACAAACTACATCAAGAGGGTTTTTCAAGCGGGCCTTTTTAATAGGTCCGGGCGAGGCATGGGACGCTCACCAGGCCGCCCCTATTATCAAGGTCCCCTAGAGGAGATTACGGACGGGGTGAAGGTGATTGGGACTCTACCAGAGGTGGTACCTTCTATCCCACCCAACAAAGATTTAAAAAACGCCATTTCAACAGAGGTGGACATAGGGCGGGATTCCAATCCCAGAATGACACAGGTAAGAATTATCGATACATCAGAGTTACCCTTGGGGGGTCGTACTCAGTTCTTCCTTCACAATTAGGGGGTTCTGTCACAAGATGCATGGATATTACAGAAGATCCAAGGGTTTCCCATGGTGTTTTATCAAACTCCTCACCAAGACTCTAACCCCCGACAACTCAATTTTTCCCATCAAGAATGTGTTTTTATAGATTCAGAAATTGAAGAATTGCTGCAGAAACGTGCGGTAGCCTATTGCGACAACGAGGCTCGCGTATTTTGCAGCAACGTCTTTTTGTTTCAAAAGAAGGGTGGTGGTCACAGATTGGTTTCAAATCTAAGGGACTTCAATCACTTCATACTATACAAATATTTCAAGATGGAGGGTATCCATCTTTTAGCAGATCTATTGAAGAAAGGAGATTGGATGGTCCATTTGGACCTCAAAGATCCCTACCTGACACTCCCCATCTTTCCTCCTCATCAGCGTTTCCTGCAATTCCGGTGGAGGAACTGGTGGTTGGAATGTTTGGCCCTTCCTTTCGGGCTTTCCTCAGCTAAATGGTGTTTCATCAAAGTGATGAAGCTGGTGCAGCCCACCTGAGAGAATAGGGAATTCGTATGATAGTATGCCTAGATGATATACTTATCATGGCTCAAACACAAACTTTAGCCAATCTACACTTACAAATGACAGCATCACTCTTGCAGAGCTTGGGATTTGTCATCAATGAATCCAAGTCAGTCCTCTACCCATCTCAGATGATAGACTTTCTCGGGTTTGTCATAGATTCCCAGATAGCTTAACTAAGACTTCCCAGATCAAAATGATGAGATCTCAAAAAAAAAACGGACATTGGTGTTGTCCAAACAGATGGTCTTTCTGAGGACAATTGCCAGAATAGTGGGATTACTGGCTTCTTCAATACAAGCTATCTTTCCAGCCCACTTCACAATCGGGCTCTTCAGAGAATAAAAATCCAACACCTCCAGAAAGGAATGTCATACACAGATCTGGTCCCTATGACACAGGAAGTGAGGGAGGATATTCAATGGTGGTTGGGTCACGTAGAAGCGTGGAACAGCAGAGCTATCTTTGGTTCCCAACCAGAGGTGATAATAGAGTCAGACGCCAGCCGATGGGGCTGAGGAGTGAGCTGCGGAGATATCTCCACCGGAGGCAGGTGGTCACTCCAAGAACTATCTCTACACATTAACTGTCTGGAGTTGTTAGCAGGGTTGTTTGCAATACAGACACTTTCCCCCAAACAAGTCTCTTGTTGCATCCTCCTTAGGTTGGACAATATCTCAGCGGTGAGATATATCATCAAGTTGGGAGGCACAAGGTTTCCCTTTTGGAGAAGATAGCCAAAGACTTTTGGCACTTTTGCCTGAATCATCAGATATAGGTAATAGCGGAATACATCCCGGGCCAATCCCAATACAGTCACGGATTGGAATACCAGATACCTGACGGATTACAGCAGCTGGCACCTCCACCCTTGCCTGTTCCAATGGATACAGGCAGTGTGGGGTCCTTGCAAAATAGACCATTTCGCCTCCCTAAAGTTACAGTCGATCTTCAGTTGGAGGCCCGACCTGCTAGCGAGAGCGACGGACGCTTTCTACTAAAACTGGTCAATGGCTCTGAACTATGCCTTTACCCCATTCATTCTAATTCCCAGAGTGGCAACCCAGATAGCCCGACAACAGGCAGAGGGGATTTTGGTGGTGCCTCTGTGAAAATTGCAACTTTGGTTCCCAATTCTGTTGGAAATGACCTGCGATTATCCCAGGATGCTTCCTTGGTCTCAGACTATGCTCCAGGGCCCTCACTGAAAACTGCATCCACTGATAATGTCGGAGCAGTTGTCCTTGATGGCATGGAGGCTTTCCGGCAACAATGGCAAATGCCAGGCATTTCGGACAAGGCTACCAAATTAATTCAACAAGCCTGGGCCCCTTCCACGAGAAAGAGATACTCGCCAGCTTGGCGATGCTGGGTACGTTGGTGCATGGAACGGGCACATGGATCCCGTGGGAGCAGAATTATCCCATGTTGTAAATTTTCTGCCAGACAAAACTGCTGGTTGTTTGTGTTATCGATCAGTAAATAATTTCCGATGGGCAATATCATCAGGTCATAGTCAAGTGGATGGGAAACCGGTAGGTATGCATCCAGTGGTGTGCAAGTTGATTAAAGGCATCAGAGTGGCTAAGCCTCCTAAACTGAAGTATTCATATTTATGAAATGTCTCTTTGGTGCTAGCTCTCTTTGACAGATGGCCGGATAATACTCAGTTATCCAGAAAACAGCTGTCAGTTAAGCTAGCAATGCTTTTGTGTCTATCTGCCTGCAGACAATCTTCGGATGTAAGGGTTCTGGATGTAACAGGTAGAGTGTTCACTTCAGAAGGAGTTTCTTTTACCATTACTGGCAGGACAAAACTTTTTCACGTAACATAGAGTATAATGCTTTTCCCAACAATGCTAAGTTGCGTGTAGTTCAATGCCTTAAAGCTTACGAGGAATGTACACAAATCTTACGACCGTAGGGTTCAACACAATTGTGAATTGCATTGCAAAACCCGTTTAAACCGGTATCTGCGGCTACAATAGCCAGATGGTTAAAATCAGTCATGAAAGAAGTGGGTATTGATACCTATGTTTTTGGTGCTCATTCTGTACGTGAAGCTGTGGCATTCAAGTCTTTTATGTTAGGTTCAATCATTCAGGACATTATGAAATCTGCTGATTGTTCATCCGAATCTACATTTAAACAATTTTATTATAAACCAGTGAGTGATATAACTACTGTGTTATTTGATAAGTGTTAAACAAGCAATAATCAGAGCCTTCTGTCCTGTAATAGAATACAAAGATTGCTAGCATTTGTGCCAAGAATTTTCAATTCTATTATGGACACCGAGGTGAGGATTATCCCACCCGACTGTAATGCAATTGTGGTTGTAATTGTAGTAATGATAACCCACCTGTATTGATTATGCAGCTGTTTGCAGATAATACGGGTTTTCCTTTTGATTTATTCTAGGTTCAGAAAAGAAAGGGGAAATATTCTGTCTTCTTCTGATCAGAAATATTTTACCATTGTTTCCAGTTCCTGGTTGACAGGTTGATCTCATGTTTGATGATCGACAAAAGTGGTCTTGTTTGATTATTATGTTACGCACTTTGGATTGAAGACTATCGAGCAAAGAAAGAGGCTCTTGGAAAGGAGATGGTGGTCCTTATAGGGTCTGCTGGGATATGATTGGTTGTGAAGCATCATGGGAAATGTAGTTTGTTTACAATGTTAAAGTGTTTTCATTGGCTGCTGTGAGTTTTGTAGTAAAGAAAGAGAAGCAATAATCTTCGCCTCCGTGTCCTTAATAGAATTGAAAATTCTTGGCGCGAATGCTAGCAAATGAAACTACCCCTTGTTTTGGAAAGTCATTCTCGTTTTAACTCCATCAGTCGCCACGAGCCCTGGAGCCTGAAGGTTCCCGAAGCAGCTTGCATGAAGAATGTCGGAATATTTATTTTGGCGTGGAAGCAGTGCAGATGGAAACTGACAGTGAAACCTGACATAGTCCGGGCCATTGAAATTAATGGATGAATTTGAAATATCTGTGAATATTCATGCACAAAGCCTGTCTGATTTAGCTGTATGATTTACATCTAAGGTTACAACAAGAACAGAGATGCTACAGCTAGGGTTCCTACAGTGGACCAATTTGTGCTAGAAACACTTCTGCTCATATAAGTGTGAGTGTGTGTCGCTGGTTCCTGCCTAAAACTACTTGTACTCCAGCTGCAGACAAGTGTTGGCTATACCAATAGGTCTCACCTTTCAGTGCCGTAACCTGGCCTTTTTCATTGCAGATACTGCAGCAAGAAAAACGTGCAATTTTGCATCTGCAAAACAGCACTGGCAATTTACTGCGGGACCCCCTAAATTGAGTGGGTCAAGGTGTGGCAGAGAAAACGGGGCAGTGGAGTCACAAGGGTCTGAGCTTGAAAAGCAGAGTCGACAGTCAACGTATACATTTATTTGCTGCAAAGAAATTGGCAAGGAGGACACATGACAGTAAATCTTAACTGTTCTAGATTACTCAATGGTGACTAGAGTACAATCTACCACTCTCTCACTTGTGACCTGTAGCTTTTGGTGCCAGTGTGACGGGTGCATGCTGGCAGTTTTTATACAGTGCTGTGCACACCGTGACTGAGGCGTGTCTGACAGGGACTGCACTGTGTGGTGGGCCGCCAGCCCAGGCCACGAGCATCAGTATGCAAACGACAAGTCAAAACCAATCATTTATGGCCTGCTTCTTGTTCTGCTGGATTTTCAGTTAAGTAGATGTGAGGCTGTGAGCTGTTAACAGTAAGCAGCAGTGCACTTTTTAATTACTCTAACAGCGCATTGTTTGTTGTCGAGCCCTGAACTTTCCAAGACCCAGCCTGCCTCACACTCACCTCACCCATCAGCCCGCTATCAACCATATTACCAATGCAAATGACGTGCTTCTTGAAAAGCAGGCATGCACTAGTAATATCACTAACGGGATTAAGTCACTATGCCTGGATCTCGTTGGGCCATCCTCTGAAGACATACCAGGCAGACATGCATCCAAACAGAAGAGAGAAGACACAGGACAGGTAGGCACATTTATTTTTATCAAGTAGTGGGACCATCACACGGGAGAAAAATTCAATAGCCCTGGCCCTATTAAATAAGTGCTGGTGCTAAGCACAGGAAACCACCGATACAAATTTAACACTGCCTGCGAAGCTCCATAAAGCTGGAGTACTGTAATGCAGTGCAAATACCTGTGTTGCAGTACTTTGTTTCATGGAGGAGTTTCCATGGATGTTGCGTGGATGTTCTTATTCAACATTATTGCATTTTTATGCATCCCCAAATTTACTAGAACAGGTAAGCCTGGGAATGAACAAAAAATGAATCTCCTTCCCAGGAGAGTCACTACGAGGAGAAATATCTTTATTTCTCCTCATTTGTTCTTCTTTCAATATGTGCTGCATTGTATAAAACACATTTAAAGAGGAAAAAACCTCTCAGGATTGCTGACTTTGGAACTGGGAGCATCACATCAACATCCTGTAATTCTGGCAAGTCACTTGATCTTTCCGTGCATATAAACAATGAATGTAACTTGTGCACATGTCAAGCACTATAAGTTTGCACTGTATAAAACTGCTGAAAAAGAGGTAAAAACAAAGCCTTAACATAAGTAAAGATTAATCTATATCCATTTAATGATGGATTTGTGCAAAGTGAATCGAGAAATCCTGGATAAATCACGGCTTACCCCTTCCCACATTTCTGTGCCTAAATGGGCGTTTTATGTAGGGTACTCTGGCAGCCCAAACATTTGTGCATGGTTGTCTAAGCTGCCCAATTGATTACATTTATACACAGGCATGGTATTTTGAGGCATGCAAAGGCTTTGAGGTTTTAAGAATCATGGGCAGCGATCACTGGGGCTTAAAAATATCTCTTTTCTCTGAGCCATGAAATAGGGATATGGTGATTCCAAGAGAAGTGTCCTTCCCTAAACGTTTGACCACCAACATAAATTATAAAGACATCTTGTTCTTAATGCATTATCAAGTAACCAAAATCCTATTGCTTGGTGGGGAGCTGGGTATTAATGCAATGGATTGGTATCCGGAGACTATCGCAGAGGCAGAATGCTTGATCCCAGTGGTTATTGGGCAACAGGATAATGAAAGTGGCAACCTCATATAAATACATAGGAATCATGTTTACTAAGAAACTAAATTGAGCCTTACATAAATAAACCGTGGAGGTTCAGGCATTATTCACTATATGAGGATCAGTAAAATTCAAAAACACCTTTGGAGGACCATCTTTGACTACAGTATTATCTGCTTGTATTGCTAATGCACACACAATGCTTATATGGGGTTGAACTGCTGACCCTAAACAAAGAGGCAATCTGGGATAAGTGTGAGGGTAAATGCCAGAAAAATTTGTTGGGTTACCTAAAAGCAAAATGTGCCCTGAAATAAGATTTGAAGGGGAACTGCAGGCTTGGAATTTCCTAGCCTATAACGCTACCATGAGCTTTTGAGATAAACTTTGATCATCGGAGGAGCAAAAGGTTTCAGCCCTCTCTGCCAGTGAAATAAAAAGGAGTGAACTAAAATGGTCAGCACAGGTCAGGAATAGATTAGTGAAAGCCACTGTGTTGGAAAGTGGGTTATTAGGTCTGCCACTGGCAATAAGGCCAGTAACACATGATAGGTCTCAGCATAGGTCTTAGAAAATGATTCCTATGCTCAACCCTTGGTAACGTGGCTGCGTGCAGACAGGCTTAACTTCAAAGAGAGGTATGTAAAGCATTTAAAAACACCATTTCAGTAATTAATTGAGACATAACACATAATAAAAATCCAACACCAATTTATAAAAATAGCAAACATTTTTATATTTAAAATGACATCAAAACGAAAAGAATCCAATGTAGGAAACCGGAGATATGAATTTTCAAGGATTATATAAAATATAGCACTTAGAAGTTTATAACACCATATTATGATACCTGCTCGCGATAGACCGGGGCAAAGTCAAAGTTTCAGGCCGACCGCGATGGAGCCCTGGGCGGCTACAGCTTGCGGCAGGTCCCGGTCTCAGTTTCTACCTTCACACTTAGAAACTTTTCTGGAGCTTTTCTCCTCGAGGCACCTCGAAGCTCCCAGCCAGTCCAGATTCGGTGAGGGTTCGCCGGATTGACTTGTGACGAGGTCTTGGTCAACTTCCCTAAAGCGGATTTAGAAAATTTTCCTTTAACGCTTCAGCAGGGCAATCCAGGAATCCAGGCCGACACGCGATGGAAGGCAGGCGGCTTGGCTCTCGTGGTTGCTCCCGGTCACCTTTTCTACAAGCGCACTTACAAACTTTTCTGGAGCTTTTTCTCGCGGGGTCTCTGGATGCCCCTAATGTAGCTGGATCCGGTGAGGGTTTGCCGGCTTCAGTTTTCTTCTAGTCCCGGTCAAACTCTGGAAGTTGGACCCATGATTCTTTTAGCGGGACGAATCTGGATGGCTTGGCCTGCTCGCGGTTGAAGGCAGGCAGCCTGGCTGACCAGGTTGAGTCGGTCCCTCTATGGAGCTTTTGTCCAAAGTTACTCCAAAGTTCCCCAAACTTCTTGAGCTTCTTCCTGAAGCTCCTCAAGTGGTCCCAAAGTGTCTCAAACCTACTCAAAGGGACTGGAAGCTCCAAGATGGTACTTGAAAGTTGAGGACTTCAGTTCCCACAATCCACTGGTACAAAACCCTTACAAATCCACTGATGGTTCTACAAAATGTAGATTTAGTTGGTGATGTTCCAGATGAGCTCTTTTAACCTGTAGCTTTCAGGGAGTCCACTCTTTTTCAGCAAAATAATCCACAGGGCTGTAGTTTTCAGATGGTGCAGGTCAGGCATTAGAAATCTTTGCACAGCAAAACCTCTCAACAGGGCACTTCTTGCTTCAGTAAGTTTCAAGCAGCAGATCTGGAGGGCCCTGCCTCTCTCAGATACTTATTCCAAGTTCTCTGGGTCAGGCAGGAGGTCACTTCTGAACAATGGGAGCAGGGTAACGCCTCCAAGATATGACCACATCCTGTAGAGTGTTGCATTATTCTGTCCCAGAGTGCATCAAATCTTCCAAATCCATAATGGCTGATTTTCCAGGAAGGAGGTAAGAGCTGGCTAAACACACCCCTTGGATGGCTAATTTACTTAGACTCTCCCCCCTGCATCTGCTCCTACCTTCCTTAATCCTACCATCTGCCTAAGGTGGGAAGTTCAGAATTGCAAATGACACTGGTCTCTTCTCTCCTCTTTGAAGAACATAGTTTACGACTCCTCTCCCTGGCCTGGCATTCTTATGGAACAGTACACTGCCCTGCCAGTAGAGCTGGTTGACCCCAGGGGCTCTTTTTCACCTCTTCAAGGCAGCCTGGCTCATCCACTTAACTCTGACTAATCAGGGAAGACCACTAGAAGGCTGAATTTGGACTTACAAACAAGAAAGTCTTATAACTTCTTGAATATACACTTTAGGGGAAATTCAACAATATGATATTGTTGGATTTATTAACCCCATTCTGGGAAGTCTTTGAATGGCATTTCTAGCCCTCTCCTATCAAGAGTTATTATTCAATAACCTCCTAATATGTTAACCTATGTAACAGGGGATTTGCAATGGGAAAAATGACTTGGGCCATTTTTCCAGCACCAGGCCTTACAAAAACATATTTTATAAGTATTTGTCTTATATCTACAGGAGCCCCACCCCATGTGCAAGTAGGGGAGACTTTAGGGATTCTGAATATGTAGAAATATTGCAGATCCTCCCTCCACAGTGCTCCTAGCAATAAAGTCGAATTTGAGCAGCACTTTACCACAATGTGGGGAGTGAAATGTGAAATTTCACTTTACCCAGGCATCTAAAAACTCATTTTATAAGGGTGTACCTTATAAATACCTGACCCCCCCACCCCTGGGATACCTAGGGGGGACCCCGGTGGTCACTAATATGAAAAAACATTGTAGGTTATCCATTTTTAAGTGCCCCAAACACCAAAGTCGAGTTTGGGCACAATTTACTTTATAAAAGCAGTCCTGGCACCCAGGGCTGCTTTTAAACTTACCTCGGGATTCAGCAGTGCACACATGCAAGTGCAAAAAGAGCTGATGGCCTCTAAACTGCCATGCCCTAGGGTACTAGGTACTTCTAGGTAGTTTCAATCCCCCTGCCCTATTATATACTAGGGGCTTATAGGGTAGGTCATGCCAATCACAGGGGTACTCCACCATACCGTTGTGTACCCTAGTGTATGTAGCTGTTTTAACTGTATTCTAATGTGTCCCTTTCAACATAGTACTGGCCCTGGACCTGGTTAGGCAGAGCCCAAGGTCGGTCAGAGTCAGTTACCACCAGTATCAGTTAGCAAAAAGTTGGGGGGTGCCCAGGGCACAGGAGTACTTTGCAACACACGGCAACTCTGAAGGTTGGGAATTTTAAAGTCATGGTGGCCTCCCACTTTTTGAAGGGGGAGTAGAAAGTGGCCTGTAGGAGAGAATTTAAAGTAACAGATTTATGTTATGAATCACGGAAACCTTCAGATAGTTATATGTTGGAATCCTAGGATAAACCAATGATGTACCGGTACATATCGGCATTCATACCTAGCTACGGATGTTGTTTTTAAAATTTTGTGTTGCTTTAACTCTAACTTCCGATTTTTAAAGTATGAGAAATGTAATGCATTGTATGATTTAGATAATAATTGTAACTCTGGATTGCTGTCCATACATTTGAATGTTCATCGTTTATTAAATCGTTTTCACATTTACAGAACTCAGTGTCAGATTTTAAAAACACTTAAAAAAATTATACTATCTATCATCATAATGAGGCCCTTACACTACTCCTGAAAATTGAGTTATTAGATGTTGCTTGTACCTTAGCAAAAATGTTAAAAACAAGTTTGGGTTAGAAACATTAAGAGCTTAGATATTGGACAATGTACGTTGCCGCCTTTTTGGACCTTCTGGGAGGAGAATCAGAAGTGACAGACTTCATCATGTTTAATTAGTGTGTTAACATGGAGTTGTGGGTAAGATGCCTTAAAAAATGTATATAGTATTAAGGGAGGGTGGGGTATGGGTTTCATTTTAACATTGTATATGTGTATATATATATATTGTTTTATAGACATGCCTCTAAACAATATTAAAGATTACTTGACTGACTGACAAAAAGTTCCAGTTTTCATGAATCATTTATTTTATTAGTGTTTTATTTCCAAAGTGTGACCAAGCGCCAGATGTGTAACTACTTAATTTCTAAATTTCCATCATAAACAGATGGTTTTACAATCCTGTGCTCCCCAGTGCCCAATGCATTTCAGGCCTGGATTGCCTTTGGTCGGGGAAGGTGCACTAAAATCAGAAGAAAACAATAAAACAATTAAATATCTTGTATGTGGTATATTTCCGCAATAATTTCCACTTGTAATTTTATATTAACACTTAATTCAGTTCAAGTTTAAATTGTTAGGTGTTAAACTAAACTTACAGTTGAAAATTATTGCTGAAAAGTACTACATGCAAGATATTAAATTGTGTTATTGTTTTCACAATAGGCCTCCCAATGCATTTCAGGTCTTCCGGGCCTGAAATACATTTGGGATCGGAGAAGCACAGGTTTGTAAAGCCATCTGTTAATGATGGAAATGAAGGAATTAAGTGGTTATACACCTTCAAGTTGTCTCACTGTGTAAACGAAACACTAATAGAATGAATGATTCATGAAAACTGGAACTTTTTGGTTATTAAGACGGATAGAATGAAACTACGATAATATTGATTAAGAATGGAGACTCCTCGCAGTATCTGAAGTAGTGCTTAAGAGGACGAGTGTAGTTTTCAATATGTGTATGTGGTGTTTGACTTTGTATCACCCATAAGCAGAAGGTGATACCCACGAGCACACTAATTAGTGAAATTGTCATTATCCATTTATAAATTGGGGTACATTTATGAGTGCACAGGTTTCTTCTAATTAACATTGGCTTATCCCCATTGGAATATTTAATATACTTAAAAGTCCCTAGTAACGTTGTAGTACAGCCTCTGTATGCAGTATTTAAACTACCATTTTGACCTGGCAACATACACTTCTTTTGCATTGCCTAAACCTTTCTTTTTATTACACATAAGCCACCCCTAGAGTAGGCCCTAAACAGCCCGCAATGCAGGGTGCAATGTATTTATTAATTGGGACATGTACTTTTAAGTTTAACATGTCCTGATAGTGAAAATCTCTTACATTTGTTTTTCACTATTGCAAGGGCTGCCTTCCTATGGGATAATACAGGAGTTCCCTTATTACATTTAATAAGGATATCTTACAAATGGGAATAAGTAAGCAGGCCATGTTTGGTGTCTTTGGAATTCTAATGAAAAATCTATTTTGTGGTAAATTCGGATTTTACACTACAATTTAAAAAAATGCCACTTCTAGAAAGTGCAAAAAGAGCAATTGATTGACAGGATGCTGAACAATGTCAATCACTCACACACAGTCAGATATCTGGGCCTAAATCTATCGCCTAGCAACTTGGAAGATGGAAGAAATTATCTCAGTCATTTTAAAAGAGGTCTCAAACTTCAAAGAGTGGAGTGTATCCCTTTCTATTCCTTTGAAACAATGTTATCTGTCACCTCTCCTATCATCAAATAAACCCACAAACAACAATCTTAGTCCAAACCCAGTTTTCTCAGTTTTATGAGGTGCAATAGGTACGGATGGTAAAAATTCACAACAACAAAAGTTACAAAAAACAACATACCAAGGTCCCCAAAGACAAGACCTACAAGAAGAATGACACACAACCACGCAATGTACACCAAAGTCCCCCCTCCCCCCCCCATTCAAAATCTTGTCCTGGAACATAGCAGAAGGAAACAGATGCCTGCAGGACAATGGATCTCCCCAGTGCTGGTATACCTATGAAATCGTTGCCCTCCAAGAAACCTGGCTAAACTGCTCCAGTGGAAGTTCCAGGGCGGATCCTCCACCATATGAGTACCATACAAACCCAGCAGTTCAGTAGACCTAAAGGCGGTCTTGCCGTTTACATTTCCACAGCACTTAACATATCTTCAGTCCAATTGTAAACAACCACATCAGACATGCAAATAATAAAAATGTTAGTGGTAAGCACCGTCATTTTTATTAATATCTATGCACACCCGAAACAAAAGATAAAAAGAGAACTATTTAAAAAATGTCTTGCCACCATTGCAGAATTCCGGTTTGAACAACCAACCTGGGAAATAAGCCTAACTGGAGACTTCAACTCAAATCTACTATACACACCAGAAGAAGACGATAACATCGCTGCAGCAAACGCCATCTGGGCAGTACAATCGCAATCCTTGTCCATTCCAAAACGAGCTGACAATGTAGGACAACAACTGGTAATAGATCTCGAACTTCTAGGGATGGATGTACTAAATGGCAGAATGATACAGGACAGACCCCCAACCTGTACATACCATGGCCCTCATTCGAGCTCAGTCTTAGATTAAACAATAGTAACTCTTCTGCTAATAGCATAAACAGAAAGGTTTCTGATCATATACACCACCGAGATTGACTACTCGTGTCAGCATTTTGAATTAACGACAACATTCCTAAGACACACAGAGGTCCAGATTGTGGAGGTGTCCACATCAACAATAAATCTGAAGGGATGGACAAATAGCACACTACCGCACATAGCCTCGAGGACAAAAGAATTGATGGTGACCCTTGAGTCACAAAAAAGCTTGATGATTGCTACATGGACCACCTTCCTAGCAAGCCTTTCACAGTCAGGGGCTTCGACAAATTTGCAAAGTAGAAAGAGGATGAATCATAGCAGACACCTTAATCAAATTGCCCGAACCCTACGGAAGCAATTAAGAACAGCTATTAGGTCGACACAGCAACAAAGTGCATTCACTATCACATGGGAGAAAGTACATCAATTAAAGAAGAAATACAAAAAACAAATTTGGGTGGACAAAAGAACACAACACAATAAATTTTAGACAAAACTACTTTACAACCCAAAGCAATCGAACGCGGGCGCTTTCTGGGACCAAGTGAATTCTCTGTCCAGAACGTTGAAAGTCATAAATGTGACTTATGTCATGGAGTCTGCTTGGGTACAACACCTAATCACCACGTTCTCAGTATTAGACGAGGGCTGGAAAAACCCCCTTGAACTCTCTTCCCCCTCGGTAGTGGAGGATCAAAATATGATTTTGCACCAAAACATTTCAAATGTAGCTCAAACAGCTTTGGTGATCCTGAATAAACACAGTAACAGGGTGGAAATGTTCTCCCAAACCATCAAAACAACAGGAAAGAGCACAAAATGTGATGGGGTAACACAACAGCCATACCTACCCTATTCCGAAGACGTAATCTCCAAGGTTATAGCAAAAAGTAGGCCCCATGGGGCCTCGGGCCCGGATGGAGTACCTTAAGCAATTTACAAGCATGATCCCAATTTGTGGGCAACAAAGATTTACTGTCTGTTTCGTCTGGTAGGCACAACTAGCTGCCTCCAGAAAGCTGGAGAGGCTCAATAATTAATCCTGTATTTAAAGGAGGAGAGCACACAGCCAATTGTCGTCTGATTGCGTTAATAGATGCTGAGGCTAAATATTATGCCTCCTTGATAAGCTGGTCTGACGCAAATAAAATAATCCCCATCAACCAGTCAGGCTTCCACAGGGGCACAGGTACAACAACAAATGCTCTAGCGTTAGGGCTAATTGCAGATAAAAGCCTGCAGCAGCGACAGAATACTACATCTATGCTTTGTGGATTTTGAGGCGGCTTTTGACCAAGTTAGTAGACGCATTTTGTGGGGTAAACTGAAGCAATAGGGTCTATCCGAATCAATACTGAAACCAATAATAGATCTATACACCGACACCTGGATGCAGGTAAAAATCGCCGACAGCAAGAAGCTCACTTGGAACATCTATACAAGTGAGGGACTAAAGCAAGGCTGTGTCTTGGCCCCATACTTCTTCAACCTACTTATGGCCGACCTGACACCAAGGCTAGGTGAGGTTAACTCGCATCCTCTGCGTCTGGGTACACTGCCATTAACACATCTGTCCTATGCGTATGAAATCATGCTCCTAAGCTACACAAGAATCGGCTTGCAAAGAGCAATTAATGAGCTAGGTAACTTTGCCAAAACAAATTTAATGAAAATAAATACTACAAAAACAAAAGTCATGATCATAACTCACTGTCTCCATAAACAATGTTCACTATCAATAGCGTGAGGTTGGAAGTGGTGAGCAGTTGGAAATATCTTGGGATATATTTGGATCAAAGGCTCTCCTTTCTAAAGCAGAACGAGGCCATACAAAAAAAGCGAAACACCCTAATATTTGCGTTCTGTAGTTTATCAAAAACCCTAAAAGCCCCCCTGTTCACTCCATTACTAGCAGTCATCAAAGCCAAACTTCTACCAACTATTGCATATGGAAGTGTTGTTTAGCATGGAAATTATGCTGCGCTTCTAGACAGCCTTCAGACACGAGTGTACAAAAGGGTATTTTCCTTGCCCCGTGACTCTTCACCGTCCCAGGTTCGATTTGAGTTTGGGCTGTAACAACAACAATTATACAGAAGGTACGAGGCGATTAAAACTTGGTATTATATCTGGCTTAATCGTGGGCTTGAGATCAACAACGCGCTTTGGGATGCCCTACAAGGTGCTCTGTCTGCCTATGCAAAGTATTTACAGGCTTTGCTACAAATCACCAGGATGGCTGACCTCTGGCAGTGGAAATTACCTCTGGCCTCGTTTCAGCTTATCACAAAGAAGGTGGTAGCACTCGCTAGTAGAAGATGAAGCAACTTTCAGTCGGTGAGCCCACGCATGGATGGTATTCCATTGTTACACAAAATCAGAGGCAGATGCATACCTGGGTCTTCTCTTTTCCCCCTACTTAAAAAACAAGTTTTTACAGTTACGTGTGGGGAAGTTGCCCTCCAAAGCAGACCAGCCCCCCTGGAAGTACCGGGGCTCAAAAGCATGCACTGTTTGCGGGTCACCCAAACGGGATTTCATACATCTAATATGCATTTGCCCAGCCTTAGGTCCGCAACGCCGTCAACTGTTGAAGCGCCAGTTCAACGAAAGGGGCATCCGCTCCTGCAGAACTGCCATATTAAAATGCCTTGACTCCAATGACCCACAACTTATTTGCCACTTAACAACATTTTTAATAAGTTATAAGAAGGTCATAAAACAATGAAATTGGTCACAGAGTTGCATAGTGGTCATTGTCTGTCTGTCTTTTTAATATCAATTGTACTGTAAAAGAAATATCAATTGATTTTAATGAATTGTATAAAAAAGGTGGTGTATCACCCATTCATACCAATTTCATACTTCCAAATCAAATGTCTATAGAGACGGATGTAATTATAAGTTTTAACATGTCTATATGTCCGCATGCTTTTAACAGTACAATGTATATGCTGTTTTGGAATATTGTTTTGGTTTTAATTATCTAAACAATAAAAAAAAAATCATTTTATTTTATCTCCATCGCTGATATAGGGTGATACCAGTTTTAGGATGCTTGTTTCTGGTACGGGAAGGACCTGGCCTGGCAGTTCAGTCTGTACTGTACCCATGGGGAACAGGGTCAAGACTGGTTTGCATATGGCTGGGTCCAAACAGGAATAGCGTGGTAAGCGAAAAAATGATTAATTTAGACCTACATCTCTGACTAGAGGTGAGTGTTTGAAATTGTTCAGCATTCTGTACATCAATTGTTCTTTTTGCATTTGTCAACGGGTAAGCCACAACGTGGGTCCCGTGCTCGACATTCCACTGAATTCAAGCTGCCCGGCTAATGAGGGGTAATACCCTGAAACCGGTCCTAGGATGTTTGTTTAGAGTCTAGGGAGGAACTGTCCTGGCAGTTTGGACTTCAATGTTCCCATGGGGCACAGGGTCAAGACTGATTTGCATATGTCTGGGTCCAAAGTGGAATGGCATGGTGAACAAAAATACCCCATGGATTTAGACCCAGATCTCTGGCTGGGGATGAGTGTTTGACATTGATCAGCATTCTATAAATCAATTGTTCTTTTTACTTTTAGAAATTTGGCATTTTCCTGCTTTAGCCATTTAGCAACTGTGGCCTGTTTCTGGGTCACATGACTGGGTGTACTTTGCAGTTGGAGTTTTTGTATTCTCCCTAGATAGCCACACAAAATGTAGACCTTAGGTGTGCCTGGATGGACCATCACCGGCAGTACAGCAGAGATGGGCCCAACCCTGATTAACCCCATACCTGCATAACAAAATTAATGTGTCCTCATGTAACACAACTGGTGCTATGTAAAGTGCTCTGATACCTGATTCGGGTCTAGGTCGCGCTTTATAAAACTCTGTAAAATAAATCAATAAATAAATAAATAAAAACTTGGTTACACCTGAAAAGGCTGTGTTCTGCCTTCGCAAAAAGGGTTGTATACCCCTGTAGTTAATCTGGAGCCAGGGCATGGGAGGCAGGAGACCTAAGTACTTCAAAGGAAATCCTCTAGAAGTTTCTCCCACTTTAAAGAAGGCACCTGGTATAAATACTGGACCTTAGACACCAACTCTTGAGTATACTTCTGGACCTGTGGAAGTCTTTACCAGGAAGAAGGATTGCTGTGCTGTTGAAAGGACTGCCAATCTGCTAGACTGCTACCTCTTGCCTGGGTGAGAAGTACTGGACCTGCAACCTGTACCCTGGACTACCAGAGTGACTCCAATGGCTAGTCTCTTGTAACCGAGCATCTGGAGTCTAAAATTGTGAGTCCTACTCTTCCAACTGATGCCATCCCATTCCTGGACCCTGCTCTGCCACCCCATCTATGGAGCCAGCAGAACTGAATAATCTCTTCTGCTGCGCGGCATAACCCACAGCATAACGACACACCGCCTCTGCTACCTGGACTTTCCCTGTGCCAGGACTTAACATTGCATATCGTAGACTCATCACAAGCCCTTGTCAACAGACGCCTCGCCGACGAGAAGCTCCGTAGCTTCTTTGGAACCAGCTGGTATGCAACACATCCTTGATGCAGGACTTCTCATTGCAAACACGTCCTCATTGAAAGCCTCCTTAACGATGACGTAGGACCAGGCATCGTAGCCTTACAGCCCCCCGGAACCGATGATGTGAGTCACATCACCGACCCGACCCAAACCTTGCATCGCCTCCATTGCTTGAAGCATCCTCAATGTGAAACATCACAACACTTCGCAACCAGGATTTAAGGCACTCTTGTTCAGCGGGCATAGGTGGCTCCATGTAGCTGGCCCACAGTCCATCTCAGTTGGCCTGAAGTTGTGACTTTTATTCTGTCCATCTTGACCGGACATCCTAAGTTGGTGCTTTGTGCTTTTTTGGCACTATTTTCACTGAAATCATGACAATTTGCATATCTCCGGTTCTACTGATTTGATATTTTGTATTTTGGACTTGTTTTATTTATTAAAGCCTACTCTATTTTTCTTATCTGGTGTGGGGCTCTTTTTGTGCTGTATTTTCACGATATTGTTGTTTTAAATGTTGCACAAATACTTTACACATTGCCTGTAAATTAAACCTTACTGCTCTGTGCCAAGCTACCAGAGGGTTGAGCACAGGTTCATTTGGGGTTTGCTTGTGACTTTACCCTGAACAATATTGTGGTTGCTGCTTGAGTAGGGTTTGACCCGCTGTGAGAAGTTGGCCTGGTATATGATGTCCACTAATTAAAGGGAGCACCTTGCACCAGTCCAAACAACAAAAATGAAAGGACAAGCACACAGTAGTTATAAAAATATTTATTTATTATTATAACACACCATAAATACCTCACAGTACCTGCTACACGCAGATAAACACAAAGCACACAATACTGTAGCACAGAAACAAGCATAAGTTGCACTAATATACACAGTGGGCTCCAGGGTGAGACCAAACCATATACTAAAATAGTGGTATAAGAACTACAACTTGTGTCAAGACAGTTTCTAGAGGATGCAGAATCTCTGGGACCCCAAGGAACCACCCAAGGTGAGTAGGTAGGGACCGCACGCAGGCCGGGTGCAGTGTGAGAACACGACGGCATGCTGTGTACAATTCAATGGGAGAGTGTTAGGTGCAGTTTTACAGTTTAGGGACCCTTCCCAGTGGATTATGAAGAAACCCTTTAGAACATAGAAGGCTGGAGAGCCACCCCACCCATGGATACCGAAGTGCCAGAGTTACCTATTCCAGAGAAGCTGGGTGCATATGTCTGGCTGCATCACTGACAGCCCGGGAGAATAGTCTCCGAAGGCTGCAGGGGTGCTCTGCTCATGCAGGGGCACCCTCTCACGTGAAACCCAGCACCCTGCCTTTAGGATTGTCAAGGCCTGCTAGTCTGACTGGGATCCTGCTAATCAGGACCCCAGTCTATCTGCTTTCTCCCTAAACCGTTATGTCATGTACTTAGGTACACTCCAGATTGAATACTGTGGTACCCTTGTCAGTCCCTATTGTATGTACCCAGGGTATAGGTACCCCAGAGGCCTCCCTTGGGCTCAAGCATGTCTTATGCCACCCATGAGAGGCCATGCAAAATGGAACCTACAGGCCTGCCATTGCAGCCTGAGTAAGTTGGTGCATGCATCACTTACTTAAGATGTAGGTTTACTATATCTGAGGGCCACTGCACTTAAAATCTATAATTCACCCCTCTAGCAGGCCTTTACAATCCTGAGGGCAGGGTACCTGGTTCTAAGTAAGAGGGTGGCACTGTATAATCAGAACACCCCTGCAGCCTACGGAGTCCATTCTCCCAGGTTGTCAGTGAAGCACCCATATAGAACATATAGAGGGGCATTCCTTGACCGTGTGATGATCAACTCTAAAACGGTTGAAACTAACCCTATCGTGTTTGGTGTCAAGCATGTTGGGATCATACCCCCACACTACTAACCGGTGTGGAAGGTATGATTCCACCCCTCAGAAGTGAGCTTTGTGGGGTCCCTGGTGTTCCCGGTACCAGCCTTCTAGTCCCGGACAGCACAAAATGGTTGCTGCAGACCAGAGACACATTTCTGCCCTTCTGCTGCTGAGCCAAGCTCGAGCAGGGAAAGGCGGAACAAAAGGCACCCTGTCACCGGGAGGTGTGACCACCTCCCAGACTGGATTTAATGTATTAGGGCTGGGTAGGTGCGCCTGCCAGTGACTGAAAGTCTGCATGAGGGGCACATTTGGTGTCCCTATGCATAGTCCAGTTCAAACCAGTCCAGGGAGCCGTTGGCTCCCACTCTGGTGGGAAACTGGACAAAAGACATGGGAGTAACCTCCCCGCTTCCAGACCCTCCCCTAGGAGGGTCCCCTGAATCTTGCCAACCCTCTTCCATGGGTACGTAAGGGCTTACCTGGCTGTAGGACCTTAGATGCAATGTGGACAACATTCTGAACCAGAAACCACTTAGCTTTGACCGTCTGGACTCTCAGGCCTTCGCTGGACTTCATTTGGGCCCAACTTCATTTCCCACTCAGTCTGCTGCATTGTCTGTGTACATGCACCATACAGGATCCATGCACGACCTGTGGAGCATCAAGGACAATTGAAGATATCTCCCTTGGAGTGAAGGATTCACTCCCCTGCATCCACAGGCACCTCAACACTGCTGTCTTGTCTGCTGATCCTGAGCTCTTAAGGACTCCAAAGGCTTCAGCAACACAGGTGGTGGGTTTCTATGTCCGTCGATGTCCGAGACGTCCTCTCACCAGGTTTGAGGTCAGAATCTCTCTTGGGGGCTGCAATACCCAAACTCCTGTGCACCGCGTACACTTGCAAGTGCAGATGCTTGTTGGAATTTTCCGAACAAGTGCATTGGGCTTCCAGTAGCCTCAACCTCTCACACTATTTCCTACAAAGAAATTCAACCTCCTCAAACTGAGTGCTACGTGGGCTGTCGTTTGGTGAAATAGCTCTTGAACCTCTTATGATTCCTGTGCCTCCAGCCTGTGAGACCACTTGAGGTTCAACTTTGCTTTTCTTGGGCTACCCTGGTTGCTCCAGGTTTTTCCTGAATCCCCTGTGTTTGGTGAGTCCCCTGGACCTTGCTGGTCCGAACCGTACTCATCTTTGACCTTCTGCGTGGGTTGCCGTTGCCAAGGCTTGTTGGTGCTCCCACCAGACACCGACCCCTCAGTACTTGACATCTTTTGTTTGACAGCTCGTATGCAGCTCCTGATCATCCTTGCCATCTCCTGGTCCCCGTAGCTGCAGAGTCAAGTACTCCATCAACGCACCTTAAGCACCCAACATCGGTGGGCATTTGTCTACCGAGCCCCTGGTCACTCCTAAGAGACCCAGACTCTGTCCCCTCTGCTTTCAGGTACTCTTCGACAAGAATCCACCTTTGGATTCCAATGTCAATCGCGACTTTCCCATAGACTTGTACAGAGAACGCTGTGGTGTTCCCACACTGCACCCGTCCTCTGTGGGGTCACTCTCTACTCACCTTGGGTGGTTCCTAGGGGTCCCAGCAATTCTAAGTCCTCTCGACGCTGTCTTGACTCGAGTCGTGGTTCTTATACCACTTATTTAGTATATGGTTTGGTTCCCCCCTGGGGCCCACTGTGTATTAGTGCTATTTACTGTCATTTCTGTGCTTAAGTATTGTGTGCTTTGTGATTATCTCCATGACTAGATAGAGTAATACTAGATAGTGTTATATTAATAAATACATATTTTTATAACTACTGTAAGATTATCCTTTCATTTAACCAAAACTATAAGGTTGCATTCTGGTAAAACAAGCTGCTTAACATTCTTTCAAGACTAAGCCTGAAGGCTGCTCTCCACAGCTACCACTTGGATAGCTTTCTAAGGTTATCTTTGACCTCTTAAATCCCCATTAGGATTGTTTGGACTGGTGCAAGGTGCCAACTGTAATTAGTGGACAGCATATACCAGGCCAACTTCTTACAATAGGTATCATATTTGAACTAATGATCATGACTAGGTGGTGAGGAACAGAGTTATACATGCTGAAAACAATCTTGGATGTTGGAAAATGCACCACGTATGACGTTGTAGAAAAAAATATGCGAATTTTGTTAAATTAAATTAAAGAATATAATTATTTGTCAAATAAATTATTATCCTTAATATATCTAACAACAGACGATAAAACTGAGATGTTTAGCAAACAAGCTCTACTGTTCTGTATGCTACACCAAAATTTGGGAAAAATGTGATGGTGAAACTCAGCAATGGTATTTTCAATCTGCAGACAAGGCCCTGGTACTTGAGTAGTTCAGGGTGGATAATTGTAATTGTTAGATATCTATTCCCCTTACTCGGGGTCAAAGTGCATTATCAGATGTGTAGCATGCTACACAGGGATGGAGTGCTCAATTGGAAGGATGTTGTATTTGCAGTCAGTTCTATGTGGGAAACGTTTTGGTGTTGGACTTGAAAAGCCACTGAAATGCTGCAGTCTTGTCTGTGGTCTCAGCGCTTATTTATGTAGTGGTTGGAAATCAAATGAGATGTAGAGGGCTTGCATTTTTTATTAATCTGTTACTGTGGGCTACTCTTCTGGTTCCTTATGGAAGTTCTAGGCTACTGCTGAAACATCAACCTCCATCCTGTCTGGATGCAGGAGTGAAGGCAGAAGCTGTGTATAAACATGAACAAAGTGTTGAGGACAAGGGCCGAGATCCAAAGGGATGGCCTGCATATAATCTTCCATCAGGCATGCACATATTTTGACACATTGGTTTGTAATTCTTGAAAATGTTCAGTTGTGAATAGGAGCCAAGCCTGCAGGGATGGACCATATTAGACCCATCCAAGAAACAAATCGATATTGTCTAGCAATACTTCATAATGCTTTACAGTGTCCAGTTGTAGAGACTGACAGCAGATCTCTCCGTACATTTATTGCCTGTCCTCCCAATAATGAGTGGCGTTGATTTAGTAGGGTTAAATTGGATGCATCAATATATAGGTATCATATGACTTTTGTGATTGAAGATTGACATTTTGCCATGATATGACTTTTAAGCTCTATCCTGTAGAACCAAGAAAACTGGTTACAGGTTGATGGGGCAGATTTTTTGTTGTTACAACCAAGAAGCATATAAGTCTATCCTATGGCCTGCCTTTTTTCCAGTTAGCCAGGGAGAGGCTGTGGCGTTACAGTCAGTGTTGCTGACTTTGGAACTGGGCAACCAGGGTTGAATCCCAGAATCCGCTCACCTTCCTGCAATTTTGGATAAACCACTTATTCTCCCTGGTCCTCATATACAGGGATATGGCATAGGGCAGAGCCGCAAGTCATCTTCCTGTGATGTCCTAGTCCAAAGTGAAAGGGTAGAAATGCACTGTATTTGTGCAATATGGTGCATTCCTGTCCTATATCCCTGAACTGGTACCTTTTCAGCAGGCACCCTTGCACATGGTGCAATGGTTCCTGTGTTGTTGGCAGGATTGATTTTGTGCAGTATAGAGCACCTTCCTGTAAATAAACAATCCTAAGAGGCGTTGTCCTCTTTCTATGTGTGCTGTGGAAATAAAGAAACCTCCTCGTTATGACTCACCTCGCAAGCATAAGTATTTTGCTATTCACCAGGTTTACATGCTTTTGTAAATCTGGGGCAGCGTCAAAATCCATGGGCATTACATCAGAAAACCCACCACAACGCCCATATAATACATCCCAATCACAGAGTAAGGCAAAGTAGAAATTTGCACTGCCTTGCCTTACTCCATATCTATTAGGCCATCCACAGCCATGCATAGTGGCTTTGTGTGGCCTCATAGATAGGAATTTGTGATCTGTGCCCCCCGAGTGTCACAAAAAGTGACAATCCGGCAGCACAGGGGACTTGTAAATGTGCCCCGTGTGTCTACAATAATGACCCTGAACTCGTATATTGTAAGTGGAGCTTATGTAGAGGGCGTCACTACCCGAATTGCAAAAAAAAAATCACACTGCTATAGTAGTTACTGTGACTTTTTCTGGAACTGACCTCGATCTTGTGCATGTCTTGGAAGCTCTTGAGCACTGTGCTCTGGTTTGACCCCGTAAGTTGTTTGTATTATGGTGTCAAGGCACCAGTTTGGTTTTGCCCCCTTTACTCGGTATAAAACAGTTGGTTATTTCCTTTTTGAACTTCAGATGCTCTTCAATATTTGTAACTTGGTTGGTAAATGGTTCTAAAGTTTTGTTGTCCCTACTAATGATATTCCACGAACTGTCCTTTATTTATAGAAGGGAATTGTTATTAAAGACATATGTTGTAAACGAGAATACCTTCTTCTAAGTAAGATGTCAGGTAACCAGCGCGCAGATTAAAAGATGTGGATTTATTGTTGAAGTTATGTCTTAGGTTATAAGTAAGATAATAAATGCCCCACCAGGAGTAGTATCCTTGCTGCTCAGCCCACTCACTCCAACTGGCATTCATACCAACCAGGCATTTATCAACAATCCATTACAGCACACTCACATTGGCTGAGCAGCAGGGAAACAGGAACTAAGGAGAGGATGCATCGCAACAACCACAGGGTACAACAGTAGACAATGCTCCCCTAATCAATTTTTTCCTTGTTTGTTTGATTTTTTTTTTTTTTACACCCATACCGGATATCTGCTTTTAATCACCACTACAAACAGTGCGCTCAAGTAGAATTATTTGCCTTCTGCCCAGGCCAGTTACACAAATTAAACCATTCAAAATGCAACAAAAAGTTTGTATCTATTCAGAAATCAGACCGCCTGAGATCATCTGTTAGTATCCGCACACCAGTTGTTTGAGAAACTCACAAAGCAGTTGCTGGTGTATTCTTTTAGAGCATTAGAGCATGCGGTCTCTCTTGGCTAAGTCAGAGGAATGGTGCACCTGAATCTGTAATGACACTCGCTGGGGAGACCGGATGGAAGGTCCTTTAGTGATGACTACAGACATGCAACTAAGCAAGCCTAATCTTATCACTCATAAATTCAGGAAGAAGGCAGGGGAATGAGAGAGAGTAGGCTGATGAGCCAATGCGGTCAGGCTTAGACAAAAAAGGAAGGAATTATTCGAAATCCACAAATATAGCTGGGCTGATGGGTCGCATTGTAAAGGCACACAGTGCTCCGAGATCAAAATGCTCCCAGTGTCCTCAAGAACAAGTACCAGCCCTCTGAGTGGATCATATTGCCAAATTACACCATTCATAATGTGATTAGGTGGTGAAGAAAATACAAGTAGTCAGGTCCGGTGGTAGTTAGAAGATTGTTTTATTGCTAACCATCTTCAGCTTCCCAGTAGCAACTGCCACCAAGAGAACGTTACAGGCTTCATCCCTCTGCATTCCACATTCCAAGGTTGGGCAACCTGGAATACAGAATGCATCACATCACTACAGATTACTTCCTATGTTGTCTGCAATCTGAGCGAGTACTTCCTCACCAGTTGTTAGTGAAAGTAAAAAATTGGTTGCAGTAATGCTCTTACACAGCATGCACTCTCTTAGCTAGTTTCAGGGGATCCCTGTCCTTTGAGGCTTGATGAGTATAACTGGGAGGTAATCCCACCAACTTTAAGATCAATGCAATGCCAACATGGATACTAGGTTTCATGATCATCAGGATGGGGGTGGCGCATACCTTAGATACATGTATAAAGTGATGCATACATTCTGATAATAATAAGCACCTTCTATTAATTGGGCTAAATGTTCTCAGCATGGTGTATAGAGTATGTAACATTTAGGCCCATGTTTGTGTAAAGAGTGAGTTAACTGTTGGGCTTCACTTACTACTGAGAGGGCTATTGTGTGCTAAGGGATTCTCTATTTAAACAAAGGTAAAGAAGCTTAGTACATTATTGTTTTGCATGAAGTAGCATAGAACTGTACAAGATGCACTATAGTGTACGTTACCTTTACAATAATGCATGAATGGCTATTTATTTAACTTTTTTATATAGTGCTCGTACACCACAGCGAGCATAATTGTTATTAACAGAAGACTTGATGCACCCGCTCAGAAAAGGTTTTTTGTTTTCAAGTAACAAGCTCCCCAATTGCGAGTTTGTAAATATGGTCTTGAGTCCTGACGCACTGAGAGCTTTCTCCTGTCATGTCAGCTACTGTACGTTTCTTTAACTTGGACGACTATGACTCACATGGGGGTTTGCGGGAGGGGATTGTGTAATGGTCACACCACCATAACCAGGGCGAGGTAACTGCCACTTTGGCCTGACAGCCTTATAGTGGACCAGCTTTGATATCATAAGTTGCCAGCTGGTGTAAACAAGCGATTTCCCCGAATCTCTTTAGAGATGGAAAATTATGAGTTTGGTGGAGTGGAAAGGCTGAAACTCAACCAGAGTGGCCTTCTGGCTGTGCCATTGCTACATCACCTCCTGGCTAGCGCCGACATTCTTGGAAGCCTTCTTCCAGAACTTCTGCATCTGTTTGCGGAGGGCTAGTATGTAGCTAACCACATCCTAAGGTGGTTTCTTGGGAGCTTGCTCCCAAACATCCTTCACCTAACTGAGTGGTCCCTTACAGGGTGACCATAGAGAAGTTCAAAAGGGCTGAAACCTACTTCTTTCTGAGGTACCTTCCTGTAGTCAAAGAGTAGATAGGGCAAGAGGATGTCCCACTTCTGCCTCATGGGCTCTGGTAGGCCCATATTTGGAGAACTTGTAGGTTACCCCACATTCCTTCCACATGGCCTACATTTACACAGACATGAAGTTGGTGCCCTTGTCTTGCTTGGGTGGCACCATTTGGGGGAAATCCTCATCAAGGCATGGTCCACCAAAACCAGGATGCAATTGTTGCTCGAGGCAGTCTTGGGTCCAAGGGCACAACAATGTTGATGCCCACCATCTCAAAGGGGGTGCCAATGACAGGCATGGAAGTCTGGGGAGCATTGAGAGTCTTCCCTGTCTTCCCACCAGCTTGGCAGTGAGACAAGTCCTACAGGAAGCATCTGATACTCTCCTCATCTGCGGCTAACAAACTTTGGTTACAAGTCTGTCAGACCCAGTAGGAAGGACCTATAACATTGGGGGACCATCAGCACATGTGCTTCTGTATGCACAGGCACCTTAGGTTCTCTGTAAAGGAGGTTGTTCTCCCAGCAGATCAGGTGATCTCCAGAGATGACACCAGCTGCCTGGGCCTCGGCCAGCCACCTTTGCCCCTTCAGAGTTGGGTACTGTCTCTGCACCTTGCAGAACTCCTCCGTGGTGCCCGCCATCAACTTGCCACCCAGCGTGATGAGGCATGTCACCTTGGAAGGAAGGTCATACTGGCTCCTTTGTCTCTGAAAGCCTCCACCCTCCACCCTCTGCCCATTGATGGTGATCAGCTGCCTATACTTGGAATTATTGACACACATATGGGCTTTAGGTATCATCTCTCCATTACCTAGAGATACTCAGGTAACCTCTTCTGCCCTCCCCAAACAGACTGGGACCATCTACTCCCCAAGTGCTTCTTTGGTCAAACCCTTAGGACTGCCCACCACTGGGGTGCTTTGCCCTCTTGGAGAACTTAGCATCTTCCTTGATGTGCCAATACTCGTAGCACTGATAGCACTTGGGGTTGAACTTCGCTGTAATTTTGCACACTAAAACTTTCTTTTGGTGGTCAGATTAGAATTGGAACCCTTTCCCCAGTGAACTATTTTGGGAACCTTGCGAGAACTCCTTTTTATTTTTATCTCCCCATCGTTCTTCTGATAGGAACACTGGCCACCCTTTTGTGAGTCCCCCCACATGCCTTCTTGGACATCCTGCTGCCGACCCAGATGTCTGTCTTCTCAGCAAGCTAAATGGGATCAGTCAGCTAGCTATCCACTGGTGCTGGCACAGCTCTATAAAACAAATATTGAGCATGTGCTCGCTCAGAATTAGGTTGTACAGTCCATCATAATCATTAACTTTGCTGCCCCACACCCAACTACTCAGGCGCTTACTAGAGTAATCTAAGAAGTCTACCTATGGCTGGTTAGGATGTCTGGTCTGGTCATCTACCGCTAGTGTGAGTAGCATATCCCTCCCCATTATAGGCATATGCTTCCACAAGCCAACACCCCTGTGCTGCTCTAGGATGGATCTTGTTCACCCTCAGGATTACCTCATATGCAACAAGACACTTGTAAATGTCATTCCCCACCACATAGTTGGGCACCAGTTCTTTGGGCATGTGAACCTTCTTGCCACATTCAGAAACTTCAGGTAAAAGGGCTCTATTCCTGCTAGATTCTGAGCTTTGTCTTGCCTTAATCTACAGTTTGTTCAGGCTCCTCTCATCCTTCAGCAATATTCTCTTTTCTGCGAAGGCTCCCTCAGCCTTCTTCTCCTCTGCCTCTAGACTTATTTTGGCCAACTGAAACCTGAGCTCCCTTTCTGACTTGCTGTGCTCCAGCTCTTCTGAGGAAAGGCCTTGTCAAGACACATTACTTCTTGCACACACAGTGGGCTCTCTCTAAATGGATAGAGGTTCTCGATCCTCTGGAAGCTCTTGTTCAGGGCACACAGTCAGGTCATCCTTCATTCCTAAATCAGATTCCCCCCTCATCAGGATCAACACATTCGTTTTCTCATCTTCAGAGTCCTCAGGCTGGAATTGCATCCTGGTGACTGTCTCATTGGTGTGCAGGGCAGTTTGAAGGTCCAGCTTTGAGGCCTTCTTTCATGTAGCCCCTTCTCCTTACAAGGTTTCTGCAGCTCAGCCCTACTGAGGTTATCCACATAGACCCTCTCGACTTCCATGGTATAAGACAAAGAGGTAGAGGACTAAAATGTAGAAAAAAAGGAAAAACAGCCAATCAGAAGACTAGGGAGAATTTAAAAGGGTTCACATTTGTCTCAAATTATTTATTTGGGATAGTAGTGTAGCACACAATGACTGTATGGCACTGCACAAACACAAGTCTAAATCCTCACTGCTGATCACCAGTGTAAGGAATTGGATTGCTGAGGAAGCGGGGTAAAGCCCTCCTCCAGCAGAAACCACAATCCTTGTCAGGGTTATGTTAGAAGCAAACTCTAAATTAATCTATGCTCAACCCCCTGTTAGATTAGCACACAGCCGTCAGGCTTAACTTGTGAGGTCCGGGTTGACTATGTGTCGCACAGCTGAGGCAATACATCAGTTCAGAGGAGCTGTGAAGCTGCTATGAGAGGGCCTTCTTCATCGTCGAGGATCTTGCGATGCGAACTACAGCATCAGCAGTCCAGCAGAGTGGCAGTCCTTATAGCAGCACATAAGTCCTTCTTCCTGGCAGAGTATCTACAGGTCCAGAAGTGTACTGAAGAGTTGGTGTCTGATGTCCAGTATTTATACCTGGGCAATCCTTTGAAGGGGGTAAAGCTTCTAGATGTTCCCCTTTGAAGTCCACTGGCTTCCTGCCTTCCCTGCACTGACTCCAGATGAACTGCAGGGGGTATGCAGCCTTTTGTGTAGAGGCAGGATTCAGCCCATTCAAGTGTAGTAGGGCTGGGCCTACCTCTGCCCTCTCATCCTGCCAGTAATGGCCCATCCAGGCACACCTGAGCTCACTATTGGGCGTGGCTGTCTAGGAGGAATACACAAAGCCTAAATGTCAGCTACACCCAGTAAGATGAGCCAGAGACAGGCTGCAGGCACTTAACAGATAATACATGAAAATGCCAACATTCTAAAAGTGGCATTTCCAAAATTGCAATTTAAAATCCAACTTCATCACAAAAGAGGATTTCTCATTACAGTTCCAAAGACACCAAACACGAACTGGTCACCTGTTCCCATTTGGAAGTAAGAGGATATTAAATGTAATCAGGTAACTCCAATGTTATCCTATGGGAGAGTTAGTACTTGCAGTAGTGAAAAACAAAAGTAAGTGTTTTCTTCTACTAGGAGATGGAAAACTAACGCTTACATTGTCCAATTTGTTAAACACACTGTAACCTGCCGTCCGGGCTGTCCCGGGCCTTCCCTAGGGGCGACTTACATGTATTAAAAAGGAAGGTTTAGGCCCTGCAAAAGGTCTATTATGCCTGGTCAGAATGACAATTTTAAACTGCACACACAGGCTGCAATGGCAGACCTCAGACATTGTTAGAGGGCTACTTAAGTGGATGGCACAATCAGTGCTGCAGGCCCACTAGTAGCATTGAAAATACAAGCCCTGCGCACCTGTAGTACCACTTTGTCAGGGATTTACAAGTAAATTAAATATGCCAATTAGGGATAATCCAATTGCTGGAAATGACCCTTTTTGCAAGGTACCCCAAACATTTTGCCTTCCTCCTATTTGTCTGACCTAGTTTTTGTTGGCTTTAGGACTCTGGGCAATTTACCACTGCTAACCAGTGCTAAAGTGCATGTGCTGTCTCCCTAAAACATTGTGACACTGGCTTATACCCAATTGGCATATTTAATTTACTTACAAGCGCCTAATAAAGTGCAATACATGTGCCCAGAGCCTGTAAATTAAAAGCTACTAGTGGGCTGCAGCACTGATTGTGCAGCCCACATAAGTAGCCCCTTAACCATGTCTCAAGCCTGCCACTGCAGGGCATGTGTGTGCAATTTACTGTCACTTCAACTTGACATTTAAAACTACTTGCCAAGCCTTAAACTAGACTTTTATTACATATAAGTAACCCTTAAGTTAAGCCCTAGGTAGCCCTATGTGCAGGGTGCTGTGTAAGTAAAAGCTAGGACACGTACTTTTATGATTTTCATGTCCTGGTAGGGACAAAAAGCCTATTTCATTTTTCGCTACAGTGAGGCTTATTCCTCTCATAGGTTAGCATTGTGAATCCCCTTATATTATTTTAAGTTGTAATTCTTCATCAGAAAGGAGTTGCTTTGTCATGTTTGGTATGTTTAGAATGGTAATGATGGTATTCAGACAGAATTTAGAGTTGGAAATGTCGACTTACACAAATATCGAGTTGGAAATATAGTGACACAGAAATATCGACAGCAAGAATATCGTGGTCAAGAATATCAAATTTAAGGCAAGGAATATCGTTTAAAAAAATGTAGAAGTCATTAATATCGTTTGCAAAAATATAGTTGTTTAAAATATTGATTTTTTAATTAGTGTTATGTATTTTAGTTTATATTTTAAATGTATGTGATGTGTTTTTTGTATAAGTATTGTTTATGTTTTTTAATATATGTGTTACATTTTTAGTAGTTATCAATTTTATTTTAAGTACATTTTGCATTTTTTAGTTCCGGAGCGGGTTGTGGGTTTATAGAGGAAAAGGGTGGGAAGTAATTTAATTATATTACATTAATGATTATTTTTTATTTAATAATATTTATGTATTTGAGATTTCATAGTGTTAATTGTGTGAAGTAATTTATTTGTAAATAATTATAAATTGGTTGTTAACTAAAATGAATTAATTAATTGGTAATTAATTATGGTAACTGTGTAATTTGTTTTAGGTGTTGGATGTGGGGTTTATAGAGGTAAGTGGTGGGAAGTATGTTTTGCTTAATTAATAATTAGTTGTTAATTTACATTAATTAATTGATTGAAAAATAAATATAGCAAATGTAATTAATTTTAGGTGTGGGTGGTGAGGTTTATAGGGGTAAAGGTGGGAAGTAATTTATGTTTAACTGATTAATAATTAGTTGATCATTAATATTAAATATTTAATTGATATTAAGTTAGAGCATTTGTTTATTTTTTTGTGTGTGGGTTTTACTGTTATAGGGATATAGTGTAGGGAGTAATTTAATTGTACTTACTTTATAATTAGTTGTTAGATACTATTCTTTTTTAAATTGAAAATAAGTTTTAATTGTGTAATTAATTTTTTAACAGTTTAATTTTAGCAGTGGGTTGCGGGGATATTAGGGGTAAATTGTGAGGTTAAATAATTTGTATGAGTTTTAATTTGGTTTTAAACTAATACTATTTCTTTAATTGGTAATTAATTATGTTATTTATGGAGGTACATTTTGTTTTTAATTTAGATGTGAGTTGTGAATTGTGTGGTGTTATAGGGTAGGAAATAAAAAAGTGAATTTATGTAATAATTAATCTTTTTGTTTCTAAATAATTTCTTACGTTTTAAAAGAAAGTTTATTTGATATAAAGATAAAGATAGAGCAACAATAAAAATACAGTATATAAAAATAATATAATACAAATACCTCATATTGGGGAAAGAACAGGAGAAGGGGAGAGGGGGAGAAAGGGAGGGAGGAGGGGATATCAAATGGCATAACTGGCTGTAGGATCAAAATACAACAATTGAATTACAATAATTCCTATATGATTAACTTAATCTGTAACTAAATTAAACAAAGATAATAACCATTAAATTCAAGGGCGTTTTGGATACTTCTTCATTGCAAGGATTATGTAAAGGTAAGGATTGAGCAGATGCATTCAGGAAATTAGTAATAGGCAACCACAATAAGTCGCGTTTAATAGCAAGTGTAATTGGGTGAACGGAAACCCTATCTAATCTATGGTTGTAACAAATTCCATACCACCAGGCTTGAAATGAAACATTTGAAGCATTTTTCCACGACTTAGTAATTTGCTGAATTGCTACAGCTATGAGTAAATCAACAATGGAGATGCTAGTATTGGAGGAGGACCATACGTCTGAGATGCTACCTAGGAATATGTGTGAAAAGGAGAAAGGAATATGGGTATGGAACATGTTGTTAATTTGTTGCCACACTCTGTTCCAGAAATTATGAATAGATGGACATGTAAATAACATATGTTTAAGATCTGCTACAGGGGCCGGGCAAGACCGACAGGTAGAGGGAATAGTGGGATCTATAGGATGTAGTTTAGCTGGTGTGATCAGAAGTCTATTATATATGAAGATAAAAGTTTGAGTAGTGTTCGCTGCTCTAGAAGACTTCCTTAATTTAGCCCAAATTTTGTTCCATGTTAAAATAGGAAAAGATTCACCTAGGTTAGATTCCCAGTTACATTCTACTTTAGATTTATCACAAGTAGTAGAGGTATCTCTTAACTTCTTATAAATTTGAGATGCAGAAGAGGAGGTGTGCAAAAATGAGAGTGTAATAGGGAAAGAAGTGGTAGGTGTAGAGGAGGTTGTAAAAGCATCATAGGAAGCTTGAGCGGCTGTGATCAGTTACTTATATTTGGAATAATAAGAGAGAGGTAGAGAAAAGTGGGATTGAATTACGGAAAAGGGAATACAGGTACCATCATGAAAAAGTTGATGAGTCCATCTAAGTCCAAAATCTAACCAATCTTTCCAAAAAAGAGTCCTATTTTTAATTTTAATATGTTTATTTTACCAAATTGGGAACGTTCATCTAGGCCATCCAATTTAAGTGGATGAAATATTTTACAAGCATTTTTAAGAATGGGGAGAGACAATTTTGCTGGAGTATGAGATATAGAAACAAATTCTTCAAAAGTAAAGGGGTGAAAGAAGGAGTTTTCAATTTCTACCCCCACCCCCCCAAAGGTTGGGAGTTAGAGTCAATCATATTCTCAGAGAGTAGAATAGAAGAATGTTTAAGAAAGAATGAGGTATGATACGAAGAGAAATCATGAATGTTAACTCCACCCATATGTTTAGGTTGATTAAGTTTGGAAAAAGACATCCTAACTGTTTTGGTTTGCCATAAAAATTTTGAGAGAATACTATAGATATTTATATAACAAGCTTTGGGGATATTGATTGGAAGATTATATAAGAAAAATAAAATTATTGGGACTAGCATAATTTTTAAAGAGTCTAATCTACCCCACCAAGATAAAAATAAGGGGTGTGAGCGTGTTGTGGAATTAGTTAAAGGCAATTGCAAGTTTTTTAAATTTAACATTACGGTATCTTTAATTGAAGATGTGAACCATAAGCCTAAGTATTTGATCTTAGTTGGGCTCTAGTGAAAAGAGGAAGTCAAGAAATCAGCATGAAAACAATGTTTGTTTAAAGGGAGGATTTCACATTTATCAACATTGAGTTTGTATCCTGAGACTAAAGCAAAATCAGAGACTTCTGATAAAAAAGTTGGTATGGAGGTTTGAGGATTGGAAATAAATAAGAGAATGTCATCAGCGTATGCAGAGAGTTTTAGATGTTTATCACCATATGGAAAACCTGTAATAGCATTATTCAAGCAAATTTTTGTTAAAAAGGGTTCCAACGCCAGAATAAATAAAAGTGGAGACAGCGGACAACCTTGTCGGAATCCTCTGTGAAGAGGAAGATACAAGGCCATTAGCTAGGATAAAGGACCTAGGAAAAGAATAGAGTAATGAAACATAAGCAAGAAATTTGGGGCCAAAACAAAACCAAAAAATAAACTGCCAATAACTCTGTCGAATGCTTTTTCAGCATCTAGCGCAACAGCCGCTAGTGACTGTGCATGAGATTGAGATTTGCTAAGGACATTAAAAAAGAGTCAAGTATTATCAGATAGGTGACAGCCTTTAATAAAACCGCATTGTTCTTTTCCAATTAATTTTGGTAACATTTTATCTAAACGGAGGGCAAGAATTTTCGCAAATATCTTACAATCTAAATTAATTAAAGAAATGGGTCTATAGTTCTTAAACAATGTATGATCTTTGGTTTCCTTAGGGAGAAGACAGAATAAAGCTTCTTGAAAAGAACCCTCAGATTTCTGGAATGTTATAAAGAATAAAAATAACTGATATAATTTGGGAATGAGAAACCTAGAAAAATGTGTGTAAATGTCTATTGTAAAGCCATCAGGCCCAGGACCTTTCCCATTTTTAAAAGATTGAGGTGCCAATCACGATCCTGTAAAAACCGGGTACGGAGCATATTCTCCGTCCGACGCGTACCCGTTCGTCAAAATATACCAACGTGGAATTACGATTCGCACGGAAACACCATTTCCGTACGAATCGTACAAAACCCCAACCGACGAAAATAAACATACAAATGCGATCCGGGAAAGCGCAGACCTGACGTCGGGACGCACGCAACCTGCCATTCACGAACCAGGAATTACGATTCGCACCGACGTCATCCCGCACGGTGAATATTTTCCGGCTGCCAAAAACTGCCGGGAAATCAGGACGACGCGAACAAGGAGTACCAGTACGCGACGGACAGACAGGACGACGCGAACAAGGAGTACCCGTACGTGACGGACAGACATGGACCCGAACCTACGTGTCATCCCGGCCCTCATAGCAGTCGACCTCCTCTACAGGTTACGACGCAGACGCCGCAGAAGGGCAGAACAACAAAGGGAGGGGGGAAAGGGGGGGGTGGCAGGTCCAGGGCAGGCCACAAAACCCCCACCATAGTCACACAGCACACATGCCCTGGACATACCTGACCCTCAGGCCCTGGTCACTACGAGGGGGTGGGGGCGTGTCCAGCTAAGTCAGTGACCGCCACAACGGAAGTTCTTGACGACGCGAACCGGCAACACAACCAGACAGGTACGTCCCGTACCCACGCCTTAAGAGCGTGGGTACGAGTCGTACCACGCCCACACCTACGTCACCCCAACAATGGCGGGACGGCTCGTACCCACGTGGCAAAGGCCTGGGTACGGGCCGCACAAGCATCACATAGCATGGGGACGGATATGTACGGACCGTACCCCCACCCCGTATGCATGGAGCGTACCCCCAACCCCAACAGTGTAAGTACGACATGTACCCCCACCCGCATATGCAAGGAGCGTACCCCCCATGCCAACAGTGTAAGTACGACACGTACCCCCACCCGCATATGCAAGGAGCGCACCCCCATGCCAACAGTGTAAGTACGACACGTACCCCCACCCGCGTATGCAAGGAGCGTACCCCCCACCCCAACAGTGTAAGTACGACACGTACCCCCCCGCGTATGCAAGGAGCGTACCCCCATGCCAACATTGTACGTACGACACGTCCCCCCACCCGCGTATGCATGGAGCGTACCCCCCACCCCAACAGTGTAAGTACGACACGTACCCCCACCCGCGTATGCATGGAGGGTAGCCCCCACCCCAACAGTGTAAGTACGACCCGTACCCTCACCCGCGTACATATGGAGCGTACCCCCACCCCAACCGTGTAAGTACGACGAGTACCCTCACCCGGGGATGCATGGAGCGTACCCCCACCCCAACCGTGTATGTACGACACGTACCCCCACCTCGTATGCATGGAGCGTACCCCCTATGCCAACAGTGTAGGTACGACACGTACCCCCACCCGCGTATGCAAGGAGCGTACCCCCCATGCCAACAGTGTAAGTACGACACGTACCCCCACCCGTGTATGCAAGGAGCGTACCCCCCATGCCAACAGTGTAAGTACGACACGTACCCCCACCCGCGTATGCAAGGAGCGTACCCCCCATGCCAACAGTGTAAGTACAACACGTACCCCCACCCGCGTATGCAAGGAGCGTACCCCCCATGCCAACAGTGTAAGTACGACACGTACCCCCACCCGCGTATGCAAGGAGCGTACCCCCCATGCCAACAGTGTAAGTACGACACGTACCCCCACCCGCGTATGCAAGGAGCGTACCCCCCATGCCAACAGTGTAAGTACGACACGTACCCCCACCCGCGTATGCAAGGAGCGTACCCCCCATGCCAACAGTGTAAGTACGACACGTACCCCCACCCGCGTATGCAAGGAGCGTACCCCCCATGCCAACAGTGTAAGTACGACACGTACCCCCACCCGCGTATGCAAGGAGCGTACCCCCCACCCCAACCGTGTATGTACGACCCGTACCCTCACACGCGTATGCATGGAGCGTACCCCCCACCCCAACAGTGTAAGTACGACACGTCCCCCCACCCGCGTATGCATTGAGCATACCCCCACCCCAACAGTGTAAGTACGACCCGTACCCTCACCCGCGTACGTGTGGAGCGTACCCTCACCCCAACAGTGTAAGTACGACCCGTACCCCCATGGAGCAAACCCACACACGTGTATGGACAAAGCGTACATATTGTTAAATAGGAGGGGTGTGTGCCAATCACTCCCAGCAGTGCCCAGAGTCAGGAAGGGTGGGTGCAGAGTCCTCCCAGCAGTGCCCAGACACAGGAGGGGTGTGTGCCTATCACCCCCAGCAGTGCCCAGAGTCAGGAGGGGTGGGTGCAGAGTCCTCCCAGCAGTGCCCAGAGACAGGAGGGGTGGGTGCCTATCACTCCCAGCAGTGCCCAGAGACAGGAGGGGTGGGTGCCTATCACTCCCAGCAGTGCCCAGAGACAAGAGGGGTGGGTGCCTATCACTCCCAGCAGTGCCCAGAGTCAGGAGGGGTGGGTGTAGAGTCCTCCCAGCAGTGCCCAGAGACAGGAGGGGTGTGTGCAGAGTCCTCCCAGCAGTGCCCAGAGACAGGAGGGGTGGGTGCCTATCACTCCCAGCAGTGCCCAGAGACAGGAGGGGTGGGTGCAGAGTCCTCCCAGCAGTGCCCAGAGACAGGAGGGGTGGGTGCAGAGTCCTCCCAGCAGTGCCCAGAGACAGGAGGGGTGGGTGCAGAGTCCTCCCAGCAGTGCCCAGAGACAGGAGGGGTGGGTGCCTATCACTCCCAGCAGTGCCCAGAGACAGGAGGGGTGGGTGCAGAGTCCTCCCAGCAGTGCCCAGAGACAGGAGAGGTGGGTGCCTATCACTCCCAGCAGTGCCCAGAGTCAGGAGGGGTGGGTGCAGAGTCCTCCCAGCAGTGCCCAGAGACAGGAGGGGTGTGTGCAGAGTCCTCCCAGCAGTGCCCAGAGACAGGAGGGGTGGGTGCCTATCACTCCCAGCAGTGCCCAGAGACAGGAGGGGTGGGTGCCTATCACACCCAGCAGTGCCCAGACACAGGAGGGGTGTGTGCAGAGTCCTCCCAGCAGTGCCCAGACACAGGAGGGGTGGGTGCAGAGTCCTCCCAGCAGTGCCCAGACACAGGAGGGGTGTGTGCAGAGTCCTCCCAGCAGTGCCCAGAGACAGGAGGGGTGTGTGCAGAGTCCTCCCAGCAGTGCCCAGAGACAGGAGGGGTGGGTGCCTATCACTCCCAGCAGTGCCCAGAGACAGGAGGGGTGGGTGCAGAGTCCTCCCAGCAGTGCCCAGAGACAGGAGGGGTGGGTGCCTATCACTCCCAGCAATGCCCAGAGACAGGAGGGGTGGGTGCCTATCACTCCCAGCAGTGACCAGAGTCAGGAGGGGTGGGTGTAGAGTCCTCCCAGCAGTGCCCAGAGACAAGAGGGGTGTGTGCAGAGTCCTCCCAGCAGTGCCCAGAGACAGGAGGGGTGGGTGAAGAGTCCTCCCAGCAGTGCCCAGAGACAGGAGGGGTGGGTGCCTATCACTCCCAGCAGTGCCCAGACACAGGAGGGGTGTGTGCAGAGTCCTCCCAGCAGTGCCCAGTCACAAGAGGGGTGGGTGCCTAACACTCACAGCAGTGCCCATGGAACGCAAAGGGTGGAGTAGCCACAGATACCATGCCCACAAATTTCAGTCAGGTGCACAAAGACCCTGCAGTACATGTACCACATGTGTGCGAGGCTGGGAGTATACGCATGCATAGCGCAGAAAAGAAAACATGTACACATGAAGTCATGTCAATAGTCCACATAGACAAGTACAATGACTACCAAGAATGCCACGAATGATGCAGGTGGAGACATCGCTCAGCATGCATGTGCAAAGTAGAAGGAGTCCGTCACACACCCAGTTAATGTACACACAGCTCAGCGCTAAATATTGGGAACACCCTGCAGGGAAGATGTCATGGTACACAGAGGAAGGAATACACCTTTGGACAATTTCACCATGCAGCAACTGCTTACATGAACAGAGAAACCTAGCTAACACCGTGTGATGGCACACAGATCCCAGGGTCCCCCCTATGACCAGCACACTACTACATTTCCCACACAACCAACACATGATCACCACCCAAAATCATGTAGCAGCCCCACCAACAGCAATATCAGAAAAGCAGTAGTGTTCAAAGGAAACAAAAATGGCTTTAATCAGCATGATCAAAAATTGTATGTTCGTAGAAAGTTCAATATTTACAAAGCCCATTGGGCAGTCCAGAAGTCACAGCTGGAACGGGGGACACAGTGGGATGCGTGTCCCCTAGCTTGCCTGCACAGTTACATTCCGTCGTCTTCCACAGGGGTGAGGGCATCATGTGGGGGGGAAGAAACAGGCACCGCAGGGACAGGAGGGTGAAGCGTAGGCGTCGTGGGTGCAGGGATGGAGGACTCCACCACAGGGGGTGGGGCAGGGCCAAAGGCGGAGGCCAGGATCTCGCTGCACACCTTAGCAAGGTCCTCCAGGGAATCCCCTGCACCCGAAGGAACCACAAGCCCCAAGGAGGGGGGGGGGGTCAGAGGGATGGGTCGCAGCGCCACTGGGGGAGGGTGTAGACAGGAGGGGGGAATCAACCACCCTGACCGAGGACTTCCTTGACCGCTTGCGTGGTGGTGTCACTGTGGGGCTCAGGGACAGAGCGGCCATGAAGGAGTCTTTGGGGGAGATGTGGCCAGGAGAGCTGAGGGGAGGGGATTTGGAGGGAGTGGATTGGGTGGAATGCGGACTCCCACTCTGGCTGCGTGCCACACGTTTGCCCCCCGACCCAGTGGGTGTGCCTACTTCACCCTGTGTGTGCGTGTCAGGAGGTGTGTGGTGGACCTTCCCTGCTGGTGTGGTGCCTGTGTGTGTTGTGGTGGGTGCATGCTGACGTTTGGGTGTACGTGGGACAGGCATGGGAGTGGGAAGTGTGGATGGGGCAGGGGTAGGGGGTGGGACGTAGCGCTGCAGGAGACCCACAGCTGCAGTCAGTGTCGAGTCTATCGACCTCAGCAAGCTGCGTTGGTCAGCCTGCGATGAATGAATGCCCTCCAAGTATGCCTCCATGTTGTGCAGCACTTGGTTGTGGCCATGGAGGACATTAAGGATCGCAGCCTGACCAACCTGCAACTGCCGCTGGATGTCCACAGACTCGGCATTGGCGGCAGCAGTGGAGACAGGGGCAGGGGGTGCGGTGCCTGGCAGGAAGGAGACATGTGGTGACCGGGCACGCTGGGAAGGGACACGAGCAAGTGGGAGGCGGCTGATGGCAATGGAGGGGGCGGGGTGAGATGTAGTGCCGCTGTCAGCTGCTGGTGCAGCCGCCGCCCACTCGGAGAGATCATCCTCGGACCCGTCAGCTTCATACTCTGTTGTGCCAGTCGACAGGTCCCCGGGTTCACTCTCCTCCGCCTCTGTCCCACTTGATGTGCCAGCCCCGATGTCACCGCTGGCACTGGTGCTCGGTCCCTCTGCTCCGTCTGTGCCCATGTCTCCCTCCGTGTCCCCCGACGATGCTGTGGGCAGGGCGAAGAGACAGAAATTAATCATACACCTGTATACATATGTCACATGAGTCCAATCTACATAGGTCACAGTGCATAGCCTGAAACAAAAGAAGAGTTACATCTACAAAACAAGGTACATATGTAGGGCATGCAAGACACAGTTTTTTGACCCACCATGCCACCTAAAAACTATGGAGAGCATGACACAATAGCAAATGAGATGGAATGGAATTTTGACTGAGGAGCACGGCCCTGGGGACAATCCAGCACTGCATCTGCACCACACAGCGTGGCAGGAAATAGGGATGAGCAGGGACCATATCCAGGAACAAGAGGCACATGCAGCATAGGTTAAACTGAAAACATGCCCACCATGACTGGCCCACTGCACCTTGAGTGCATGTCCAGACCAACATCACACACTGGCCAGTCCTAGCAAGGAGATATCAGGTTGTGACATGAATGCCATGCCCGCACCACCCACCCCCTACATGAGACTATTATTTGGAGACACAGGAAGCACTTACATCCCTTAGTCTGGGTGAAATACACATGGGATGCAACAAATCAAGGTTGCACACAAAATACCCAAGGTGCGCCTGTCCAAATAATCATGTACAAATGGGCATCATCAGATGATTGTAACAAGACACACAGGCAATGTCCACCGTGAGTATGAACAAGGAAAATCAGGTCAGTCTGTACAGTGGACACTTGTACTACATTTCACGTCAATATACATTTGGCCAGGGGACAATGGCACAGAGCACAACCTATGCTGTAGACACAGAGATTGTCGACATATTCGGATTACACACATGATACCTAGGAAAATATGCCCCTGGGGACAGTGGTGGCCACACAACTCCATGCTCCTGAATGGGAATGACTGCAACACACGCTACCATCCCCGCACTATGCGTACCGCACATTTATGCACATCATGTCACAGGCCACCACATAGGACATGCGTGCTGTAAGGCCTCACACTTGAGAGACTAACTCCCATGTCTGGACTCAGCATTAGTGCCAACTGACATGGAACCCACAAGACCAGAACTGGACAGGGCACAGGCAAGGTCCCAAAACCTGTTACACACCACCCCCACACATGATGCTGCAGGCATTGTACACGCGGAGAAGGTGCCAGGCTACATAACCTTGTGACGGAGTGACGTCACACAGACCAGGGAACACATTGCAAGGAGGGGAAGGGAGGCAGGAGAGCACTGCAATACTGTGGGTAACAGGATCTGCACAGCACCATTAAACCCTGGCAGTGCATCCATGGAACAGTGCACTTACAAATGCTGGTGAAACACAACAAACACACATGTACCTACCCCCTTCCTGCTGCTGCATCTCCTGTAAGCGCCTGTCCAAGTCTGGAAATACCACCGCCACCACACGCTTGTGGATGTGGGAGAGACGGCGGCGCCCGCGGTTCTTATGGCTCTCAGGTGAGTCCCCCAGCAGGACCCGTGCGATCCTCCGATGCCAGCACCGGATATCCTGCCAGCGTTTCCTCACCCGGGACAGGCTCCGCCTCCGACCATCCGCACCCCTCACGGCACTGACGGCGGTCAGCCAGATCTGCTCCTTGGCAGAGGCGCCTACCTGTGAGGATGAACAAGTGACACTACATCAATACACCTGCAACATGTCACAGAGACACATATGGGAACAAATTAGCTGGTTACAACAAGGCATGTCATGCAGCCAACGCATTGCACCTTTGCCATAGGGACATACTCCTTTGGGGAAGGGCAAAAGCAGTACGTGCCAGTGAAAGTACACAGGTGGAATGAGGGCAAATACACAATCAATTATCAAGGCTCACACTGTGCATCACACCCACCCCTCCTGTTTCTGGGCACTGCTGGGAGGACTCTGCACCCACCCCTCCTGTCTCTGGGCACTGCTGGGAGGACTCTGCACACACCCCTCCTGTCTCTGGGCACTGCTGGGAGGACTCTGCACCCACCCCTCCTGACTCTGGGCACTGCTGGGGGTGATAGGCACACACCCCTCCTGTGTCTGGGCACTGCTGAGAGGACTCTGCACCCACCCCTCCTGACTCTGGGCACTGCTGGGAGGACTCTGCACACACCCCTCCTGTGTCTGGGCACTGCTGGGAGTATTAGGCACCCACCCCTCCTGTCTCTGGGCACTGCTGGGAGGACTCTGCACCCACCCCGCCTGACTCTGGGCACTGCTGGGGGTGATAGGCACCCACCCCTCCTGTCTCTGGGCACTGCTGGGATGACTCTGCACCCACCCCTCCTGTCTCTGGGCACTGCTGGGAGTGATAGGCACCCACCCCTCCTGTCTCTGGGCACTGTTGGGGGTGATAGGCACACACCCCTCCTGTCTCTGGGCACTGCTGGGAGGACTCTGCACCCACCCCTCCTGACTCTGGGCACTGCTGGGAGGACTCTGCACACACCCCTCCTGTCTCTGGGCACTGCTGGGAGTGATAGGCACCCACCCCTCCTGTCTCTGGGCACTGCTGGGGGTGATAGGCACACACCCCTCCTGTCTCTGGGCACTGCTGGGAGGACTCTGCACCTACCCCTCCTGACTCTGGGCACTGCTGGGAGGACTCTGCACCCACCCCTCCTGACTCTGGGCAGTGCTGGGAGGACTCTGCACACACCCCTCCTGTCTCTGGGCACTGCTGGGAGTGATAGGCACCCACCCCTCCTGTCTCTGGGCACTGCTGGGAGGACTCTGCACACACCCCTCCTGACTCTGGACACTGCTGGGAGTGATAGGCACTATCCCTCCTGTCTCTGGGCACTGCTGGGAGGACTCTGCACCCACCCCTCCTGACTCTGGGCACTGCTGGGAGGACTCTGCACACACCCCTCCTGTCTCTGGGCACTGCTGGGAGGACTCTGCACCCACCCCTCCTGACTCTGGGCACTGCTGGGGGTGATAGGCACACACCCCTCCTGTGTCTGGGCACTGCTGGGGGGACTCTGCACCCACCCCTCCTGTCTCTGGGCACTGCTGGGAGGACTCTGCACACACCCCTCCTGTCTCTGGGCACTGCTGGGAGGACTCTGCACCCACCCCTCCTGACTCTGGGCACTGCTGGGAGTGATAGGCACCCACCCCTCCTGTCTCTGGGCACTGCTGGGAGGACTCTGCACCCACCCCTCCTGTCTCTGGGCACTGCTGGGAGTGATAGGCACCCACCCCTCCTGTCTCTGGGCACTGCTGGGAGACAACAGGCATTTCCCCCCCCCTGGGACCCCACTACAGTACATAGCATGTGTGTCACACCTGGACACAATGGCAGAAGTCACTGTCACAAAAGAAGGGACACAGTCTGTGCTAGTAGCTCTGCACTCACCTGATACCCTGGTCACCCATACAGCAGGGGGTACTGTGGGAGGATCACATCCAGCAATGCCAGGTTCTCCTCCAGGTTGAATGGCTGTGACCTCTCCACAGACCTTGACATGGTTCCAGGGAATCACGAGCAGCAGCAGTGTGTTAGATAGGAAATATGTGCAGGCAAGTGCTCCCTCATGGGACCTGGCTGCCTTATATCTGCCTTGCTGGCCTGTTTCATGCACAGGAGTACAGAGTGATTGGTCACTCACATTTGCATCCTATGTTTCCTCCAATCCCTTCAAACCTAGCACAGTCAGTGGGTTCTCATTGTGTTTTTTTCTTCAGCATGATGTCAACCCCACAAACACATTGCAACAAAGTAGATTCATTCCAACTGACTTCTGCTGTGCACCTTCCAGAACAAAATCAAACTTGAAACTTGGTCTCCATGACAACCAGCATGCATGTAGGCCTTAATACTTGTCCCTCATGTGTCCCCTATGTAAAATTGAGCTTCACCCACAGGTACGGTGCGTTCCGGGCCCCTAGGGCACCCCAAATGCATAGCAACGGCCCGTACACGCATGCGTACGTTCACTATCACTATGGGTTTCCTCGCGTATGCGTACTCGTACTGGTACGGCCCGTACACACGCCTGTACGTTCACTATCACTATGGGTGTCCTCGCATATGCATACTCGTACTGGTACGGCCCGTACACTTCGCCTGTACGCTCACTATCACTACGAGTACGCATACGCGAGGACACCCATAGTGATAGTGAACGTACAGGCGTGTGTACGGGCCGTACCAGTACGAGTACGCATACGCGAGGACACCCATAGTGGTACGGCCCGTACACACGCCTGTACGCTCACTATCACTACGAGTACGCATACGTGAGGACACCCATAGTGATAGTGAACGTACAGGCGTTTGTAGGGCCGTACCAGTACGAGTACGCATACGCGAGGACACCCATAGTGATAGTGAACGTACAGGCGTGTGTACGGGCCGTACCAGTACGAGTACGCATACGCGAGGACACCCATAGTGGTACGGCCCGTACACACGCCTGTACACTCACTATCACTAAGAGTACGCATACGCGAGGACACCCATAGTGATAGTGAACGTACAGGCGTGTGTAGGGCCGTACCAGTACGAGTACGCATACGCGAGGACACCCATAGTGATAGTGAACGTACAGGCGTGTGTACGGGCTGTACCACTATGGGTGTTCTCGCGTATGCGTACTTACTGACCGTACACATGCCTGTACGCTCACCATCACTATGGGTACACATACGGCAGCACTCCCATAGTGATATGGGAACGTACACAGGCCATCTTAGCAGCAGTACGGCGGTTTTCACACATCACAGTGGTGACAGGCAGCACACAGGAAGGAATAGGGCAGACATACTTGTCCATGGATGGACATCAAGGCATTGTCTGTGCAGTACTACATGTGTGGGGCACATGTGTGACAGGCTGTGATGTGGCACATTACTCCTGAGTCGAGAAGGCACCAGATGTATGATGAGATGTGTACAGATGTAATGTGTGACGGTGCAATGTGTGCCAGGCATGCCCTTGACTCCTTGGACATGTGTGCATGTCGTACTGCACACTTGGGATGACCGACACTGGCATGGCACGGACACCAACACACGGAAGTGTCCCCTGATGCCCGGTACAGGGGTTACCACACCTGACTTGTCACTACCCACGGTGCACGATGTGACTATGTCATGTATGTGTGGGGGTTTCCCATTAGGTTGATGTTGGAGCACCCTCAAAAGCTGCAGCTGTTGCAGCAACCAACATGTGTCTGTGTGTAGATTGACATTGCACACTGTTCCGCACACCATGCCACATGTGGTATCGGATGTGAGGTGCGTATGTATGCATGTGACACGGAGTAGCGTAACAAGGACATGTCTGCATCCTCTCAATGAATGTGTGGTGAGTCATGACATGTGCACCTTCATGGCAAGGTGTGTGGGCTGTCCTAGTGTAATGTCATGTGACCTGTGGCTCTAGTGTTCTGCTACCAGTCTCTGCAATCGGCATCCTACTTCTGCTGATGTGTGGGTGTATGTCACTCCTGTCTTGCGTCTGGCTGTTCACTTGCACTGGGACACAGCTAATCCCATGGCATGGCATGTGGAGGTTCTCAATCTCCATGTGTAGCTGGCTCTTGGTAGGAGTGTCACCTGGCAGCCATACGTGTCCAGGGCATGTGGCACATATCTGACTCCGTATGTAGCATATGTGTATAGACAGATTAACATGTGCTCAGTACAAATTATTTGTTGTTGTGGTGCACTCACTCTTCCTTGTCACTTCCAAACTACTGCAGAACGCCGCCTCTTCCCCGAGCAATTCGGACTTGGCTGCCATGCGGGAGAATGATCGTATCCGGTGCTACCGCTTCCCCCAACGTTTGATTCTGGAGTTGACGGCGAGACTGGCACCACACCTGCAACCGCTGCACAGGTATACTACGGCACTGACACCCAAGCTGAAGGTAATGGCAGCCCTACATTTTCTAGCCACGGGTACCTTTCAAAATACCATGGCTCATGTTGGTGGCATGTCCCAGAGCATGTTCTGTCGTGTGTTGCATGATTTCTTAGAGGCCATGTTGATTCACCTGGATGACTTCATACATTTTCCTACCCCTGAAATGTTGACTGGGGTCAAGCGTGGATTCTATGCCCTGGGAGGGATGCCCCATGTCATTGGGTCCATAGATGGGACACATGTTGCTTTGGTACCACCACAGGCACATGAGGTAGCGTACCGGAATCGCAAGCACTACCACTCCATCAATGCCCTTGTGGTGTGTCTGTCCAACATGGTGATTTCACATGCCTGTGCTCGTTTTCCAGGATCAGCACACGATGCCTACATCATGAGGCGTAGCAGGGTGCCTGAAATGATGACGCAGCTGCGCAACGAACGAGCATGTGTTGTTGGTGGGTACAGTCTGTCTGTCCTGTATTTTGCGTAGACTACCGGCACGACCGCTTCTCCAGTTCTAACGATGTCCATGTGCTTCCCATGTAGGGGACGCTGGCTATCCCAACATGCCATGGCTGATCACACCTCTCCGCAACCCCATCACGCCGGCCCAGCTCCGCTACAACACCGCCCATGGCCGGACAAGGCGAGTGATAGAGAGGACGTTTGGCCTGCTGAAGAGCCGATTCAGGTGCCTACAGAAGACCGGCGGCGCGCTCCCATATGCCCCTGCGAAGGTCTGCAAAATCTTCATGGTCTGCTGCATGCTGCACAACATGGCAGTTGAGAAAGCTGTGCCACTCATCCTGGATCAAGATGACGAGGACCATCCACCCGTGGAGGACGAAGGGCTTGGCAATGGGGCTAGTGATGTGGAGGATGTGGAGCCGCAAGAGGACATCCGGACTCGGCTCATACGCAACTTCTTTGCTTAGTGGTGAGTACCAGTGTCTGAGTGTGCACACATTGCTCCCCGTGTGGCATGTGTTGTGATGTGTGTCTCCACCTGCATGTATGGCACGTGAGTCAGAGGTGTGTGTGGGTGTGTCACTGGAGTGATGGTGGCAGTGATGGTTGTATTTCCCCAGTCATTATTGTGATCTAGCATGTTGTCATCCATACATGTGTCGAGTACATGCACATGCAAGTGGCTGTGCTTTTTGTGGCTGACTTCTTGTGTGTCTCTCTTCCCCAGGTACTTGCGCATGCCGTCTGCTGCTTGCATTGTTGTGGCACTGCTATTCCTCATGGACACGTCATCGTGTGCTGACTCAGCGTTACAGGCACGGACACGTTTGGAAGTCACCTTGGGGTAAGGGATGCATCAGGGGTGTATTGGGTGTGGCAGTTGTTCACGATGTATGCACACTGCCCCTGTCGATGTTTGGTTCCTCTGCAGCCATGTTGCATCACCATGGTACACATGACATGCAGCTGTGTACACCTGAATAGATGGTCTGACTTGTTGACAGTCATCAGTGATGGGATAGTGGATTGTGATGATGGCATCAATGTGTGTAACACTGCCCTCGGACACATACGGTTTGCATTGGCTTGACATGGTGTGGGACTTCTACATCAGCGGATCAATGGTGTATGGCAGTCTCTCCGTGAGCAGCTGTGGGTGTTTAGCTGTTAGCCGACAATTGTGTGCCAGTTCCATGGCAATCACGCATTTGTGCTGCAGAAGGGGGGTGCCAGTGTTGGACCCACATGTTACTCCACATGAAGTGTTCATGTGTACTTCAAGTTGCCTCTGCAATCCAGAAAACATGACTAATAAAGGTGTCCCTATGCCTCCAAGGTGCCTCTTCTCAGTCAATGCTGGTGTGTTGCCACGGTGCATCCATCATGTCTGGCATGGTTTTCCCTGATAGTGGCTATATGTCTATGTGTCGAGTAGCAAGATGCAAGCTGTGTGTGTGGGATGAGACTGTGTATTGTGCATGATGTCCATGACTGTGTGGGTATTGTGACATGTGCCATCCCCATACATCCAACGTTGGCCAGGCCCCCATTCTCTGCATCCACCGGACTCAAGCTTGCAGGACATGGTTCTGCCACCTGTCTACACATACCTGGGTGCCCCCCAGGACACTGGACAGGATCCCTGACCTCTGCGCATGACTGTTGCTGTACTCAATGTGTCTGTCAGCACGGTTGTGCGGCTACCCCCTCAGCTGGTTGGGCCCATCACGGGTGTGTATGGTGCTCCATGTCTGTCTTGCCTAATACACTGTGACCCGTGTGTCCTGTGCCAGATTCAGGCCCCAGGGTGTGGATGGTTGAAGTCAAAAGAGAACTCAGGCATGTTTAGACTTTACAAGACACATGTAAGGTAATAATGCAACCAGCAGGCATCTTCTCTTCATGGTGTGAATTCTTATTTTTGTGGGGGGGTGGGGGGGGTATGACGTGAGGGGCTTTCCGGGAGTTTGGAATCCAAAGTTCAGTAGGGGAGTTGGTGTCCTTGCCATTGGAAATCCTCAGAGTCCATGCCACAGTCTTTGTCAACATTGGTCAGACAGTGACCAGCAAGGCCATGTGGCAGAGAATGTCTCTTGATGCTGTGATGCTGTTGCTCCAGTGGGCCAGGTGCCAGGCCAGGTGTCCTGGGAGATGGTGATGTAGCGCCGACCCTCACGGTACTTTCCGTGGACGACCCGGCCTCCTGCGGGCACCCTCAGAAGCAGGCCGTGACGATGCTTGGGATGCTCCATCGGATGTTTCCTCCTCCTCCTGATCCCTCCCTGTGGGTGGTGATGTTCTACGCCTTCTGGCACAGGGAGGGTTGCCCATGTTGTCGGCCATCCGACGGAGTGTATTGTGAATCCCCTGGAACACCGTCACAAGCTCAGCCTGTCTGTCCTCCATCCTCCGTTGGTGTTGCAGTAGACAGGCATGTTGCTGGGCCTGCTGGGTCTTGATCTCATCGAGGGTCCCCTTCATCTCATTGAGGGTGGACACAACCTGGGCCATGCCCGTGGTGTCCTGCCGGTATGTGTCCAGGATGTTACGGACATGGGAATATACCGGTTCCCCAGCCAACTGGTCAGGCTGGCGCCTCTGCCGTCCTCCACTCCCACCACCCCTGCCCACTTGCACCTGGCCTGCCCTTGTGGGCACATCGGGTCTCCGGGACCCCTGAGGGGTGGCATTGGCGTTGTCGCCTGCCTCCTCCTGGGTGCCCGGGACACCGGGTCCCTCCTGGCCAGCCTGGCTGCTTTGTGGTGGTGGGGCAGGGATCCTGGGTGTCTCCTGGGATGTGGCAGGAGTGGGGGTGGTGGTTGGCCCCGTTGTACCTGACGCAGGTGCTGCAGGTCGTTGGACACCAGAGGGGCCAGGTTGGTCGGGGTCGTCCACAGAGTGGTGAGAGTCGTCGCTGCCGGTGGGATCGGCCTCCCGCAGAGCCGGGTCCTGTGAGTCTTCCCCCCAGTGTTGGGGGGTGAACCACGAGGTTGACCTGTGTGTGAGAGAGACAATGTTAATTTTGGCCCATGCAACATCCATGTTTCATCAGTTTCAAAGTTGGCACATTTCCTCTTGGAATTAGGATCTGTCTTGCATTCCACTCACAGTGCACTTGTGCATGGGTGTGTCCCTTGGGCACCACTTTGGCGCATTTAACTATGTGTGGCACAGTCTTACTTGCTGCGTCAAGTGTGACTGCAGTCAGCAGTGGAGTGGGCAGGTGTGGCGAGCCATGCATTGGCGCCTTCTGTGTAGCACTGTACATGTGCACATGGAGTGGATCCACACACTTATATAATGCAGGTAGCTGTCGTTGTGCTCGTGCACAGGTTGTGACATGGCCCTTTGTTTTGCCATGGAGAAGAGGGGGGGTTCTGGCACTGGCCACCCTTGTCTACATGCACACAGTCCACCTGCTGACGAGCAGACATTCCCACACACCACAAGGCTGATGTGCTCTCCCTGTGTCTCCCTCCCTCTCTGTCCCCCTCTCCCTCCCTCTCTGTCCCCCTTTCCCTCCCTCTGTGTGTCAGCCTCCTCCCTCTGTCCGTCTCCCTTTGTCTCCCTCCCTCTGTGTCCCCCTGTCCCTCCCTCTGTGTGTCAGCCTCCTCCCTCTGTCCGTCTCCCTGTGTCTCCCTCCATCTGTGTCCCCCTGTCCCTCCCTCTGTGTGTCAGCCTCCTCCCTCTGTCTGTCTCCCTGTGTCTCCCTCCCTCTCTGTCCCCCTCTCCCTCCCTCTGTGTCCCCCTGTCCCTCCCTCTGTGTGTCAGCCTCCTCCCTCTGTCCGTCTCCCTGTGTCTCCCTCCCTCTGTGTCCCCCTGTCCCTCCCTCTGTGTGTCAGCCTCCTCCCTCTGTCTGTCTCCCTGTGTCTCCCTCCCTCTCTGTCCCCCTCTCCCTCCCTCTGTGTCCCCCTTTCCCTCCCTCTGTGTGTCAGCCTCCTCCCTCTGTCCGTCTCCCTGTGTCTCCCTCCCTCTCTGTCCCCCTCTCCCTCCCTCTGTGTCCCCCTGTCCCTCCCTCTGTGTGTCAGCCTCCTCCCTCTGTCCGTCTCCCTGTGTCTCCCTCCCTCTCTGTCCCCGTCTCCCTCCCTCTGTGTCCCCCTGTCCCTCCCTCTGTGTGTCAGCCTCCTCCCTCTGTCCGTCTTCCCGTGTCTCCCTCCCTCTCTGTCCCCCTCTCCCTCCCTCTGTGTCCCCCTGTCCCTCCCTCTGTGTGTCAGCCTCCTCCCTCTGTCCGTCTTCCTGTGTCTCCCTCCCTCTCTGTCCCCCTCTCCCTCCCTCTGTGTGTCACCCTCTGTCACCTAAGCCCAGCTTCCTGGGCTCACACTGTTAGCAGATCTTTGAATGGCCCTTGGCTTGTTGCTGTGAGTTTGTTTCTGATCTCCAGGCACCCATTGGGTGTAGTGCGTGTGTCTGCGCTGCTGCTGTGGTGGTGTGTGCTGCCACTCTTTCACAGTGTTGGCTGTTCATTAGCTGCTGTCATGTGCAAAAACGTGCCTTCACCCCCATGTGTTAATGCAAGGCGGCCGCCATTTGCTGGCGAGTCTTTCCTGTGTGGGGACACAGTGTTAGTCTGGCTGTGACCTAGGCCATATGGGCAGAGGGCATTGTTGTCTGCTTCTGAGTTGCACTATGTGATTTTTGGGGCCCACCCTCCCGCCATCTGGCTTATCGTGTCATGTGTTGTGTCTTCTGTGGCCTGTGACTTGACATTGTCCAGCTGGGTGCATGGGGCATGGTGGCGCCAGTGGCATGTGTGTGTTCATGGAGTGTGGTTGAGTCATGCGATAGCTTGGGGAGGTTGCGAGCCTGTTTGTGGGTTTGGTTGTGGATGACGTTCCCCCCATGTGAGGTGCGTTGTTTGTGTACTCACCCGGGTCTCGGAGTCCTCCTAATCCTTTGACTGCCTCCACCGGCAGTATGGCCATCACTCTCTCCTCCCAGGGATGGTAGTGTACGGGTCTGCGGGACGGCCCTCCTCCAGTGACGGTGGCCTGGTTGTGTTCGTCCGTCATCTTGGCTCGGACCCTCCTCCGCAGATCGTACCACCTGGCTTGGCATTCCTGCTTGTTACTTCTGGTGTCCGCAACAGCATTCACAGCATCGACGATGGTCTGCCACATGGCTGTTTTTTCTGACATGCTGGTCTGTCTGACCAATGTTCCAAAGAGGTGTGGCTCGACTCTGAGGATTTCATCGACAAGGACCTCCAACTCTCGGTTACTGAACTTTGGATTCTTGTTAGTGGGCATGGTGAGGGGTGTGGGGGTGGATGGGGGGGTGTGGATGGTTGTGGGTGTGTGGGTGTGGTTGTGCAGGTGTGTGTGTGTGAATGTGATGAGGGGGTGTTTGTGAAGGTGGTTGTGTGAAGGTGTGCAAGTGTAAGGTGTGGTGAAGCTTGTAGTATGGTGCTGTAGGTTGTCTGTGGGGTCTGGCAGCAGTGAGTCTGGTGCAAAGGCTCATGGTTTGTGTGTGTGTGGGCCCTTTTTATTGGTCCATTGGTGGGTGTGGCTGTGTTTGAAGTTTGGGTGGGTGTGTTATAAGGAGTGGTGGTGTTTTGGGCCTCTGTTTGTTTTTGGCAGTTGCAGGTCAGTGAATGTGTTGTTTTCGTGGTTGTTGGACATGTTTAGTGGCTTTGTGCCCTTCGAATGGTGTATTCTTGTGTTGTTTTGTTTTGTCCTGGTTGTGTATGTGCGTTTTTAGCGTCGGTACGGTGTGTACATGGGCCATTTGGTTGTACACTGCTGTCCTTGTGTCTGGCTTGGTACGACTCGTACATGCGGTTGTGATGTTGGGGCCTGGGGTGCGCTCTGTACTTAGGAGGTTGTGGTGGGGGTGCGACTCTGACGTACACGGGTGCACATACACGGGTGGGGGTACGACACGTACAGGGGTGTACATACACGGGGCGTACGACACGTACAGGGGTGTACATACACGGGGGTAGGACACGTACAGGGGTGTACATACACGGGGGTAGGACACGTACACGGGTGTACATACACGGGGGTACGACACGTACAGGGGTGTACATACACGGGGGGTACGACACGTACAGGGGTGTACATACACGGGGGTACGACACGTACAGGGGTGTACATACACGGTGGGTACGACACGTACAGGGGTGTACATACACGGGGGTACGACATGTACAGGGGTGTACATACACGGGGGTACGACACGTACACGGGTGTACATACACGGGGGGGTATGACAGGTACAGGGGTGTACATACACAGGGGGGGTACGACACGTACAGGGGTGTACATACACGGGGGTACAACACGTACAGGGGTGTACATACACGGGGGGTACGACACGTACACGGGTGTACATACACGGGGGTAGGACACGTACACGGGTGTACATACACGGGGGTAGGACACGTACACGGGTGTACATACACGGGGGTACGACACGTACAGGGGTGTTCATACACGGGGGGTAGGACTCGTACAGGGGTGTTCATACACGGGGGTAGGACTCGTACACGGGTGTACATACACAGGGGGTAGGACACGTACACGGGTGTACATACACGGGGGTAGGACACGTACACGGGTGTACATACACGGGGGCTACGACACGTACAGGGGTGTACATACACGGGGGTACGACACGTACATGGGTGTACATACACGGGGGTACGACACGTACAGGGGTGTACATACACGGGGGGTAGGACACGTATAGGGGTGTACATACACGGGGGTACGACACGTACAGGGGTGTACATACACGGGGGTACGACACGTGCAGGGGTGTACATACACGGGGGGTACGACACGTACACGGGTGTACATACACGGGGGTAGGACACGTACACGGGTGTACATACACGGGGGTAGGACACGTACACGGGTGTACATACACGGGGGGTACGACACGTACAGGGGTGTACATACTGGGGGGTAGGACACGTACACGGGTGTACATACACGGGGGGTAGGACACGTACACAGGTGTACATACACGGGGGGTACGACACGTACAGGGGTGTACATACACGGGGGTAGGACACGTACACGAGTGTACATACACGGGGGGTAGGACACGTACAGGGGTGTACATACACGGGGGTACGACACGTACACGGGTGTACATACACGGGGGTAGGACACGTACACGGGTGTACATACACGGGGGGTACGACACGTACAGGGGTGTACATACACGGGGGTACGACACGTACAGGGGTGTACATACACGGGGGTACGACACGTACACGGGTGTACATACATGGGGGTACGACACGTACACGGGTGTACATACACGGGTGGGGGTGTACATACACGGGGGGTACGTCTCGGACGTTAGGGGGCTGGGGGAGTGTTGGGCGAGTATGCGGGCACATGTCTCCATGGTTGCTATAGGAGTTCGGTGCGGACGGTGTTTTTTCCATACGGTTGTAACATCGGACGCACGGGATGGATCGTGATTCCTCGGTCGGACTTCACTTTTCACATTTGTACGGTAAATCGTACGAGGACATGTCGGACACATTTTCCGATCCGAGGACGTGTGGGGAATAATTCCCAATGCGGTTCGTATGGACTTTTTACCATGCGAATCGTGATTGGCAGTTTGTACGGCACTTGTACGATTCGTACGGTAAAAAGACCGGATACGAGTCGTACGGGGAATTTTTTTACCGGATCGTAATCGGCACCTGAGTGTCTTTAGTTTGTATATCAGCTTCGAAAGAGGAAAAATCTACATCTGGAGAGGAGGGTGAAGGAATGGAAGATAAATATTGGGAAATATCAGTCGGTTGAGGGGGGATTCAGGGGTATAAAGTTTTTGATAGAAGTTAGTGAATTCCAATAGAATATTTTCATTTTTATGAACTGTAGTATTAAATGAAGTTACGATAGATTAAATTTTAGTGCGTTCCTTTTTAATCTTGAGATAATTGGCAAGAAGATTGCCAGACTTATTTTGTGCGCTGTAATACTTGGTACTAGATTTAAGTAAGTATAGATTTGCAGATTCGGTAGAAAGTTTATTAAAAGAGAGTTTAGTTTTAATAAGTTCATTCAAATCAGATTGGTTTTTTGTTAAGTAATAAGAATGTTCCAATTTTTTTATTTGTGTATCAAGTAACTGTATTGATTGAGAGGATGCACATCGTTTTTGGGCTATGAACAGGAGAGAATGATTGAATCTCCATCACTTAGTACCCTTGATGGGAGGGAGCAAATCCAAACTCAAAGAAACTGGAGCGTGATCAGAGATTAAAATAGAGCCTATGTCAGATTGGGAAATGTGTTGTGTTAGGGCTTTGGAAATAAAAAAAATAATCTATCCGGGATTGAGAGTAATGTACTGATGAGTAATAAGTGTATTCTTTCAAAGTAGGATGGCATAATCTCCAAGAATCTACAAGAGACCTTTGAGATGTAGTAGATGTAAATTGAGTATGCATGAAAAAAGTTTAGAATCTAGAGTTAGACCGTCTATCTATAAAAGGATCCATAATCATCTTACAATCACCACCAAAGATTAAATATTCATCAGTATATTGCATCAAAGAGGAAAGGATTTTGGGCCAGAACAGTTTATCTTGATAAGTGGGAGCGTGTACATTAAATATGGTTAAAGGAATCTTGTTAATCAATAAAGACACTGAGACCCATCTACCTTCAGAATCATTATCTTGACGTAGGATTTGGACATCCAAACGTTTATGGCAGAGAATAGCAACACCATTACGTTTCCCTGAACCTGGTGATGCAAAGACAAGGCCTACCCAGTGGCGTCGTAATTTGGTTATCTCAATTTCTGTTGTATGAATTTCTTGCAAAAAAGCAACATCCTCTTTTAAACCTGCAATATATGCTAAAACTCGCTGACGTTTAATGGGAGAACCCAAACCTTTAACATTCCAAGATATGATTTTTAACGACATCTAAATATATATATTAAATCCTAAACTTTGATATGAACATTCATAAATATGTAGCTATAATATTACATCACATGTCAAATTATTAACTGGAAGAAATGTCATAACGAAAAGATAAATATAGAAAAAGAAAAATATGAAGTAGGAAAAGGAGTGAAAATGAGAAATAAGATGTAATAAATTAAAGAAATAGTAAAAAGACCAGTGATTGAGATAAGACGGGAAATGGAGAGAAAGGAGAAGATGAAACAAGTAGACAAGGAAATATAGGGAATTTGAATAAGAAAAATACAGAAGAAAAAGAAATGAGAAAATAATAAAAGAACATACCACAAAAATAACACGGAAACATGGGGATGGTGGAACCACATAAGGAAAACAGTACGCCCAAACGGGAAAACTTCAAGACGAAATGGAAAAGGGAGACATCGTCCAGGCGAAAGAGATGGGACCACATAATCAAGGACCACATTAAACTGCACCTAATAAGAGAAAAGAAGAAATGATTACAGGAAATGCACATCAAGAGACATAAACTACATATTCATAACAATACAACAAAACGACAAAAAATCCTCAAAACATCGATGTGCGAGGAACTTCCAAGTTTTCTTCTTTGCAAGTGTGCAAAAAATGTCGCAGATGAGCCGGATCCTTGTATGTAGTGGATTTATTATTAAAATTCACCTTCATAAGACAAGGATGAAACAAGCCATATCGAGCATTCAGGTTACGGAGAGCTAGCCTCATGTCCAAAAACGTCTTCCGTCGGTCAGCAGTCGCTTTTGCATAGTCCTGAGCAAAAAAGAGATTGGCTCCTTGCCATGATATTTTCCCTTTATTTTTGGTTGCATGAAGGACTTTAAATAAGTCTGTATATTCTAAAAAATATAGAATAACAACTCTTGGTTTGGTGCTGGAAGATGCCGATTTTGGAATTTGACCCAAACGATGAGCTCTTTGGATGTTTAATTTTGGAGAATCAGGAAGATCCAAAAGACTTGGGAGAAACGGTTGAAAAAAGGAGAGAGGATCTGAACCTTCAATTCCCTTCACAAGTCCATAAATGTGTAAGTTATTACGCCTATTGCGACTTTCCAAATTTTCAGCTTGTTGTTTTAAATGTGAAATCTCCAATTGCAGAGGTGGAATCTGGTTGGTAACAGCTTGGACCGTGTCAACACGTTGTGCCAGATGTAAAGTTTGTTGTTCCATTTGGGACCATTTGTCTTCAAGGTTTTGGAGACGGTTATTTGTTTCCTCCATGTGGGGTTTTAGAGCACAATTTTTTGAAGAAGTAATTCCATTGACAGTGATGCCGTATAGTTAGTTGGTGATGGTGGGTCTTTTTTGATATGCTTGGATGTAACAGCATTTGAAGTAGAAGGATTTTAGATGGTTGTTTGGAATTGTTACGAGATATGGTAGGTGTCGCATTACCTGCGTGATGCTGACCAAGTTCGATATCATCCATGTTTTCTTGTAAAACGCTCAAGGGGTTGTAATCAGCCACTGACTTACTGTCCATAGGATTAGCGCAGTTGCGTGAAGAAAAAATAATATTGCCCTTAATTTTGTCAAAAATGTATATTAAAGTAGTGATGAGAAGAATGACTTTATTAAAAATCATTTTTAAAAGTGTTTCCCAAATGACATGAGCAGATTTGAAAAAGTACATAAAGGCATCAGAAATAATGCAGGGAACATGAGGGTTATATTCAGGAATTAAAAAGTGTGAGGAGAATGTTTCTGGCAGCTCCTCAGTGAGAGACAAAATGGCGGCCGCATAAATGCGAGCACGAACCAAAATGCAGCAAAAATGATGAAAGCGCTCACCCTGAACGGTGAAATGGGGCTCATTTCGTAGCGCTGGGCTTCATATCGTCCTGGCAGCGTCTGCCAGGTCCGGCGATGCAGAACAGACGCCTGGAGGAGACTCGGCTCCTCACGTGATTTCGGAGCTCCGCACTAGAGCGGCCATTTCCCCTGGCTCCGAAGCCACGCCCCGTTTCTAAATAATTTATAATTAAAAATATTGATTTGTTTGGAAATTATTATATTTAATATAATATTTGAAGGTATTTGTCATATGTATTTAACATATATGATTTTTTAAAAAAATATTAAATATATGCGTATTTTAATTTTGAACATAGTTATATATTTTTTCGTTTATTTTGTTTTTTAAATATTTTTGTTGTTAATATTTTGTTGATTTTTAATTTTGAACTGACTGAAGTGAGAATAATAATCGTACTCCTCGGCATTCCAACACTTTCCCTACTGTAGCACTCAGTGGAGTGGGAATAGTAATTTCTACCCCTCTGCTATCCAACACTCTCCCTACTGTTGCACTCACTGGAGTGGAGTAGGAATAGTAATTTTTACCCCTCCGCTATCCAACACTTTCCCTACTGTTACACTCACTGTAGTGGGAATAGTGATTTTTACCCCTCCACTATCCAACACTTTCCCCACTGTTACACTCACTGTAGTGGGAATAGGGATTTTTACCCCTCCGCTATCCAACACTTTCCCTACTGTTACACTCACTGTAGTGGGAATAGTGATTTTTACCCCTCCACTATCCAACACTTTCGCTACTACTGCACTCACTGGAGTGGGAATGGTTATTGTTACCCCTACGCTATCCAACACTTTCCCTACCGTGGCTCTGACTGGAGTGGGAATTTTAAGTTTGAAGATTTTTGAATAGTTTAATATTTTAATTTATAATATAATATTTTTTTATTAGATTTTATGTTATTGGTACATATATGTATAGATATATATTTGCCAATGTTTATATTATTTTAAAATTATAAGATAATTTAAAATAAATAATTTAATAATTGTTTTAAAGTGTATATATATTAATTATTATGTATGTGTGTATAGCTTTTTGAATTAAGTTTATTTGTTATATGTATTTTAATTTTATTCATTTTATTATTTAATACATTTAATATGTATTATTTTATGTTCTAAATATATAAAAATCAATATTTTGTACAACTATATTTTTTACTATTTTTGTACTTATCTGTTTAAGTATAGGGAGTCGATATTTTTGAATTCTATATTTATTTATCGATATTTTTTACTTCTATATTTTTCCATCGATATTCTGTCAGTGAACCACTAATAATAAATCCTCCTTGCTGGTGAAGTTAGATTTCACATTACTATTTTAGAAATGCCACTTTTAGAAAGTGAACATTTCTCTCTGCTTATAAGGCATTGTGCCTCACAGACAGTCTCCAATACACGTCTGGGCTGGGTGACATCTACACTTTGTGCATTTCCGCTAGACAGCCACCAACACTAGAGTGGTGGGTGTGACAGAGTATTAATCTGCATTCTGATTGCTCTTCCTGGGCAGAAAGGGGGAGAGTTGGCTCACAGATAGGTCTGATTAGGCTGTGTCCTGCCCCCACACAAAAGGATGATTTCCCCCCTACTGATAGTCTGGAGTCAGGGATGGGCTGAAAGGGATCCTTGTGCTCTTCAGAGTGTTCCTTTGAAGTCACCCCTATGTCAAAGGCGCTTTTGGGTATAAGTACTAGGGTCTCGCCCTACCAAAACAGCACTCTTCTGGACCTTGGAAGAACTCTGCTGGAGTAAAGACTGCTGTGCTGAAAGGATTGACAATTTGCTGTGATTGATTGTTCTGATGAACTGCTTCTCTGCTTTGCTGCCTTGCTACCTGCTGAGGACAAGGACTGGGCCTATCTCACTTGAACCCAGAGGGACTCCAAAGGCCTTGATGGCTTTCCCCCTGTTTTCTGAAATCCCAGGGATACAAACAACTTCCTGTAACCCTGCTGGTGCTGCTGGACTCTGCCATCCGTGAGTACTAACCTAGCGTAAGGGGCCCCCTCCTGTCCTGGGCCACAAAAGTATGTTCTGCAGTTGAATGCTGCAAAAACCAACGCATTGACTCAACTGCGTGAGAATTTCCAATGCAGTGCACATTCGAAGCCGACACAGAGGCTGTTAGACGATGAAGAAACCTCTGTCTGTGGAACTAAAAAATGAAGCAGAGGTGGGTCAATGACAGAGCTTTGCATTCACTTCAATGGAGCTCGATGAAGACGTGGGACCATCTCTGCGTGGCTCGAAAACAACTTAGGGGCCGATTCCGATCCGTTAAAAATTTCCCCCGTACGAATCGTATCCGGATTTTTTTACTGTACGAATCGTACAAGTCCCGTACAAACTGGTAAGTACGATTCGTATGTTAAAAAATCCATACGGATCGCATTGGGAAAATTCCCCCACACGTCCTCGGGTCAGAAATAGTGTCCGACACGTCCCCGGACAGTTTTACCTACGAATCGGGAAACTGAAGTCCGAGCGCGCAAGTACGATCCGTCCCGTCCGTCCGAATGCACAACCGTATGGAAAAAACACCGTACGGTGCAAACTCCCATAGCAACTATGGAGACGTCCAAATATGTGCCCGCATACGCGCCAAACACCCCCCCAGCACCCCCCACGTACGTGCCGTACCCCAGTACCCCCCATGTTCCCGCCGTACCCCCACCCCACCCCGTAGGTACAGAGCGTACCCCACCCCACCTCGTAGGTACGGAGCGAACCCCACCCCCCGTAGGTACGGAGCGTACCCCCCCTATGTACGGTGCGGACCCCCAGCGCATAGCGCTGGGGGTCCACAGCATACCGACGGGGGTGGTGGTACGCTCTGTACCTACGGGGGAGGGTGGGGGTATGCACCGTCCATAGGGAGGGGCTGGGGGTACGGCGCGTACATAGGGGGGGCAGAGTGTACGGCGCGTACATATGGGTGCTGCAGGTATGTGCTGGGGGACGGTGCATACATACGTGGGCTGGGGGTACGCACCGTCCACACAGAGGTGGGAGTACGCACCATCCATACGAGGGTGGGGGCACACACCGTACCCCCAGCACCCGGTATGTACGCGCCGTACCCCCAGACCCCCCCATGTAAACGTCGTACTCTGGGTTCACGTATGTACGGCATGTACCCCCAGGCCCCCACACCCTGCCCGTGCCTGTACGCACCCTACCCGAGGCCCCGACACCAGCACCCTCACCCAGCCCTGCACATGTACGAGTCGTACCAAGCCATAGCAAATGTGAGCACTGTACAACAACATAGCCGATGTACGCACCGCACAGACGCGAAAAACACACGTACTGAACCAGGACACTGCAAAACACCACAAGGAGAGTCAATTCGAATCTCACAACACCACAAAACACGTCCAACAAGCCCAAAGACACCCAATACACTGACCTGCAACAGCCACACAGGTAAACAGAGGCCCAAAACACAACCACCTCTTATAACACACCCACCCAAAGTTCAAACACAGCCACACCCACAAATGGACCAATAAAAAGGGCCCACACACACAAACCATGAGCCTTTGCAACAGACCCACTGCTGCCAGACCCCACAGACAACCCACAGCACCAGACCTCAACCTTTACTACACCTTACACTTGCACACCTTCACACAACCACCTTCACAAACACCCCCTCATCACATTCACACACACACCTTCACAACCACACACACACACCCACAACCATCCACACCCACACCCCACACCATGCCCACAGACAGGAATCCAAAGTTCACAACAGCGGAGCTGGAGATCCTTGTCAATGAAATCATCAGAGTCGAGCCACAACTCTTCGGAACATTGGTCAGACAGACCAGCGTATCAAAAAAATCAGCCATGTGGCAGAGGATCATCGAGAGGGTGAATGCTGTTGCGCCCATCCGAAGGACCAGGCATGAATGCCAAGCCAGGTGGTACGATCTGCGGAGGATGGTCCGCCGCAAAATGACTGCCGAACAGAACCAGGCCAACATCACTGGAGGTGGGCCGCCCCGCAGACCGGTACACTACCATCCCTGGGAGGAGAAGGTGATGCGCACGCTGCCGCCGGTGGGAGTACACGGACTAGAAGGACCCGCCGAGCCTGGTGAGTACACAAACAAATCACCCCACATGGGGGGAACCGCATCCACAACCCAACTCCCGATAATGCACGCAACTACCCCAAAGCCATCACCGGACGCAACCACATTCCAACAACACGCACAGCCACTATCGGCTCCATGCCCCATGCACCAAGCAAGGCCATGCCAAATCACAGGCCACACAAAACACCAACACAAGACAGGATGTCTGTGATGCCGGGAGGGGGGCCTCCAAAGTCACATTGTGCAACTCAGAAGCAGACACCAATGCCCTCAGCCCATATGGCCTAGGGCAGAGCTATACAAACAGTGTGTCCCGACACTGTACTGTGTCACCTGCAAATGGCGGCCGCGTCGCAGGATGACATGGGTATGAAGGCCCAATTCGCACATAACAGCAGCCAATGAAGAGGCAACACTGTGAAAGAGTGTCAGCACACACCGCCGCTGCAGCGCAGACTCAGAGACACTCTGCCCAATGGGGTGCGGGAGATTCCATACAAAGCCACATGAACAAGCCAATGGCCTTTGAAATACCTGCAAATTGTGTGTGCCCAGGAAGCTGGGCTGAGGTGACAGAGGGTGACAGACAGACGGAGGGAGAGGGCGACAGAGGGCGACAGAGGGTGACAGACAGACGGAGGGAGAGGGAGAGGGAGGGCGACAGAGGGTGACAGAGGGTTACAGACAGACGGAGGGAGAGGGAGAGGGAGGGAGACAGAGGGAGACAGAGGGCGACAGAGGGCAACAGAGGGTGACAGACAGACGGAGGGAGGGGGAGAGGGAGGGAGACAGAGGGCGACAGAGGGTGACAGACAGACGGAGGGAGAGGGAGAGGGAGGGCGACAGAGGGTGACAGAGGGTGACAGACAGATGGAGGGAGAGGGAGAGGGTGGGAGAGGGAGGGCGACAGAGGGTGACACACAGACAGAGGGAGAGGGAGAGGGAGGGAGACAGAGGGCGACAGAGGGCGACAGAGGGTGACAGACAAACCGAGGGAGAGGGAGGGAGAGGGAGGGTGACAGATGGAGACAGAGGGTGACAGACAGACGGAGGGAGAGGGAGAGGGAGGGAGACAGAGGGCGACAGAGGGCGACAGAGGGTGACAGACAGACGGAGGGAGTGGGAGAGGGAGGGAGACAGAGGGAGACAGAGGGCGTCAGATGGCGACAGAGGGTGACAGACAGACGGAGGGAGAGGGAGAGGGAGGGAGACAGAGGGTGACAGAGGGTGACAGACAGAGGGAGGGAGGAGGGTCACTGTCATGCCAGCAGGCACCATGAGGGGATAGACACATCACCTGGTAGACCCAATGACAAATCACACCACACCCAACAGCATGCCCAGTCACACACCCCCCCCCCTTACACAAGCACACACCCCCGGGGCAGCCAACGTGTTGGAAGGGCGATCCCAGGGGGGTTACAGAACACGTTCCTGACCACCCTGTGACCCGCCTCTCCCAGAACCAGACCGAGCACCGGCGGTGAGGCCCCTTCAGGAAGGGCAGTCTCGTACTTGGCCTCGCACGTGCTGAGCTTGCACTACATGACAAAGAGACACCACACAGTAGGTTTCAGTAGACCTTTATCTAAGATTCGTTGGACCTTTATGATCCGCAAGGTAGTCTTTGGTCGGTACAATAAGCTTGGTAATTCTTGCACAGGGTGGTTGGGGTAGTGGGACAGTTCTTGGTTCAGAGTCACTGCCGAGTATCCTTCGCACAGCTCTCAATCCTCGAGCCGGGGGACACGATGCAGTCTCGGGTCCAGCCGGACCACTGTGCTCTCGAGCCGCGACCAGGTCCTCAGGGCTCTCGTAGTTCCAGGTCTTCTCTCCCCCAGTCCCCTCAGCACCCTCTGTTATACGCCTTCTTCCCTTTGAAGTCCTGCGTCCTCACAGAGAGGGGTCTTGGCGTTGGGGGGGCGGTGTATTGGGATTTCCTGTCGCTCGGCTCTTTGATCCTTTGAAGTAGGGCCGGGAGGGACTCCAGACACCCAGCATGCGGGGAGCCAGCTCCCTGGGGGCCCGAAGGGCGATCGAAACCCCCCATTGAGAGGAGGTCAGAGGTGCGACAGAGACTACTCCTCCCTGTCCTGCTTGGGGGGGTTCCCTCTCCCTTGGCCGGGCATGGCGCGTCTAAGGTCTAGGTTCCGCTGGGGCCCTGGGTCGGCCATCGGAACATCGGGACATGGTGGCCGGGGGTCTATAACCAGGGATCGGGGGGGGTGGCATGATTCGGGTTGGAGGGACTAATGGTCAGGGGGGGTCCACGCCACGAGGCCGGTCCCACACAACGCAAATTAGCACTCCCACAATGGATATGTGACACAACAAGACCAATCCATAGCCAACTAAGTATCCCAACACTCATCAGACAGGCCAAATAACCAGGAGTACATATCAATCTGACCCCCGCAACATACCCATCCACAAGTGCACTGTAAGAGGAAGGCTAGACATATCAACTACCAAGAGCAACTGTGCCAACTTGAATATGTATGAAACATGGATGACGCATGTAACACCATTAACATTGTCTCTCTCTCACACACAGGGCAACGTCGTCGATCTCCCCCCAACACTGGGGGGGAAGACACACAGGACCCGGCTCGGCGTGACGATGATCCCACCGGCAGCGACGACTCTCACCACACCGTGGATGACCCCGACCAACCTGGCCTCTCTGGTGCCCAAGCACCTGCAGCACCTGAGTCAGGTACAACTGTGCCAACCACCACCCCCATTCCTGCCATATCCCAGGATACACACAGGAGCCCTGCTCGCACACAACGCAGCCAGTCTGACCAGGAGGGACGAGGGCTCCCGGGCACCCAGGAGGAGGCAGGCAACCCCGCAAATGCCATCCCTCAGGGGTCCCGGAGATCCGACGTGTCCACAAGGGCAGGCCAGGCTCAAGTGGGCAGGGGTGGTGAGAGTGGAGGGCGGCGGAGGCGCGAGCCTGACCAGGCAGCTGAGGACCCGGTTATGTCACACGTCCGCAACATCCTGGACACATACCGGCGTGACTCCAGAGGCATCGACCAGGTCGTGTCAACACTCTCCGAGATGCATGGGACCCTCGATGAGGTTAAGAACCTGCAGGTCGAGCAACATGCCAGTCATCAACAACACCAAGGACGGATGGAAGCAAGACTGGCTGAGCTCCTGGCGGTGCACTGGGACGTGAGCCAATCACTCCGTCAGATCGCCCAAAGCCTGGCAAACCCTCCCTGTGCCACCAGGCGTAGACCACCACCAGACACAGGGAGGGAGGAGGAGGAGGATTCATCTGACGGAGCGTCCCCAGCATCGTCAAGGCCTGCATCTGAGGGTCCCCGCAGGAAGGTGGGTCGTCCACGCAAAAGACCGTGAGAGTCAGCGGACCATCACCATCTCCCAGGTCACCTGGCCTGGCACCTGGCCCCCTGGCGCAACAGCAGCACCTCATCCTATGACATTCTCTGCCACATGGACTTGCTGGTCACTGTCTGAGCAATGTTGACAAAGACTGTGGCATGGACTCTGATGACTTCCAATGGCAAGGGTACCATCTCCCCCTGTGAACTTTGGATTCGATACCCCCGGTACAGCACCTAATTTCATCCCCCCCAACACGTACCCCACCACCAATAAAAACATTACAAATCACGAGATGATGCCGTCATTTAGCATTATTCCACTACATGTGTGTGTTGGCAAGTCAAACCATGCCTGAGTTTTGAAGTAACTCCAACCATGCATACCCTGGGGTCTGAGTCAGGCACAGGACACACATGGGTCACAATGTATCATCCAATACAGACATGGAGCACCATACTCACCCGTGATGGGCCCAACCAGCTGAGGGGGTGCCTGCACAACTGTGCGGACAGACCTCTTTCAAAGAGCAACAGTCATGCGCAGAGGTCAGGGATCATGTGGAGTGTCCTGGGGTGGGAGTCCCAGGTATGTGTAGCCAGGTGGGAGAACTATGTCCTGCAATCAGGAGTCAGGTGGATGTGGAGAATGGTGGCCAGGCCAAGGTTGGATGCATGGAGATGGCACAATGGGGTCTTGGATGACAGTGCCACATGGTTGTGTTGGGGGCGTGGTCGTGGGCTGCATCCTGAGTGTGGACGTGGATTGTGAAGGTCATCCTGCAGATGACAGTGATCCATTGCCGCCATCCCTGTTGGACGGTGATGTGGCTGGGTTGCCGGATGTTGAAGCAGAGCTGTGCAGATGCACCCTGGATGTGGACAAGTGTCATGGGAGTTGTAAGGTACTTCTCCCTAGAGTGCAGGGTAGGATTGGACATAGATGTCGAAGTTGACCTGGGGGATGGTCTGTCTTGCCTTGAGGTGGGTCGAACAGTGGACCTTGTGCATAATGCAGAGTGTGCTGAGGCCTGAGGTACAGATGCTGGTGATCAGCATAGCACATGTGGGCAAGCTTTCCATGATGCACACCAGCTCGTGTGCGTGGACACTGTGTGCCTGTGCAGGGCCCTTGCGGGTGGGACACAAGCAGTTGACCCAGCTGTAAGGGGACAATCCGCAGATGAACACCTCAGTCGTGTACAAGTCCAGCATCAGGTGGCCAACGTGCAGCCATCTGCCAATGGATACCATGCATTATTCAATATGGGAACTGGCAAGGACTGTGTCTTTGGGGAGGGTGAGGAGCACCTGGCTGGCAATGGGACACCAGATGATGATGAGATGCAGTGCGCATGTCATGGTGTAGAGGGGTATCCTGGAAACATTGTAGACTGACACGCTGAGACATGATACCTGTGCCATGTGTCCCACAACGACACCATACTACATGCAGAGGCCTGGAGTACCACTCCCATGGCCTTGTTGGGGTACAGAGCCGGTGGGGAGTAGGAGGGACATGACCTGGTTGGTGTGACAGGACCTGGAAGGTGTGCCAGCGCTGTGTAGGCAGTTGGAGTTGTACACTCATTATGCAAAGGTGTTGTGTGGGCGATGAGTGCATGCCTGAGTGCATGCAACAGATGTATTGGATGGACATTGCTTGGTGGAAGGCCTCAACATCATGGTGTAGCGTGATGTGGCACATGCAAGGACATGAGGCATGTGCAATGTGCACGTGGCATGTGCAGACGGTCCATCCTTTGCCACCGCAACTGTGTCACACACAAGCAGATTCAACCAAAATGAATGGGTGGAGGGAGGAAGGGGGTTGCGTCTTAGAGGCGTGTGTGTGAGGGCAAATCTATAAACTCTGTGTGCCCTTGCTGCAGGGCCTGCAGCAGCAGGCGCCATGTCCTGGAAACCATGCCACAAGTTGCACACTAACACAAGCATGTCAGAAAGGACCACTGAAAAAGGAGTATGAGAAGGGAGGAGTGTCTGGTTCAACATGGCACACACACAGACAATGGATGGACATGCAGCAAAGTGGCCGTTGTGGGGACTGAGATGGCAAAATACCTACACAGCCATGTACATCATGCACAATACATATCATAATCCCTGACAAACAGCTTGCATCTTGCTACTCTACACATAGACTCATATGCACAATCTGTGACAACTATGCCAGACATGCCGCATGCACAGTGGCAAGAGACCTGCATTGACAGAGATGAGGCACCTTGGAGGCTGAGGGACACCTTTATTAGTCATGTTTGCCGGAAGGCAAATGCATCTATATTAACAAATGCACAGGTCATGTAGATGAACCTGTGGAACCTACACTGGCACCCCCCTCTGCACCACAGATGCAGGAAACCCATAGAACCGGCACACAAGTGACAGGTGTGAGGCAAACACCCCGTGCTGCTCACGGAGAGGCTGCAATTCACCATTGAACCACTAATGGGGATGTCCCACACTATGTCAAGCCGGAGCATCCCGTATTAGTCCGAGGGCAGTGTTACACACATTGATGTCTTCATCAAATTCCACAATCACATTACAGATGACTGTCACCAAGTGTGACTATCAATTCAGGTGAATCCAGCTCCATGGCATGTGACCCATGGTGATTCTACATGTATGCTAAGTAACCAAACATGAACAGGAGTAGTGCACACACATAACAAACACATAGCACACCCAAAAAGCCGTGGTGCATCCCTTACCCTAAGGTGATTTTTCGACATGTCCGTGCATGTTACGCTGATTCAGCACACGTTGCTGTATTCATGAGGAATAGCAGGAGCACAACAATGCCACCAGCAGACAGCATGCGCAAATACCTGGGGATGAGAGACAGACAAGAAGTGAGCCAAAAGAAGCACATCCGCATGCATGGGCATGTACTCGACACGTATAAGGTTGTCAACATGCTAGGTGAAAATAGTATCTCAGGTAAGACATACAGTCATTACACCATCACTCCAGTGACACATCCAAACACACTTCTGACTCACTTGCCATACATGCAGATGGACCCACACATTGCAACACATGCCACACAAGGCTCAATGCGTGTACACTCAGACACTGCAACTTACCACTAAGCAAAGAAGTTGCGTATGAGCCGACTCCGGATGTCCTCTTCCTCCTCCTCCTCAACATCACTTGCCTCGTCACCAAGCCCCTCATCCTCCACGGGTGGATGTTCCTGATCATCCGGATCCAGGATGAGTGGCACAGCTTTCTTCACTGCCATGTTGTGCAGCATGCAGCACACGAGGAAGATTTTGCAGACCTTCACCGGTGCATATGGGAGTGCGCCGCCGGTCTTGTCGAGGCACTGGAATCGGCTCTTCAGGAGGCCAAAGGTCCTCTCTATCACTCGCCTGGTCTGCCCATGGGCGTTGTTGTACCGGTGATCGGCAGCCGTTCTGGGGTTGCGGAGAGGTGTGATCAGCCATGGCATGTTGGGATAGCCAGAGTCCCCTACATGGAAACATCATGGACAGAAGTGGGTCAGGAGAAGCAGTAAGACAGAAAGATGACGCTAAATACAGGAGTAACAGAGTATACCCACCAACAAGACATGCCCGTTCGTTGCGCAGCTGCAGCATCATTTCAGGCACCCTGCTACGCCTCATGATGTAGGCATCGTGTGATGATCCTGGAAAACGAGCACAGACATGGGAAATAACCAACAGCCTCATGCATCAAGCCAAAATCCAGTCGGTAAAATACCGAATCGCTAATAACACCCGTTAGCGAGTAAATAAAACCTAATCCCAATGCATCAACCCAAATACAAAAATCGCTATTTAAGGAATCCTTAAATAGCGATTCCTTAAATTGCGATTGCATTTAAGGAATCCCAAATTGAGATTCCTTAAATGCAATGCATGAAAGTTAAAAAAATTAGCGATTTCGCTAATAAGGGGAGCAAATTACCATGAAGATGAACTGCATGGTAATTTGCTAAAAGTTTGAAAAATGCACTTTTGTGCATTTTTCAAAGTTTCATGTTGCGCACACACATGCCCTTAGAGCATGTGTGTGTGCAACATATGTGCACATATCAATTTCAGGGGTGCAATAGGGTGTCATTTTAACACCCTTGCACCCTTGAAATTGCATGAGCAATTTGCGAGAACCTACTGGTACTCGCAATTTGCTCATGCAATCTCCAATTCATTCCTATGGGCCTGGAGGCCCATAGGAATGATTGGGACGGCATTCCTTAATTGCTACTCGCAATTTGCTAGTCGCAATTAAGGAAAGTTAAGGAATCGCTATTTGAATAGCGATTCCTACATGCATAGCCTTTTGCTATTCCTTATTAGCGATTCCTTATTTTTCGCTAATAAGGAATCGCAAATGGCATTGTTGATGCATGTGCCCCCATGTTAGCAAGACACACCACAAGGGCATTAATGGAGTGGTAATGTTTCCTGTTCCTATAGGCTACCTCCTGTGCCTGTGGTGGTACCAAAGCCACATGTGTCCCATCAATAGACCCAATGACATGGGGCATCCCTCCCAGGGCATAGAAGTCACCCTTGACACCTGTCAACTGCTCAGGAGTTGGGAAATTTATAAACTCATCCAGGTGAACCAACATGGCCTCTAAATAATCATGCAGGACATGGCTGATCATGGTTTGGGACATGCCACCAAAATGAGCAATGGTATGTTGGAACGTACCCGTGGCAAAGAAATGTAGGGCTGCCATCACCTTCATCTTTGGTGTCAGTGCAGTAGCATACCTGTGTAGCGGTTGGAGGTGTGGTGCCAGCCTTGCTGTCAAGTTCAGAATCAACCGTTGGGTGAAGCGGTAGCGGCGTATACAGTCACGTTCCCTCAGGGCAGACAAGGCTGGGATTGGTCGGGGGAGAGGCGGAGCCCTGCAGTAATTAGGAAGGGACAACGAAGAGTGAGTACAGTACAACAACACTGTCAATGTACTGAGCACATGTTGAACAGCCAATACACATATACTACATGCAGAGTCAGATCTGTGCAATATATCCCGGACACGTATGCCAGGCAGGTGACACTCCTACCAAGAGCCATCTACAAACGTGGATTCACAAGCTCAACATGACATGGCATGAGACTAGCTGTGGGCCAGTGTAAGTGAACAGGCAGACGCATTACAGGAGTGACAGACAATTATATGTGTACAGAAGAAGGATGTTTATCATACAGACAGGTTGCGGAACACTAGAGGCACAGGTCACATGTCCCTGAAATAAGGACAGACCACACACCTTGCCATGAAGGGGTACATATCAGAACTGATCACACATACATTGATACTACGCAGATATGTCCTTGTCTCGCAAGTCCAGGTTCGATGCATACATACACATGTTACGTCTGATTCCACATGTGTCCTGGTGTGCATAATAGTGTGCCATGCCCATCCACACACATGCACATGTTGGATGCAGCAACTGCAGATGCATTTGACGGAACACCAACAGCAAGCTTATGGGAACACATGACACACACATGACATACTCACATCGTGCAAAGCCGGTAGTCACATGTCAGGTGTCATTATCCGTGTACCTAGCATCAGGGGACATTAGGAATTTTAAAACTTTCGGTATTCACAGAAGGCATTTAGGAGTCCTAAAGTTAGGACTCTTAACTTCTGTGAATACCGAAGTGAGTAAGTGTCTTCTGTGAATACCAAAATGAGTAAGTGCCTTCTGTGAATACGAAAATGGTAGTAAGTTTAGTATTTTGTCTTAAGTTAGTTCTGTGAATCGGGCCCTTGATGTCCAGCCTCGGCCAAGTATGACAGCTCAATTCCTTTTCTGTGTGCCGCCTGTCACCAGTGTAAGGTGTGAAACGCACCGTACACACGCTCTGAGAGCGTGTGTAGGGTCCGTACCACTATGGTAGTGCAGCCGTAGGCGTACGCCATGGTGATACGGTCCGTACACGCGTGTGTAGGGTCCGTACCACTATGGTTCTGTCGCTGTAGGCGTACGCCATGGTGATACGGTCCGTACACGCGTGTATAGGGTCCGTACCACTATGGTTGTGTCGCCGTAGGCGTACGCCATGGTGATACGGTCCGTACACGCGTGTGTAGGGTCCGTACCACTATGGTAGTGCAGCCGTAGGCGTACGCCATAGGGATATGGTCCGTACACGCGCGTGTAGGGTCCGTACCACTATGGTTGTGTCGCCGTAGGCATACGCCATGGTGATACGGTCCGTACACGCGTGTGTAGGGTCCGTAACACTGTGGTTGTGTCGCCGTAGGTGTACACCATAGGGATACGGTCCGTACACGTGTGTGTAGGGTCCGTACCACTATGGTAGTGCAGCCGTAGGCATACGCCATGGTGACACGGTCCGTACACGCGTGTGTAGGGTCCGTACCACTATGGTAGTGCAGCCGTAGGCATACGCCATGGTGATGAGGTCCATACACGCGTGTGTAGGGTCCGTACCACTATGGTTGTGTCGCCGTAGGCGTACGCCATGGTGATACGGTCCGTACACGCGTGTGTAGGGTCCGTACCACCATGGCGTATGCCTACGGCTGCACTACCATAGTGGTACGGACCCTACACATGCGTGTACGGACCGTATCACCATGGCGTACGCCTACGGCTGCACTACCATAGTGGTATGGACCCTACACATGCGTGTACGGACCGTATCACCATGGCGTACGCCTACGGCTGCACTACCATAGTGGTACGGACCCTACACACGCGTGTACGGACCGTATCACTGGAGTAGTGGTGCCCTAGGGGCGTGGAACGCCCCGTACCTGTGTGTGTATAGTGAAATTACATAGGGGACACATGAGGGACAATTATAAGGGCCTAAATGCATGCTGGTTGTCATGGAGACCCCGTTTCAATTCCGGCGTGTGTAGGGTCCGTACCACCATGGCGTACGCCTACGGCTGCACTACCATAGTGGTACGGACCCTACACACACGTGTACGGACCGTATCCCTATGGCGTACGCCTACGGCTGCACTACCATAGTGGTACGGACCCTACACATGCGTGTACAGACCGTATCACCATGGCGTACGCCTACGGCTGCACTACCATAGTGGTACGGACCCTACACACGTGTGTACGGACCGTATCCCTATGGCGTACGCCTACGGCAACACAACCATAGTGGTATGGACCCTACACATGCGTGTACGGACCGTATCACCATGGCGTACGCCTACGGCTGCACTACCATAGTGGTACGGACGCTACACACGCGTGTACAGACCGTATCACTGGAGTAGTGGTGCCCTAGGGGCGTGGAACGCCCCGTACCTGTGTGTGTATAGTGAAATTACATAGGGGACACATGAGGGACAATTATAAGGGCCTAAATGCATGCTGGTTGTCATGGAGACCCCGTTTCAATTCCAAATTTTTCCATCAGGTGGCCAGCAGAAGTCGGTTGGAGACAATATATAAAGTTGCAAAGTGGTTGTTGACTTGACATCATGCTCATTTTTTATAACATTCAAAAGGCACCCACTGGGGTAGGTTTAAAGGGATTGGAAGAAACGTAGGATGCAAATGAGATTGACCAATCACTCTGTACTCCTGTAAATGAAACAGGCCAGCAAGGCAAATATAAGGCAGCCAGGCCCCATTAAAGAGCACTTGCCTGCACAACCTTTCATTCCACACCACTGCTGCTGCTCGTGATTCCTCTGGCACCATGTCCAGGTCTGTGGAGAGGGCCCAGCCATTCACCCAGGAGGAGAACCAGGCCCTGCTGGACGTGATCCTCCCACAGTACCCCAGCCTGTATGGGAGACCAGGGGAGCAGGTGAGTGCAGACTCCATTAGCTTAGACTGTGCCCCTTTTTTGTGACTGTCACTTCTGGCACTGTGTCCAGGTGTGACAGACATGCAATGTTCTTCAGAGTGGGTCCCAGGGGGGGAATGCCTCATGTCTCCCATGCAGAGCATGCTGTAGTGCATGTCTGCACTCCTCACTTGCATGGTGCTTACTGTGACACTCACTGCATGGTGCATGCCACATTCAGCCTGGCTAATCCTCTTGGGAATGTGGTTTCTACAGTCCTGATGTGATCCTGTGGTCCCCCCAGTGTGACAGGTGACTGTACCCACAGATGTGTGTGAGTTGAGTGTACCTGTGGTGACAGTGTCCAAATGATGTGTTCGTCCCCTGGACATTGGTGTGTGTAAGTCCCCTGTCATGTGGGTGAGTGTCTATGTGGAGTGTTGCACCCCAGATGCATGAGGGATGCATATACCCTACCCATCTGATGTGAGCAGGGAGCAGTGCTGTGTGTCTGACGTGCTGAGCCTGCCCCACACCTGTGACACCCCCCGTTCTAGTGCCACATGTGCAGAGTGATGTTTGTACCCGCAGTTGCCAATGGCAGGTGATTGTCCTGTGCCTGTGTGTGTCTGTGTACCCTGCTGAGGTTGCGCCAGTGGCCAGGGGCATGTGACTGCTTTGAGGTGCTGTACATAATCGTGGTGTAGCTTGTGATGCACAGTGTGTGCCGGGATCAGTGATTGTGTTGCACCCCTCATTCCACCTGTGTACTTTCAATGCCACGTCGTGACTTTGGCCTTCCCCAGGGGATAATGTCCCTAGGATGAAGGTGCAATGATTTTGCTGCATACTATGCCCTGTTCAAACCAGCCAAATTGTTCTAATGTGTGTCTCTGTGACATGTAGCAGGTGTATTGATGTTGTCTCACTTTGTCATCCTCACAGGTAGGCATCCATGCCAAGGGGGAGATCTGGAGGGAAGCCGTCAGTGCCGTGAGGTCGGTGGAGGGTCGGAGGCGGCGCCTGCCCCAGGTGAGGAAACGCTGGCAGGATATCCGGTGCTGGACCAGGAGGATTGCCCGGGTCCTGCTAGGGGACTCACCTGAGAGCCACAAGAACCGTAGGCGCCGGCGCCTGACCCAGCAGATGAAGCGTGTGCTGGTGGTGGTCTTCCCTGATTTGGATAGGCGCCTAGCGGAGAAGCAGCAGCAGGAAAGGGGTAGGTACATGTGTGTTTGTTGTGTGTCACCAGCTTTTGGAGGTGCGCAGTTGCATGGATACACTGCCAGGGTCCATATGTGCAGTACATATCCTGTTCCCCATAGTAAACCGGTGCTGTTCTTCCTACCTTCCCCTCCTTGACACGTGTTCCCTGGTCTGTGTGTAGTCACTCTTGCACAAGGTCATCTGGGCTGCCAGTTAATCCAAGTGCCCAATGCTTGCAGCATCATGTGTGAGGGTGGTGTATAACATGTGTTGGGACCTTGCCTGTGTCATGGCCAGTACAGTCAATGTGGGGTCCATGTTAGTTGGCACTGATGCTGAGTCCCGACATAGGAGTGTGTCTGAAAAGTGTACTGCCTTACAGCATGCATGACCAATGTTGTTGCCTCAGACATGATGTGCATGAGTGGGAGATATGCATAGTGCAGGGACGTTTGCTTCTGTTGCAGTCATATCCATCCCGGACCATGGAGGGGTGTGGCCACTACAGTCCCCTGGGGCACCTTTTCCTAGGTATCATGTGTGTCATCCAACAATGTGGATATTCACTGTGTCTTCAGCATAGGTTGGGCTCTGTGGCATTGTACCCTGGCCTAATCTGTATATACGTAAAGTATGCTACATGTGTCCACTGTACAGGGTGAGCCAATTTGGCTTGTGCATACTCACAGTGGCCGGTGCCAGTGTGTTTTGGGACAACTATCTGATGATGGTTGTTTGTCAATTTTATGTGTGGACAGGCGCACAAGGGTTAGTTCGTGTACATTCAGGATTTATTGAAGAGCATTTTAGTAATCCCTGAGTAAGAGGTGTAAGTACTTCCTCTGTGTCACTCACATTGTCTCAGGTAGGCGGGGTTTGTGCGGGAAAGGCCTACATGTCCAAAACGTATGTGTCCTTGCCAGGTCTGGCCTGTGTGTGATGATTGTCTGAACATACACTCAACATACAGTGACCCAGTCATGTTTAAATGTATTTGCTAAGCAGCATGTGCCAAAAGTTACAAGACATGGTTCCTGCTCATCCCTTTTTTGGCTACGGTGTGTGGTTGTTAGAAGGCGACCCCAGGGGAGACAGGGAGGTTACCTGAACACCTTGAGACCCACCCTCGGGGTAATGTAGCCGGGCACTGGCGGGAGACTCCTCAGGGGAAGAGTCTTGTATCTAGGATCGCACACACGGCACCACACGACAAAGAAACACCACACGGTAGGTTCTTGGGAACATATCTTTTATCTATTCAACTTCGTCGGATCTTTATGATCACCAAGGGGGTATGTACAAATAGAGCATGGGCTCAGAGAGTCTCGGTAGGGAAAGGGGGTAGCGGGACAGTCTTTGGGGATCCGGATCAATGCAGGGGCGTAACCAACGCACAGCTCACAATCCTCGAGCTGGGGGATACGCTGTGGTCCAGCCGGACCGAGGTGGTCGTTAGGAGCCGCGAGTCACTCAGCAGGGCTCAAGCACAAGTTCGGAGGTCTTACGATCTTCAGGGGAGCCGCGAGTCACTCGGCAGGGCTCAAGCACAAGTTCGGAGGTCCTACGATCTTCAGGGGAGCCGCGAGTCACTCGGCAGGGCTCAAGCACAAGTTTGGAGGTCTTACGATCTTCAGGGGAGCCACGAGTCACTCAGCAGGGCTCAAGCACAAGTTTGGAGGTCTTACGATCTTCAGGGGAGCCGCGAGTCACTCAGCAGGGCTCAAGCACAAGTTTGGAGGTCTTACGATCTTCAGGGGAGCTGCGAGTCACTCAGCAGGGCTCAAGCACCAGTTCGGAGGTCTTACGATCTTCAGGGGAGCCGCGAGTCACTCAGCAGGGCTCAGAGGTTCCAAGGTTGCAAGGGAGCCGCGACCACGTCAGCAGGGCTCTCGTCGTTCCAGAGTCGAATCTGCTTGATAGTCCCAGAGCACCCCTTGTTATAGGTCCACCCCTCTTTGATGTCCGGGGTCCGTGTAGGCAGGGGTCTTAGCGCCTGGGGGCCGCTCGTTGGAGTTTCCTGCCGTTGTCCTTTGATCCTTTTAGGGCCGGGTCGGGAGGAGTCCCAGACACCCAGCAGGCATGGAGCCAGCCCTCAGGGAGGCCGGAGGGCCGATCGAAACCCATCTCCCGAGGGGAGGTCAGAGGTGCGATGGAAACTGCTCCACCCTCTCTCACTCCATGGGAGCGCGATGTTCCCCAGCCGGGGCGGCGCCTCTAGGCCTGGGTTGTGCTTGGGCCGGGCGGCCATCGTAGGTGCATGAAGTGGGCACGCGGGCCCTGTGGTGCTGGGAAGATGGAGGGCACGGACAGGGAAGTCCGGGTCGGGTGTGTGTGGGTCCTTGGGGGTTCTCTTCGCTGATGCGGAAGAACCGGGAGAGGCCGTCAGCGTTGGCGTAGTCAGTACCAGGGCGGTGCTCTATGGTGAAATCCATCCCCTGGAGGGAGATTGACCACCGCAATAGTTTGGGGTTTTCCCCTCGCATCTGCATGAGCCATCACAGGGGGTGATGGTCGGTTTGGACTTTGAAATGGGTGCCGAACAGATAGGGTCGTAATTTCTTGAGGGCCCAGACTACGGCGAACGCCTCGCGCTCAATGGTGCTCCATTTCTGTTCTCTGGGTAACAGCCTTCGACTGAGGAAGGCTACGGGCTGGTCTAGGCCTTGGTCATTCACCTGTGACAGGACTGCCCCAATGCCATGCTCGGAGGCATCAGTTTGTACCACAAACTCCTTGGAGTAGTCGGGGGCCTGGAGCACGGGGGCAGTACACATGGCCGCTTTCAGGGCATCGAACGTCTCCTGGCAGGTAGAGGTCCACTGCACTTTCTTGGGCTGTTTCTTGGACGTGAGTTCCGTGAGGAGACCGACAAGGCTGCCGTACCCCCAGATGAATCTCCGGTAGTAGCCGGTGAGGCCCAGAAAGGCTCGGACCTCCGTTTGGGTAGTGGGTGGTTCCCAGGCTAGGATGGCGTCGATCTTAGGCTGCAGAGGGGCGACCTGCCCGCTTCCGACTCGGTGCCCTAGGTAGACCACCAAACCTTGCCCAATCTGACACTTGCTGGGTTTTACTGTGAGGCCTGCCTGGCGCAGGGCCGTTAGCACCCTCCGGAGGTGCTGGAGGTGCTCACTCCATTCGGAACTGAAAACCGCAATATCGTCTAGATTTGCGGCGCTGAACTTTTCTAGCCCGGCCAGGACTCTATTTACCAGTCGCTGGAAGGTGGCCGGTGCATTTTTCATCCCGAAGGGCATCACGCAAAAGTGATAGTGCCCATCCGGGGTGGAGAAGGCGGACCGCTCCTTGGCTCCTTCTGTGAGCGCAATTTGCCAGTACCCGCAGGTTAGATCGAATGTGCTGAGGAAATGAGCTGACCCGAGACGGTCAATGAGCTCGTCTGCTCGGGGAATGGGGTGAGCGTCGGCTCGGGTGACTTCATTGAGTCCCCGGTAGTCCACACAGAATCGGAGTTCTGGGGCGACACCGGGGGCCGCTGCTTTCGGGACCAGTACCACGGGGCTGGCCCAGGGGCTGTCTGAGGGTTCGATCACCCCCAAGGTCAACATCTTCGAGACCTCGGCCTGGATGCATGACCGGACTCGATCAGGGACTCGGTAGGCTCGTTGCTTCACCGGCGGGCTGTCTCGGGTGTCCACGTCATGGACACACCAGTCGGTGACTTTGGGGACGAGAGAGAATAAGTCGGGGAACTGCCCTAAGATCTGACGGCAGTCTTCGCGTTGCTGGGAAGTGAGGGATGGAGAGAGGTTCACTCCTTCCACGGAGCCATCTTTCTCCTTGGTACACAGGAGGTCAGGGAGGGGATCTGATTCCTCCTCGGCCCCGTCATCGGCGGCCAGCAGCAGACTCAGCTCCGTCTGCACGAAGTGGGGCTTGAGGCGGTTCAAGTGAAGGACCCGAAGGGGGTCCCGAGGTGACTGGACGTCCACCAAGTACGTGACCTGGCTCTTCCGCTCAACGACTTTGAAGGGCCCGGTCCATTTATCCTGGAGGGTGCAAGGTTTCACGGGGGCCATGACCCATACCTGCTGGCCCGGCTGGAACTCGACCAGAGTGGCATTCTGGTCGTACCAGGACTTCATTTCTTCCTGGCTCGCCTCCAGGTTGGCCTCGGCCATTTCTCGAAACTTCCTAGTCTGGTTTCGGAGGGTCAGAACGTATTGGAACACATCACGGGGGGGGGGCTCGGGGCGCCGCCTCCCACCCTTCCTTGACCAAGCTGAGGGGCCCCCGGGCGGGGTGCCTGTTAGACCCGGCCCTCGTAACATAGTCAGACCTGACCCCTGCACCTCACACTAGCCCCGAGCCCACGGCCTAGCCGATCCTTCCCACCAGAACACACACACCCGACCCGGACTTCCCCCGTCCGTGGCCTTTCTCCTTCGGCCACCCCGGGCCCGCGTGCCCACTTCATGCACCAAGATGGCCGCCCGGCCCCAGCGCGACCCTAGCCTATAGGCGCTGGAGGACATCGCGCTCCCCTTGGGATGAGAAAGGGAGGAGCAGTTTCCATCACACCTCTGCGCTTCCCTGGGAAGGTGGGTTTCGATCGACCCGCCGGCCTCCCCGAGGGCTGGCTCCACGCCTGCTGGGTGTCTGGGGCTCCTCCCGACCCGGCCCTGAAAGGATCAAAGGACAATGGCAGGAAACCCCCAACAAGCGACCCCCAGGTGTCAAGAACCCTGCCTGCACAGACTCCGGACATCAAAGAGGAGTCGCCCTATAACAAGGGGTGCTCTAGGACTGTCCGGCAGATTCGCCTTGGAAACACCTGAGCCCTGCTGAGTGACTCGCGGCTCCCTGAAGATCGTCAGACCTCCGAACATGTGCCTGAGCCCTGCTGAGTGACTCGCGGCTCCCTGAAGATCGTAAGACCCCCGAACTTGTGCTTGAGCCCTGCTGAGTGACTCGCGGCTCCCTGAAGATCGTAAGACCTCCGAACTTGTGCTTGAGCCCTGCTGAGTGACTCGCGGCTCCCTGAAGATCGTAAGGCCTCCGAACTCGTGCTTGAGCCCTGCTGAGTGACTCGCGGCTCCCTGAAGATCGTAAGACCTCCGAACTTGTGCTCGAGCCCTGCTGAGTAACTCGCGGCTCCCACAGACTCTCTTGGTCCCGCCGGACCCCACGACGACAAGCGTATCCCCCAGCTCGAGGATTGTGAGCTGTGCGCCGGGTACGCTCCTGCATTTGATCCATATCCCCAAAGACTGTCCCGCTACCTCCTATCCCCCCTCCAAGACTTGGTGAGCCCGCGCTCTACTTGTATATATTTTGCCTTGCTGATCATAAAGATCCTACCACTCCGATCTGATAAAGATTTGCTCTTAAGAACTCCTCGTGTGGTGTCTCTCTGTCGTGTGGTGCCGAGTGTGCGATCCTAGATACGAGGTTCCTCCCCTGAGGAGTCTCCCGCCAGTGCCCGGCTACGATACCTCGAGGGTGGGTCTCAGGGTAGTCAGGGCCCCCTCCGGGCCCCTCTGAGGTCGCCTTCTAACATTGGTGGCAAGCGACGCGATTCGGGCCCATAATCTAGAGATCGTACCGTGAACGGCTGACGCACTACCGACAAAGATGGCAGAAGGAAACGCCGTGGTTCTCATAGAAAACGACGCCAGGACCGTGTTCCAGGTGGAACAGCTGGAAGAGTACACTCACAAAGAAGTAAAGCAATTCTGTAAGGAACTCAGAATCGCTACCACTGGTCTCAACACCAAAGAAGATATGCAAAAGGCACTGAAAGCTTGGGTGGATTCTGGAGCCTCCCGCCCAGAAGGAGCGGGGGAGCCCCACGACGAAGCTGGACCCTCCCAAGGAGAACGCAGCAGCAACCAGGTGCGAGGCTTCGTACCAGACGGGGGCTTATCCCCGGAGGAACTCGCAGACAGAGAAAAAAGTCGCCATCACGAGCTCGAATTAGCCAAACTCAAAATTGAGGGCGAGTTGAAATTAGCCGAGAAAAAGCTAGCAGTAGAACAGTTGCGAGTACAAGGAGAACTAGAAGAGAAGAAACTCCAACGAGAACACGAGGGAAGGAGACTTCAACTGGAACATGAACGCAGCCTGAAGGAAACAGAACTGAAAGCCAAAAGCGAAGAAGCGCGGCCCCCGGGGAACCGGGAGGCGGCCGCCCCGATGGAGCAGAAGGTCCACATCCCCAAGGATGTGGTCAAAGAATATTACAAAAATGATGACATTCAGCAGTGGTTCCGGGCCTACGAGGTCGCCATGACCTCCCATCGGGTCCCGCAGAAGGATTGGGGGGCTGGGTTATGGGGACGATTCCTGAGCGAAGGGAGAGACACCCTGCTCGACCTACCCACCTCCATGCAGACCTCCTATGAACACATGAAAGCGGCCCTCCTCACAAGGTACGGCCTCACCCCGGAGATGTACCGCCAGCGGTTCCAGGACTGCAGGAAGATCCCGGGTACCACCTGGGTGGAATATGTGAATTTCTTCAGCCGCGCCTTCGATGGGTGGATCAAGGGCAGCAAGGTAACCACCCTGGAAGAACTAACCGACCTTATGTTGTGGGAACACCTGGCTGCCAACTGCTTTGTGGAACTACGCCAGCATCTGCTCGACAGCAAGCTCACGGACCCAAGAAAGCTGGCTGTCGAGGCGGATCGCTGGACCAACACCCGAGTCTCCCGGGGCCCGGTAGGAGAGTACCCCCGAGCCAGTCAGGGACCATCCCACCAGAGAGGGGGGAAACCAGGGAGGGCAGAGAGAGTCCCAGGCTAGTCCACCGAAGTCCCAACCTCCACCTTTCCCGGCACCCCCACCAGCTGTATCAGGCCCCCCCCTTAGACGGGGGCACCGGGTAACCATCACTTGTTTCCGTTGCCAGAAGCCCGGGCATTACGCCAACGACCCTGAATGCCCCATGGCCCCACGCACCACCCAGGCAGCACCCCCTGCTAGACAGATAGCCAATGTAGCCCTGGGGGAGGAGGTTGAGGAGGCCGAGGAGTGGGAACCCGCCGCTATGGCCCTAGTATCCTTAGGAGATAGAGAGATGGTCCCTGGGAGCCTCCTGCCCTCTAACACAAAGAAATATGGGCAGCTCGTAACGATCAATGGCCACCAAGTAGAAGCCCTCCGTGACACCGGGGCCAGCATCACCGGTGTCCTCAGCCATTTAGTACACGAAGACCAGGTCCTCCCCAACGTATTTTGCCCTGTCATTTCAGCCGACAACACAGAAAGCCTATGTAAGGTAGCCCTGGTGCCCTTTGAGTGGGGAGGGGTGGTCGGTAAACTGAAGGTCGCAGTGAGAACCTCCCAGCCCGTCGACTGTCTCCTGGGGAACGACCTGGAAAGTTCCCCCTGGGGACAAGTTGAGCGCAAGACCCACCTAGGGATGATGGGCCTCCCTGAGTGGGTGTGCGCCACCACTCGATCCATGGCGGCTCGACTGACCCCCCTGAGGGAAGTCGACGACGCCCCGACCCCTGAAGATAGGATGGTCCCGGACGAGGGTCCCCCCATCCCCCCACCAGAAGAGTCGATCGCCAGTGAAGAACCCCCGCCTTCCGACTCCACCCCAGTCACCGAGTTAGGCGATCTGCCCGAATTAGCCCAGTGGCGCCACAAGGGGGGCCCCTCCCGAGAGGAGTTCTGCCGAGAGCAGGCTACCTGTCCCTCCCTGGTCGGGCCCCGGCAACAGGCAGAGGCCCAGGCCGCAGGCGACCAGACGGGGACACACCGGGTGTATTGGGAGAATGACCTTTTGTACAGCGAACAGAAGTCTGTGGAGCTAGGGTCCGGCCGGGTGCTGGTGGTACCCCTACGCTTCCGAAACCTCCTCCTGGGCTTGGCCCACGACGTTCCCCTCGCAGGCCACTTGGGTCAGGACAAAACATACAGTCACCTCGTGACTCACTTCTACTGGCCCATAATGAAAGTGGATGTGGAAGCCCACTGCAAGTCCTGTCCCACGTGCCAGGCCAGTGGGAAGAGTGGAGGGAAGCGCAAGGCTCCCCTCCAACCCTTCCCTGTCATCAGTACCCCTTTTGAGCGGGTCGGGATCGACATTGTAGGACCTCTGGACCCCCCAACTTCCCAGGGGCACCGGTTCATCCTCGTCCTGGTGGACCATGCCACCCGTTACCCTGAGGCCATCCCCCTGCGCACCGTCACGGCCCCAGTGGTGGGCCGGGCGTTGATGGGGATCTTCTCCCGCATGGGTTTTCCCCGCGAGGTCGTGAGCGATCGTGGTACCAACTTTATCTCCCGATACATGAGGTCCTTATGGCAACAGTGCGGGGTGTCCTATAAGTTCACCACCCCGTACCACCCCCAAGGAAACGGCCTGGTAGAGCAGTTTAACCGGACTCTGAAGGGGATGATCGCGGGCCTAGAAGAGCCCCTCCGGCGTAAGTGGGACATCCTGCTCCCCTGCCTCCTATTCGCATACCGAGAAGTTCCCCAGAAATCCTTGGGTTTCAGCCCCTTTGAGTTACTCTACGGGCACCCCGTCAGGGGGCCCCTCAGCCTGGTCAAGGAAGAGTGGGAGGCGGCGCCCCGAGGCCCCCCCGAGATGTGTTCCGTTACGTCCTGACCCTCCGAAATCAGACTAGGAGATTCCGGGAGATGGCAGAGGCCAACCTGGAAGCGAGTCAGGAGGAGATGAAGCGCTGGTACGACCAGAAAGCCGCGCTGGTTGAGTTTCAGCCGGGCCAGCTGGTGTGGGTCATGGCCCCTGTGAAACCCTGCGCTCTCCAGGATAAATGGACCGGGCCCTTCAAAGTAGTTGAGCGGAAGAGCCCGGTCACGTACTTGGTAGACGTCCAGTCACCCCGGGACCCCCTCCGGGTCCTCCACGTGAACAGCCTCAAGCCCCACTTTGTGCGGACGGAGCTGAGCCTCCTACTGGCCACTGATGACGGGTCCGAAGAAGAGTCAGATCCTCTCCCTGATCTTCTGTGCACCAAGGAGAAGGACGGCTCCGTAGAGGGAGTGAACCTCTCTCCGTCTCTCACTCCCCAGCAACGTGAGGATTGCCGCCAGCTCCTAGGGCAGTTTCCGGACCTTTTCTCCCTGGTCCCCAAGGTCACCGACTGGTGTGTCCATGATGTGGATACCGGGGACAGCCCACCAGTGAGACACCGAGCCTACCGAGTCCCTGATCGGGTCCGGTCCTGTATCCAAGCCGAAGTCTCGAAAATGTTGTCCCTAGGCGTGATCGAACCCTCAGACAGCCCCTGGGCCAGCCCCGTGGTCCTGGTCCCAAAAGCAGCTGCCCCCGGGGTCGCCCCGGAACTCCGCTTCTGCGTGGACTACCGGGGACTCAATGAAGTCACCCGAGCCGATGCCCACCCCATTCCCCGAGCCGACGAGCTCATTGACCGGCTCGGGGCTGCTCGGTTCCTCAGCACCTTCGATCTCACCTGCGGCTACTGGCAAATTGCGCTCACAGAGGGAGCCAAGGAGCGGTCCGCCTTCTCCACCCCGGATGGGCACTATCGCTTTCGCGTGATGCCCTTCGGGATGAAAAATGCCCCGGCCACCTTCCAGCGACTGGTAAATAGAGTCCTGGCCGGGCTGGAAAAATTCAGCGCTGCATATCTCGACTGTATTGCAGTTTTTAGTTCCGAATGGAGTGAGCACCTCCAGCACCTCCGGAGGGTGCTAACCGCCCTACGCCAGGCGGGCCTCACCGTGAAAGCCAGCAAATGCCAGATTGGGCAAGGTTCGGTAACCTACCTGGGGCACCAGGTCGGGAGCGGGCAGGGCGCCCCTCTACAGCCCAAAATCGACGCCATCCTAGCCTGGGAACCCCCCACTACCCAAATAGAGGTCCGAGCCTTTCTGGGCCTCACGGGCTACTACCGGAGATTCATCCGGAATTACGGCACCCTGGTCGGTCCCCTCACGGGACTCACGTCCAAGAAGCAGCCCAGGAAGGTGCAGTGGTCCCCTGCCTGCCAAGAGGCGTTCAATGCCCTGAAAACGGCCATGTGAACGGCCCCCGTCCTCCAGGCCCCCGACTACTCCAAAGAGTTGTGGTACAAACTGATGCCTCCGAGCATGGCATCGGGGCAGTCCTCTCCCAGGTAAATGACCAGGGTCTAGACCAGCCCGTGGCCTTCCTTAGCCGAAGGCTGTTGCCCCGGGAACAGAGATGGAGTACCATCGAGCGCGAGGCGTTCGCCGTAGTCTGGGCCCTCAAGAAACTACGCCCTTACCTGTTCGGCGCCCATTTCAGGGTCCAAACCAACCATCGCCCCTTGCGATGGCTCATGCAGATGCGAGGAGAAAACCCCAAGCTTCTGCGGTGGTCAATCTCCCTCCAGGGGATGGATTTCACCGTGGAACATCGCCCTGGTACGGACCACCCCAACGCCGATGGCCTCTCCCGATTCTTCCACCTCAGCGAAGAGAACCCCCAAGAAGATGGGTAGTTCTCTCCGGCTTTCAGCTGGGGGGGACGCGTGTTAGACCCGGCCCTCGTAACATAGTCAGACCTGACCCCTGCACCTCACACCAGCCCCGAGCCCACGGCCTAGCCGATCCTTCCCACCAGAACACACACACCCGACCCGGAATTCCCCCGTCCGTGGCCTTCCTCCTTCGGCCACCCCGGGCCCGCGTGCCCACTTCATGCACCAAGATGGCCGCCCGGCCCCAGCGCGACCCTAGCCTATAGGCGCCACTCCGGCTGGAGGACATCGCGCTCCCCTTGGGATGAGAAAGGGAGGAGCAGTTTCCATCACACCTCTGCGCTTCCCTGGGAAGGTGGGTTTCGATCAACCCGCCGGCCTCCCCGAGGGCTGGCTCCATGCCTGCTGGGTGTCTGGGGCTCCTCCCGACCCGGCCCTGAAAGGATCAAAGGACAATGGCAGGAAACCCCCAACAAGCGACCCCCAGGTGTTAAGAACCCTGCCTGCACAGACTCCGGACATCAAAGAGGAGTCGTCCTATAACAAGGGGTGCTTTGGGACTGTCCGGCAGATTCGCCTTGGAAACACCTGAGCCCTGCTGAGTGACTCGCGGCTCCCTGAAGATCGTCAGACCTCCGAACTTGTGCCTGAGCCCTGCTGAGTGACTCGCGGCTCCCTGAAGATCGTAAGACCCCCGAACTTGTGCTTGAGCCCTGCTGAGTGACTCGCGGCTCCCTGAAGATCGTAAGACCTCCGAACTTGTGCTTGAGCCCTGCTGAGTGACTTGCGGCTCCCTGAAGATCGTAAGGCCTCCGAACTCGTGCTTGAGCCCTGCTGAGTGACTCGCGACTCCCTGAAGATCGTAAGACCTCCGAACTTGTGCTCGAGCCCTGCTGAGTAACTCGCGGCTCCCACAGACTCTCTTGGTCCCGCCGGACCCCACGACGACAAGCGTATCCCCCAGCTCGAGGATTGTGAGCTGTGCGCCGGGTACGCTCCTGCATTTGATCCATATCCCCAAAGACTGTCCCGCTACCTCCTATCCCCCCTCCAAGACTTGGTGAGCCCGCGCTCTACTTGTATATATTTTGCCTTGCTGATCATAAAGATCCTACCACTCCGATCTGATAAAGATTTGCTCTTAAGAACTCCTCGTGTGGTGTCTCTCTGTCGTGTGGTGCTGAGTGTGCGATCCTAGATACGAGGTTCCTCCCCTGAGGAGTCTCCCGCCAGTGCCCGGCTACGATACCTCGAGGGTGGGTCTCAGGGTAGTCAGGGCCCCCTCCGGGCCCCTCTGAGGTCGCCTTCTAACATTGGTGGCAAGCGACGGGATTCGGGCCCATAATCTAGAGATCGTACCGTGAACGGCTGACGCACTACCGACAAAGATGGCAGAAGTAAACGCCGTGGTTCTCATAGAAAACGACGCCAGGACCGTGTTCCAGGTGGAACAGCTGGAAGAGTACACTCACAAAGAAGTAAAGCAATTCTGTAAGGAACTCAGAATCGCTACCACTGGTCTCAACACCAAAGAAGATATGCAAAAGGCACTGAAAGCTTGGGTGGATTCTGGAGCCTCCCGCCCAGAAGGAGCGGGGGAGCACCACGAACAAGCTGGACCCTCCCAAGGAGAACGCAGCAGCAACCAGGTGCGAGGCTTCGTACCAGACGGGGGCTTATCCCCGGAGGAACTCGCAGACAGAGAAAAAAGTCGCCATCACGAGCTCGAATTAGCCAAACTCAAAATTGAGGGCGAGTTGAAATTAGCCGAGAAAAAGCTAGCAGTAGAACAGTTGCGAGTACAAGGAGAACTAGAAGAGAAGAAACTCCAACGAGAACACGAGGGAAGGAGACTTCAACTGGAACATGAACGCAGCCTGAAGGAAATAGAACTGAAAGCCAGAAGCGAAGAAGCGCGGCCCCCGGGGAACCGGGAGGCGGCCGCCCCGACGGAGCAGAAGGTCCACATCCCCAAGGATGTGGTCAAAGAATATTACAAAAATGATGACATTCAGCAGTGGTTCCGGGCCTACGAGGTCGCCATGACCTCCAATCGGGTCCCGCAGAAGGATTGGGGGGCTGGGTTATGGGGACGATTCCTGAGCGAAGGGAGAGACACCCTGCTCGACCTACCCACCTCCATGCAGACCTCCTATGAACACATGAAAGCGGCCCTCCTCACAAGGTACGGCCTCACCCCGGAGATGTACCGCCAGCGGTTCCGGGACTGCAGGAAGATACCGGGTACCACCTGGGTGGAATATGTGAATTTCTTCAGCCGCGCCTTCGATGGGTGGATCAAGGGCAGCAAGGTAACCACCCTGGAAGAACTAACCGACCTTATGTTGTGGGAACACCTGGCTGCCAACTGCTTTGTGGAACTACGCCAGCATCTGCTCGACAGCAAGCTCACGGACCCAAGAAAGCTGGCTGTCGAGGCGGAACGCTGGACCAACACCCGAGTCTCCCGGGGCCCGGTAGGAGAGTACCCCCGAGCCAGTCAGGGACCACCCCGCCAGAGAGGGGGGGAAACCAGGGAGGGCAGAGAGAGTCCCAGGCTAGTCCCCCGAAGTCCCAACCTCCACCTTTCCCGGCACCCCCACCAGCTGTATCCGGCCCCCCCCTTAGACGGGGGCACCGGGTAACCATCACTTGTTTCCGTTGCCAGAAGCCCGGGCATTACGCCAACGACCCTGAATGCCCCATGGCCCCACGCACCACCCAGGCAGCACCCCCTGCTAGACAGATAGCCAATGTAGCCCTGGGGGAGGAGGTTGAGGAGGCCGAGGAGTGGGAACCCGCCGCTATGGCCCTAGTATCCTTAGGAGATAGAGAGATGGTCCCTGGGAGCCTCCTGCCCTCTAACACAAAGAAATATGGGCAGCTCGTAACGATCAATGGCCACCAAGTAGAAGCCCTCCGTGACACCGGGGCCAGCATCACAGGTGTCCTCAGCCATTTAGTACACGAAGACCAGGTCCTCCCCAACGTATTTTGCCCTGTCATTTCAGCCGACAACACAGAAAGCCTATGTAAGGTAGCCCTGGTGCCCTTTGAGTGGGGAGGGGTGGTCGGTAAACTGAAGGTCGCAGTGAGAACCTCCCAGCCCGTCGACTGTCTCCTGGGGAACGACCTGGAAAGTTCCCCCTGGGGACAAGTTGAGCGCAAGACCCACCTAGGGATGATGGGCCTCCCTGAGTGGGTGTGCGCCACCACTCGATCCAATGCATGTTGTCACAAGTGGCATGTGCACTGAGCACAATCACGGTTGAAATTCCGCGCTGCCTTATCCTAGTTCTAATTTCTCTTTTTCTCCCCCTCCTTACACTCTCATTTTCCCACAGGCAATTTCTTTCAATACCAGGCATGTACATTCTTTCGTCCTGATGATGATCCTTGTATCTCTGTAATAGGATCGAAACGTCGTCGACCCTAATCTATACAGCGTGCACATTAATCTATTACGTAAAAAAGTACATTGTTTGTATGGAAAAAGCTTAAACACTGGATTTTGTAAATTATGCTCCTTTTGCCTTGCCTGTAATGTCTGTTTGTTTTGTATATGTCCTTTTCTCCCAACGGATACAGGACTGTGTCCCACATATGTTTTGCTGTTGATTATTGGTTGCTTTTTCATTGAAGAATTAAACTGGATGTCCGGCTGGACATTCTTAATATAGTTTCGATTCTGTACTATATTTATTCCCTTTATTCCTTAAACCATTTTGAGGACCACTGTTTGTTTGAAATTACCACTCGATCCATGGCGGCTCGACTGACCCCCCTGAGGGAAGTCGACGATGCCCCGACCCCTGAAGATAGGATGGTCCCGGACGAGGGTCCCCCCATCCCCCCACCAGAAGAGTCGATCGCCAGTGACGAACCCCCGCCTTCCGACTCCACCCCAGTCACTGAGTTAGGCGATCTGCCCGAATTAGCCCAGTGGCGCCACGAGGGGGGCCCCTCCCAAGAGGAGTTCTGCCGAGAGCAGGCTACCTGTCCCTCCCTGGTCGGGCCCCGGCAACAGGCAGAGGCCCAGGCCGCAGGCGACCAGACGGGGACGCACCGGGTGTATTGGGAGAATGACCTTTTGTACAGTGAACAGAAGTCGGTGGAGCTAGGGTCCGGCCGGGTGCTGGTGGTACCCCTACGCTTCCGAAACCTCCTCCTGGGCTTGGCCCACGACGTTCCCCTCGCAGGCCACTTGGGTCAGGACAAAACATACAGTCGCCTCGTGACTCACTTCTACTGGCCCAGAATGAAAGTGGATGTGGAAGCCCACTGCAAGTCCTGTCCCACGTGCCAGGCCAGTGGGAAGAGTGGAGGGAAGCGCAAGGCTCCCCTCCAACCCTTCCCTGTCGTCAGTACCCCTTTTGAGCGGGTCGGGATCGACATTGTTGGACCTCTGGACCCCCCAACTTCCCAGGGGCACCGGTTCATCCTCGTCCTGGTGGACCATGCCACCCGTTACCCTGAGGCCATCCCCCTGCGCACCGTCACGGCCCCAGTGGTGGGCCGGGCGTTGATGGGGATCTTCTCCCGCATGGGTTTTCCCCGCGAGGTCGTGAGCGATCGCGGTACCAACTTTATCTCCCGATACATGAGGTCCTTACGGCAACAGTGCGGGGTGTCCTATAAGTTCACCACCCCGTACCACCCCCAAGGAAACGACCTGGTAGAGCGGTTTAACCGGACTCTGAAGGGGATAATCGCGGGTCTAGAAGAGCCCCTCCGGCGTAAGTGGGACATCCTGCTCCCCGGCCTCCTATTCGCATACCGAGAAGTTCCCCAGAAATCCTTGGGTTTCAGCCCCTTTGAGTTACTCTACGGGCACCCCGTCAGGGGGCCCCTCAGCCTGGTCAAGGAAGAGTGGGAGGCGGCGCCCCGAGGCCCCCCCCGAGATGTGTTCCGTTACGTCCTGACCCTCCGAAATCAGACTAGGAGATTCCGGGAGATGGCAGAGGCCAACCTGGAAGCGAGTCAGGAGGAGATGAAGCGCTGGTACGACCAGAACGCCGCGCTGGTCGAGTTTCAGCCGGGCCAGCTGGTGTGGGTCATGGCCCCTGTGAAACCCTGCGCTCTCCAGGATAAATGGACCGGGCCCTTCAAAGTAGTTGAGCGGAAGAGCCCGGTCACGTACTTGGTAGACGTCCAGTCACCCCGGGACCCCCTCCGGGTCCTCCACGTGAACAGCCTCAAGCCCCACTTTGTGCGGACGGAGCTGAGCCTCCTACTGGCCACTGATGACGGGTCCGAAGAAGAGTCAGATCCTCTCCCTGATCTTCTGTGCACCAAGGAGAAGGACGGCTCCGTAGAGGGAGTGAACCTCTCTCCGTCTCTCACTCCCCAGCAACGTGAGGATTGCCGCCAGCTCCTAGGGCAGTTTCCGGACCTTTTCTCCCTGGTCCCCAAGGTCACCGACTGGTGTGTCCATGATGTGGATACCGGGGACAGCCCACCAGTGAGACACTGAGCCTACCGAGTCCCTGATCGGGTCCGGTCCTGTATCCAAGCCGAAGTCTCGAAAATGTTGTCCCTAGGCGTGATCGAACCCTCAGACAGCCCCTGGGCCAGCCCCGTGGTCCTGGTCCCAAAAGCAGCTGCCCCGGGGTCGCCCTGGAACTCCGCTTCTGCGTGGACTACCGGGGACTCAATGAAGTCACCCGAGCCGATGCCCACCCCATTCCCCGAGCCGACGAGATCATTGACCGGCTCGGGGCTGCTCGGTTCCTCAGCACCTTCGATCTCACCTGCGGCTACTGGCAAATTGCGCTCACAGAGGGAGCCAAGGAGCGGTCCGCCTTCTCCACCCCGGATGGGCACTATCGCTTTCGCGTGATGCCCTTCGGGATGAAAAATGCCCCGGCCACCTTCTAACGACTGGTAAATAGAGTCCTGGAAAAATTCAGCGCTGCATATCTCGACGGTATTGCAGTTTTTAGTTCCGAATGGAGTGAGCACCTCCAGCACCTCCGGAGGGTGCTAACCGCCCTACGCCAGGCGGGCCTCACCGTGAAAGCCAGCAAATGCCAGATTGGGCAAGGTTCGGTAACCTACCTGGGGCACCAGGTCGGGAGCGGGCAGGTCGCCCCTCTACAGCCCAAAATCGACGCCATCCTAGCCTGGGAACCCCCCACTACCCAAACAGAGGTCCGAGCCTTTCTGGGCCTCACGGGCTACTACCGGAGATTTATCCGGAATTACGGCAGCCTGGTCGGTCCCCTCACGGGACTCACGTCCAAGAAGCAGCCCAGGAAGGTGCAGTGGTCCCCTGCCTGCCAAGAGGCGTTCAATGCCCTGAAAACGGCCATGTGAACGGCCCCCGTCCTCCAGGCCCCCGACTACTCCAAAGAGTTGTGGTACAAACTGATGCCTCCGAGCATGGCATCGGGGCAGTCCTCTCCCAGGTAAATGACCAGGGTCTAGACCAGCCCGTGGCCTTCCTTAGCCGAAGGCTGTTGCCCCGGGAACAGAGATGGAGTACCATCGAGCGCGAGGCGTTCGCCGTAGTCTGGGCCCTCAAGAAACTACGCCCTTACCTGTTCGGCGCCCATTTCAGGGTCCAAACCGACCATCGCCCCTTGCGATGGCTCATGCAGATGCGAGGAGAAAACCCTAAGCTTCTGCGGTGGTCAATCTCCCTCCAGGGGATGGATTTCACCGTGGAACATCGCCCTGGTACGGACCACGCCAACGCCGATGGCCTCTCCCGATTCTTCCGCCTCAGCGAAGAGAACCCCCAAGAAGATGGGTAGTTCTCTCTGGCTTTCAGCTGGGGGGGACGCGTGTTAGACCCGGCCCTCGTAACATAGTCAGACCTGACCCCTGCACCTCACACCAGCCCCGAGCCCACGTCCTAGCCGATCCTTCCCACCAGAACACACACACCCGACCCGGACTTCCCCCGTCCGTGGCCTTCCTCCTTCGGCCACCCCGGGCCCGCGTGCCCACTTCATGCACCAAGATGGCCGCCCGGCCCCAGTGCGACCCTAGCCTATAGACGCCACTCCGGCTGGAGGACATCGCGCTCCCCTTGGGATGAGAAAGGGAGGAGCAGTTTCCATCACATCTCTGCGCTTCCCTGGGAAGGTGGGTTTCGATCGACCCGCCGGCCTCCCCGAGGGCTGGCTCCACGCCTGCTGGGTGTCTGGGGCTCCTCCCGACCCGGCCCTGAAAGGATCAAAGGACAATGGCAGGAAACCCCCAACAAGCGACCCCCAGGTGTCAAGAACCCTGCCTGCACAGACTCCGGACATCAAAGAGGAGTCGCCCTATAACAAGGGGTGCTCTGGGACTGTCCGGCAGATTCGCCTTGGAAACACCTGAGCCCTGCTGAGTGACTCGCGGCTCCCTGAAGATCGTCAGACCTCCGAACTTGTGCCTGAGCCCTGCTGAGTGACTCGCAGCTCCCTGAAGATCGTAAGACCCCCGAACTTGTGCTTGAGCCCTGCTGAGTGACTCGCTGCTCCCTGAAGATCGTAAGACCTCCGAACTTGTGCTTGAGCCCTGCTGAGTGACTCGCGGCTCCCTGAAGATCGTAATGCCTCCGAACTCGTGCTTGAGCCCTGCTGAGTGACTCGCGGCTCCCTGAAGATCGTAAGACCTCCGAACTTGTGCTCGAGCCCAGCTGAGTAACTCGCGGCTCCCACAGACTCTCTTGGTCCCGCCGGACCCCACGACGACAAGCGTATCCCCCAGCTTGAGGATTGTGAGCTGTGCGCCGGGTACGCTCCTGCATTTGATCCATATCCCCAAAGACTGTCCCGCTACCTCCTATCCCCCCTCCAAGACTTGGTGAGCCCGCGCTCTACTTGTATATATTTTGCCTTGCTGATCGTAAAGATCCTACCACTCCGATCTGATAAAGATTTGCTCTTAAGAACTCCTCGTGTGGTGTCTCTCTGTCGTGTGGTGCCGAGTGTGCGATCCTAGATACGAGGTTCCTCCCCTGAGGAGTCTCCCGCCAGTGCCCGGCTACGATACCTCGAGGGTGGGTCTCAGGGTAGTCAGGGCCCCCTCCGGGCCCCTCTGAGGTCGCCTTCTAACAGTGCCCATAGAGTAACTCAAAGGGGCTGAACCCCAGGGATTTCTGGGAAACTTCCTGGTAGGCGAACAAAAGGCAGGGGGGCAGGACGTCCCACTTGCGCCGGAGGGGCTCTTCCAGGCCCGCGATCATCCCCTTCAGAGTCCAGTTAAACCGCTCTACTAGGCTATTTCCTTGGGGGTGGTACGGTGTGGTGAACTTATAGGACACTCCACATTGTTGCCACAGGGACGTCATGTATTTAGAGATAAACTTCGTCCCGCAGTCGCTTACGACCTCGCGGGGAAAACACACACGGGAAAAGATCCCCATCAACGCCCGGCCCACCACGGGGGCGGTGATGGTGCGTAGGGGAATGGCCTCCGGGTATCGGGTGGCATGGTCCACTAGGACGAGGATGAAGCGGTGACCTTGTGAGGTTGGGGGGTCCAGGGGCCCCACGATGTCGATCCCGACCCGTGCGAATGGGGTATTGACGACAGGGAAGGGTTGGAGGGGAGCCTTGCGCTTTCCTCCACTTTTCCCACTAGCCTGGCACGTGGGACAGGACTTGCAGTGGGTTTCTACATCTGTTTTCATTTTCGGCCAGTAAAAGTGAGTCACTAGGCAACTGTAGGTTTTGTCTTGGCCCAAGTGGCCTGCGAGGGGGACATCGTGGGCCAAGCCCAGGAGGAAGTCTCGGAAGCGTAGGGGTACCACCAGCACCCGGGCTGATCCTAGCTCCACCGACTTCTGCTCGCTGTACAAAAGGTCATTTTCCCAATATAGCCGGTGTGTTCCAGATTGGTCGCCCGCGGCTTGGGCCTCTGCTTGCTGCCGGGGTCCGACCAGGGAGGGACAGGTAGCTTGCTCCTGGCAGAACTCCTCTCGGGAGGGGCCCCCCTCGTGGCGCCACTGGGCCAACATCGGGCAGAACGCCTAACTCTGCGATCTGTGCGGGGTCGGATGGTAGGGGTTCGTCGTTGGCGACAGATTCTCCACGTGGGGAGATGTGGGGGACCTCGGCTGGGACAATCCTGTCCTCGTTGGCAGGTGCGTCCTCGACTTCCCCAAGGGGGGGCAGTCGGGCCGCCATAGATCGGGTGGTGGCGCACACCCACTCGGGGAGACCCATCATCCCTAGGTGGGCCTTGCGCTCGACTGGCTGCCAGGGGGAACTTTCCAGGTCGTTCCCCAGGAGACAGTCGACCGGCTGAGAGGTTCTTACTGCTACTTTCAATTTACCGCCCACTCCGCCCCATTCAAAAGGCACCAGGGCTACCTTACATAGACTCTCAGTGTTGTCAGCTGCAATTACAGGGAAAAATATATTGGGGAGGATCTGGTCTTCGTGGACTAAGTGGCTGAGGACACCGGTGATGCTCGCCCCGGTGTCACGAAGGGCCTCTACCTGTTGGCCATTGATCGTCACTAGCTGCCCGTATTTCTTCGTGTTGGAGGGCAGGAGGCTCCCAGGGACCATTTCTCTGTCTCCTAATGATACCAAGGCCATGGCGGCGGGTTCCCATTCTACGGTCTCCTCAATCTCCTTCCCTAGGGCTACATTGGCTATCTGTCTGGCTGGAGGGGCTGTAGTGGGGATGCGCAGGGCCATGGGGCATTCGGGGTCATTGGCGTAATGCCCGGGCTTCTGGCAACGGAAACAAGTGATGAGGTTGGCTTTTCGGAGGACTGGACTGGGATTCCCTCTGCCCTCCCTGGTTCCCCCCCCTCTCTGGCAGGGTGGTCCCTGACTGGCTCGGGGGTATTCTCCTACAGGGCCCCGGGAGACCCAGGTGTTGGTCCAGCGATCCGCCTCGACAGCCAGCTTCCTCGGATCCGTGTGCTTGCTGTCGAGCAGATGCTGGCGTAGCTCCACAAAGCAGTTCGCCGCCAGGTGTTCCCATAACATAAGGTCGGTTAGTTCGTCCAGGGTGGTTACTTTGCTGCCCTTAATCCACCCGTCGAATGCACGGCTGAAAAAGTTCACATACTCCACCCACGTGGTGCCGGGGATCTTCTTGCTGTCCCGGAACCGCTGGCGGTACATCTCTGGGGTGAGGCCGTACCTTATGAGGAGGGCCTCCTTAATGTGGCTGTAGGAGGTCTGCATGGAGGATGGTCCCCTCGCTCAAAAATCGGCCCCACAACCCGGCCCCCCAATCTTTTTGCAGGACTCGGTGGGAGGTCATGGCGACCTCGTAGGCCTTGAACCATTGTTGGATGTCATCGTTTTTGTAATATTCCTTGACCACATCTTTGGGGATGTGGACCTTCTGTTCCGCCGGTGGTGGCGCCCCCCGGTTCTCCGGGGGTTTAGCTTCTTCGCTCCTTGCCTAGAGCTCGATTTCTTTCAAGCTGCGTTCGTGCTCCAGTTGAAGTCTTCGTCCTTCGTGCTCTCGTTGGAGTTTCTTCTCTTCCAGTTCGCCTTGTACTCGCATCTGTTCCACTGCTAGCTTCTTCTCAGCTAATTTCAACTCGCCCTCAATTTTCAGTTTGGCCAGTTCGAGTTCATGATTACGACTTCTCTCTCTGTCTGCGAGTTCTTCCGGGGATAGACCCCCGTCTGGTACGAAGCTTCGTACCTGGTTGCTGCTGCTTTCTCTTGGGGAGAGTCCAGCTTCGTCGTGGAGCTCCACCACTCCTTCTGGGCGGGGGGCTCCGGATTCCACCCAAGCTTTCAGTGCCTTCTGCATATCTTCCTTGGTGTTGAGACCAGTGGTAGCGATTTTTAGTTCTTTGCAGAATTGCTTCAGTTCTTTGTGCGTGTACTCTTCCAGTTGTTCCGCCTGGAACACGGCACTTGCGTTGGTTTCTGTGAGACTCATGGCGTTTTGTTCTGCCGTCTTTGCCGGTAGTGCGTCAGCCGCATACGGTACAATCTCTAGATGATGGGCCCGAATCCCACCGCTGCCACTAATGTTAGAAGGCGACCCCAGGGGAGACAGGGAGGTTACCTGAACACCCTGAGACCCACCCTCGGGGTAACGTAGCCGGGCACTGGCGGGAGACTCCTCAGGGGAAGAGTCTCGTTTCTAGGATCGCACACACGGCACCACACGACAAAGAGACACCATACGGTAGGTTCTTAGGAACAGATCTTTTATCTATTCAACTTCGTCGGATCTTTATGATCACCAAGGGGGGTATGTACAAATAGAGCACGGGCTCAGAGAGTCTCGGTAGGGAAAGGGGGTAGCGGGACAGTCTTTGGGGATCCGGATCAATGCAGGGGCGTACCCAACGCACAGCTCACAATCCTCAAGCTGGGGGATTTGCTGCGGTCCAGCCGGACCGATGGAGTCGTTAGGAGCCGCGAGTCACTCAGCAGGGCTCAAGCACAAGTTCAGAGGTCTTACGATCTTCAGGGGAGCCGCGAGTCACTCGGCAGGGCTTAAGCACAAGTTCGGAGGTCTTACGATCTTCAGGGGAGCCGCGAGTCACTCAGCAGGGCTCAAGCACAAGTTCGGAGGTCTTACGATCTTCAGGGGAGCCGCAAGTCACTCAGCAGGGCTCAAGCACAAGTTCGGAGGTCTTACGATCTTCAGGGGAGCCGCGAGTCACTCAGCAGGGCTCAAGCACAAGTTCGGAGGTCTTACGATCTTCAGGGGAGCCGCGAGTCACTCAGCAGGGCTCAAGCACCAGTTCGGAGGTCTTACGATCTTCAGGGGAGCCGCGAGTCACTCAGCAGGGCTCAGAGGTTCCAAGGTTGCAAGGGAGCCGCGACCACGTCAGCAGGGCTCTCATCGTTCCAGAGTCGAATCTGCCTGATAGTCCCAGAGCACCCCTTGTTATAGGTCCACCCCTCTTTGATGTCCGGGGTCCGTGTAGGCAGGGGTCTTAGCGCCTGGGGGCCGCTCGTTGGAGTTTCCTGCCGTTGTCCTTTGATCCTTTTAGGGCCGGGTCGGGAGGAGTCCCAGACACCCAGCAGGCATGGAGCCAGCCCTCAGGGTGGCCGGAGGGCTGATCGAAACCCATCTCCCGAGGGGAGGTCAGAGGTGCGATGGAAACTGCTCCTCCCTCTCTCACTCCATGGGAGCGCGATGTTCCCCAGCCGGGGCGGCGCCTCTAGGCCTGGGTTGTGCTGGGGCCGGGCGGCCATCGTAGGTGCATGAAGTGGGCACGCGGGCCCTGTGGTGCTGGGAAGATGGAGGGCACGGACAGGGAAGTCCGGGTCGGGTTTGTGTGGGTCCTGGCGGGCAGGACCGGCTAGGCCGGGTACTGAGGGACTGAATGAGGTGTATGGGTCAGGGGATGTGGCTAGGGGTCAGGGATGGCCATGCCACAAGGCCGGGTCTAACAGTGGTCCAGATGCTGTACTCGACTGTCCCCAGAGTCTGGCTCCTCAGTCTAATTTGATTTAGAGTTCTTTGCTGTTGTGTCATGCTCTCCATTGTTTCTCAGTGGCATGGTGGGTCAACCAACTGTGTGGTGCAGGGCCTACATATGTGCGTAGTATTGTAGATGTTACTCATGTTGCTTTTCATGCTATGCACTGTGACCTATGTAGTTTTGAATCATGTGTCATATGTATACAGGTGTCTGATTGTTTCCTGTCTCTTCACCTTGCCCACAGCATCGTCGGGGGAAACTGAGGGAGACACTGGCACGGAAATTGAGGAGTTATCCAGCAGCTGTGCCACCAGTGCTGGCGTGTCTGGCTCAGTGAGTGGCACGGAGGCGGAGGGGAGTACGGCGGAGGACCTGTCCAGTCCCACCACCGACTATGACGCTGACGGGTCCGAGGCTGAGCTCCCTGAGAGGGCAGACGCTGCTACCAGAGCTGAGAGCAGCACTCCATCTGTCGCCGCCCCCTCAATTCCCATCACCCGCCTCCCACCTGCTCGGGTCCCTTCCCACCGTGCTAGGCGCCAACAGGTCTCCTTCGTGCCAGGCACCGCACCCCCTGCCCCTGTCTCCCCTGCTGCCGTCAATGCCAAGTCTGTGGACATTCTGCGGCAGTTGCAGGTTGGTCAGGCATCGATGCTTACTGTCCTCCATGGCCACACCACACTGCTAACACAGATGCAGTCATACATGGAGGCTATGTCAGCAGCGATGTCTGATCAACGGATGTTGCTGAAGTCCATAGACTCCACACTGACTGCATCAGTGGATTTCCAGCAGCGCTCCGTCCCCCCCACCCCTGCACCATCCACACTTCCTACTCCCATGCCTGTCCCACGCACACCCAGACGTCACCATGCACGCACCCCACCAGACACAGGCAGCACACCACCAGGGAAGGCAAAGCGCACTCCTCCAGTCATGCACACACAGGGGGAAGCAGGCACACCCACTGGGTCTGGGGGCAAACGGCAGCCACGCAGCCAGAGTGGGAGTCCACATTCCTCAAGACCCACTTCCTCCAAAACCACTCCCCTTACCTCTCCTGGCCAACTGTCACCAAATGAGTTCTTGGTGCCCAGTGTGTCCCACAGCCCCAGTGTGGCACCACCCCGCAAGCGGTGGAGGCAGTGTCCGGCCACGGGAGTGGAGTCCACCCCCCTGTCCACACCCTCCCCCGGGAGCGCTGTAACCCAACCCTCCGCCCCCCCCCCCCCTACTTGGGGCCTGTGGTTCATTCGGGTTCAGGGGAGACGCTGGGCGACCTGGCAGAAGTGTGTAGCGCCGTGCTGGAATCCACCTTTGGTGCTGCCCCACCCCCTGTGGTGGAGTCGTCCGTCCCTGCACCCACAACACCTACCCTTGCCCCTCCTGTCCCTGCGGTGCCTGGTCCTTCCCCCCCACATGATGCCCCCCCTTCTGTGGATGAAATGGACATGTGAACGGTGCAGGCAAGCTAGGGGACACACGTCACGATGTGTACCCCCCCAGGACTTTGCTGTTGGCCTGGCCCATGGGCCTTGTAAATAGTGGACATTTAATTTTTTTTATTTTGAATGCTGAATAAAGCAGTTTTTTTTCTTTTGCACACTAATGCTTTCCTGGACTTGCTGTTGGTGATAATGTGTTAGGTGTCTGGGGAAAGTTGTAGTGTGCTGCTCATGGGGTAGACCCTGGTATCTGTGTGCCATCACAAGGGCTCTGCAAATAATCTTTGGTCATGTGTGCTCTTACTGTATGGTGACATTGTTCCAAGGAGTGTTCCTTCCTCTGTGGCACCTGACTTCTTCCCGGCAGGGTGTTTCCCAATTGTTGTGCTGACCTGTGTCTACAGTTCTTGATGTGTGAGGGATCCATTCAACTTTGCACTTGCCTGCTCAGCAATGTCTCCGCCTGCATCGTCTGTGCCATCCTTGGTAGTCACTGTACTTGTGTATGGAGTATGTTGCCATGGCTTAATGTGGACATGGTCCCTTTTCCGCACTATGCATGTGTGTACTCCCAGCCTAGCACACATGTGTTACTTGTTCTGCAGGGTATTTGGGCACCTGACTGACAATTGTGGGCATTGTATCTGTGGGTACTCCACCCTTTTCCTTCCATGGGAGGCACCAACTTCTTGGCTGCCCCAGCACCTGTACATTCCTATCAGTCCTGGAATGTGGGTGACAGTGTGTGTTCCCTTTGGGTCTCTTAGTTTAGTAGGGTGGCACATGAGTATACAGTCTAGTTGCATGCTCTCATTGTGTGTATTGTGCTGCCAGCACCAGGGGTGGGTATGCATGTGTCATATGTCTGGGCACTGCTGGGGGGACTCTGCACCCACCCCTCCTATCTCTGGGCACTGCTGGGGGGACTCTGCACCCACCCCTCCTATGTCTGGGCACTGCTGGGGGGACTCTGCACCCACCCCTCCTATGTCTGGGCACTGCTGGGGGGACTCTGCACCCACCCCTCCTATCTCTGGGCACTGCTGGGAGTGATAGGCACCCACCCCTCCTATCTCTAGGCACTGCTGGGGGGACTCTGCACCCACCCCTCCTATGTCTGGGCACTGCTGGGGGGACTCTGCACCCACCCCTCCTATCTCTGGGCACTGCTGGGAGTGATAGGCACCCACCCCTCCTATGTCTGGTGTGAGACCGGCCTCACGGCGTATGCCCTCCCGATCATTCAGCCAACCTGCAACCACCCCCAAGACACGGCATGTCCGACTCCGGCCGCCCCAGCCAGAAAGACCCAAGGGCCGGCCAGAGCCCCCGACAGACTCGACACCCTATCGCGCATGTCCGACCGAGGGAGCGGGAACCCCCGAGCTAGACCCAGAGGCGCCAGCCCAGTCACACCTCGGGTCGCCTTCTCCCGGGAGGACTCGATTGGCCACCAGGCCCCTGGGGAGCAGGCGCCTCGCCTGCCGTGCGTCTGGGGTCCCTCCCAGACCCACCTGAAAAGACTAAAGAAACGAGCGGCAGGAAATCCCGCCGAACCCCCGCAGTCTCCCAAGGCCCCTCTCTGCGAGGACTCCGGACTTCAAAGGGCAGGGGGAGTATAATAAGGGGTGCCGGAGGAATGAATGGCAGAGAAGACCTGGAACCATCGAAGCCTGCTGACGCTGTCGCGGCTCCCGAACACCGAACCACCTGGGCCTGCTGAGTGACTCGCGGCCCCCAGCCATTGAACCATCTGAGCCCTGCTGACGAGGTCGCGGCTCCCGAACTCCGAACCACCTGGGCCTGCTGAGTGACTCGCGGCCCCCAGCCATTGAACCATCTGAGCCCTGCTGATAAGATCGCGGCTCCCGAACTCCGACTACCTGTGCCTGCTGAGTGACTCGCGGCTCTCCCCTCGAGGACAAATTGGCAAGAGATCGCCCAGAGAAACAACACCCTCCAGCTCGAGGATTGTGAGCTATCCGCAGGGTACTTCGCAGAGACACTATCAACAAAGACTGTCCCGCTACCCCCATTCCCCTACCACCGATGTGTAGACTCTTGTGCCGCTGATGTACTCCTTACGCTTTGGATCATAAAGATCCCTTGAAACCTTCGATAAAAGAACCTATCGTCCTACACAGAATACGTGTGGTGTCACTCTGTTCGTAGTGTAAGCTCAGGGTGTGCGCGCCTGGTTCGGCCTACTTAGGAGAGGTGGGTCAAAGGGGTGGGCAAGACGGGCATCGAACCCCCCTCCGGCGAACGCCTTTCCAACATTTGGTGGCAGACGACGGGATCCGAGCCGACACCAGAAGAGAGCGTGCAGTGAACGACTGACGCACTACCAAGCAGAGATGGAAGGAGAAACCTCCCTGGGTGCCGCAGGTACCGAAATGAGCTCGACGTTCCGAAAGGATCAATTGGACTATTATACGCATAGAGAATTAAAACAATTTTGCAAAGACCTTGGAATTGCTACCACCGGATTAAGCACAAAGGAAGACTTCCAAAAAGTATTGAAGACCTGGGTCGAGACGGGGGCGCCCCCGGCCCAAACGGAAGGAGACTCCGCTCATGAACCACAAAGCATCCCGGTGAGAAACAGCGGGCCAGAGGGGAACCTGTCCCCCGAGGAACTAGCAGACCGAGAGAGAGGCCGCAACCACGAACTTGAACTGGCCAAGCTGAAAATCGAGGGGGAACTAAAACTGGCCGAGAAAAAGCTAGCCGTCGAGCAGTTACGGCTACAAGGGGAACTCGAGGAAAAGAGACGCCAAAGAGAGCACGACGAAAAGAAACTCCAGCTGGAACATGAACGCAGCCTGAAAGAGATCGAGTTGAGGGCTAAAAGCGAAGAGTCACGAACTTCCGGGAATCTACCATCCGCTTCCACCGTGGAAGCCAAAGTCCACATCCCCAAGGATGTAGTAAAGGAGTATTACAAAAACGACGATATCCAGCAGTGGTTTAAGGCCTACGAAGTCGCCATGACCTCTCACCGAGTCCCGCAGAAGGATTGGGGGGCTGGGCTATGGGGCCGGTTCTTAAGCGAAGGAAGAGATACCCTGCTGGATCTGCCCTCCACGGTCATGAACTCCTACAGCCACATGAAGGAAGCCCTCGTGGGCCAGTATGGACTCACTCCCGAGATGTACCGGCAACGGTTCCGAGATTGCAAAAAGATACCGGGCACCACATGGGTAGAATACGTGAACTTTTACAACCGGGCCTTGGACGGGTGGATCAAGGGCAGCAAGGTCTCCACCTTCGAAGAACTGTTCGATCTGATCGCCTGGGAACATTTAGCGGCCAATTGCTTTGTAGAACTGCGCCAACATCTCCTGGACAGTAAACTCACCGACCCTCGGAAGCTGGCCGCCGAGGCTGACCGTTGGGTGAACACCCGGGCCACCCGAGGCCCCGTGGGAGACTACGGTCGCCACAGTCAAGGACCCCCCCGCCAGAGGGGCGGAGGAAACCACGGCCGACCGAGAGACTTCCCAGGGGGGCCCCCGCACAGCCCTCCCAGCAGCCCACCAGCGGCAGGTCCAGCTCCGCCCCCAGCCAGCACCGGAGCCCAGGGGCGGCTAGGGCCACGAACCAGGATCACCTGCTTCCGCTGCCAACAGCCCGGACACTACGCCAATGACCCCCAGTGTCCCCAGTATCAACGAACCGCAACGGCCAACCCCCCGGCCCGGCAGATGGCCTCCGTGGCCCTAGGGGAAGAGATCGAGGACTCCGAAGAGTGGGAACCAGCTGCCATGGCCTTGGTCTCCCTTGGTGATCGAGAGATGGTCCCCGGGACACCCTTGCCCGCCAACACAAAGAAGTACCGACAGCAGGTGACCATCAACGGCCACCGAGTCGAGGGCCTCCGTGATATCGGGGCAAGTGTCACCGCGGTCCACCGCAACCTAATCTCGGAAGACCAAATCCTACCCGATGCCCTCTGTCCGGTCATATCCTCCGACAATTCCGAGAGCCTCTGCCAGATGGCTCTGGTGCCCTTCGAGTGGGGAGGAGTCTCCGGAGTATTGAAGGTAGCCGTCCGAACGTCACAGCCCGTAGACTGCCTCCTGGGCAACGACCTTGAGAGTTCCCCGTGGGGGCAAGTGGAACGAAGAGCCCATCTCGAGATGCTGGGCCTACCCGAATGGGTCTGCGCCACCACGCGCTCCATGACCGCGCGATTGCCCCTCTCCGAGGGCGGTGAGGCCCTCCCACCGAACACTGACCCTGAGAACCGGGGCACCCTGCCAGAAACGGACAACCCTCCTTCGGAAGGAGAAGAAGACACTAACCCGGGAGAAGGGCCGGAACCTTCCGCCCCTGAGGCGCTGAAGGAGCTCGGAGAACTGCCCAAGATGGCCCAGTGGCGCTGTGAGGGAGGTCCCTCCCGTGAAGAGTTCTGCCAGGAACAGGCCACCTGCCCTTCCCTCGTGGGACTCCGACAACAAGCAGAAGCACAGACCGCCGGTGACCGGACCGGAACCCACTGGGTCTATTGGGACAATGGCCTCCTATACAGTGAACAAAAGTCAGCCGAGCTAGGCGCAGCCCGAGTACTGGTAGTACCCCTGCGATTCCGAAGCCTCCTCCTGGGCCTGGCCCACGATGTACCCTTGGCAGGACACTTAGGCCAAGACAAGACATATCAGCGATTAGTTACCCACTTCTATTGGCCCAAGATGCGAGCAAATGTAGAAGTCCACTGTAAATCCTGCCTCACGTGCCAGGGCAGTGGGAAAAGTGGCGGAAAGCGCAAGGCTCCATTACAACCCTTTCCAGTGTTGAGTACCCCGTTTGAGCGGGTCGGCATCGACATCGTGGGACCCCTGGATCCGAAGACCGCCCAGGGCCACAGATTCATCCTCGTCCTGGTGGACCATGCCACCCGCTACCCCGAGGCCATTCCCCTCCGCACCGTGACGGTTCCCGTGGTGGGCCGGGCTCTCATGGGGATCTTCTCCCGTGTCGGATTCCCTCGCGAGGTTGTGAGTGATCGCGGCACTAACTTCATATCCCGCTACATGAAGTCCCTGTGGCAGCAGTGCGGAGTCACATATAAGTTCACGACCCCCTTCCACCCCCAGGGCAACGGCCTGGTGGAACACTTCAACCGAACCCTGAAGGGGATGATCCTGGGCCTCGAGGAGCCCCTACGCCGAAGATGGGACGTCCTCCTCCCTTGCCTCCTGTTCGCGTACCGGGAAGTTCCCCAAAAGTCCCTGGGGTTCAGCCCATTCGAACTACTATACGGACACCCCGTCCGGGGGCCCCTGAGCCTAGTCAAGGAGGGCTGGGAGACAAGCCCCCGGGGGACCCCTCCTGATGTGTTCCGCTACATCCTGGCGCTCCGCAACCAGACCCGGAAGTTCCGAGAACTGGCAGAGGCTAACCTCGAGGCCAGCCAAGAAGAAATGAAGCGCTGGTATGACCAGAACGCAACTCTGGTCGAGTTCCATCCGGGCCAGCAGGTTTGGGTCATGGCCCCGGTGAAACCCTGCGCCCTACAGGACAAATGGACTGGCCCCTTCAAGGTGATCGAGCGAAAGAGTCAGGTCACATACCTGATCGATGTACAGTCCCCACGGAACCCCCTCCGGGTTCTCCACGTGAACCGTCTCAAGCCCCACTTTGTGAGAACGGAGTTGAGTTTGCTACTGGCCACCGATGATGGGGCGGAAGAAGACACGGAACCCCTGCCCGACCCCCTGTGCGCGAAAGAACTGGATGGTTCCGTGGAGGGAGTGAAACTGTCGACCACCCTCACTCCCCAACAGTCCGACGACTGTCGCCAGCTGCTCAGACAATTCGCAGACCTCTTCTCCCTCATCCCAAGAGTCACCGACGGGTGTGTCCACGACGTGGACACCGGCGACAGCCCACCTGTGAGACACCGAGCCTACCGGGTGCCTGACCGGGTCCGCAGCTGCATCAAGACCGAAGTACAGAAGATGTTAACCCTTGGAGTGATAAACCCTCCGATAGCCCCTGGGCCAGCCCGGTAGTCCTGGTCGCGAAAGCGGCCGCCCCTGGGGTCGCCCCCGAACTAAGATTCTGTGTGGACTACCGGGGACTCAATGCGGTCACCCGAGCGGACGCTCATCCTATCCCCCGCGCCGACGAGCTCATCGACCGCCTTGGGGCCGCTCGTTTTCTCAGCACCTTCGACCTGACCTGCGGTTACTGGCAGATTGCGCTCACGGAGGGAGCAAAAGAACGCTCCGCCTTCTCCACACCCGATGGACACTACCGCTTCAGGGTCATGCCGTTCGGGATGAAAAATGCCCCAGCCACTTTCCAGCGGTTGGTAAACAAGGTCCTGGCCGGACTCGAGGAGTTCAGCGCAGCGTAACTTGACGACATAGCCGTATTCAGCTCTCAATGGCACGAGCATCTCCAGCACCTCCGGCAAGTACTGCTGGCCCTGCGCCAAGCCGGCCTAACAGTGAAGGCCAGCAAATGCCACCTCGGGCAAGGCTCCGTGGTCTACCTGGGGCATCAGGTGAACAGCGGGCAGGTCGCCCCCCTCCAACCAAAGATCGACGCCATCAAGTCCTGGGAGCCCCCCACCACTCAGACGGAAGTCCGGGCCTTCCTGGGCCTCACAGGATACTACCGGAGGTTCATTAAAAACTATGGTAGCCTCGCAGGGCCTCTCACGGAGTTGACCTCCAAAAAACTCCCGAAGAAGGTGCAGTGGACCCCCCCGTGCCAACAGGCGTTCGACGCCTTGAAAACCGCCATGTGCACCGCACCAGTACTCAAGGCCCCCGACTACTCCCAAGAGTTTGTGGTCCAGACCGACGCATCCGAACACGGCGTCGGAGCCGTCCTCTCGCAGTACAACGACAAAGGCATAGATCAGCCCATAACCTTCATCAGCCGAAGGCTGCTGCCTCGCGAACAGCGTTGGAGTACCATAGAACGAGAGACCTTCGCCGTAGTCTGGGCCCTCAAGAAACTATGGCCCTACTTGTTCGGAACCCACTTCCGAGTGCAGACGGACCACCGGCCCTTGCGGTGGCTGATGCAGATGCGGGGAGAGAACCCCAAGCTATTACGATGGTCCATCTCCCTCCAAGGGATGGACTTCACTGTCGAGCATCGCCCCGGAACGGATCATGCCAACGCCGACGGCCTGTCCCGGTTCTTCCGCTTCGGCGAGGAGAACCCCCCAGTGGATGGGTAGTTCTCCATGCCTTTCAGCTGGGGGGGACGCGTGTGAGACCGGCCTCACGGCGTATGCCCTCCCGATCATTCAGCCAACCTGCAACCACCCCCAAGACACGGCATCTCCGACTCCGGCCGCCCCAGCCACACAGACCCAAGGGCCGGCCAGAGCCCCCGACAGACTCGACACCCTATCGCGCATGTCCGACCGAGGGAGCGGGAACCCCCGAGCCAGACCCAGAGGCGCCAGCCCAGTCACACCTCGGGTCGCCTTCCCCCGGGAGGACTCGATCGGCCACCAGGCCCCTGGGGAGCAGGCGCCTCGCCTGCCGAGCGTCTGGGGTCCCTCCCAGACCCACCTGAAAAGACCAAAGAAACGAGCGGCAGGAAATCCCGCCGAACCCCCGCAGTCTCCCAAGGCCCCTCTCTGCGAGGACTCCGGACTTCAAAGGGCAGGGGGAGTATAATAAGGGGTGCCGGAGGAATGAATGGCAGAGAAGACCTGGAACCATCGAAGCCTGCTGACGCTGTCGCGGCTCCCGAACACCGAACCACCTGGGCCTGCTGAGTGACTCGCGGCCCCCAGCCATTGAACCATCTGAGCCCTGCTGACGAGGTCGCGGCTCCCGAACTCCGAACCACCTGGGCCTGCTGAGTGACTCGCGGCCCCCAGCCATTGAACCATCTGAGCCCTGCTGATAAGATCGCGGCTCCCGAACTCCGACTACCTGTGCCTGCTGAGTGACTCGCGGCTCTCCCCTCGAGGACAAATTGGCAAGAGATCGCCCAGAGAAACAACACCCTCCAGCTCGAGGATTGTGAGCTATCCGCAGGGTACTTCGCAGAGACACTATCACCAAAGACTGTCCCGCTACCCCCATTCCCCTACCACCGATGTGTAGACTCTTGTGCCGCTGATGTACTCCTTACGCTTTGGATCATAAAGATCCCTTGAAACCTTTGATAAAAGAACCTATTGTCCTACAAAGAATACGTGTGGTGTCACTCTGTTCGTAGTGTAAGCTCAGGGTGTGCGCGCCTGGTTCGGCCTACTTGGGAGAGGTGGGTCAAAGGGGTGGGCAAGACGTGCATCGAACCCCCCTCCGGCGAACGCCTTTCCAACATCTGGGCACTGCTGGGGGGTGTTAGAAGGCGACCTCAGAGGGGCCCGGAGGGGGCCCTATCTGTCCTGAGACCCACCCTCGAGGTATCGTAGCCGGGCACTGGCGGGAGACTCCTCAGGGGAGAAATCTCGTATCTAGGATCGTACACTCGGCACCACACGACAAAGAGACAACACACCGAGAGTTCTTAGGAATAAAGCTTTTATCAGATCGGAGTTGTAGGATCTTTATGATCGGCAAGGCAAATATGTACTAGCAGAGCGCGGGCTCCCAAAGTCTTGGAGGGGGTTAGGAGGTAGCGGGACAGTCTTTGGAGAGATGGATCAGATGCAGGAGCGTACCCGGCGCGACCAAGAGAGTCTGTGGGAGCCGCGAGTCACTCAGCAGGGCTCAGGTACAAGTTCGGAGGTCTTACGATCTTCAGGGAGCCACGAGTCACTCAGCAGGGCTCAAGCACAAGTTCGGAGGTCTTACGATCTTCAGGGGGCCGCGAGTCACTCAGCAGGGCTCAAGCATAAGTTCGGAGGTCATACAATCTTCAGGGAGCCGCGAGTCACTCAGCAGGGCTCAAGCATAAGTTCGGAGGTCTTACGATCTTCAGGGAGCCGCGAGTCACTCAGCAGGGCTCGGGTGTTTCCAAGGCGAGTCTGCCGGACAGTCCCAGAGCACCCCTTGTTATAGGGCGACTCCTCTTTGATGTCCGGAGTCTGTGCAGGCAGGGGTCGCTTGTTGGGGGTTTCCTGCCATTGTCCTTTGATCCTTTCAGGGCCGGGTCGGGAGGAGTCCCAGACACCCAGCAGGCGTGGAGCCAGCCCTCGGGGAGGCCGGCGGGTCGATCAAAACCCACCTTCCCAGGGAAGCGCAGAGGTGTGATGGAAACTGCTCCTCCCTTTCTCCTCCCAAGGGGAGCGCGATGTCCTCCAGCCGGAGTGGCGCCTCTAGGCCAGGGTCGCGCTGGGGCCGAGCGGCCATCTTGGTGCATGAGGTGGGCACGCGGGCCCGGTGTGGCCGAAATGAGGAAGGCCACGGACGGGGAAGTCCGGGTCGGGTGTGTGTGTTCTGGTGGGAAGGATCGGCTAGGCCGGGGGCTCGGGGCTGGTGTGAGGTGCAGGGGTCAGGTCTGGCTATGTTACGAGGGCCAGGTCTAACAGGGGGACTCTGCACCCACCCCTCCTATGTCTGGGCACTGCTGGGGGGACTCTGCACCCACACCTCCTATCTCTGGGCACTGCTGGGAGGGATAGGCACCCACCCCTCCTATGTCTGGGCACTGCTGGGAGGACTCTGCACCCACCCCTCCTATCTCTGGGCACTTCTGGGAGTGATAGGCACCCACCCCTCCTATGTCTGGGCACTGCTGGGGGGACTCTGCACCCACCCCTCCTATGTCTGGGCACTGCTGAGAGTGATAGGCACCCACCCCTCCTATGTCTGGGCACTGCTGGGAGGGATAGGCACCCATCCCTCCTATGTCTGGGCACTGCTGGGAGTGATAGGCACCCACCCCTCCTCTCTCTGGGCACTGCTGGGGGGACTCTGCACCCACCCCTCCTATCTCTGGGCACTTCTGGGAGTGATAGGCACCCAACCCTCCTATGTCTGGGCACTGCTGGGGGGACTCTGCACCCACCCCTCCTGTGTCTGGGCACTGCTGGGGCTGATGCCCACACACCCCTCTGTGTCTGTACACTGGCGTGGTAGGACCCGTACCCACGTCCCACAGGCATGGGTACGGGTCATACCCCCATTGTTGGGGTGACGTAGGGGTGCGCGTGGTACGGCCCGTACTCACGCTCTGGGGGCGTGGGTACGGGCCGTACCACCATTGCAGTGGTGATGTAGGGGTACGCTTGGTACATGCTGTACCCACGCTCTGGGGGTGTGGGTATGGGCCGTGCCACCATTGTTGGCGTGCCGTAGGGGTACGCACCGTACCCATGCCTTTGGGACATGGGTACGGCTCGTACCAGGCGTACCCCTACATCACCACTGCAATGGTGGTACGGGCCGTACCCATCCCTGTGGGACGTGGGTACGGCCCGTACCACCATTGCAGTGGTGATGTAGGGGTACGCGTGATACGGGCCGTACCCACGCTCTTGGGATGTGGGTACAGGCCGTACCGCCATTGTTGGGGTGACGTAGGGGTGGGCGTGGTACGACCCGTACCCACGCTCTTAAGGCGTGGGTACGGTGCGTCCCACAATTGTTGTGTTGCCGGTTCGCGTCCATGTTGACTTCCGTTGTGGCGGACGCAGGCCTTGGTGGAGACGCCCCCACCCCCGAAGTGACCAGGCCCTGGGGGTCAGGTATGTACGGGACATGTTTGATTTTGGACTTGGGTAGGGGTTATGTTTCCTGCCCCTGCCCCCCCCTTTGACCCTGGGTGTTGTTCTGACCTTCTGCGGTGTCTGCGTGGGTTCCTGTACACAAGGTGGACTGCAATGAGGGCCGGGATGGCACGTCGGTTGGGGTCCATGGCTGTCCGTCGCGTACAGGTGCTCCTTGTGCGCGTCGTCCTGATTTCCCGGCAGTTTTTGGCTCCCGTAAAATATTGTCCGTGCGGAGTGACGTCGGTACGAATCGTACTTGCTGGTTCGTGAAACGCTGCCTGACTCCGTCCGGACGTCACGTCCGCGGTGTCGCGGATCAGAATTGTGGGTATTTTTTGTTCGGTCGGTGTTTTTTACGATTCGTACGCAAATGGTGTTTGCGTACGAATCGTACTTGCATGTTTGTAAGGTATTTCGACCGGGTACGAATCGGACGGAGAAAACGCTCCGCCCGACGGTTCGTACCCGGTTTATCCAGGATCGGAATCGACCCCTTAGTAGACTCTCGACATCGACAGAAGCTCCAACCAAGTTATTTATTCAGCGGGACCTGTCTGGGTCCTGAGGCCGGTTGCCCTTCATCATGGTAGGCCCGAACTTTGGCTTTGCACCAGTCCCTTGTGACCTCATGTAACCTGTTGTCCACCAGTGACTTCTAAGTACTATTTTGGGTTTATTCTTTAAAAATTCCTATCTAAACTTCTACTTATTGGATGTTTGTCGTTTTGGTCTTCTTTTACTCAGATACATTTTCTCTATTCTTCTAAACCTGTGGGAAGTCTTTATTTTGTGTTTTACTGTAATTTAAGTGTTACACAAATACTTCACCCATTGCCTCTAAAGTTAAGCCTGACTGCTCTATGCCAAGCTACCAGAGGGTGAGCACCGGTAAATTTAGGGTGTGTATCTGACTTACCCTGACTGGGGTGGTGATCTTGGACAGTGTGCAAACGTTTGGCAAATAGAGATCCCATTTCTAATACCAATGTTACTATGTTTTTAAGAGTGAACATATCCATGTTAGCACAGGTTAGTAGTGGTAAAGTGAGCAAAGCCCTAAGGCCAGCAAAAATTAAATCAGCAAAAATAGGAGGGGTGAAGGCAAAAAGCTTGGGGGAGGACCACCCTAAGGCTGACAAGTCTACCAACCCCTATTTATCCCATGAAGCACACAAGATAGGTTGCGTGGTATTTAAAAGTGGGGCATATAGAAAAGTAATATTAACTTGAGGTTGCGTGGTATTTAAAAGTGGGGCATATAGAAAAGTAATATTAACTTGGCCCCACAGATATTCACACTGCGTGAGGTTCTGGAAGTTCAATGAGGGAAATTAGAGCCCAGATTAAATAATTAGTTATGATATCTTTGGTTTTGGACAAGGTGGAGAAATAGTTCAAATACTGAATGAATGAAATACTTTATTGTGTCGTTACTTAAAACCTTCACAATGTTGCTGTTTAAGATTATAAAAAGGAAGGTTCAACATTTTTTATGTACAAAAGACACAACATTAAAAGCACTCAAATTAATACAAGGACGATCTGAAAAATAGGAGGGTGTAGTTAAAAAGTTCCAACGTTATTTGATTGCCTAGGACCTTTGCAGCGAAATCGACAAAAAGCCATCTAAAAACCTGTAAACAGTTATCAGTAATCAGGAGTTCACCAGGTAAGCCCAAAGCAGCATTCCTATGCAGCCGGGTTGGGAGAGTTTTGCAGCTTTATTGGCTGCCAGCGATTTTGCTGCTCTGTTAACAAATTTAGTAAACCGAATGATCAGCTTCGTGTTGTCAGAGTTCAAGGCTGCGATTATGGCTTGCCGACATGTACGTACTCTGAGGTTGTTCCATTCATCCCGCAATAAGGACCATCTGTCAGTAAGCATGGTGGGACGTGCGTAAACTATATGTTCCATTGCTTCATAGTAGTAGCCTCACTTCCTGCATTTGATACTAGTGCTGGTGCGACGCCATTCAAGCAAGTTCTTTAAAAAAGGCCATTCTCCCATGCTCAGGGCCATGAACTTTAGTTTCCAAAAAAGTGCAAACGTGCTCGATAAGTAGGATGATTCCACCCCTGGTTTAAAATCAGAAATTACTGCCCATGCATGTTTTCTTTTTGACAAGGATGCCCTATCAGAGTGGAAAGACCACAGCCGGATGCTTCTCTTGATGACTGCTTTCAGCACCGGCTGGGAGGGGTTTGTTCCCCAATATTCCTTGACTACAAGTAGTTGCAAACAATGGTCGAGGTGATGCCGGGGTTTGTGGCTGGAGTGGCAATTCAGTATTTTGTTCCAAAGTCTGGCCTCCAGGCTGCCCTCCTGGGTGTTTCGCAGTCTGTTACAAAGCTTTATAAACACACTTGCCTCAACGCCGTGATGGTCTAAAAGGCCTAGTTCGAGCCTAACTTGAGATGGTGATGCAGATCTTGGTAGACGAAAGGCGCGTTTAAAATTTTTGATGGTCAGTTGATTTAATAAAGTGCTTATTGCACCCTTCATGATCTCATGTCTGTATAGCAGAGAGTTGGTTATCTTTGCCTTCATCACCTTCAACATTGGGGTAAGACTCGGGCCTAGTAGTTGTTTCGACAGTTTCGCAGAAGCAACCTCAAGTGACAGGGCTTTGGCCCTTAGTGCTTCTTTCTGCTTTGCAAACAAACCTCTGGTGTCAAGGAAAATTCCTAGATATTTGTAATGGGTTACTGATTCGATTTTTTTTTTGTTGTCAAAGAACCACCCTCCACTCTGCCGCTTTTGCTTCCCAAAGGAAATTGTTTTCGTTTTTGAAAAGTTCAGCTCAAGGAAATTTTTCATGGTGTATGGGAGCAACTCAGCAAGTAGCTTCTGTAGACCGACCTTTGTATGACTTAATAATACTAAGTCGTCAGCGTGCAACAAATTAATAATGCAGGTTCCGTCTAGTTGGGGCAATGACTGTTGACGCTATCAAGATTAGGAGATAGGTCCGAAATAAACAAGTTAAAAAGAAGTGGAGCCAGGATGCATCCTTGTTTAACACCACTTTTGGTCTCGATCTTCTTGGAGACATGCAAGTTGTCCCCCAACTTAATTCTGATCCAGGTTTCCGAATGGAGTTGGATCAAGGTGTTTAGAAGGGCTCGAGGTATACCCCAGCGCTTTAGCTTTTGCCATAAACGATCCCGGGGCACCCGATCAAAGGCCGCTTTAAAATCGACGAAGCAGCAGTGAAGTTGACTGCGTTGGACTGCCGCTTTCTCCGTCAAGATGGTTAAAGTGAGTAAATTGCTTGTGGTTTCAGAGTTAGCAACGAAGCTGGTCTGATTGAAAGGGAGGCGCTTTGTAGAGTCTGCCCAAGCCAGCAGCTCTTCTATTAAAATGCTGGCACAGTGTTTGGACTCAACGTCAAGGAGAGCTATCATTCTATAGTTACTGGGATCGTTTCTCTTCCCACTTTTGTAGATTGGATGAATGATAGCGCCTTTCCAGGACTCCGGGATGGTGTTATTTAGCCTGCAGTGCAGAAACAGTGGGGCCATGTATTCTGACCACAAATCGACGTCTGATTTGAACAGGGCTGGAAGAAGACAATTGGGCCCTGGTGCTACTTCGGCCATGGCTTTCCTAATTGAGCGAGCAATGTTGCTTTTTTGCATTTCAAGCGTGACTGAGATCTCTGGTTTTAAATCATCGCTCTTCTCCTGTCCATCTTTTGTTGTTTCCGCCTTTACATAGTTGACTGGAATACTGAGGCCGGGTGGACCTGGACTCTTTGCTTTAGAGGATGGTGTCTGGGGATTGGCTAATGGGAAAGAGATGGAATGATCTTCCCTGATCGTGTGGTCGCTAAAGTGTGGTGATAAAAACTGGCTCCATTCACCTGCACTGATATTCGTGCTGCAGGGACCACTTCCTCCATGTCACCCCCTGTTTACAAGAGACCAAAATTGCTTGGCGTTGGAAGTGTTGGTTGCATGGACTAATTTCAGCCAGAACTGGCCAGACTCAGTCTATGTATAGATGACTTGAAGGCTTATTGTGCTTCTTTATAGTTATTGAATAAAATGTGCTTTCCTGGGCTTTTCCTGAACAAACAAAGGGCAAGGTTTCTTTGGGCATTTAGTGTTTCTGACGCTGATGAAATACTCAATTGCGTAACTTGTTGTCGGGTGCTCCCCTTGGATGGAAATTCATTTAATAGGTGGTTTATGAGGGCTGCCCAATCGCAAATGGCAGGAAGGTCTTCATCTGATGATGAGCGTAGGAGAGCTCTACATTTTTCCATAGTGGGGAGAACCGTGATAGATGACCATTTCAATCTCTGTAAATTCTCTGGGCCCGATTCACAGAACTAACTTAAGACAAAATCCTAAACGTACTACCATTTTGGTATTCACAGAAGGCACTTACTCATTTTGGTATTCACAGAAGGCACTTACTCATTTCGGTATTCACAGAAGTTAGGAGTCCTAACTTTAGGACTCCTAAATGCCTTCTGTGAATACCGACAGCCTTAAAATTAGGATTTTTCTCAGTTTAGTAGTAGTATAGTTAGGACTCCTAACTTTAGGACTCCTAAATGCCTTCTGTGAATACTGAAAGTCTTCAAATTAGGATTTTTCTCAATTTAGTAGCAGTAAAGTTAGGACTCCTAACTTTAGGACTCCTAAATGCCTTCTGTGAATACCGAAAGCCTTATAATTAGGATTTTTCTCAGTTTAGTAGTAGTAAAGTTAGGAGTCCTAACTTTAGGACTCCTAAACTGAGAAAAATCCTAATTTTAAGACTTTCGGTATTCACAGAAGGCATTTAGGAGTCCTAAAGTTAGGAGTCCTAACTTTTGGTATTCACAGAAGGCATTTAGGAGTCCTAAAGTTAGGACTCCTAACTTCTGTGAATACCGAAATGAGTAAGTGCCTTCTGTGAATACCAAAATGAGTAAGTGCCTTCTGTGAATACCAAAATGGTAGTAAGTTTAGGATTTTGTCTTAAGTTAGTTCTGTGAATCGGGCCCTCTGTATGGCAGCCTAAAACTGTTTGCGCAATTTCCATGAGGCGTGGGGTGCTAGACGATAGTGTTTTTATTTGTGGCCGATGGTCACTCTCCCCTTGCGGTGCGATGTAATAGGACTCGATCAGGGGGAGTGATTCAGTGCTACCTTAGGTAAAGTCCAAAAATGAATGGGATTGACCGTCGGTTCTTGTCCACGTGGGAGGGGGTCAGTTGGAAACGCCCGTTCAATACGGTAAACCCCGCTCTGCTAAGTTGAAGGACCGCATACTCGCCCAGTTTGGAAGACTTATGTCCTACCGGAATTGATTGCGTGGTGAGGTGCAAAGAGAAAATTGCAAAACCAATCCCCAGGGCCTCTGGAGAATTACAATAAAGGTTTGTATTGAAGTCTCCGGAGATGATACTAGGTATACTGCCGTGATCACTCGGTTGCAAATGATGTCAGTCACTTGGTCCAATTTGGATTTTTTCTCGATTGTACGTGGAGAGATATAAACATTAAGCAGGAGCAGCTGGCTATCAGAGGTTGGTCTTCCCACCACGGTGCCAGTGACCCAGTCTACTTCAAATTTTAGCTGTTTGATAGATTTAGACAGTTTAGTGGAGACGTGGATTGACAGCCTGCCACACAGCCTGCCAGGATTGCTTTGTCTTGAGGCTGGAGTCATGAATTCCAAATAGCCTTCGATGGGGATGCTGGATTCTGCCCAAGTTTCCTGTAGAAGTATTATGTCATATTATTTTATGAAGCCCAGGGTGTCTAAGGATTGAGATTTGGTCACAAAGCCATTAATGTTCCAGGAGCATATTGTTAGACCGTGGTTGATAGTATTTCAATCTTTCCGATCCTAGATAAAGCTCCTGGTAGCCATGACCCATCGGCTCTTTGGATGACTTGCCGGTTAGTCGTTTGCTCTGAGGTGGCAACTGGCGAGCGTCTTCTGGCTCACTATAGAACTGAAAAGGGAGCCAGACTTGCGCTGAAAGCATAAGCCTGTGTATTTTCGACTATAAATGGGTAACAGGGGACACTGGGCGTAGTTATTGTTATACCCCATTTTTTTAATTGGTTGGCTTTTGACTGAACCAGGTCCTGAACGACAGGGGACACTAATGTGATTTGAATTGACTCTCCTACTTGAGTACCTTTACTAGGTATAAATTCAATAGGAATTATATCTTTTGATTCCAGGTTGCTTAGGTCTGGGGTTGATTTAAAGAGTCTAAAAATGTTCCCGTGATTTAAGATGCTGTGCGGGCCTCTGGAAACATATTCTTAATTAACAGCAATTTGGTCTCGGCGCTGTTGGTTACTAGATGGTGCTCTTCCTCGGCTGTTAAAGACATAGTTGGCTTTGGAGTTACCTCTGGGGCCGCCTTGGTAATACGTGCGGCAGGCGGGGAGAGGATCCATTCTCGGGGGGAGTTGCTTAGCAAGAAGATGGAGGAAGGTGCTTTATGGGAAGCAGCCGCGGATTGATGACTAACTAAAATTGTAAGATACTTTCCTTCTGACTCTTTGACTGCAGATTGCATGCCTAAACTATTGGCCCCTGCTTGGAGTTGCAGGGAGGGGTTGGTATCAAAAGGTGACTTTTGAAATTTTACGGGCCTGGCTGACACTCTGTCCGTTACTCGCTCCTCAATATGTTGAGGTTGTTTAGGACCAGGTGAGACTTGGGATAATGATTGCAAGGAAAGCTTTGAAACTTGAGGAAGCTCTGCTCTTGGAGAGCTGTTCGAGTTTAAAAACAATTTTTGAGACTGTGGAAGGGACTTTGAGGCTTGAGGCGGGTCTGCAGTTGGTGAACTGTTCTGTTTTAGAGATGCTTAAGAGGCGTTATTGCACTGCTCATACCCAGATAGTATTGACTCCAAGCGTTGAGGGCAGGCCATGTGATGTCACTGGGACGTTCCTTGGAAAACAACTAGTGATAGTATTTTTGGTTTCTGCTGTGAGCTTGTTCCGACTTTTCCGCTGTCTGTTTTTTCCTGTTTTGTTGTGATGATGTGGTGGTGCATCTGGGGATGCGTTAAGGTCTGCTGGTGCCTTGATTTGCTAAGATGAAGGTCGGGTTTGCACTTTCGCAGTGGGTGGCCCATCAGCCTCGTCCGGATGCAATACCTGAAACTGGAGGTCAGATGGGCCTGATGGTGGTAACTTCTTAATTTCTGATAGTACTGAAGAAAGGAATTGAGGTAGTGAAGATAGTGAATCACTGATGGGGGAACAGCAGAATACTGATTAGACTAGTTGAACTTGAGATTGGGCTTTGGTTATCAATACATTAAGTGCCACCAATTTTTGGTTGATCCCGGCGGTGTACACCCCAAGAGTGTATAAAAGGTCCACCTGCAGATCCATTTTGTCCGAATGATAAGTCAGAGCTGCTGCCGTAGTTTGAAAGGTTTGCAGTAGTTGGGACCAAAAGTCATTTGAATTGGAGAATACAAGTTTTTCCTGAACAGGGGACCTTTTAGGTTCATTGATGAAAAAAGACATATCTAAAGAAAGGTCATTTTTACTGACATGGGTCCTGGCTGAGTTAACCTTTTGATGGCATTGGTCAGCTGTATTTACTAGGTATGCAGAGGGCGACAACTTAGGCTTACTTGGATGGGACCTTGTCTGAGTCATTACTTGCGGTGTCAAAACTTTGGTACTCCCTGTAGGATGATCCATTGGGATTGAAATTGGGGACTTAAATGCTATTGGGGAGAACTGACTTGGGTTCTGAATTGACTGAGGAACTGACGGAGTGGCCTCTTTTGACTAGATGATTTGAGAGGAAGCCAGTACAGTGAAAGATTGGACGACTTGTGCGTTGAAAAGTTGCTGGTCAGAGGCCTGAGATGTGCGACAGGTGTCGGGGGCTTCTTTAGCAATAGAAACTGCTGTTACAGGAGGGCTTCATGGCAACGAGCTTTCGGACGCACCGGCGACAGCATGGATCATTGGCTGCACTAATAATTGATGGGGGGCTGCAAAGGCTGAGACTGGAAGGGTTAGAGGAGGGGTGGGAAGTGTATTGGAACTACAGAGTCTAGGTTTTGGGGCAGTTACTGCTACTGAGGTCCTGAAATAGTCCCGAAGTGATGTATTTTTGAGCATTGGAGTTACAGGTGCTGGAGGGCCCGATGTTGGATCTGCTTGGATCAAGTTTTCCTGGGCCGTAGCAGCTCCCTGTATGGTGTGATGCAAGAGGGAATCTTGGGGAGGCTAGGCATAGATCGAAAGTGCCAAGGATGAGGCTCATGTTCAGAGTCTGGGCCAGGTTGTAATTTAGCTGGTGTTGCTAAGAGTGGTAGGGCCATTGCTGCTGCATCCGCAGGAACCTGGACGGCCTTTGTCTTTAGACTTTTTTTGAAGGGCTTTGTTAGAGCTTTCCTAACTCTACCAGATCTCCTTCTAGGGCACATCTGCTATGTAGGGGGTCTTTCTGTAAATGTGTACTTCAAGCTATAGAAAGCAAAAACTGCACACACTACTTTTAATTTTGAATAGTTGAGGGGACCGATGAAATCTGGAAGCTGGCCTGAAAATGGTCTGACTCGGCAAAAGTGTACCTATTGGTGGTAGGAGCCAAAGGAAACTGGAGAAATAGCCGCGGGTCCAAGGCTCTTAGGTGGAAGAGTATGGCAGGAGGATATGACTGGATGTGGCGGGACAGGCGAGGCTGGAAGGGGGGTACAGAACCTCCGAAACCCCCCCCCTCAGAACCTTCCTCCCCCTAGACACCCTTGACTGCTCACCTGGGTGTTCTGGTTTAAGTCCGCGCAGGCTGGGGAAGCCGGGGAGACAGCTTGAATCCGGCTCCTTGGGTCCGGCCCCCAGCTCCCCGCTGGATCTGCTAGAACTTCTGCGTTGGCATGGCTGGGGCGATGGCAGAATCAATTCCGCTGCTCTGCAGTGGTAGACTGCTCCGGTCAATAGATAGCTAGTGGCAATGCGGTAGTGAGGCAAGCTGGGTGTTCAGGGCGGAATCGCAACCCACACCTTATCCAATCAGACTGCCTCCGCAAGACCACCGAGGGATGCTCTCACTGCGGCCGCAGGCTAAAGGGTGAACAAAGCAAACCAGTGGGGATGATGGACGGAGTGTTGAACATTGCAAGCACTCACCCCCAGTCAACTGATCTGGGTTTAATCCATCATCATTCTTTAGCTCACTCCAGCACCCCAGTTCAGACATGGCCATATGCAAATCAGTCAGACCATGTGCCGCATGGGAACAGTCCAGCCCGAACTGCCAAGCCATGTCTTCCCTGGACCAGAAACAAGCATCCAGGGACTGGTTTCTGGCCAATCAGCCGTCGTCAGCCAGGCTAGCTTGAATAAAGTGGCAAAGTGAGCAAGGGACCCACGTCTGGGCATATCCTGCCAACTTAGGGTGAACAAAGCAAAACCAAAGGGGATGATGGACGGAGTGTTGAACATTGCAAGCACTCACCCCCAGGCAACTGATCTGGGTTTGATCCATCATCATTCTCTAGCTCACTCCGCCACCCCAGTTCAGACATGGCCATGTGCAAATCAGTCTGACCCTGTGCCTCATGGGAACAGTCCAGTCCGAACTGCCAAGCCATGTCTTCTCTGGACCGGAAACAAGTATCCTGGGTCCGGTTTCTGGCTAATTAGCTGTCATCAGCCGGGCTAGCTAGAATCCAGTGGCACAGTGAGCAAGGGACCCACGTCTGGGCATACCCTGCCAACTTAGGGTGAACAAAGCAAAACCAAAGCGGATGATGGACGGAGTGTTGAACATTGCAAGCACTCACCCCCAGTCAACTGATCTGGGTTTAATCCATCATCATTCTTTAGCTCACTCTGCCACCCCAGTTCAGACATGGCCATATGCAAATCAGTCTGACCCTGTGCCTCATGGGAACAGTCCAGCCCGAACTGCCAAGCCATATCTTCCCTGGACCGGAAGCAAGCATCCTGGGACCGGTTTCTGGCTAATCAGCCGTCATCAGCCAGGCTAGCTTGAATCCAGTGGCAAAGTGATCAAGGGACCCACGTCTGGGCATACCCTGTCAACTTAGGGCGAACAAAGCAAAACCAAAGGGGATGATGGACGGAGTGTTGAACATTGCAAGCACTCACCCCCAGTCAACTGATATGGGTTTTATCCATCATCATTCTTTAGCTCACTCCGTCACCCCAATTCAGACATGGCCATATGCAAATCAGTTTGCCGCAGAGGTCCTTAATTGCCGCCGGGAGCCTTTTCCGCCTGGGTGCAGGGTGCAAGCCGGAGTTCAGGAGGATCACGTGAGAATCGTGGGCCGTAGAACACCGGGGCAAACGGGAGCGATTGGAGGACTTAGTGCTAGTGTGGGCTCCATTCAAGTACTATTTTTAAAAGTTATAAAAAATCAAAATGAATGGTGAAGTTAGATTTATATTTAATATTTAGAAAAGGTACCCTTTAGAAAGTTTCCTTTTCCTGGACTGAAGCTCCTGAAGGCTAATTTGCATTAGCCTGATTGCATCTACCTACCAGTGCTTGACCTCAATGAGTAGTGGAAACAGGTTCAGAGCAGAGACAATATATTTGAGCTGAAGAAAGAATGCGCTGGGTGTGGGGTGTTCAATCACTATCAGCTTAGAAAGATAGCTGGGAGAGTCCAGGAGCTTCATTACCTTGAACGGAGTAGAGGTAAATGCTGCACATTCATAGTGTATTATAAGGGGGGAATCTAAAAAAGAGGAAGATGATGTTCTTTAGACTCTTGCTAGCCAACTGAGCTCCAACCCAGTGGGAGAGGAAGACAGTCCCAGTACGACTTTGGGGCAGCTTACTAGCATGGGACTGCTCATTAACCTAAAAATGCTCCTGACTAGCACACAAGCTACCTCCAGGGGCAGATTCCTGTGCCATCATGGACTCCCCCTAGACAAGTTTATTCTAGATCAGTCTGCATTAAAACAAAATAGGATGTGCTGCAAAAGTGGTTGGGGTTGCCCAAAGGAATTTTTTTCCCCTTGATTAGGGAGTGTTTATGAGTCATCCCCACTCATTGACTACTGAAATGTGCAAAAATGGACCTTAACATCAGCTCCTTACACACTTACTGAACCTGTGGAAGAACAGAAGAAGGGTTCCTTTCAGGTTTGACTGTTTGAGATCTGTGATGAGACCTGAAGGTCTAGAGCAGCTCCCACTTGTACCCAGGACAAACAAGTGAACTTCAATGGTCAGTTGTCTGTTCTCCTGTATGGCTATAGAGGCATTTTCATGGCAAGACCACTGACCTATTGCAACTGGAAGAGGAGGTTGCTGGTGGCCTCTGCTAGAGTAAGGCCTGACCCCTAAGTGTTGTCCCTGATGTCCTGGAAGCCTTAGAGGTTTCCAGAAGGACTTCTCTGAAAAATGTGGATGTACAACATGTTTTGTCCTCCAGACCTCCGGAGGACCAGAACCAACCACCCAAGTTAATTTGCCCATGGCACAGGACAAGAAAATCAGGCTGGTCAGAGCTGTTTGTCTCCTGAAAATCCAGTTCAGCTGACCCTCATGATAAGCCTATCCAGATTCAACCTGCTGCCTTGCCCGGCTGGTGTAATCCAAGCTCCAAAAAAGTTGGAAGGTTAGAAATCTTGCCTGAGCAAAGGTGATAAAAGTAGCCAGCTAATAAGAGGATTTCTCTGAGCATGAAATTTGATCTTTTTTCTTCTCAGAGCATTTCCTGCCAAAACCAATGGCTTCAGTGGGACCTCATCCAAAGGCTATCCAGCTTCATGAGGATTCCCTCAGATAGAGCCTGCATTCTTGCACTGCTGGAGAATTTTTACTTCTATTTCAGAGACTAAAGTCCATGTTTATCAAACTGCACAGTGTAGCAAGTCACCTTTCTGCAATGTGTTACAGAGCAAGGGCAGGAATGCACCATATGTTACACAATATGTAATATTCCTGCCTTTCCCCAGTACCGGGAAGACAATGTGCTGACTAGCACCAACTCAGTCGACCTTGCACCATGGTGCAAGGGTGCCTGCGTTATAAGCAGGATTGTTTTGGCATAGAAAGGTGCACCTTCCTGCAGAAAAACAATCCCCTAAGACACTTTGCTCTTTCTATGTGTGCTGCAGAATAAACTCTGGATTTAAAAAGCCACTCAAAGCCATGCAAGGTGGCCTTGCTTAGCTTGATAAATTGCATCTTAGGGGTTATGTCACTTTTTTCACCACGTTGTGTGGTGCAAATGTGACACAACCCCTAAATAATGATGGTCCTAAGTTACAAGGTAAAATCTTTGAGCGGGACAAACCTGTTTTGTGTATCTATTGTACTCAGCTTGTAACTGTACATAGGTCCCGGTAACATGCCAACAGCACCTTCTATTGGCGCTTTACTCTTTCTTGGCACTTTTTCTCTTAAATTCATATCTTTAGTTCACCATGTTGGATGTTTGTTGTTTTAGTGTCCTTTTGTTTATTCAATTTTTGCTCTATTTTGTGTAAATTTGAGTGGGATCTTTATTGTGTTGCGTTTTTGACTTTTTAACTGTTTGGGTAATTCTGAATGATTTACACATTTGCTCTAAGCTAAGTCTCAGGGGTTAAGATCAGGTTTAAACTATTGAAACCTTTACCTGGGAATGACAGGTTAGTGACTTTATTACTTGTGGTGGCCTTCCATCCATCCCAATTGATATTCCACTTTCTTACAGTGCTAAACTGCAATAATGTATTATAGTTCACTTGTGATATTATAATGCCTTCAGCCAGAGCAGGTGATAGGCAATTCACAGAGCATTATACCAGCTGAAGCTTGAACAAAGAAAATTAAAACAATTTTTTCATTCTTATCATCTGATATAATATAATGAGCAGTGATCACCAAAAGGGAAAGACTCATGCCAATGTGTTTATTTGTTTCCACAGAAAAGAGTCTCTCTGCATGTTACTTATTCAATGTGAACTAAACCTTTTTTTTAAATCTGATTAAAGAAATGTGATTTCATAATGTTTTTGCCTCAAATTCCGAATTCCCTGTTGGTGTATTTACATTTGCACTACTGTTTCCCCCTTTTATTCTTTGTATCTGCAGTCACAGTTTCTGTTTTGTATTAACGAAGAAGAAAACAAGGATTTAAGAGGTTTGAGGAACAGTGATAGAGTGGCGATGTATTATAGGGAATACAATACCCTCTGCAATACCTTAAAAAGATTGAACAAGCCACACCTTCCATGAACTTGTGAAGGAACTCCGGCTTCAGCCTCTTTCCTCTAGGAACTCTACAGTGACTTTCAATATCCTCCTACTTTACAGCAGGGGGTACTTGATCCCATATACATTAAAAATGTCAATATCATCATTGCCCACAAAATACCACTCGCAGATGAAGCAAACTCCCTCAATTTGTTGTTTCTATCTATCCATATAGTAAGAGAAATAGTAAGAGGACAATGTTTTGTATCAGTGAAACGAGGTAGTAGCCATCAGTAGTGCAGCAGGTGCAGAGGACCGAGGCCGAGAGGTCTGTGCTCACTGCAACCTACTGTAGCTGTCTCTACTACCAAGCCAGGGAATGGCGGCCTGTGATAACAGTGGCTTAGCTAACCTTTTGCCGCCCATGACTGCATCTACAGCATGTAAGGGGGGAGATTCTTCTATTCGCCGCCCCGCGAGGGCCGCAAATAAGGGCGGGTCAGTCCCCCTTGCAACACCACTGCGTGATAAATGCTTGCATTACCGCCCTTGACACCCTTGCTAAATACAAGAAAAAATAAATAAAATCATCAAATGGAAGTACGCGACATTTAAGTAAACAGCACAATCTCCAGTAAAAAAAGAGTTTCTCTTGCGAACTCTGCAAAAAGCGATTTAGTCAGGATGAACCTGTTCTCGATTGTTCTAGAGCATATATGCTTAGGTGTGCATTGTAAAGTGGTGGGGGTGCTAGGCCCACATACTTTATGAAGGACTACACAGACACCAGATTGAGGGTAGATGACTGGCCATGAGCACGTGCGCTCGGCCCCTTTTATTATCAGGGTCACCTGACTGGTGACGCCTGTGGTGGGTGGGTGTTTAGTGTGGGTTTAACAGCATCAGAAACACTAGACTGTATCCAGCCGGATACTACATCCCTCCCGACTTTGGATAAAAGGAAATATACGAAGTCCAACCTGTAAAGAAAACAGACACCCCAAAATAAATCACAAGTAGCCTTATCTTCAGGCCGCAGTCCGGCGGTGTTGGATTTCCTGGACCACCATTGTTCGTGACGTTCGGGTTCATCTTGGCAAACTACCTGAGACCGACATGGTCTATCAGTAACAATGTCTATGTACACAAGTCCTTCATCAGGATACTGGGAGCTGTGATGAGATCCACTCTGTGATGTTTCTTGTCATGAGGTTACTGCCTGGAGGTGACTTGCTAGCTGTTCCAGTATCTTGACGGCCAAGATGCTTCCGACTTGCCTCTCTTAATTGGGCACCTCTCTCACCGGCGCCTCCGAGTGGGCTTTCCTGCTGGGCGGTCATGGGACCGTATGAACCGTGCGGGCTCCGCGTGGGCCGCGCTAAGGCGTCGCTTCCAAACTGCCAACGGGACTCACAGCCTAGTCGCTCTGTGTCCGCCAAGGGTGATGTTTCCATCTCGGTGTCTTCGCTGTCAGGAATCCGATTCTGCGTCTTCCTCTCAGGGTTGCAGGGCAACCAGTCTCCGGCTGTGGCCTCCGTGCATCCTGCGCATGTCGAGGAGCTGCTCCCGAACATCTCTCCCATTCGGACTCCAATTTCACTTGAATTCCGCCGAGGCCCCTTGCCCCTGGATTTCCACTTGACCGCATGGGCTGTGCGGGCCTTCGTGTCGGCTGCGCATAGGGGTCGCTTCAGAATTCCCAACAGGGCCACGGCCTAGTCTTGTTTTATTCCAAGGGGTGGATCTTCTAATGTCCAGTTGTGCTCTACTTCCGTATGCTGCAGGCTGACAGGGGTGCAAAGACGGTTTCTGGGCAGCCTGCCTTCTTGGACTCCGGTTGCCTGAAGTGTGTGGATTCCCTTAGGTGTTGTGCTGATCCTTGGTGGTGTTGATGACTTCACCATTATTCTTTGATGGGGCAGCAGGCGGCGGTCCAATGTCTTTGGGTGTTCTCTTCTGTGATGATGCGAGTACTCTGCCCGGTCACTTCGCCTCATTGACCCTTGCACGCCTGTGCTGGTTGTCTGCCCCATGCCATGGTGCCACTGTACATTCCTCCTTTGTAGGCTGACATCCTGTCATCCTCTTCTTTCTTCATGGCGTCTTGCCACTCACTCTCCTTCTTTCCCTCCCTTGCGACGCGGTCTGGTCCTTTCGCATTCTTTCTCATCCTAACCAGGCTTCTCCGTGTAGCGTGCACTCTACACGTTTCTCTCTGGTCTTGTCCGAGCAATAGGACACTGTCTTCTTTTCACTCTGTGACTGGACCGGTCGTCGCGACCTTCTTCCTTTGATTCCTTCCAAATTCTAGTTACTCATGTTGAACTTCTCGTCCGTCCCTTTCTCTTCCTCTTCGCGGACATCTTCTCCATTCTTCACTTCACTGACTTCTCCATTCTTCTTGATCAGACCTCTTGTCAGGTCTCTCCTCTCTCTGGCGACCATCTGGCTGGTCGGCTTCTTCTCTTCTCTGGCAACCACCTGGCTGGTCGGCTTCTTCTCTTCCTTGGCGACCATCTGGCTGGTCAGCTTCTTCTATTCACTGGCGACCATCTGGCCGGTCGGCTTCTTCTCTTCCTTGGAGACCATCTGGCTGATCGGCTTCTTCTCTTCACTGGCGACCATCTGGCTGGTCGGCTTCTTCTCTTCACTGGCGACCATCAGGCTGGTCGGCTTCTTCTCTTCCTTGGCGACCATCTGGCTGGTCGGCATCTTCTCTTCACTGGCAACCATCTGGCTGGTCAGCTTCTTCTCTTCACTGGCGACCATCTGGCTGGTCGGCTTCTTCTCCCTTTCACGGGTATTCGTGCTTCTGGTGCTTCGCGCAACCACCTCTTCTTCTCCACAATCCCTTTGCTGTAGCGCGCTTCTGATGGCGCTCTTCCGTTACCTCACTGGGTGCACTCGCTACGCGTTCCTTTCTTTCCTGAAGCAGTGTTCACTGTTCTGCGCTTCTTCGCACTTGCCTGGTGCTGAGTTCCTGAGCCACCATTCGTTCATGTGGTGGTGCTCCTGTCTCTTCCTTACTGCTGCAGCAACAGCCTGTGGCCACCAGGTAATGCTGCACTCTCTCTCGGCCTCAGCTCAGTTCAGTGCTTCTGGTGATCTGCACCACCGCTCCGTCGACCTGCTCCTGGTTACTCCCTTTTGCGGGCTCGTGTGTTCGCTCTTCTTCTCTTCTTCGGGTTCCTGTCGCTGTATCCCGTTAACTGCGGGGTACTTGCTTGCTGCAACTCTTGCAATAGCCCAGTCACGTTGTGGGGCTACCTGTCCTTCGACATCTTTTGCGCTGTCTTCACCTCGTGCCTTTGGCAAGCTCCCCTTGGCCACTGCCTGCATCCCTCTCTCCTGGCACATGGGTATTTTGCTGTATGCACCAGTGCTCTTCTGCCACTCTGTTCCTGGTCTGCTGCACTTTTATGTGCCTTTCACTTGGCCTCCGAACTGTAGCAGTGTGTAAGTTGTCTTGCTGGGCACCATCCATTTATATCATTTTATGCCTATGGAGCCTTCACTGTGTTCTAGGCACATGTTACTATTCCTTTTTCCTGCAGCTGGTGCAGTACTGCTCCTCAGCCACTAGATGGCAGTGCTGCTGCATTTGCATTTTCTCTTCTCTGCCGATCTGTGTTGCTGCGTGGTCCCGTGTAGGGGAATGGCGCTGCCTTAACTTGCTCCACAGGGACTCTGGTTCCAGAATCCCAGCCGCTCCTAGACACTTCCCCCACACGTTGCACGGTAGGTGCCTTACTTCTTTCTTTTCAGTGGTTGTCTTTGGCCAATTGTCTGCGCGCAAGTGACTGGGGCACTTCTCTGCTGCTACCGTTCACAGGCCTTGCAGCGCTGTACCTTGTTTGCGGCCGCATGGGCCCTCTCCCGACCTTCGTGCTTCTCCCGCTTCACCTCGGTTTGCCCCCTACACCGCTTATATGCTGTGCGGGAAGGGGCAGGAGCTGCCGCCAGGGATTGTGTGTGTATTAACTGCGGGGCACTGTTTACTGACGCTGCGGGTGGACTCCGCTTTGTGTACTTATGTCGCCAGCCCCTGTTTGCGAGGGCCACCAGGGCCGACCTTCCCTCAGTGTCGGTCCGCCAGGCCTCGGCAGCTCAGCACACGCTGCAGGCCTCGCTCCCCCGCGCCTGCCAGCCGGCCTGCTCAATCTCTCCTCAGGCGGGGCTCCATTTCTGCCGGCTGACCCGGCTCTCTCTCTTTGTCCTCCACCCTGCCCCCGCAGCCTCACTCATCTCACACGCTGAACGGGGGGGCGGGGGCTTGGGAAGGAGTCTCCGTGTGCTTTTCGAAGGTGCGCCCTGGGGCTGGAGTCACGGCTGGTGATCCTCCGGAGACTTGCACCATTCACACCCGTGCGGGCTCACCTTATGCCCCGCGGGCTTTCACGTTTGTTCAGGCACGGGGTGGGCTCCCGCTCGACACTTCCACCTCTCTGGGCTCTCCACACGCCCCCAGGTTGTCGGCCATACCGCGCTTCGTCAGGCGCACTTAAGGAGCGGGGTGGGCTCCCGCTGGCCTTCACTCAGCTTGGGGTCACTCCGTCGCGGCCGATGCGGGTGGGTTCCGTTCGGCTCGCACTTCTCCGGGGCACTTCCCCACAGGGGGACTCAGAGCGGCAGGCTCGATGGGGTTGGGGTGGGCACCCAACTTCCTCGCCTTCACCCTGGGGCACGTTGCATGCCCGCAGGTCTTTGCGGCGGTGCGGGGTGGGCTCCCGGTCCCCGTCTTCATCGGCTCACACTTCCCCCACCAGGACCCGGGGAAGCGAAGCCTCTGCACACGTGGGACAAGACCCACTCGTCGCCATTGTAAAGTGGTGGGGGCGTTAGGCCCACATACTTTATGAAGGACAACACAGACACCAGATTGAGGGTAGATAACTGGCCACAAGCACGTGCGCTCGGCCCCTTTTATTATCAGGGTCACCTGACTGGTGACGTCTGTGGTGGGTGGGTGTTTAGTGTGGGTTTACCAGCATCAGAAACACTAGACTGCATCCAGCCGGATACTACATGCATGTATACATTTTGCATTCTAGATTGCTCTAAAGCATAGATGCTAGATTATGTATGCATACTTATTGTAGTGTTTAACACATCCATTTCTTTGCTGCTGGCCAATGGCACGTTGAGACAGTTGATAAACAAGGTTTTACATAGAATACTGGAGCAGGGATAATCCATTCAGTTATTAATACAGCGTGGAAATCGTATGTTCATTGCCACAGGGCATCTCACAGAACTTCAGAGCTGCTGGGTATCTGCCAGCTCTCCTCAGATTTCACTGCGCATCCTCTGGTGATTTGTTCCTCGAGCAAGAAGTGTCTTGGGATCCTGCTGTCTCAGGGACTGTGTGGCTGCATTAATCCCGCTGCTACGTACAGTTCTTGTTAATTAAAAGTGGTGAAGAGATGCTCGGTGAAATGTTAAGATATTCAAGAACGGCGCCTTCCAAGGGTGACTCTTTTTCCATCCTTTATGAAACAAAAATCACCCCACGGCGGTGACGCCGTAAACCGCTTTCCATATTCACATGAGTCAAGTTCCCCAGTCAGAAACTGTAATTTATGTAAAATACAGACGTGCTAGAGGGAAAGAGAAAGTTACGAGTTCGGTTGCATATCTTAACACAGTATACATAAGCAGTAAACTAGAAACTTGTTGCTGAACGTTTTTTTTTAACCGTGTATTAACAGAACTCAGCATGGTGCGCCATAAGATGGGATATTACGGCCCTCTTTAAGACCATGATACCAAGGAAACTCAGCAGGGTGCGCCACAAGATGGGGTATTACGGCCCTCTTTAAAACCATGATACCAAGCTAACTCAGCAGGGTGCGCCACCACAAGATGGTATATTACGGCCTTCTTTAACACCATGATGCCTAAGAAACTCAGCAGGGTGCGCCACAAGATGGGATTTTACGGCCCTCTTTAAAACCATGATACCAAGGAAACTCAGCAGGGTGCGCCACAAGATGGGTTATTACGGCCCTCTTTGAAACCATGATACCAAGGAAACTCAGCAGGGTGCGCCACCACAAGATGGGATATTACGACATTCTTTAACACCATGATGCCTAAGAAACTGAGCAGGGTGCGCCACAAGATGGGATAATACGGCCCTCTTTAAAAGCATGATATCAAGTAAACTCAGCAGGGTGCGTCACCAGATGGGATAATAGGGCCCACTTTAAAACAAGCATTTGCTCTGCAATAGGTCTGCATTTGCTGGTTAGAGCTACTGACTTTGTAAGTGACAATGGGCCCGATTCACAGAAGTAATCTGAGACAAAATCCTAAATTTACTACTTTGGTATTCACAGAAGGCATTTAGTAGTAGTAAAGTTAGGATTTTGTCTTAAGTCTGTCTTAAATCTGTCTTAAATCTGTCCTAGGTTTGTCTTAAGTCTGTCCTAAGTCTGTCTTCAATCCTAACTTTACTACTACTAAATGCCCTCTGTGAATACCAAAAGTAGTACATTTAGGATTTTGTCTCAGATTAGTTCTGGGAATCAGCCCCAATTTATTTTATGTATGTATTTTTGTGTGGAGTGGAGTGGATGTTATGTGGGGTGGAGTGGAACTATCTGGGTTGAATTGGAATTGTTAATTGTCGAATTATGTGGTTTGGAATTGTAGGACATATTTGTGCAGTGGAATTATGTGGCATGGTGAATAGATAGGGATGAGAGCTACACAGAATATATAGAAATGAAGATAGAGAAGGTAGGAAGTTTGTATGAATAAACTCCAGATTGAGGAGCAGAAAGACTATGTGAGAAAGAAAGAAAGAAGGGGAGAGCAACCTATAGACACATAAAGAGGGAGCTTCTCTGTTGGCAGAAGCCACTTTAAGAAGAGGATCAGAGCGTGGATTTGCAGTATGTAAATCTTGAAAAGGAAAAAAAACTGTGCTTGAATTCCTGAAGTGAACCATATGAGAGAGGTGGGAAGTGAGCATGAGAGAGGTGTGAGAGAGAGAGAAAGAGAGAGGGATGAGTGGGAGGGGAACCCTGGGGGGTGGAGGTGAGAGGTGGACCACTGTACAGCATGAGGAAGCATAGGAAGGTAGTATGGGTGAGAAGCCTTTATAGAGAGGAGACAGAAGTGTGAGGGGAGGGATGAGAAAGTCGCAGTGGAATTGCAAGATAAAAGAGGGTAGTGTGAGGGAGAGATGAGAGGGACAGTGTGTGTTGGATAGATGACAGGGTAGTTGGAAGTGCTAGGTAGAAATTGAATATTTTCTAATTCTTCAGGAATTGTGTGGTGTGGAGATGTGTAGTGGAAATATGTGGCATGGTGTGATGTGGAATAATGTGAATAGTAATTAAATGGCATTAACTGTCATGAAAATATGTAGAGTGAGGTTGTGTGTTATGGACTGAATTATGTGGAAAGGTGTTGTAGAGTGGTGCAGGACTGAGAGGAGGTGTGCAAGGTGGAGAGGAGTAGTGAAGGGCAGAGTACAGAGGTGTAGAATGCAGTGGGGTGGTGTAGTGATGCAGAATAAATTTGAGTGGCGTAGAGTGGAGTGATGCAGAGTAGTCCTAGAGCTGACTGCAGTGGCACAGAATGCATCAGCACAGAGTACTGTGGCACAAAATGTAGTGGTGTAGTCGCGCAGAGTGCAGTGAATGGTATCCAGGTACTGAGATGGCCTGATGTACCAGAAAAGGAGATTCCCTGCTGGCTTGACTTCTTAGGACTGCCTATTGACTTATCAACGTGCAGCCAGTAGTAGATCAAAAACTCAAAAACTTTTTTTTCTACCTTCTTTGAAAAGGTTTCTGTGTCAGGTTGGTAGGAGTTCTGTGTGCGGTGCACCATCTGCTCCACGCCTTGCGTTACGCCTCACCACTTGTATGACTCATAATGTATTTGTAGTTTAGTTTTAGTTTCACATTTACAGCCATTTCTTGTCAGCTGAAAGTAAGCTAAAAGGCCACTAGTTATGGACATCAGAGAGAGTTACTTTACGCCTGAGGTAAGCCCCAGATGTGATTTGCTGACACACTTGCACAGTGACATGCCCTTCTCTGAACACGCAAGGTTCTGAAAATAATTCACCAATAAACCTCTGGGGTCCTTATAAATAAATATAAGAATATATTTAAGAGTACCTCCGATTTTATTACCTAAAAGAGCCCACGCACCACTTAGTTTGAGAAATTCCCCATTGTAAAGCAAATTGTCTAACTAGGAAGAAATGAATGGGTCGATTCCGATCCGGGTCGGACCGCTCTCCGAGAGCAGTTCGTAGCCTTACCTTGCGACCGACACGTTCCGGGAGCCGGTGCATCCGGGCAATGAAGTACGATGCACATGACTGACACAAATCCGACCGACACGTAGGCTGCGATTCAAGCTTCATTTTCCGTACGAGCCGTACCTCCGATCACCGAACAGAGTCGCCCGGAAGCATTACCCACAGTAGTTTCCGGCTGGAAAAGTACGATGCGCAAATCATACGCGCTGGACGGGTTGCCACGTACAGCACGTCACAGCATCCGGGAAAGCAGCATGTCAGGTACGATTCGCGCCAGAACACAATCCAGGGCTATGAGACGGACCAGCTAGCAATGGGTACGAGACGGAGCGACAAGCAGCGTGTATGAGACAAACACATCATGAATCCCATCGCGCAGGTCATACCAGTACTGTACATCTATGACCGGATCAGGAACAGACGCGGACGGCGCAGACGGTAAGTCAGACACCCACTACACAATCAAACGACACGTACCCGCCAAATGTCACACACACTCAGAGGATCCATATCCTGTCCACTAGCAACAGGCCACCATAGGTGTTGCATGGCCATCACCACTACCTGCCCAACTCATAGGGGACCTGTTACCCATCACTACTGCCACCCCCACTCATAGGCGTTATGTTGCCCATCACTCCTGCCACCCGCACTCATAGGGGACCTGTTGCACATCACTCTTGCGACCACCACCCATAAGGACTATGTTGCCCATCACTCCTGCCACCCCCACTCATAGGAGTTATGTTGCCCATCACTCCTGCCACTCCCACACATAGGGGTTATGTTGCCCATCACTCCTGCCACCCCCACTCATAGGGGTTATGTTGCCCATCACTCCTGCCACCCCCACTCATAGGGGTCCACTAGTAACAGGCAACCATAGAGGTTGCATGGCAATCACCACTACCTGCCCAACTCATAGGGGACCTGTTACCCATCACTACTGCCACCCCCACTCATAGGTGTTATGTTGCCCATCACTCCTGCCACCCGCACTCATAGGGGACCTGTTGCACATCACTCCTGCGACCACCACCCATAAGGACTATGTTGCCCATCACTCCTGCCACCTCCACTCATAAGGGACCTGTTGCCCATCTCTCCTGCCACCCCCACCCATAGGGACTATGTTACCCATCACTCCTGCCACCCCCACACAAGGGGTTATGTTGCCCATCACTCCTGCCACCTCCACTCATAGGGGACCTGTTGTCCATCACTCCTGCCACCCCCACCCATAGGGATTATGTTGCCCATCACTCCTGCACCCCCACACATAGGGGTTATGTTGCCCATCACTACTGCCACCTCCACTCATAGGGGACCTGTTGCCCATCACTACTGCCCCCCACACATAGGGGTTATGTTGCCCATCACTACTGCCACCTCCACTCATAGGGGACCTGTTGCTCATCACTCCTGCCACCCCCACCCATAGGGACTAAATTACCCATCACTCCTGCCACCCCCACACATAGGGGTTATGTTGCCCATTACTCCTGCCACCCCCAGTCATAGGGGACCTGTTGCCCATCACTCCTGCCACCCCCACCTATAGGGACTATGTTTCCCATCACTCCTGCCACCCCCACTCATAGGGGTTATGTTGCCCATCACTACTGCCACCCCCACTCATAGGATGGGTGATGCGCCACACATCCATCATACACCAACATTAGGTTAGCCAGCAAAATACATCCCCCCAACATCATGACAACAGTGTGTAGTCCGTGACAAATGCCCACAACAGTGAATATGACTTCGAACATACAATGTAACTACCATCACATGTGTGACCAAAAACTAAGTGTGGCCTACACAAGGCAAGCATCACAATAGCACTGTGTCAATGTGCACTAACACCCCCTCACGGTGTAGAACAAAAGTTAAGTGTGGGGTTCCAAACTGCAGCAAATGTTGAGCATTGTGGTGATGGGGTCTAAAACCCCCCTCATCACAGTGACCAAAAGGTAAGTGTCATCATGGTCAAAGCTGCAAATGTCAAACAGCATGTATGATTCCTGGTCCCAACACATGAAATACTTTTGTGGCAAAGTAGTGGTTGTGTCCCATACCCACAGAGATGTGGTGAGGCTAACAGTGCTGTGACAATCTAACATACTATTGGCCATGTGCAGTCAATCACCACCCTTGGGGGCTGACATTGCATACAGTGTACAATGACACAAAAGCAGAAGTGACCATTATAAAGCATACACACGTCTCGAAAATAGACACACAAATCAAAACATCCTGTGTAGACTGTAGGTGTCAGGTCACAAACTCCCCTTCCATGGCAGCAATGGGACCTAACAACCAGAATGAATGTGCAGAATGATGTGATATGACTCACAGGGACAGCAGGGAAAATCACAAAAATAACATCCAGACAATGGCCCCCAACAGCAATACCAATGCACTGGTGCAGATGTACAAACAGGCAACCTCACACTGCACATCTGACACAACATGTGCGTGTGTGTCTCAGTATCCACAGGCAACTACACAACACATGAGGGGGGCTGAACCACAGTGACACAGATGTGGACACAGTGCCATAAAAAAGTAACCCATCATTGGGCCCCCCTGAGTGGGCAATCAGGCATTGTGAGATGAGAGGGAGCAAAACATACACATGTGACACAAGCTGGAATGAACAGCAACTAAAACAGCAAGTGACTGACACACAACAGCACTACCCCCAGGGACCATACATTGGGGTGACACAAGCACGCATGATACATCCACTGTGATGACAAAGGTAGATGTCGTACAAACTGTGAAACCCAGACATGTGTCCTGTGCTACAAACGTACATCACACCTACACAAACACAAATCACTCAGCATGGCCTGTCATCCATGGACAAACGGGAGGTAGGGGCCGATCCATGCAAACATTCACATCTGTCCACCCTCAACACCACACACCCTGAACTGCACCAATGTGCATCTGTGAAGCCCACATGGACAGGTGACATTGCACATGCACCCATGACAAACACAGTAATGTTGGGAGGAAAATAGGTGCACAGACTCATCACACAAGGACAGTCTACAACCCTGGTGAATGACAGACATACTGCACAGTATGCGGTACATGGCCATGACGTCAAAGCTCTCGTAACCTTCGAATCCCTGCCACAGTCCCAGGACAATGCAGAAGCCAAGGAGAACCACAAGGCACACATGCTGACACCTACCAACATTGCAGCCCTGAACCTGACGAGTGGGAGCAGTCACACACACATGCACATGTCTCAATCACCAAAAGGTAACACCTAGGAACAACTACATGATATTGCGAACAAACAAGTGCCATGGGGACCCCTGACTCCCATCTGCGTCTGACCGTATCTTCACCACTCCGAACTGACAAATCCCAATGATGAAACACCAATTAACAGTAGTGTGTCATGCACCCACACATCTGGTAGCAAAGGACAAAGATGTGGAATGAACACAGTACAACTCAGAAAGCATCAACAACAGGAACATATCAAGGGATCACTACTTGAGGGGACTCAACACCTGTGGAAGCGCAGCTGTGGCAAACATAGTCCCAGCAGGTCTCAGTCATGTCAGCAGAACACTTGGTCAGTCAGCCATCAGTTACCACCCAATGAAGGCTCTGGTCACAACAGCCTGGGTACGGGAGTGTCCCTTAAGTCATCTGCACATACTCAAAACATGTGTCCAGCAAGTTGCACAGAGGACCCAGTTGCTCCTACACCAATGATGCCCACACCTGCAGGTCCAGTGGAGATGTGCCTACAGTTTGGGAAATAGACAAATTGGACAATGGGAAGCACATCATATGTGCATATGTGCAAGCCACAGATGTGACCATGCAAATGAAATGTTTACAGAGATGTTCACAAATTGTTAATCATGACACACCCAGTTAGCTGCAAAGGATGACATGGATACCGACCAGAATAGGATACATATCTCATGGACCACATGGAGTACATCACATCAACACCTCAGTATTCAACATTGGAAATCCACCATTATAACTGCAAGGTCAGGGTAAACATCATCAAAATAATGTACAGCTAAATCAAATTCATAAGGATAAATACAAATGCTTTATTCAGCAAAATTGAAATGCAAATGCAAATTCCTTTCAAAACAAAGGCCAATGGCCAGTCCATATCCAAATGTCAACAATGTGATTTGAGTGACAACTGTCACACGTTGCTTGCCTCCACTGGTAAGGACAGGGGACATCCACTCGGAGGGGCATACATGGGGGCAGGCCAGACACCGCAGGGATAGGATCAGGGCTCAAGAGACGGAGGCAGTGAAGGGGTGGTGGATGCAGGAGAGTCACTGGCAACTGCAGTGGTGGTGTCTGACATAGTGGGTGCAGTCACAACTGTGGGGCACAAGTCAGATGGGGTGGGTGTTGGTACAACTGCAGTGAGCAGGTCAGATGGAGTGGACTGGGTCCCCACTGCAGTGCCCAAGTCAGACGGGGTGGTCGTGGCCTCCACTGCAGTGCCCAACTCCATGGGAGTGAAACAGGGTTCAGGTGAGGTCGGCAGGACAGAGGGGGGGCACGGTCCCCACACCAGTGGCACAAACAGTCTGACAGGGGGTGTGGGGGTGGAAGAGCAAGTGGTAGGGAGGAGGGCCAGAGCATTTTGGGGACGGTGTATCTGTGGGTGGGGGAACCTGGGGCAGAGTGTGGCAGGGTAACCTCTGGAGTGGTGGCCTGGGGGATAGAGGACGGAGACTGTGCCGTGGAGCTGCGGGCGGGTGTGGGGTCTTGCTCTTCTGGCTCCAGGGGGACTTGCGGGTGGGGGCCTCAGTCTGACTGCGCCTGGGGGAGGGTGTCCGGGTGTGAGGGGCACTCCCCTCTGTGTGTGGGGACTTCCTCTTCCCCTTGTAAGCTGGATCTGCTGGATCGGTGGATTCTACTGTATTTCATTTCAACATCATTGTATGGGAAGAGTTACATGGTCATGGAGAGTATGTGTTGTGGTGACATAGTGGTGTGTCTCCCTCACATGTGTCACATCACCATGACTCACATAACGGTGATCACATTGCTGTAGTATTTGGCATGCACTGTGTTCTTTAGCAGATCAACATCTTCATGACACATAACAACTTGGAATCACAACAGAATCCAAAGTTCACAGTAGAGTTGGAAGTGTTGGTAGCTGAAATGTCCAGAGTAAAGTCAACAGTCATCTGCTACATTGGACCAAGATGAACCCCCCATGTCATGTAGGCGAGTTGTGTTAGATACGACAAGGTGAACGGTTTGCGCACAAAGAACAGTTTCCAGAACAGGTTTTGAGGCCCTGCGGGATGTGCATGGCTATCTGCGTCTCACTTGCCCTTCTTCAGATGACTCCTCTTCTTCTTCGGGGGGGATCCTCAGGTGCAGGCATCTGCGGTGCAGAGGACTCTCCGCCAGTGTCATCCTCCCTGTGGCACTGGCAGATCTTGCAGCAACAGATGTTGTGGCCACACAGGGAGGTGTGGACATGTTGGTGCTTATCTGGCGGAGGCATGTGAGTATGTCCCTATGCACCGCAGTAAGTGCATCCCACTTTGCCTCCATGCAAGCATGATGGGCAGCCTGCTCCTGTTGAATGTCCTTCAGGATCCCCACTACCTGGCAGAATCCTCGGGTGCTATCCTGGTACCATCTATGATGGGTGCCAGTTGGGGGTCGTCATGCAGTCCAGACCCCTCTGCAAGCCGCAACCTCTGCCTACCACCCCTCCCACCACCCCTAGCCACAAGGGCAGGACCTGCGGCGGCACGCACAGGTGACACTGGGCCTCCTTGGGTGTTCTTACTGGTGGTGTTGTCCGTAGCTTCCTGGGGGTCCTGTGTCCCTGTGCTGTCGGTATTCTGTGTCCTTGGTCTGTCCGTGTTGGCGGGGGTGCCCTGTCTGTAGCCAGATGCTGGAGGAGTGGGTACAGGGGGTGCAGATGTTTGTGGTGCTGGTGCTGCATGATGACTCACACCGGAGGTGCCAGGTTGTTCTTCGTCATCCGAAGAGGACAGAGACTGATCCACACCAGAGAGCTGAGGGTCCACCGGAGTCTGGGACAGGGACTCCTCTTCATTTGCTGCTGTGTCCTCAGCACCACCTGTGTTTGGAAGAGACACACAATGTAAGTTATGTTTCTATAGGTGTCAATGGTTCACATACATGACATTTGCTACTGTACGTCAGGATGCGTGCCTGTACACTGCTTTGTCCAAAGTTGTCACAGACAGAGATTGATATTGCTGTGGCACATTGCCCAGCCAACATGAAGAATTTCAATGTGCATGTCGAAGTGTGTGCATGACCAGCTCATGTATAGATTTGGCTGTACATGGCCATTACTACTCAAGGGCCATCACGTTGCTGACACAGGTGTGTCATCCCTGTACACATTTGACCTTTAACAAGGACATACATGCAATTCCACTGAGGATATGTTGTAAGATTGGGGCATGTGTGGTAGCAGATTTTGCTAGTCTTTGTGTGTCACATTGGTGTATTGGTACGACATGGTTACAGTCTGTGATCTCTTGGGAGAAAGTTTTTTTTACAGTGTTCCTAGTTCCTATCTCATTTCATACAAGTGATGATGTCTGTAGGAGAGTAGGATCTACACCTTGTGGCCCCCACTTTTTTGCTTATGTTTACACTGGTTTCTGGCTATAGTCTGGCTGGGACCCTGCTAATCAGGGCCCCAGCCTCTCTGATATCTCTAAACAACTTAGAGTGCATATTAGATGCACTAGTGATTGGATTCTGTGGTACCTTATGAGCCCCTAGTATATGGTACCTTAGGTACCAAGGGCATAGGTACTTCACAGGCCTACCAGGGGCTGAAGCATGTATTATGCCACCCCTGGGAAGCAGACTAAATCTGACACCACAGGCCTGCTACTGCAGCCTGGGTGAGGTAGTGTTAGCACTCCTCACTGAGAAATGGGTTCACTATATCTCACGTGCACACACATTTAAACCTATCAGTCACCCCTAAGGCAGGCCCTATCAATCCTGAGGGCAGGGTGCTTGGTTTCCATGTGAGGGGGTGCCTCTGCCTGAGCAGGGCCCCTATGCAGCTCTCAGAGTCTATTCTCTGGGGCTGTTTGTGAATGCGGTCAAACCATATACTCTCAAGTGCATTATAACCTCGCGATAAATGCTAACTCTGGGATGGCTGCATTAAAACATGTTGTGTTTGGTGTCAAACGCTTTGGAATCATACCCCCACACCAGTAACTGGTGTGGGAGTATGATCCCACCCTTCTAGAGGGATAGACATGTACCTACTGTGGAAACACAGTAGAATCCTGAAGAGCCCTGGCATCACAAAATGGATGCCACCAGTCACAGATACTTGGCTGCCCTCCTGCTGATGACCGAAACTGGCAGTGGAGGAGGCCCAACAATAGGCATCCTGTCACAGGGAGGTGTGGTCACCTCCCAGACAGGGTTTAGTGTATTGGGGCTGGGTGGGTGCACTCCTAGAGTGCTTTGAAGTCCTGCACTGGGGGAGCAGTAGGCTCCTCTGTGCATATGCCAGCTCAAACCAGTTCAGGGGCTACCTGCCCCTGCTCTGGTGCGAAACTGGACAAAGGGAAGTGGGTGTAGCCACCCACTCCCCTGACCCTCCCATAGGTGGGGTCATAGAGCTAGTCCCCCCCTTCCTTTCAGTATAAGTTAGGGAACCCTTGCCATTGCAAACTAGATATCCCTGGACGACGCTCTGAAGAAGAATCCTGGACCTTCGATGTTCCACTACCTCTGGAAGACGGAAGAATCTCCCTTGGAGTCAAGGAGTGACTCCCCTGCTTGGCAGGCACCCAATCTTGCAATCAATGGCCACAAACTTTCCCGCTCCCGCTGGAGCCCAAAGTCCCTGCAGCCCTGGAAGTGGATTTTCTGACTTCTCCAAGACCATCGTGAGTCCCCAGCAACGCTGAGGCAAGTGGACCCCACGAGTGATGAGGAACTGCAATACCTCGGTACTGTGCACTATTTTCAAGTGCAACCCCTTCATGACATTCTATGAAATTGTGCATTGGACCACGTGTGGTCCAAGCCTCCAGCAGGATTTCCACTGAAAATCAGAGCCCTACCTCGTCCCGAGTGACCGTGGGCCGCTGTTGAGTGAATCCTCCCAAGGCACCTTTGCAATCCCTTGCCGGTTGGCTTGTGGGTCCCCAGAAGACTTTTCTACAGTTCCAAGGGGCTACCATGGTTACTCTAGACCTGCCCTGACTTACCCTCACTGGGTGAGTCCCTCAAACCTTGCTGGTCTGCACCGCTGACTTTTTACACTTTCCACAAGACTTGCTGTTGCCAAGGCTTGTTGGCTCCAATCTGGTCGCCAACACTGCAGTAAGCTGCAGACTTTGTGGAACACGCTGAATCCAGCTCCTGGTTGTCGTTGACGCCTCATGGACCTCGTGGCTGAAGAGTCAAGACATCTGTGGATCACCTGAAATCACCCAACGACTGTGGGCATCCATCTTCCTTGCCCCAGGTCACTGCCAAGTGACTTTGAACACTGTCCCCTCTGCTTTCAGGACTTCCTTCTTCTGAATCCAGCCTTGGATTCCACCGGACACTTCTCCTGTCTTCACAAGCAGCAAGTCTTCTTTGGCTCCCATTGAAAACGATGCCGCGACCCGACACCAAAAGACACCTATGCACCCGGCTTCCCTGGGTGAGGTAACTTCAGCACTACGGTGCTCCTGTGGGTGTTGGCTCTAGAACTACTTACCCTGTAGGTGACTTGCTTGTAGACTCTCCCGAAGTATCCTAAAACTCTAAATTTCCAATCGCGACTTGCTCCATTGAAGTCAGTTGGGATCCGCGGCTGTGTTCTCACACTGCATGCGTCTCCCGTGGGTCCTTTACTTACCTGCCTTGGGTGGATTAGTGAGGCCCCAGCACTTCTGAAGGCCCTAGGCCTTGTCCCTTCTCAAGTCATTATATTTAAGTCTCTTTTTTAGTATATGGTCTGGTATGCCCCTAGGGTCCCAGCCATATTTGTGCTTAACTTGTTGTGAAATGTTGATTTGTGCATATGTTCCTGACTTCTAATCTCATAAAGAGATTAGCAGAGAGTTGTTAGTAATAAATAGATATATATTTTATATATATACCTGTGTGGTTTCCTTTCAACAGCTACTACTAGGATAGCTTTCTTTAAAAGGTTGTCTTAAACCTATCTACCATAAGAGTCGAATTGTACTGGTGCAAGCATATACCAGCCTCCAATACTAAGGCCAGTGGGGCCCTGATCTCCACGCACAGTTGCGTTCAGGTGAATACCTTGAAACAATTCTCAAAACTGTATTATACTTATGCAGACTCGATCCAAAATTGTGGTGAATGAAAAAATGTGTCGAATCAATATATCAATGATTGTAGCAATTTATTCATTGCGAAAATATTAGTTAATTGGATCTTCATTCATTTCTTCATACAAATCCAAATTCCAATCTTTCAAAAAAATTCACTTTTTTAAATGCCCAATGCATTTCGAGCCAACCGGCTCTTCGTCGGGGGCTAAGTATCTAAAAAATAAATCAACATTACATATTTTCAGAATGAACGTCACAATGATGATTAAACGTCAGTTTGCAAATACATGATCAAATTCTAGATTTAATAAACAACACTCCATGCTTAAACACGACTGGGTTAGTAAGTTCTGTGACCAGATAATGACCCGAAATGACCGTCACCATGAAATGTATGAATAAAGTTGTGTGAAAAGTGAAGGAAACTGAAAGAGATGAAGGGCTCAATGAAACTGTTACCTTGTTACTCAACGGAAAAGAAACGCTCTTCAAGACGAAGAGTTCAATCTGAAAACAGAACACAATAAAATATCGTCTCTAAACATAATAAAAGAAAAAGACTGACGAGAACGATCAAGTAACAAATCAAGTGAAAAATCTTACCAACAAAGTACAACGTCGTTGAACAAATGTAGAGGAAACCTATCCAACTGCTGGTTCAAAAACCTACAGGTGAGACTAATAGCGGCATGGTGGGAGCATGCGCTTATATCAAAGCATGTTGGACATAGATGAGGTGACTAAAAAACGTTAACCCACATCCAAATGGGTGAAACTCTCGCGAGAGTGAATACTATACTAAAAATAAACAAGGTGACTAGAAAAAGCGCAGGCTCTAATCAAGAAGGATGCTCACTCGTATATCAGACATAAACGAGGTGACTGTACGCATGAAACCGAATCAAGATGAGAAAAATACTCGCGTGTAACTAAAAACAAGGTGGAAGATGCCGCCATCTTGAAAGAGAGCAAAATATACCCGGAGAGGGAAATTACTGTGAAAATAGTTGAAGGATAGTGCAAAATGCAATATATACCTGGGAAAATCAAGACATACATTGGTGAGGTCACTGGTCAGGGTAATTAAACCCAAAAAGAATGGTTAATCACACTGATATGTATGTGAATATGCAGTACTATCCTGATACAAAAAACTATAACAAGAATACATCATAAATAACAAGCATATCTATTTTGTCATTGATGCCTTTCTCCATTAAGGTATCCAAACGCTTAATCCATTAGGTCTCCCTCTGTAGGAGACTTCTGGTAAGGTCTGTATCTTGACGTTGCTCAACTCTTTCTAGCACAGAGAATTTGAGTTGGCAATACTGTGCTTTTCTTCATTCCAGTGCATGGCCAGACTGCTGTGTTTGTTTGATGTTCTGATTGTACTTTTGTGCTCAGATATCCGCACTTTAATTTTTCTTTCGGTTTTGCCCACATACAACTTGCCACATGGACATTTGATATAATAAATGAGTTGGTTTGAATTGCAATCTGAAGTGTGGCGAAGTTGAATGGTTTCTCCAGTGGATGGATGATTTAATGTGTTACCAATGATAACATTATTACAATGGATGCAGTTGTGACATTTACTCATTCCTTTGTAAGCGATGTTTCCTTGCTTAATCGGAGTATTGATGATTTCTTTGATGTTTTTTGCACGTTTGTATGCAAACATAGGAGGATCTTTAAAGATGTTGTGAAAATCAGGCTCGTTTTGTAACAATTCCCATCTCTTGGTGATGATGTTTTTCACTTTACCAGATACTGTAGAGTATTTAGATACAAACACTTGTCTAGTTGTCTGTTTGCGTGGTCGACTTAGTAAAAGACTGTCTCTATTGAATTTAGATGCGCGTTGTTTGGCTGATTCAATCACTTCTGCAGGGTATCCCCTGGCAAGATACATCTGCTGTTGGAGTAATAAATTCCTCTCAGTGTCTTCTGTGGTAGAACAGATCCTTTTAATCCGCAGGAATTGAGACAGTGGCAAGTTTTGTTTGAGGCTGTTAGGATGAAAACTTTGAAAATGAAGCGCACTGTTCACATCTGTTTGCTTTTTGAAAACCTCCGTTTTTATGTGACCCGCTTCTTTGGTAAGAGTAACATCAAGAAAAGATATTTTTCTCAGATCAATTACATGGGTAAACTGAATATGTTCATCAATTTGATTAAGTTGTTCAATTTTGCTTTCTAACATTTCCTGAGTGTTAATCCAAAGAATAAATATATCATCAATGAATATATCATCAATGAATCTGCAATATAGCAGTAAATTTCCAGTCCATCCGATGTCTTTGTAGATATGGTCTGATTCATATTTAGCCATGAAAGTGTTGGCATATGCTGGTGCCCCGGCAAAGCCCATAGATGTGCCTTGTTGCTGCAAATAAAAATCATTGTTCCAGTAAAAATAACTGTGATGTAAACAAAAATGTAAAAGTTCCAGAATGAATACTTTGTCTGCTCTGAGTGAAGATTGGCGCAGTAGAGCCCATTCTACCGCCTCCATGCCAGCTGAGTGAGGGATCGAAGTATATAAAGACTTGACATCTATAGTGCAAAAGATGATGTCTTCCATGAACTTTATCTTCTGCAATTTTAGTAAGAAATCTGTCGTATCTTTCACATACGAGTGCCATTCCTGAACCAACGGTTGTAAGAAGTAATCAATATAATGCCCCAAGGGCTCAAAGATGGTTCCACAACCCGTTACTATAGGTCGCATTGGTGGATTGAACAAATTCTTATGAATCTTTGGCAGCATATACAAGGTGGGTTTCCTAGGATAATCCACTGTCAAGAATTTTTTGGTGGTTTCACTTATCCATCCCATTTCCAAAGCATGATCTAAAATGCTTCCAAGCGTTTCCTTGAGCTCTATTACAGGATCTTGATCCAGTTTAAGGTAAGTTTGAGTGTCTGATACATGTTCTTGTACTGCGTTGGTATAAAAGGAGCGATCCATAAGAACAATGGCGCCTCCTTTATCCGCTTTTTGAATCTGTATTTCTGTGTTCATCTGAATGGATTTTAATGTGTTTTTTTCTTGTTGAGTCAAATTCGATTTCTTCGTTTTCCTGAATTGCAGTCTTTGTAAGTCTTTCCTCACTAGGTTGTCAAATGAATCTATGATTTTGTGCGAAACTGGTGCCTGATATGTGGATTTGGGTTTGAATTCAAGAAACTCTTTAGTTTGTGTATCTTCTTTAGCTGGTACTATATTTGTAAAAAAATGTCGTAGTCGTAGTATTCTAGTAAATCTGTATAGAGCTAGTTCACATTCCAGTAAATTGGTGTCGTAGGTTGGAACATATCCAAGGCCTTTGCTCAATGTTTGAATTTGTGAGGTGGTGATTTCCTTGGAAGAAATGTTAACTACTAGATTTACTTCTGGCTCCTTGTGCGTCCTTGTTTTGTGGTGGCTTCTCCTGGTTTTGCGCTTTTCAATAATCCCGGTGGTTGACTTGTATCCTGGTCCCTGGATAAAAAATGTGTAGATCCAGATGCTCCTGATTCTTCAATAGTGTCTTTGGTGATATCTTTGGTTGAATCTAAACTCGGTAGTTGACTTTTCGCTGTTGGTCTAGTAGTTGTGGTGTCGGTATCTGTGGCTATACTTTCTTCCGAAGAAGTGTTCGTGGTTGGTTTTCTAGTCTGTGGTCTTCTTTGAGCATAGACCTCTGCCCATGTATAAACTTCGTTGAGTTTATAATCCAACGTATCACGTTTATATTTTCGTAATTTTCCTTCCTGTATTTCTTTCGTGTATTTATCCAATCTCATGTTGATGTCATCTAAAGCATTTTTAAGTTCTTCGTCTTTCATTCTCGTTGATAAGTTGTGTTTAATTTCTGAAATTTCTTTAGCAAGTTAATTGATGACTTTAGATAGTTCTTCTACTAACAGTAGAATTAAGTCAAGTGAACATTTGTTCAGTATTCATTTTCAAAGTTTTCATCCTAACAGCCTCAAACAAAACTTGCCACTGTCTCAATTCCTGCGGATTAAAAGGATCTGTTCTACCACAGAAGACACTGAGAGGAATTTATTACTCCAACAGCAGATGTATCTTGCCAGGGGATACCCTGCAGAAGTGATTGAATCAGCCAAACAACGCGCATCTAAATTCAATAGAGACAGTCTTTTACTAAGTCGACCACGCAAACAGACAACTAGACAAGTGTTTGTATCTAAATACTCTACAGTATCTGGTAAAGTGAAAAACATCATCACCAAGAGATGGGAATTGTTACAAAACGAGCCTGATTTTCACAACATCTTTAAAGATCTTCCTATGTTTGCATACAAACGTGCAAAAAACATCAAAGAAATCATCAATACTCCGATTAAGCAAGGAAACATCGCTTACAAAGGAATGAGTAAATGTCACAACTGCATCCATTGTAATGATGTTATCATTGGTAACACATTAAATCATCCATCCACTGGAGAAACCATTCAACTTCGCCACACTTCAGATTGCAATTCAAACCAACTCATTTATTATATCAAATGTCCATGTGGCAAGTTGTATGTGGGCAAAACCGAAAGAAAAATTAAAGTGCGGATATCTGAGCACAAAAGTACAATCAGAACATCAAACAAACACAGCAGTCTGGCCATGCACTGGAATGAAGAAAAGCACAGTATTGCCCAACTCAAATTCTCTGTGCTAGAAAGAGTTGAGCAACGTCAAGATACAGACCTTACCAGAAGTCTCCTACAGAGGGAGACCTATTGGATTAAGCGTTTGGATACCTTAATGGAGAAAGGCATCAATGACAAAATAGACTATGCTTGTTATTTATGATGTATTCTTGTTATAGTTTTTTGTATCAGGATAGTACTGCATATTCACATACATATCAATGTGATTAACCATTCTTTTTGGGTTTAATTACCCTGACCAGTGACCTCACCAATGTATGTCTTGATTTTCCCAGGTATATATTGCATTTTGCACTATCCTTCAACTATTTTCACAGTAATTTCCCTCTCCGGGTATATTTTGCTCTCTTTCAAGATGGCGGCATCTTCCACCTTGTTTTTAGTTACACGCGAGTATTTTTCTCATCTTGATTCGGTTTCATGCGTACAGTCACCTCGTTTATGTCTGATATACGAGTGAGCATCCTTCTTGATTAGAGCCTGCGCTTTTTCTAGTCACCTTGTTTATTTTTAGTATAGTATTCACTCTCGCGAGAGTTTCACCCATTTGGATGTGGGTTAACGTTTTTTAGTCACCTCATCTATGTCCAACATGCTTTGATATAAGCGCATGCTCCCACCATGCCGCTATTAGTCTCACCTGTAGGTTTTTGAACCAGCAGTTGGATAGGTTTCCTCTACATTTGTTCAACGACGTTGTACTTTGTTGGTAAGATTTTTCACTTGATTTGTTACTTGATCGTTCTCGTCAGTCTTTTTCTTTTATTATGTTTAGAGACGATATTTTATTGTGTTCTGTTTTCAGATTGAACTCTTCGTCTTGAAGAGCGTTTCTTTTCCGTTGAGTAACAAGGTAACAGTTTCATTGAGCCCTTCATCTCTTTCAGTTTCCTTCACTTTTCACACAACTTTATTCACACATTTCATGGTGACGGTCATTTCGGGTCATTATCTGGTCACAGAACTTAGTAACCCAGTCGTGTTTAAGCATGGAGTGTTGTTTATTAAATCTGGAATTTGATCATGTATTTGCAAACTGACGTTTAATCATCATTGTGACGTTCATTCTGAAAATATGTAATGTTGATTTATTTTTTAGATACTTAGCCCCCGACGAAGAGCCGGTTGGCTCGAAATGCATTGGGCATTTAAAAAAGTGAATTTTTTTGAAAGATTGGAATTTGGATTTGTATGAAGAAATGAATGAAGATCCAATTAACTAATATTTTCGCAATGAATAAATTGCTACAATCATTGATATATTGATTCGACACATTTTTTCATTCACCACAATTTTGGATCGAGTCTGCATAAGTATAATACAGTTTTGAGAATTGTTTCAAGGTATTCACCTGAACGCAACTGTGCGTGGAGATCAGGGCCCCACTGGCCTTAGTATTGGAGGTTTGAATTGTTTGGGTTCCATGACTGTTGGAATCTACTCCACAGCACGCTATTCAAAAGGACAGTTAAACGAGTAAAATATTGTTTCTAATACGAACTATATCTCACGGAGTGCCTCTACCACCCATTTTGTTGTGCAAGCATATACCAGGCCAACTTCTCACAATGTCACCATTGTTAATGAGTCTGGTGCTGAGTTTTGTATGTGCATATGTGATTTAACTTGTCAATGTTCTCCATGGTGACATGGATTGGGCAAGGAAGCACTCTGGCTTTTGAATGCTCATGACAGTGAGAGCCGGTGGTGTGTGTGTTGCAGTTTGGCTGCTGTGAGTAGCATGTCTCCTCCAATGCAGTCGAGGTTAGACCTTGTGTCCACAGTGTCTATGTCAGTGAGTGCTGTGTTGTGTGAAGGATGCATATGTTGCAGCACGATGTAGGAGTGGAATGCAGCTCACAATAGCATTGAGTGTGAATGAGACCATGCTATGGTGTCGGCTATATTGGTGTGTCCATTCCATTCACTGTCAAATGTCCCCTGTGAATGATGTATATGCGAGTTCCTGTGTGTTTTGTGAAATGTACTATATATGGATCTCCACACTTGTCATCTGCAAGACACACCTCCACAGCCAGGCCAGGGGGCACCCCTGGACACTGCATTCCCAGACAGTGAGTTTGAACATATGGTTGCAATGGCTGTGTGTGCGAACGTGTTTGGGTTGGCCAGTGCATATGTGTGATTTTCAGCCACATAATTTATCAGGCCCATGTGTCAGACATCTTGCCCGGGCATTATCTTTGTGAGTGACTGGTACCACGTGTGCAATGTGTTTTAGCATAGAAGGTGTGTGTATGGTCAGCATCGGTGTTATTTGTTTTCAAATCAGGTCATCCTTCTCCCCCAGGCCAGTTATCCCATCATGAAACGTGCCACCATTGCAGTGGGTGCAGGTTAACTTTCAGGATGTCAGTTAGTGCAGTCCTGGTGTTTGTTGGTGCCCAGTTCCCAGCAGGGCTTTGTGATCCCCACAACAGAGCCCAGTGTCAGACATCGTGTCAGTCCATTTCTAATCCCTGTGAGGTGAGCATGGTTCAGTGTGAGCTTGCTGGGCCATGTGGATGGGTGGTGATTGTCTGTGACTGCAACTCCTTTCATGCTTTTGGCTACACCCTCCTTCCCAGCAAGCCCATACTTCCTTCCTTTTGACTCTGCTTCCCTATAAGGGAGTGTGACAGCAATGGCAAGATGGCTGACTGTGCAGTCCTGGTGTTTGTTGGTGCCCAGTTCTCAGCAGGGCCTTGTGCTCCCCACAACAGAGCCCAGTGTCAGACATCTTGTCAGTCCATTTCCAATCCCTGTGAGGTGAGCATGGTTCAGTGTGAGCTTGCTGGGCCATGTGGGTGAGTGGGGATTGTCTGTGACTGCAACTCCCATCATGCTTTTGGCTACACCCCCCTTTCCAGCATGCCCATACTTCCTTCCTTTTGACTCTGCTTCCCTGTGAGGGAGTGTGACAGCAATGGCAAGATGGCTGACTGTGCAGTCCTGGTGTTTGTTGGTTCCCAGTTCCCAGCAGGGCCTTGTGCTCCCCACAACAGAACCCAGTGTCAGGCATCCTGTCAGTCCATTTCTACTCCCTGTGAGGTGAGCATGGATCAGTGTGAGCTTACTGGGCCATGTGGGTGGGTGGGGATTGTCTGTGACTACAACTCCCATCATGCTTTTGGCTACACCCCCTTCCTAGCATGCCCATACTTCCTTCCTTATGACTCTGCTTCCCTGTGAGGGAGTGTGACAGCAATGGCTAGATGTCTGACTGTGAAGTCCTGGTGTTTGTTTGGCTACAAGTCCAAAGAGAGCCCCTGTGCGTCACACAGCAGAACCCAGTGCGGTGTATCTTTGGATGATATTTCACTACAGTGTGAGTCAATGCATTATACCTGGCGAGTTGTGTGGAGTTTGTGTTGAGGGGTCTGTGTGTCGACTCATGCTGGTAAGTATGGTCAAAGCTGTCAGTCCTCCTTCCCACCCGGCAAGACATCCCACCATGTAATGTGCTTCCATTGGAGGGCGTGCAAGTTGGCTTTCAGGATGTCAGGCAGTGGTGTCCTGATTCTTATTTGGGCACAACCCCTACCAGGGCCTTGTGCTCCCCACAACAGGACCCAGTGTCAGCCATCTTGTCAGTCATTTTCCACTCCCTGTGATGAGGGCATGGTTCAGAGCGGTCTTGATGGGCCAATTGGGAGGGGGAGCATTATCTGTGACTACAAACCCAATCATGCTTTTGGATACACTCAATTCACCTGCATACCCACTATTCCTTCCTGTCAGTCAGCTGCACTGTGAGGTAGTGTGTTTGTGGTGGCAAACTGTCTGACAGTGTTTATTTAGCTTTGTGTCACTGTCTTGCTCTATTTGTTGGTAGGTTTGTACATGTCATGACACAGTTACAAGTCACTATGAGATGGCAGGTATTGTGTTTGTCTGACTAGCATACACATCTTGGGATAATCATCTATTGGTTACTGTGGCTTTGCTAACGGTGCATGGTTTCACTGTCCCCTTGCCACACAATATTGAGAATATTGGTTGTGTACTCACCAGGCTCGGGTATGTCTGATAGACCATGGATGCTCTCTGGTGGTAGGATGTCCCGCAACTTCTCCTCCCAGGACCTGATGTATACTAGTTTGGCAGGAGGGCCACCACCAGTGCACTGACTCAAGGCATGATCCTTCTCTATGAGTTTCTTGACCCTCCTGCGCACGTCATACCACCTGTTCTGGATATCATCCTTTGTGCGCAAAATTGGTGCTTATGCGTTCACCTTGTCCACAATCCTCGCCCAGATCTTTGTTTTCTGTGACATGGGGGTCCTTTGGACCAATGTACCAAACAAATGTGGCTCTACTCTGATGATCTCATCTACCAGCACTTCTAACTCACTACCTATGAACTTTGGATTCTTCTTTAGGGGCATGGTGATGGGTGGTGGGGGTGTGTGATATGTGTGTGAGGGTGCAAGTGAGGGTGGGTGAGTGTCAGTTTTTCTAGGTGTATGTGTGAGTGTTTTGGTGAGGTGCTAATGGTGTGAAAGTTGTGTGATGGGTGAGTTGTGAGTGTGTCTGTGGTTGCTGTCTGATGGTGTTCTCTGCTGGCTGTTCTCTTGAATTTGCAAAGGATCATGGTAATGATTGGTGTCCTTTATATAGGTGGAGTTGTGGGTGTGTCTTTGTTCCAAGTTTTTTATTTTTATTTATTGACTTTGTCATTGCTTGTTTGGTCCTTTTTTTGTATTTTTACCTTTGGGTTTTCTAGGCATGAAGGAGACGTTCTTCTGACTGAAACGGACGCTGATGTTGGCTCGTGCGGGCTTCTCCGGGTCTTTCACGCTGACTTTCTTCTGTGTTTCATACGCGTCGGTCGCGGAGATCTCTATTGCTTCAGGTCCCTGTTTTCTGTGTGTGTCGGTCATGCGGCTTGGGCTCCGTGCGAGTCAGTCTGGTTTTACGCGCAATGCATCGTACTGCGCGGATCGGACATCGTGGGGATGTGTCGGTCGGGTTCATTCCTGGTGCGCGTCGGTCGGTGCGAATCACTGGTTTCCCTACAGCTCGGTCGTACGGATTGTATTCCATACGTGTCGGTTGTAATTCACACGCGTTGCATCGTACTGCACGGGTCGTACGGCGCCGGTCCGTGTCGGTCGGTCTCCGTTCCCGGTCTGTGTCGGACAGTGCTTTTTGCGGCCTGAATCGGAATCAGCCCCAAAGTGTTTATATTTCAACTGTAAAATGTGTCTTTAGACTGTCAATTTTCAAATTTCCCTAACACTGCGTTGAAATTAGCGTCAATCATGACAGGATGCACAATAGACCAATCACATCATTGTACACTCACTGATGTATACATTGGCAAATATCCAATGGCAGGCACTAATGTATGCTTAGGAATAAAATGTTCAGTATAAAATATGTGATTGTGTACGCAAAAAAAACGAACAAATGCAAAGTGAATGTTCCAATACACATGCTTACAGAAAGACTACTATGTATGGAGAAACACAAGTGTGTGCACAAGGGTCGGACTGGGACTAAGAATAGTATGCTCACGCACCAAAATAAGGATGGAACCCATAAGTGAATTAAATACCTAACAAAATGGCCCATGTTTTTAAATTGGGGCAGTGTTGAACTTACATAGAAACTCTGTCCAAGTGTTTTGCAATGTATGGAAGAAGCATGGATTTGTGCTTGCTGCAGACACCGTTTGTATTACTATCGGGGAAATCAACAGAAAAAACTGGCCCCAGGCAAGCCGTAAAACAAGCCGACAAACAACCAAAAAACGGCCCGAAACATTTGTGTACACAACAACCCGAGCATGGTTACTGAACAAGAATAAAGTGCACTAGACAGCAGAAACACTGGCGGTGGCAGGGAACAGTGTGTGTGCTTAAGTTTGAGTATAAATAAATAGGTTTCTACGTAGTGCCATGTCTAAAATGATAAATGTGACAATGGTGTGCTTGTGTACAGGTGTCGAAATCTGTCAACAGAATCAATGGCACATCTGTGCACATTAGTGTAAGCACTCTAGTACAAGTGTGTGGGGAAATAATGGTATATAAAAACAAACATGCCCTCTACCACCCGAGGGAGTCTGTGTGCGTTTAAGCAAACATAAGGGTGTGTGCAGAACAACACTCTGTGGTAAATGAGAAGCATGTATTCGGTAACAAAAGCATGTGGTACAGGGATACATAAGAATGTGCAAGTACACAAGACTATGGACAGTAAAACAGAATGTAAACCATACAGTAATAGAATAGTGCAGCCATAATCAGAAACACATGTAGGACTCCCCTCCCCTAGCTCTTAAACAAGCGCCAAGAGTGAAAAGCTAGGGAAATGCTCTATGCAAGATAAACAGATACAAGTTCTCTGGGGAATGGGCAAGCTTCATCAACATTAAACAAAATTGCAAAGTTTACTGCACGATGTCCCGGTGTTCCTCCCATCCATGCACCTGCACTTGTACCAGTATATACTTGAAGGTGCCCTCCGGATTGATTTCAACCTCTGGCATTCAGCAGACTGAGCTCAAGATGTGCATTTCTTGAGAGTGAACTGCAGCCATGACACAGAGAGGGAAAGGCACTGGTTCCAAAACTAAAATTGGAAAGAAAAGTGGGAATAATGCAGCGCATCTACCAGCAACAAGGCGGCCATCTTCCAAAGGAGCTTTTTTAAAAATTAATCTCACAACATGCATGGGGTGGTAGAGGATGGCACCCTGCGGGCCGCTATAGCTAAACAAAGAGAGGCGTGCCGCTTGAGGTGGTGGCAGGCACGGCATGGGCTGCCATATTTAAAGATAACAAGTTAGGTGAGCTGCGCACAATAAGACGCATGGCCACCATAATTTAATGTAAAAAAAGTTAATGTTGGGCGAGCTGTGCACCACATGACGTACGGCTGCCATGATTTAATGTGAAAAAAAAACTATTGGGCAAGCTAGGCGGCCTGTCCCGCAAGTGCTGGGTGTGGCTCCAATGTGAAAGTGAAAGCGCGCATAGCATGCTGCAAATACAATAAAACAAGCCAATCCTGGAGCAGAGATAGCTTATCGGCTACAGCTTATCTACACAGCTGCCCCCAGTTCTGGTTTTCGCATCTTGTTTTAGAGTGTCACTTTGCATGTGAACTGCAACAAACAAAAACAAGAGTCAATCCACGGCCGGGGCAGCTACGAGGAGCAGGGCAGGCTCAGACAGCACTGCCCTCTGATCTGAGGCAGGCTGCGGCACAAACCTCCCTCTCTGTCCACCTGGCTCTGCTGTGAGGCAGGCTGTAGCATGCTGACTGATTGAGAGGGGGAGAGATAGCAGAGAATGTGGACCGAGGATCCAGGAAATACCCAATAAAAATGAAACCAGCGCAGCGCTTGTGAAATGGTAGCAGCGCTGATAGATAATGTTCACAAATATTAACAAGCAACCCAGTGGGAGGCAGGGCAGGGGAGGCAGCTGTAACACAATTGGGGTGTTAAGAGGGGTGGGAGGAAGCATGCTATATTTAAATGTAAGCAGCTAGTGTGCTAAAGCTGAGCATAGACAAATAGTAAAAGAGTAGAAAACCAAGAAAAAAAGAGTTCCCCAGAGAACAGATAAAGAACCGTAGCAGAATGAGACAGTACTTAGCCCCTGCTCTCTGGGAGGAGCAGAAGAGAGACAGGAGGGGCAAAGTGGTTGGACTGACCACTAGCAAGTAAGGATTTTTAAAGGACACTGACATAGACAAATGAAAAGCAATGGCCAAAAAGGGGATGGACTTGATGCACACAGACTGAGTACAGCAGGTCTCGAAGAGACAGCTGCGCTGTCTAGCTCAACCTAACCATGATGCCTAGAAAACTCAGCAGGGTGCACCACAAGATGAGATACTACAGCCCTCTTTCAAACAAAGCTTGATGCCTAGGGAACTCAGCAGGGTGCGCCTCAAGATGGGATGTACGGCCCTCTTTAAATCCATGATGCTTAGGGGGTAATGGTTTGAGCCCATAATTAGAACAGAGTGCAACTAAAAACCACTAGCATTTAGTGCTGGCTAGTACCACTAGCTCTTTACGGGCGATAACAGCCAGTGAAACATTTTAAAAATACAGCAATGGTATGTGCAGAACGGGCACAAAAATTATTTTCCTACCTTGTACTGCACAATTTGAAATTGGGCTAAAAAACTTGGGAGGTCAAATGTAGCACTCTGTAACTGCGCAGCATAGGAATTGAGTCTAAATTTTGCCCAAGCATCTAAACGAACGTCTGTGGACATACAACATTTTTGACTGCTGGTTTTTCATGTCATTGGAGGTAATTTAAGACACTGGGATATGAAAATAGATTTCATTGGAATTGATTAAGAGTTTAGTTGTTATTTATCTTATGTTATAAATAATGATAACCTGGGGTATGTTGTTTATTGGGTGCGAAAATTAGCACCTATTACTAGTAAGTGGGGAATAAAATGCAGATTTTGGTGTTTAACACACAAAAATCCAAATAATATGGTAAGTACTGTATGTTTTTTACCTGTTAATTTTGGCAGGTTTGACCTGCTGATATTTAATAAAGGTTGAGGTATTTAAGGCATCCGATTCATATTAAATGTATTAAACATCTACTAACTGGGTCCTGAATACACCAACAAACGTGATCAGGCCCGTTGAGGTGGTAATGCGTGACAAGATTGTTTGGGTACATGTGTTGTGTGCCAATTTGTTTTGATGGTGACTCGTTCTGTTGCTTTTTGCACCAGTGTGGTTCTGTTTATGCTGCATTGTTGCAATGTGATTTTGTTATGTTGTACGGCAGTTGTGAGAGCATTCTGTTTTGTTGTTATGTTATGTTTTAATTGTGATATTATCTTACTTTTGTATGTTATTCTACTGCATGCTGTTGTTTACTTAACATATGTCAACAAATGCTGCTACGTTTCCAGTCAAAATCAGCACATTCCTTCCATTTTCTCCAACAAGCAACCATTTACCACTGTTTAGGTGGTAAATCGCTGCTCCTGCACTTCAATGTCTTAAGATAGCAACCAGTCCAAAACTGTGACAGAGACTGTGTCTTGCAACTCTCAGTGCTCACTTCATGATACGACCCCAGGGTGGCAGAAAAGGCTACATGTATTGGAAAATGAAAGATAGCACCGTGCTCGCATTCTAAGGCGTTCAACATCATCTTTGAAGTTGGAGATATTTTAAAGGCCCATACAACAAATGTATTTTATACTAACTGTACATGCTCAGACATCAGACAGAGATTGTAAGTAGTGATAAATAGATCAAGAACCTATCAGTAAAGAACAGGAAAATGCCTTATTATGGGCCATTACATCATAACAGAATCAGCAATAATATGGCCTCTGGTGAAGAGATGAACAATACAAGAGCATAAACAATAATCATCCGCATAGCAATATGATTTACCACTGAACTATCAGTGTGACTTATTTGTAAACTCCTATTCTTACTGAAATCTTTGATCTTTTGAATGTACGCACATTTACCCCACATGCCATTTTTAATTCTTAGTTTAAAAAAATAGAATTGTGTCCCCAAACATTGCAATTTCCCTAAAAATCAATATGTTTGCGCTAAATACCATCTACAATTTTATATCATTGTTAAATTTCTGAAACTATACTATTGTTAGAAATGGGAGTCTCTAGTTGACAGGCTGTTACCCTGTCCAAGCAGGGACCCTTCTTCCTAGTCAGGGTAAAAGAGTTACATTCCTGAAATAACCCCTGCTCACCACCCTGGTAGCTTGGCTCCAGTTTTCAGGCTTATCTCAGAGGCAGTGTGAAGCATTTGCACATATCAGACAGCAATGCAGTGAAAACACTACAAAAGCACACCACATTAGTTTCAGGAAAACAGCCAATATTTATCTGTGTAAAACAAAACCAACCCGATAAGAATCAAACATACAGTTATCCAAAATACTCCTGAAGCAAAAATAGGCTCTTAAAACAGTTCTTCAAAGTAGATTGCTCCGTCATGGTGTCATGAACAAACCAATCCCACAGTTCTGCCTGACTGTGGCGTCGCGGGCCAGCTATGGTGTTGGGAAGACCCACAAGCAGTAACTTTATGAATGTAGGGGGTCAGGGACCTCACAGTGACCTCTGAAGAACCGGCGTCAGCAGGTGTCAGTTCTGGAGATCAGTGCAGGAGTCGGGCTCATGAAGTCACACACGTTGCAGAGTGAACTTTGTGCAAGTGAAGGCTGGAGTGCTGGCACCAATGGGCGTCGGGGATGCTGTGTGAAGTGCAGCAATGCAACAATGCAGCGTGCGGTGTCCTCAGGTCACGGTGCTGGTGGCAGCTTGGTGACGGCGGCATCGGTGAGACCAGCGTTGCGGTGCGAAGTGGGACATGCATGCTGCAGTGCTAGCAGGTCACGGTGCAGACAGTGGCTTTGTCATCGCTGAAACACTGTCGTCGGCTGATGAACTGGCGTGGACGGAGCTGGCTTCAGTGGGCCAAGGCTGTGGTGTGGGATGGGGCAGTGAATCATGTAACTTACGAGTGCTGCCTCCAAACCCCGGTGCAAGCAGCGGTGTTGTGGTCAGCTTGGAGCGTCATTGTCAGTGAGACCAGGGCTGCAGTGCAAAGCAGGATGATGCTCTGTGTTCTCCACGTGCTGTGTCCACAGGTCACGGTGCAGGCAGCGGTATCGGTGTTGCGTCATCGTCAGGGGTACCAGGGCAGCCGTGTGAAGTGAGGAGGTGCAGAGTAGAGTGCTCACAGGTTAAGATTAAGACAAGAAAAAGAGCAGCTGGGTTATAGATGACTGCACTGTCTAGACATGTCACTGAATGGTAGTAGAAGTATTGCCCACCTCAGATGGCCAGCTGCCAAATGACTGTAGATTATAATAACATTCACAGGGGTATGAGAGGCAATACGTTGTAGGATTTTTGCAGTATATACACAAGGTACGAATAATTAGAAAGTCCACGTTGCTGCTTGTATTCTTATGTTGTCTTTATTCTTGAAGTGCTCAAAGTTCAATACAGCCTTGATGTGCTTAGAGTTCGATACAGCCAACGCGTTTCGCCCAAGCATGGGCTTCTTCAGGGTAGGGTAAGATAGACAATAAAGCGCCTATGGGCAGGCTAGGTTCACTGAGATAATCCTGGGAAAATGAAGAGACTGTGGAACGCCTCCTATTGGCTAATCCTTAGTAAGGCAATTCAGATAAAATGGTAAGGTCCTTCTGTAGGGAGCCTTCAGTGCCGGTACGTCCGTCGAAGTAGGTAGGTGACTGACCTACTTCAACGGACGTACCAGCACTGAAGGCTCCCTACAGAAGGACCTTACCACTTTATCTGAATTTCCTTACTAAGGATTAGCCAATAGGAGGCGTCCCACAGTCTCCTAATTTTCCCAGGATTATCTCAGTGAACACACTGTGAGATTTCATTTTCTTCGACTACTCGAGATTCTACGACTACACCTAGCCTGCCCATAGGCTCTTCATTGGCTATCTTACCTTGCTCTGAAGAAGCCCATGCTTGGGCGAAACGTGTTGGCTGTATCGAACTCTAAGCACATCAAGGCGTTATTGAACTTTGAGCACTTCAAGAATAAAGACACCATAAGAATACAAGCATCAACGTGGACTTTCTAATTATTAATGCCCACAGGTCACGATGCAAGCATCAGCTCGGTGGCGGCATTAATCGGCATCGTCAGTGAGAACAGGGTTGCGGTGCGTAGTGTTGCGGTGCCGTTTGCGGTACCTTCATGGAGCTGGCAGCAGCATTGGGGACGGCGTTGTGGTGATTTGTTCTCTGTGGCATCTGAAACCACCAGTTCCAGAAGCTGGTACCCAGAGGATCCTGAAGTCTTTGTTGTTCCTGAGACTTCAAGACAGGGGTAAAGCTCTATTTCAAGCCCTTGGAGACACTCAGAAAGAAGTTGCAGAAAGTTCTGTCCAGTTCTTTCTCTGCCCAAGACAGAAGCAGCTACTGCAGGCCAACACAGCAAACCACAAAGCAAAGTGGTAGTCTCTCCTTACAGCTTCTCCAGCTCTTCTTCTTAGCAGGTTACTTGATCCAAAAGAATTCTAAAGTCCTTGGGTCAGGGCCCTAATATTTATATCACATTTCTCCGTGAGGTTCGCACAAAATTCCACTGACATAAACCAGTTCTGCCTGGCTGAGGCCAGGTTAACTCCAGAAGAGGTAGACAGCTTTGTGGAAGGCAGCCACAGTCCATTCAGGTGCAAGTGACAAACCCTCCCACTACTCTAAATGCAGCCAGGTCTAAGAGTCACCCAGGAAAGGCATGGCACACCTCAACCCCATTTGTGTCTGTCTAGTGTGAATGCACATCCCTGCTCCTGTCACTCTGAACCCAGACGGTGAATACAAAAATAGCCGAGGCACACAGAATGGTCAAGCTAAAAAGATGCCCCCTTTCTAAAAGTGGCATTTTCAAACACACAACATAAAAATATTCTTTACTAAAGTATGTATTTTTAAAGTCTGAGTATAGGAAGCCTAAACTCCACTTCTCTATCTTGCCCCAATGGAAAATAATGCTTGGAAGATGTTACAAAGCAACTCCTATGTTAGCCTATTAGACAGATCTTTCAACAGTGAAAATGAAATTGTCAGTATTTCACTATCAGAACATGTCACACACACCAGTGCATGCCCTACCTTTCACATACACGGCATCCTGCTCAGGGGGGACCTTGGGCCTACCTGAGGGGTGCATTACATGTAAGAAAAGGGTAGGTTTGGGCCTGGGAAGTAGGTGCACCTGCCAGGTCGATATGGCAGTGAAAATTGCATGCAGACACCTAAGTGGCAGGTCTGAGAAACATGTGAAAGGCTTCTTGTGTGGGTGGCACAACCAGTGCTGCAAGCCCACTAGTAGCATTTGATTTACAGGTCCTTGATACGCACAGTGCACTGTACCAGGGACTTACAAGTAAATCAAATATCCAAATCATGGAAACGCCAATCCATCAACATAATTTACAATTAGAGCACTTGCACTTTAGTGCTGATCAGCAGTATTAAAGTGTGCAGAAACACCAAACCAACAAAAACAATATTCAGAGTACCACCAAAACCAGGAGGTCAGAAGCAAAAAGACAGGGGAACCACACCAAAAGATGCCAGGTCTGACAACTATTATCCCCTAAATATCAGTCAGGCATTCCATCAAATGTCAGTTATGGGTAACTTGTGCTCAAGTACTATATTATATTGTGATCCTTGACATCATGTGCTTCATATATCCCACGTATGCCTGTTAATACCATGATCTGCTGTAGTGATCCTCCATGTGTCAGTCAATGTCCAGACTGTCCCTCAGATATTCCTGATAGGCATATCAATTTCTTTATATACCCAGATAACCAAAAAAGCCACTTAATTCAAATACAGCCTATATCCTCCAAATGCACCAGAATGCCATAAAGTGTTTTTGTTACCCTGACATGATACTCAATATCTCTGTTTTGCCCAATCGCCTACTAGACAACTAATAACTTTATGTGCCCCTACTTATTCCAGCTAACGTAGTGCAAGATAGGGTTCCTTCATGTCAGTCAATGTTTGGATGTGCCCAAATTGTCCCTATATTTGCCATTCATTGCAAAGATATACCCATTTTTCATAATAAGGATTGACAGACAATATCATGATGAGCTTATTTCTCTATTTGCCAGCCAGTATAATTTCATTCACTCTTTCATACTATGCCAAATAATATTATGATTTTCCAGTTACATTCATATGCCAAACAATACCATGACGCAGTCAGTCTCCCCAATATTCCAGCACATACAAGTGCCCCTCATTCTCACACATATATAAGTGCTCCACGGATTTCAGTACTCATATGGTGCACATTAATGACAAAAACACATCCTCATGCAACCCACCCTACACGTATAGAAACGTAAAAACCCTTCCACAGCCACTTCTTCTCACCCAACACAAAACCCTTAACGTTGTATCCACAAACCTCTCGCTACTTGTCTTTAAGCCTTGTTAATCTGTGTTGGGCACTGCTGCAGAGTAGGCAGGGAAGTAGTGGGCCACAAAGTACGGTGCCATACAGCCATGATACATATCTGTGCTCATGGAAAAATTAGTTACAGGATACTGCTCTCCTAAAGCAGTGGGCCATGTGGGTCCAGGATATGAGGAAAGCACAGAGAGGCAGGGGTTGAAACAGAATATCTGAGCAGAGAGCACTCATAGACATTTGTTTCACACATTCAGGTCATTGCCTTCTCCATTGACTAAGACTGAACGACTGCTCGTCAACTTCAACCACTGAGGGCTTAGTTAGGGACCTAAGGAGTGCATATAAGGCACCCAAGACTATTCCATTCTGCACCTTCAATATTGGGAAAAACTCTGTCCATATCTTTCCCCAACACCTTTACGCACCTAAATGCACCCTGTGTATGCCACTGATTATTGCACTGTTATGTGCTCCACAGTCACAGGTGCAGTGTACTTATAAGAGGAAACAAGTAAGCTAATAACTTCAGACTTTCAGCTTAAATACTTCACAGCAGCTTCAGTCAAAAGTGGTAAGGCTCCATTCACCACACAATAATTGGACAGCCATCATTTTCAAATTACTACTGGTTGCCCACTGCAGTGCCCAATTGATGTTTGCTAGAAATGGGTGTCTCTAGTTGGCAAGGGTTTGCACCTTTGTCCAAGTAGGGACCCTTCTTCCTAGTCAGGGTAAGGGAGTTACACTCCTAAAATAACCCCTGCTCTCCCCCTTGGTAGCATGGCATGAGCAGTCAGGCTTATCTCAAAAGCAGTGTGTGAAGCACTTGCACATAACCAACAGTAATACAGTGAAAGCACTACAAATAGACACCACACCAGTTTAGAAAAATATCCAATATTCTTATGTATCCAAAACAAGACCAAAACGATAAAAATCCAACATACAGTACTTAAAAAATATATACATTGCAAGATATCCTTAAAATTGCAGAAATACCTCAATAACACAGTTCGTTTGAGTCAATAACTCCATTCGGGGCTACCACGATGCTGAAAACAACAGAATCTAGCAGTTCCAGCCGACTGCATTGGTACGGACCAGGGAATATGTGGACAGACTCAGTAACAGTAACTTTCTCACTGCAGCTGGCAGGTTGGTGTGAGCTGGTTGTGGCAACCATTGCAGTTGCGTTGCAAAATGGAAGCTGTTCAGGGTGTGGTGCCCTCTTGATGCAGTGCAGGCAGCGGCTCTGTGGTGATTTTCCAGACAGCGTTGGGGAGACCAAAGGCTTACGGTGCAGGGTGAGGCGGTGCTCAATGCCGTGCTGGCAGGTTGCAGGGCGAGCGACAGAGCCAGTAAGCGGAAGCTGGCATCGGTCGGCCCAGACTGCTGTGTGTGACGAGGCTGTACATCATGAAACTTACGGGCGGTGCCCCCAGCCACAATGTGGCCACAGGTGTCGAAGACAGCAGCAGTGACAGCATCGGTGAGACCAGGATGGTGCAGTGAAGCGTGGCGGTGCAGAATGCGGTGCCCATAGGTCATGGTGCAAGCAGCGGCTCGGTGGCGGCGGCAGCATCGGCGGTGGTGGTTGTCGTCGGTGAGACCAGGGCTGTGGTGCGACATGTGAACAGTGCCTTCTGCGGTGCCATCAGGAAACAGCCGGCGACGAAGTCAGTTGCATTTCCCTTCACTGAAACAGTGGTTCGAGAAGCAGTACCCAGAGGTTGGTGAAGTCTTTGCGGTCCCTGAGACTTTTACAACAGGAGGCAAGCTCAACTTCAAGCCCTTGGAGGTACTCAGCAGAAGTAAAGAAAGTTCAAGGGGCAGTACTTCTCCTGGCAGCTCTTCCAGCGCTTCTTCTTGGCAGGTGTCTTGATTCCAGCAAGTTCTAAAGTTCTGGGGTCTGGGACTCAACATTTATACTCAAAATCCCTTTGTTCTCTCAGGCAGAGAGTGTCTGTGCTTAGTCCAAACCAGTTCTGTCCTTTCTGACCCAGCTTCCCAGCAGGAGGTGGAGACAGCATTGTTCTAGGCAGATCAGGCCCATTCAGGTGCAAGGAAATCTCCTCCCCCTACTCTTAATGCACCTCAGGTCTATTCAGCCCGGCCTTGACTCATCACTTGCACTTTAACACTGAACAGCAGTGAGAAAGTGCGCAGAGACACTAAACCAGCAAAAACAGTCAAAAGGCAAAAAAACTGGGGAAACACGTTAACAGATGCCAAGTCTAACAATGTTTATTCAATTTTTCAGCAATACCTTTGAAATAATACTATATACTATTGATGTTACTAGCAGACACACCAGGGCAAATCACTAATGTTCAGTTTCAGCGAGCTAAATACATTTTTTCTGCAAGTTTGTCACCTTCTCTGTACCATAACTGTCAAATCTTGGACTACAAAGAAAAGGACACGATTCACGAAAATCTCCCATCTAATTCAAGGATTTCGGTGTTGATGTATATATTTATATGCAGCCATGTCTTTCTAGATTTCATGAGTCTTGCTAACATTTAGCTTCATTTCCTTCTTGAAATTGCATTCCATTGTGTGGTTTATGGAAAGAAGAAATTATGCCAGTGGAAGAAGGGACAAACCGTTTACAAACTGAAGTAATTTCTAAAAATATGCCTTGCATTTAATCATTGGGTAAAGTTTGCAAAGTTGTCTTGGAGAATAACCCAGTTCGGAGGCAGATGCTGACTGGTGGGGAACTTCATGAAGCCGTTGTTATCAGAGTGGGGTGAAGTACATCTGAAGGAAGAGGTGGTATACGTCTGGGAGAGTCCCATTTTACTAATTGATGGAGACAGGTGTGCATTCATGTCACCAACGGCAAGTGTTTTTCACTAACATATTAAGGGCCATATGTAGGTACCTAAATACCGGTCGGTAACGGCCGAAAATCGGTAAATATCCCGTTACCGACCGGTATTTAGGCAATTGAGATGTAGGTGGCAGGATTTCAGGATTCGGTGATTTACCGAATCGGAATTTTAAGAAATCGGTACAATACCGATTTGGAAAATTACCGAATCCTGAAATCCTATGTAGGGGGCACTCAAGTGAGTGCATTTTTTGTTTCTGGATTCGTTATTTACCACCAACTACAAGTTGATGGTAAATGACGAATACCTTTGAAAAAGCAATTTTGTGCTTTTTGGAAAGTGCCATGTGGCAGACATACATGCCCTTAGGGCATGTATGTGCGCCACATGTGCACACATGCACGATTCAGGGGTGCAACAGGGTGTCAATGTGACACCCTGCCACCCATGAATATGATCCCCCTATTACCAATTCGGTATTTACCGAATCGGTAATAGTGAATGGCTTCCCATTCATTCCTATGGGCCTCCAGGCCCATAGGAATGAATGGGAAGGGATGCATTATTACCGAATCTGTAATTACCGATTCATAAATACCGAATATTACCGATTCGGTAATAATTACCGAATGTTTACCTACATTCTATTTACCGATTCATAAATACCGAATCGGTAAAATTCAGTATTTATAAATCGGTAAATAAAAATTATCTACATATGGCCCTATATACTTAAGTATTAGGCAATACTTTGTATGTCTTCATCAAACTAAAAGCATCTCACTCTTTTTAATTTATTATATTTTAGGCAATGTAAATTGAGGGAATCATCTTGTCAAGCTATGGAAACGGATGAAAAAAGTCTTGATGGGAGCTGCAATGACGCTGCCAGAAGGTCAAACAATCGGACAAGGAAAAGTAATACTTTATTTCTGTAGGAAATCACTGGTAAACGTACGATAAATTAACTCAGGGAAAAAAGACTTTGCTCAGAGAAATGCTTAAGAAATATGTGCAACAGCATCAAAGCAAAAAAGCAGTCTAGTAGCAAAGAGACCGATCTAGTAAGAGACTTAAGTGTGGTAAACTAAGAGTGCAAAGTCTCTGCACTCGTGGTGGAGTCTACGCCCTCGGCGAGGAACATTCTATTCATACATCAACTGGTCACTGTTAAATATTTAATTTTACATTGTGGGATCACTGTCATGTCGAATCAATTGTCAGCTCTGTTGCATTTCATGAGAGATTTATTTCAATATTAAAAATAGACCTAATCCTTAAAGGATCCACAGTGATTCAAAAATGTTTGAATCACTAAGCACAAAGGCATGTATTCTCTACAATTCCTTGAATCATTTTTTGAACAGTGTTGTACATATTGCCAAGCCAATATTCAAGAGAAGAACATTTAGGGCAAGGAATTATGATAAATCAAATTATCTGATGCCCTGTTTCTTGCATGTTTATATCCTAGAGACTTCATATTTTTAAATTAAACTGTTCAGTAAAATATGTTGAGGGTTTCGCATCATGTACAGATTTAAAGATACTTCCTATTCCTTTAGTAAATTGTACACTTTGTTTAGATTGTGAATTGAAAAGTAATATATTTGATGATGATGTGAATGAACTAATTTAAAATGGTACTTTTAACATGAAATTGTATGACTCAAATAGAACACCACTATAGCAGTTAGATGATAATGTATGCATTCAAAGTTTCTTGTCTAGAAATACAGTCCTAGGTAGTCTTCTTATTCTCTTGTTGCACTGACAACATATAGGGGTCTATTCCGATCCTGTATTTTTTTTTCCCGTATGACTCGTATCCATATTTTTTTCCATACGAATCGTACAAGTCACGTCCGACCCGTGAAGTACGATTCGTACGAGAAAAAAGAACATACGGATCGGCCCGATCCGTACAAATCGTAGCGGGAAAAGTTGTACGAGAAGGACCCGGAAACTTTTCCGTACGAATCGTAAAAATACAGTCCGAGCGTACAAGTACGATCCGGACCGGCTTTCCGATTTACGAATCGTACGGAAAACGTCCCGTACATGGGGAATGACTTGTACATATGCAATGTTGTTGTACGCACCAATGTTGTATTACGCACCGTACATACGCAATGGCGGTGTACGCACCGTACATACCAGTGCTTAATTTGTAAAAAATGAAGTGCAGGTGCTCAAATTTTTGGGGGGAGGCAACACCCACTTCCCTGGCTCCGCCCACTTCATTTATTGGCTTCACCCACTTCCTTTATTGGCTCCACCCACATCCACAAGTCTAACACATCTGACCCACCACCTCACTTCTTGAGTTCCACAAGAAGCTGAAGACCTGGCTCTCCACATAAACACCTCAGGGACGAAGTGAAGAAATAGAAAGCAAGACAGAAAGGTCAGATCAGGATAGGATACAACAGGTAACAGCACTGAGATATGTAAGTATGTACTTTTGTGCATACACCAGATATCCTTGCTCCCAATGCAGTCCCTTAATGGAGCAATAGAACAGTAAGTATCCTTCAACTACATCTTGTTAGTAGTGACATGGAACATAGCCATCTATTACTAGGTTTATTGAACACAATGCTGAGAAATCCTCTAATCCATTAGTTCTTAACCTGTAATCCAGGGCCCACTGCCGGTCCAGAAAGCAAATTTTAGGGGTCCACGACTGCTTATAAAAATTATAAATATTTACAGATCAGTAAAGAGAAATAAATAAATAAAGATGTAAACATTTTTTTTTTTAAATGTTCTGTAAATGTGTAGAAATTTAAAATTGGAGGGTAAAATATAAATTGGTATTCTAATATTTATTCATGGGAACAGTCTGTACAAGTACATCAAACAGCATATAATATGGCAGAAGTGTGGCTTCAGTTGAATTTATTACGTTCAAAAATTCCCATTAAAATTGTATTTATATATTTGTTTGTGAATTAAACAAAATATTTAATCATGTGTACTTGTTCAATTAATGCTTTTGTCTGTTTTGTGTATTGTTTTGCGGTACATCGTCGAAATTACTTACAACGGGGTGCCCAATTCCAATCATGATTCATTGGCAGTCTCTAGACTCTGATTAAGTGGGAGTCCACAGAAGTCAAAGGGTTAAGAACCACTTCTCTACAACTTCTTCTGATCAACATACAAGCAAAGTGTAGAATGCGAGAGAATCGGGGACAAGTCACATGACTTCCAGTTCATTTAATTCTGTACCCATAATGAAAATTTTACTCTTTCTGATTGGGTTTCTTTTAGTACAGGTACCTTAGCCGCTTTCTTCCCAACTGTAAGTTGGCACACTTGAGCAATTGGTTCAGATTGGCTAAATTACACAATGGGAGACTGCAAACCATTGGAGCTCCGATCTCATTCGCTTCCATTTCATTCAGTGTCATTTGTGTTTACTCTTAAAACTAACAAGTTTAAAAATGTTGCATGAGCATTATACCTCTCACAGTTGCAACAGGTAAAGGTATGACAGTGACCTTAGTTGAGACAATTGCAAGCAATTGATTGGTTTAACTCAATGGCCCCTGGTGTTTCCAAAATACATTTCTTTAAACTGAAACAAGGCCATCAAGGGCCTGTTATCAGTAATATTTCACAATTCAGGAATTGTATTAAAATGTCCACTACATATCCATTAACTCTCTGTTTACAGCAATTTACATTCTCACTTACATTTACATCATTTGATTTCAAGAGAAACGTGGTTTAACTTCTTCCCAGCTTGTCGAAGGGTCGCCTGGTCTACAGAGGCAGGTCCTTCGCTTCACTGGAGGATGTCCACCCACCATATTTATAGATTTCTCTGACAGGCAGTAAGGGATCACTGTGAAGCTACCATTGTGGTGACTGCGCAGAAAACTCTAGCGCTTTACTCAGCAGGCCCCATGCTGAATGCACCAGCTCAAAGTCTTGTTTATCAAAAACAAACTGCAAAGCTCAAGTTAGTTACTGAAAAAATGGCCTTGGCATGCAGGGAGTTTTCTACCAGTGCAAGAGGGTAATTTCTTTGGCTTCCCGTTCGGAACAAACAGGCCTGTCCTGGTTGTCTAGAACAGGAAAAATCTACAGAAGGACTTTTGTCCTAAATAGGATGGACAGTTTGACGTAGATTGAGTGATGGACTAATAGGAGATGAGCTAACTATCAAAAGAGTTCTTACATCGGAGCGAGCATAGGCTCTTCCATTAGAAACATGGTGCTCCTTCAGGCTCTAAATAGAGGAGGCAAAGCGGGAGTTTAGTGAATAGGACATCAAAACTTTAAATAACGCCCAACGTTTTGTACATAAAGGAGGGAAGATAGAATTGCTAAAGTTTTTTTTTTTTCAATTCAAGCAAACTTGTTCTTTGGTGGCATCCCTGACTTACACATTTCATCCTGGCTACCATTTCACAGGAGACTATTCAGTTTGCTGAGCATTTGCATTTTGCACGCTCACAGATGGAGCACATAAACACTGAGATGGGTCAGTGGCCCTTATCGTATGTGGCATGCAGTGTAAGTGGGGCCACTAGAATTCTGTGTTTCTGCAGCTGTAGTGGTTTCCACATTATTATGGCATTACTGCGTTGGTCAGATGATCCACTATCTACTACATCATCTACCTATCAACAAAAATGTGTTTCTAACTTTGACAACTCAAGTGTTACTTAAAAAAAACATCACACATGAAGCCATATGGTTGCAGACCCTCAAACCATTTACAAATGTGAACTGGTCAGCCCTATAGTTGACAACTGTTATTCCAGTATTAAACTGGTACTAAAGACGTGAATCCTTTCCCGAGATAATATTTATTTGCTAAACTGTGAAAATAGCAAAGTAATTGGACTACAGAATGTGCCTTGTTATTTGCTCTTTATTACTGCCAGCTCTGCCCCATAATTTGGGGCTCCAGTGTTTTATAATTCCATTGACCCAACTCATGCCACTGCAATCAACTGTGCTAGATCATGGGCGAACAAGTTTTATTACATCTTCCTGATATGTCTGGTGGAGCACGCATTTATATGTAAAATAAACCTTTTTAATCTTACTCTTCACTGGCAAAAGAATCTTTTGAAGATCAGCGTGAACAATGTAGTAGTCAGTAAATGCCTTCTTGAACAATTACATTTTAAACTAACTGGTTTGTTATAATTTTATGTCATAAAACTCCCTATACTATGTGACTATAAAATAATGTCAATGTGAAGAAGTTTGGTTTTCAGACTCAAAGAAAAACAGCACGCATATCACATTTTTGCTCTGCAGAGATTCGTGTCAACAAGAAATACTTTATTTCCGTTAAGTGCATATGGCACCAGCCTGCCTTTCCAAGAGTTCAATGCATTTTGCTCCACCCCCAACACAAATGAACTACCTCTTAGAACCCCTATGTCGCCCCTTTCAGAATCACGCACGCAGGCTGCACAAACCTCTTAGACATTTTTTTGCGACATTTTCAGTAAAAGCGACCTGACAGCTAGTTTTCAAGAAACGTTACAAACTACTAAATAACATACAAGAAGCAAAAGCGAAGGTGCTACAAATAGTCTGATTCACGTAACTATAAAACAACATATACAAGGGATTGGATTACTAACTCTTTTAAAAACAGCATGCAGTGCACATTTAATGCTACTCACACTCTAATGCTCTCCCCCTGAAAAAAAGGACACTTCTCCCACTGAACAGCACCGGGTGCTCGGAGCGCTGGTGAAGAAAAAAACAAAGCTACAGCTTTGTGTTTGTAGTTATACCACTGAATGATGAATAGCGTCTACCGTCCTGAGCGCACCACTTCCGCATCAAGGTCAAAGTGGTTCCCTTATGCGTGTACGTGTGTGCGTGTGCCTCATGATAGGTCAGGAGGCCCGGACATCCAAATTTAAATATTTTACGGACAATGTCAGCAGGCAATTAACCCAGGCAGGCATGGATTTACCGCACTACATCAGCTCTTCCCCTGAGGGAACAGAGGGAACTTAGTGAGTTAATATTGTTTGTAGACCCGGCCCTAAGAAATACGTGCCGGTGCTAAGCACCGGAAAGCACCGGCACAAATTAAGCACTGGTACATACGCAATATTGTTGTACGCACCAATGTTGTAGTACGCACCGTACATAGCAATGTCGGTGTATGCACCGTACATACGCAATGGTGGTGTACGCACCGTACATAGCAATGGCGGTGTACGCACCGTACATAGCAATGGCGGTGTACGCACCCTACATACGCAATGGCTGTGTACGCACCGTACATAGCAATGGCGGTGTACGCACCTTACATAGCAATGGCGGTGTACGCACCGTACATATGCAATGGCGGTGTACGCACCGTACATACACAATGCGGTGTACGCACCGTACATAGCAATGGCGGTGTACGCACCGTACATAGCAATGTCCGTGTACGCACCGTACATACACAACGCATGGGGGTGTGTGCCTGTACGACTCGTACCCCTGTACCGTACTGAACCACGGACACTGTAAAACAGCACAAGGAGGGTCTATTTGACTTGCACAACACCACAAAACACGTCTACAGTGCACTAAAAATGGAAATGACTGACCTGGACACGTCCAATCAGGCAAACAGAGGGGCAAACTCACAACCACCCCTTATAACACACCCACCAAATATTCCAACTGAGGCCCACCCACAAATGGACCAATAAAAAGGGCCCACACACACAAACCATGAGCCTTTTCAACAGACTCACTGCAGCTAGAGAGCACACACCAACTGCACCCATCCACCTTAACATATACACCTTCACACAACCTCCTTCACACATACCCCCTCTTCACATTCACACCCACACCATCACATTCAGACCCACACACCCACAACTATCCACACCCTCACCCCACACCATGCCCACAGACAAGATTCCAAAGTTCACAAGGGAGGAGCTGGAGATCCTTCAAATGAGTCGAGCCACAGCTGTTTGGAACATTGGTCAGACAGACCAGCATACCTGAAAAATCACACCTGTGGCAGAGGATCGTCGATAGGGTAAATGCTGTTGCACCCATCAGAAGGACCAGGGATGAATGCCAAGCCAGGTGGTACGATCTGCGGAGGGCGGTCAAGCGCAAAATGAATGATGACTATGCCCAGAGCAACATCACTGGAGGTGGTGCGCCCCGCAGACCAGTACATTTCCATCCCTAGGAGAAGGTGATGGCCCTGCTTCTGCCGGTGGGAGTACATGGACTGCAAGGAGTTCCAGAGCCCGGTGAGTACACCCCAACTACACCAAATGCACGTAACTAGCCCCAAGCCCTCACCGGCCAGAACCACCGTCAAAAATAATGCTAATGCCACTAACATGTGTATGCTCCATTGAGAAAGCAAGGCCATGCTATGTCCCATGCTACATGAAGCAGCAACCCAAGAATGGATGTCTGGTATGCTGGGAGGGTGGGTGGCACAAAACACATTGATGAACTCCAAATCAGACACAATTGCCCTCATCCCATATGGCCCAGGTACATACCCATGCACCATGCGCAATGCACAGGGATTGGGAAAGTACTGACAAGATAGCTCACACTCGGCCCGGGTGTAGGCAGCACAAGGCCCTCCTGTGACCAGTGCAAACACAAACACCAAGACAACAAGGTCAGATATCTAGGACAGGAACTGACACTCACTGTCATGGCAGCATGCTCCATGGGGGGGACAGCTACATCACCTGGGAGCCCCACTGCCAAATCACACTACACCCACCAGCAGGCCCTGTCACACACACCCCTTACACAAGCAGACACCCCCGGGACAGGCAATGGATTTACCCACTGTCACAATGGACATGTAACACAACAACATCAATACATAGGCAAAGAAGCATCCAAGCCAAAAATCTACATGTCAAAGACTCAGGAGAACATATCAATCTGTCCCCCGCAACATACCCATCCACAATTGAACATTGAGGAGAATGCTAGGCACATACAAGTACCTGGAGGAACAGTGCCAACTTGAATGTGTATGATACATGCATGTTGCATGAAACAGCATTAACATTGTCTGTCTCTCACACACAGGACAACGTGATGAATCTACCCCCAACAATGGGGGTGAAGATTCACAGTCCCTGGCCCGGGAGGAACCTGATCACACCGGCAGCGACGTCTCTCAACATTCCACGGATGACCCCGACCGACTTGGACCCTCTGGTGTCCAAGCCCCTGCAGAACCTGGTTCAGGACCATCTGTGCCAACCACCACCCCCATTCCTGCCACATCCCAGGAGACACCGAGGAGCCCTGCCCGCAGTGAACAACTGAGCCAGTCTGACCAGGAGGGACAAGGAGCGCCTGGCACCCAGGAGGAGGCAGACAACACTGCCACTACCATCCCTAATTGGGTCCCGTAGACCTGATGTGCCCACAACGGCAGGCCAGGCTCGTGTGGGCAGGGATGGTGGGAGTGGAGGCAGGCGGAGGCGAGAACCTGACCAGCCAGCTGAAGGGACCGGTATGTCACACATACACAACATCATGGAGGCATACCAGCGTGACACCAGGGAGTTCAGCCAGGTAGTGGTGACCCTCACAGAGATCAAGAACCAGAAGGCCGAGCAACACGCCAGTCAACAAGAACACCTAGGACAAATGGAGGCAAGACTGGCTGAGCTCCTGGCGGTGCAAAGGGAAATAAGCCATACACTCCGTCGGATCGCCGACAACATGGGCAACCCTCCCTGTGCCACCAGGTGAAGACCACCATCAGCCACAGGGAGGGAGGAGGAGGATTCATCCGATGGAGCGTCCCAAGCATCGTCAAGGCCTGCATCTGAGGGTCCCCCGAGGAAGGTGGGTCATCCACGGAAAAGACCGTGAGAGGCAGCGGCACATCCACATCTCCCAGGTCACCTGGCCTGGCACCTGGCCTTCATGTGCGACAGCATCACCTCATTGAATGAGATCATCTGCCACATGGACCTGCTGGTCACAGTCTGACTGTGGTCTGGACTCTGAAGACTTCAAATGGAAAGGATCCCATCTCCCCCTGTGAATTTTGGATTCTATGGTCCCTGCATTGCTTCTTTTTCAGTGCACAAATCACGCCACAGAGCTATAATTAAATAATTAATACGTGAAATTGTATGTTGCAGTCATTTAGCATGAGTCCACAACATACGTGTGGGGATATGTCAAAGTATGCCTGAGTGTGGAACTAACTTCAGCCATCCGTACACTTGGATCTGAGTCCGGTCGAGGACACATGTGTCTCAATGTATCACCAAATACAGACATGGAGCCCAATACTCACCCGTGATGGCCTCAAGCTGCTGAGGGGGGGCTTGCAATACTGCTCAGACAGACCAATTTGGAAGAGTATCATGAAGGTGTAGAGGTCATGGGTCATGTTGATGTGCCCGGGGAGGGAGTACCAGGTCTGTTTGGTGAGGTGGGAGAACTATCTCCTGCATGCAGTTTTTATGTGGATGTGATGAATGGTGGCCAGGGCAAGGTGGGCTGCATGGAGTTGGGCCAACGGGGTGTTGGATGACAGACTTCCAAGGTTTGTTTTGGGTCTGGGGTTGTGGACTGCCTCCTGAGTGTGGTTGAGGAGTCTGAAGGTGATCCTGCAGCAGACAGTGAGCCATTCTAGCTATCTCAGGTGAACGGTGATATGGCTGGGGCTGGGGATGTTGAAGATGAGGTGTGCGGATGCACCCTGGATGTGGACAAGTTCTCCTGCAGTTTTGCTGTTGTTCTACGTAGAGGCCGGTGCTGTAGTGGAGCCAGCTGGTGTCGTGGACCTGGGGGACGGTCTGTCTTGCCTTGTAGTGGATCTATCTGTGGATCATTTGCAGCATGCAGAGGGTGTTGCAGCATGAGGTACAGATGGCGGTGAGTTGCATGGTAATTGTGAGCGATGGGTCCATGATGAACACCAGCTTGCGTGCATGGCCACTGGGTGCTGGTGCGGTGCTCAGACCAGTGGGACACAAGGAGTTGACCCAGCCGTAAGGGGACAATCCTCAGATGATGACTTCAGTCCTGTCCAAGTCCAGTCTCAGGTGGCTGATGTTCAGCCATTCGTCAACGGATCTCATGCCTTCTTGAAGGTTGGATCTGGCAATGGCTGGCTCTTTGGTGAGTTTGAGGAGCAGCTGGGTGTCAATGGCATACGAGATGATGATGAGGTTGTGTGCGCATGTGATGGTGGAGAGGGGGGTCATGGAGACATTGAAGATCGTCACGCTGAGAGTCAGAGCCCTGTGGCATGTGCCACATTACCCCAGTATACTACATGCTGCAGGGTGGAGGCCGACTCCCTGGGCCTTGCTGGTGAGCTACTTTCTGATTTAATCCTGGGCCCTCCTCTGGATACCAGTGTTGGAGATGTGTGAGCTGACAGTGTGGTAGCACATGGTGTACAATGCAGTTGAGAGGTCAAGGGGGGTGGGCTCACCATTGTTGAGCAGGGCAAAGTTGTCGTTGGTGGTGGCAATGATGACGGTTGCAGTGGTGAGATTACTGAGGAATATGGTCTGGTGTCGGTTGCCTGGAGCTGGTTGCGTGGAGGAAATTTGTCAGTTGCTTGTTGAGTGTCTTCCGGATGACATTTGCTGGGTAGGGAAGCAGGGTGATGTACCAGGAGATTCTGCAGTACTGCCGTCCATTGTTTAAGAAGGGCCTGGGTCTCTGCATGCCTCCAGCACCCATGGAATTTGGCTAACTCAAAGGAGTCATTCAGGACGCGCTGGACGTGGGCTTCAAGGATGGGGAATGATGTGGTTGCGATGCTGTGTGGGAAGGGGCCTGGTGGAGAGCCAGAGTGGATGGTGCACATGAGCCAGGTGGTGTACTTGCTGCTGACGGGAGTCCAGAACCTGAGGGGGGTTTGTCCTGCGGACAATAGTGCTGTCTGCCTCTGTGTGCCAAGGCTGTTGTGTATGGCCATGAGCTAGCAGTGGTACAAAGTTGCAAGGGATGTGATCTGCCTTGCAAGGGTGGGGTGTCTTGGATAGAGATTTGCTGTCAGTTCACTCACAATGCTGATGAGCTCCTTGATGGTGTGTGTTTTGGTGTCTCAGCACTATCTGAAGGATCTCCACTTGTCCTTGCTGATGATATGGTGATGTCTGTGTGTGGTCTTTTCCAGGCCTGTAAGGTAAATTATGGCTCTTTGTGTTGCAAGGTGTGCACAAGAGTCCGGCTAGGTCTGTAGGAGTCCAGTAGGTCTGCCTTGTCCTAGGTGCCTTAACTGTTGTTGTGCTTCACAGGAAAGTCTGTTAATGTGGCAAGATTGTTGGATCAGTTGCTGATCCAGTGCATGAGGTTTCAGGGTGTTGCATTGGTGTTGTTTTGAGTGTCCCACACAGCTTGTCTGTGGTGACTTACAACAAGCATCTTTGGGGGTTCGTTATCAGGGTGTGAGGCAGTGTGTTGCTTGTCGGAGACGGCGATTAAAATGTTGATGAACCAATGATGGATGGTGGTGTGGTTCTCCTCCAGCCAGAAGTTACTGGCCCCCAGCCACATGTAGCCTGTGGAGGTGAGGGCGTGCGTGCAGATGTACGTGTTGATGGCTTAGCGCAATTGTGGATGTAGGCCTGGATATCTGTAGATGAGTGTTACTCTGAGGGTTGCCAGGGAGTTGCTGCAAACCTGGATTTGTGACTCTGAGGGCCCGATTCACAGAACAAACTTAAGACTAAATCCTAAACTTAGTACCATTCTGGTATTCACAGAATGCACCTAGTACTTCTGGTATTCACAGAATGAACTTACTACTTTTGCTATTCACAGAATGAACTTAGTACTTTTGCTATTCACAGAATGGATTTACGACTACTAAACTTACGTCCGCACTCGGGCCGGAAATTCCGGCCCGGAGGCGGAGCTTCCGGGCCGGAGGCGGAGCTTCCGGCCCGGAGGTGGGGATTTCGGCCGATTTAGCTATGGCCAAAATCTCCACCTCCGGGCCGGAAGCTCCGCCTCCGGCCCGGAAGCTCCGCCTCCGGCCCGGAAGCCCCGCCTCTGGCCCGGAAGCTCCGCCTCCGGCCCGGAATTTCCGGCCCGAGTGCGGACGTAAGTTTAGGAGTCGTAAATCCATTCTGTGAATAGCAAAAGTACTAAGTTCATTCTGTGAATAGCAAAAGTAGTAAGTTCATTCTGTGAATACCTGAAGTACTAGGTGCATTCTGTGAATACCAGAATGGTACTAAGTTTAGGATTTAGTCTTAAGTTTGTTCTGTGAATCGGGCCCAGCGGGTGTACTTGTGAATAAATTGCAATTCATCCTCCGGAATTGTTGGTGCCGTCCCTGCGGGTGATCTTGTATCCGTCTGAGATGGCAATGAAGAAGTCGTGTGCTGAGGATGCTTATGTCCAGGTTACTGTCATGAAGGTGATGTGTGGGGCTGTTATGTTGAGGAGGTAACAGAGTCCAATGGCGTGCTGGTGGACGGAGCGGGTGTGGAGTAGGGGGCACATGACCTGGTTATTCTGACAGGGTCTGGTAGGCTGGGCAGCGCTGTGTAGGCAGTTGGAGTTGCACACTCAGCATTCGAAGGTGTCGTGTGTGCGCTTAGGGGTTGCCTGATAACAGGCGGATGATTGTCTGGAGGACATTGCTTGGAGGTTGGCTGCAGTATGAGCCTGTTGTGTGACATGGGTCATGCAAAGACCAGAGGCTTGTGCACGTTGCAGGCGCAGACGGTCCTGCATTTGGCACGGTGTTGGCGCAACAGTGGCACAGACAAGCTGCTGGCTGCATTAAGAATGGGTGGAGGGGGGAAGGGAGGAGCATTTTGGAGGCGTGTGGGTTGCAGAATCAGGGTACTCGGCGGGGCGGTGCCGCAGGTGACTCAGCAGCAGGCGGAAGGGGTGAGTACCTAGCCAAAAAGTAGCACACAAAGACAAGGAGGTCAGAAAGGCACAGTGCCAGGTGTATGTAAAGGAAGGAGTGTCAGGTAACTCATGGGTCACTATGAGTAAATGTATGACCAATCACCAAAAATGACGGTCACAGGGTCAGGCAACAAAATGCGGAGCTGCGCACAGGAGACACACCATCAGCATGTGTTCACGTCCCGTTGTGGGGAGCAACCTGCACAAATACATACACAACCAGGGACTTCAAGCACAATAGATATTATTAGCCATGAAGAACTGCATGCATGTTGCCGAAGCACACATACACGTATGCTCAATATTTGACAAGTATGCCATAGATGATGCATGCAAACTGGCAAGAGAGCTGCAGTGACAGAGATGAGACACTTTGGATTGTGCTGAACACCTTTATTCCACATACACACACAAAGGGAAATGCATCCATGTGAACAGACTCACAGGTCAGTTGACAGAACATGTGGAACATACGCTGGACCCCCCCGCTTCATGACACGGATGATGTCAATCCCAATGAACTGGCACACAAGTCAAGGGGATGAGCCAAACACATCCTGCTGCACACGGAGAGGCTGCAATTCCCCATAGAGCCTGTTGTTGTGATGTCCCACACTATGTCCACCCGTAGCATCCGCAATGTTTCAGAGGCAAGGTTAACACACATTGATGCCTTCATCAGACGTCACACTCCACTACAGATGACAGTCAAGAAGGGTGACTATCATGTCATGGGAGTGATGCTACATGTTATGTTAGACGGACCGGGAGGGTCGGCCGAGGACAATGGGAGAGGTCTCCGGGGAGAGCCGTCTCCAGCGGTCGTACAGATAAATAACTTCCCCCCCACAGACAGGCACCACACAAGGAGAAGATTCAGCGTTCTTTATAGGCAATTTCTTACGGTACGATGAAATGGTACAAGGAGGTCTGGACTCAGGGGTCCCCTCGATTCAAGTCTCTCAAGGTGGGGAAAGGGGGTAGCGGGACAGTCTGGTTACCAGTCTGGTAGTTGAGATGGTATGGTGGATAGCTCACAATCCTCGAGCTCGGTGTTCTAGCTGGGACGGGCCGCGGCAGCGCCAGCAGGTCCCGGTGAAGATGGTCGATACACGGTCCGCGGCAGCGCCAGCAGGTCCCGGTGAAGATGGTCGTTACACGGTCCGCGGCAGTGCCAGCAGGTCCCGGTGAAGATGGTCGTTACAACGGGCCGCGGCAGCGCCAGCAGGTCCCGACGAGGATGGATGTTGCAGAAGGCCGCGGCAGCGCCAGCAGGCAGGACGATAGTTCCCAAGGTAGGGCTACGGCAGCGCCAGTAGTCCGTCAAGGCTGAGTTCTCTCGGTGTCTCTCGACTCCAGGATACAACTGTCGTCCTGCTCCGGAGCTGCCCTAGTTATAGGTCTAGCGCCCTTTGATGTCCGGACCCTCGCACTTGGAGGTCGGAGGGCCCGGGATGAAAGTGTCCAGACACCCAGCAGGGGGTGGAGCCAGTGCCTGGGGGAGCTGGAGGCGATCGGCACCTGGCGGGGGAGAGCCCTTGACGCTTCGTTCTCCCATTGACCTGCCAAGTGGTCCGCTCACCTCCTGGGTGGATGGTGGTGCCGGGATGTCGGGGCCGGCCAGGCCCAGGGCTAGGGTCGGGTGGAGGCCACGCGGCCTCGTGGTGCAGGGCCTAAGATGGCGGCTTGATCCGGCCGGGGGAGCCGGTGGTGGCTCGGTCCCGTGACACATGGAAGTCCGGGGGCAGGAGTTCCGTCGGGGGACGGGGTGAGGGTGATTCTTGTGGGTCACGCCTGGCGGGCCGGGGCTTGGGCCCTGTCGTGCGGGGAGGGAGCGAGCCCTTCGTGTGGCCTGTCCAACATGCGTCCCCCCCAGCTGAAGGCGGGGAGAGTCACCCATCTTCCTGGGGACTCTCCTCGTCGAGGCGGAAAAAGCGTGACAGGCCATCTGCGTTGGCGTGGTCTTGGCCCGGTCGATGTTCCACGGTGAAGTCCATTCCCTGCAGGGAGATGGACCAGCGCAATAGTTTTGGGTTCTCCCCCCGCATCTGCATCAGCCACTGCAGGGGTCGGTGGTCGGTTTGTACCCGGAAGTGGGTACCGAAGAGATAGGGCCGGAGCTTTTTGAGGGCCCACACCACTGCGAAGGCCTCCCTCTCGATTGTGCTCCAGCGCTGTTCTCGGGCCAGGAGACGTCTGCTGATGAAGGCCACCGGCTGGTCATGACCCTCGGGGTTTAGTTGGGAAAGAACCGCTCCGATGCCGTGGTCGGAGGCGTCTGTCTGTACAATGAATTCCCGACTGTAATCGGGGGCCTGGAGCACAGGGGCGGTGCACAGGGCGGCCTTCAGCTCTTCGAAGGCCGCTTGACAGTCGGGGGTCCAGTTAATCCGCTTCGGCTGGTTTTTGGACGTGAGACCCGTGAGGGGCCCCACAATGCTGCCGTAGTCCCTCACGAACCGCCGGTAGTAGCCGGTGAGCCCCAAGAAGGCTCGGACCTCGGTCTGGGTGACGGGGGGCTGCCAGGACTGGATGGCAGCAATTTTAAGTTGCAGCGGGGCCACCAGCCCGCTTCCCACCTGGTGCCCGAGGTAGGTCACGGACCCTTGACCAATTTGGCATTTGCCGGCCTTAATCGTGAGGCCGGCCCGCTGGAGGGCCTGCAGGACCTCTTGGAGGTGGAGGAGGTGGTCGGACCAGTGGCGGCTGTACACAGCGATATCGTCCAGGTAGGCGGCGCTGAACTCTTCGAGCCCCGCCAAGACCTGGTTCACTAGACGCTGAAAAGTAGCGGGGGCATTCTTCATGCCGAAGGGCATGACCTTGAAGTGGTAGTGGCCATCGGGGGTAGAGAAGGCGGACCGTTCCTGAGCCCGGGGTGTGAGACCAATCTGCCAGTAGCCCGCTGTTAGGTCGAAGATGCTGAGGTAGCGGGCGGCCCCCAGCCGGTCGATCAACTCATCCGCTCGGGGGATTGGATGAGCGTCGGTCCGGGTGACAGCGTTCAAGCCCCGGTAGTCGACGCAGAATCTCAGTTCAGGTGTGGTGCCGGGGGCAGCGGCTTTGGGGACCAGTACAACCGGGCTGGCCCAGGGGCTGTCCGAGGGCTCGATGACCCCGATCGTGAGCATTTTGGCCACTTCCTCTTGGATGCAGGCCCGTACCCGATCTGGCACGCGGTAGGCCCGGTGTCGGATAGGGGGATTGTCCCCGGTGTCCACGTCGTGCAAGCACCAAGGGGTGATCCCGGGGGTGAGGGAGAACAGTGTAGCGAACCGCAGCAGGAGGTCCCGGCAGCCCTGGCGTTGCTCTGGGGTGAGGGCATCGGAGAGCCGGACCCCGTCCACGGAACCGTCGTTCTCCTGAGTCTTCAGGAGATCCGGGAGGGGTTCGGAGTCTTCTTCCGCCCCACTGTCCGTAGCCATCAGGAGGCTGAGTTCTGAGCGCACAAAGTGTGGTTTGAGTCTGTTGGTGTGGAGGACCCGGAGGGGGTTCCGGGGGGTCCCCATGTCGATGAGGTAAGTGACGGGGCTTTTGCGCTCGACCACTTTGAAGGGCCCCGTCCACTTATCTTGTAAGGCACATGGTTCGGTGGGGGACATCACCCACACTTGTTGACCAGGTTCGAACTCGACGGAGGAGGCATTGTGATCGTACCATTTTTTCATGTCCTCCTGACTGGCCTCGAGGTTCGCCTTGGCCATCTCCCTGAAGCGCCGGGTCTGATTGCGTAGGGCCAGGAGGTACTTGAAGACGTCTGGAGGGGTCTTTAGGGGGGCCATCTCCCAACCTTCCTTGACCAGGCTGAGGGGCCCTCGCACAGGGTGCCCGTACAGGAGTTCGAAAGGGCTGAAGCCGAGGGACTTCTGGGGAACTTCTCGATAGGCGAAGAGGAGGCACGGGAGTAGTACATCCCACTGGCGACGGAGGGGCTCTTCCAATCCCCCAATCATCCCCTTGAGGGTGCGGTTGAATCGCTCCACTAGTCCGTTCCCTTGGGGGTGATAGGGGGTCGTGAATCGGTAGGTGACCCCGCACTGTTGCCAGAGGGACTTCATATATTTTGAGATAAAGTTCGTGCCTCGGTCGCTGACGACTTCTCGGGGGAAGCCCACCCGGGAGAAGATCCCCATTAGGGCCCGGCCAACCACCGGAGCTGTTACAGTTCGTAGGGGCACCGCCTCGGGGTAGCGGGTGGCGTGGTCCACCAGTACCAGGATGAACCTATGTCCTTGTGCCGTGCGGGGGTCCAGGGGCCCCACAATGTCTATTCCTACCCTCTCGAACGGGGTGGTGACCACTGGGAAGGGTTGCAGAGGGGCTTTCAGCTTACGGCCGCTCTTCCCACTGGCCTGGCACGTGGGGCAGGACCGGCAGTGGTTAAGGACGTCGTTCCGCATCTTCGGCCAGAAAAAGTGAGTCACTAGGCGACTGTAGGTTTTGTCCTGGCCCAGGTGTCCAGCCAGGGGGACATCGTGGGCCAGAGTTAGTAGGAAGTCTCTGAAGCGGAGAGGTACCACCAGCACTCGACTGGCCCCTAGCTCTGCGATTCTTTGTTCGCTGTATAGCAGGTCGTTATCCCAATAGACCCAATGAGTTCCGGTGGAGTCCCCTGCGCTCTGGGCGCTGGCTTGCCGGCGGAGTCCCTCGAGGGAGGGGCAGGTCTTTTGCTCCTGGCGGAACTGTTCTTGGGTGGGCCCCCCTTCTTGACGCCACTGAGCCAGGCCGGGAAGGTCCGGGGGTTGCGCGACCCCTTCGGCCATTGGTTCTGGGGGGTTGGCCTCGTCGTTGTCCTCTACTGGGGCGACCGGGGGCGGAGGTGCTGGCCATTCTGGGTCTTCTGATCGGGGGACGGCACGGGCGGCCATGGACCGGGTGGTTACGCAGGCCCAGTCCGGGAGGCCCAGCATCCCCAGGTGCTCTCTTCTTTCGACGGTGGCCCACGGGGAACTCTCAAGGTCATTCCCCAGGAGGCAGTCCACGGGGGCATCATCCCGGACCGTCACCTTCAACAGGCCGGAGACCCCTCCCCATTCGAAGGGGACGCAGGCCATTTGACACAGACTTTCGGAATTGTCGGCTGAGCGGACGGGGCAGAGAATGTTCGGAATGATCTGCTCGGGCTTCACCAGGTGACAGCGGACGGCCGTCACACTGGCGCCTGTGTCACGTAAGGCCTCGGCCCGACGTCCATTAATGGTCACCCACTGGCCATATTTCCGGGTGTTGGCGGGTAGGGGAGCCCGCGGGACCATGTCTTTTCCCCCTAGGCACGCTAGAACCATGGCGGCCGGTTCCCACTCCTGCTGGGCCGGCTCATATTCTTCCTGTTCCTCTGATAGTCGTTCTCCCCCCAGGGCGGCGGCAGCTACCTGGCGGGGCTTTGGTGTTTGGTTCTGCGGGCAGCTCGGGTCATTGGCGTAGTGGCCGACTCGCTGGCATCGGTGGCACGTGACGTTGGCTCGGAACCCCGGGCGCATCGGGGGGTTGCCCCGGCCGGCCGGGGGCGTGGTGCTGGCCACGGGTGTTGCCGGGATGGTGTCTCTCCCTCGCCCCTGGCCTCCTCCTCCTCCCCGGGGACGGTGCTGGCCTTGGTTGTTTCGGTTTTGCTCGTGTGGTCCTCTCCGGCCCACTCGGGTGCTTTCCCATCGGTCAGCTTCGGCGGCGAGTTGCCGGGGGTGAGTCAATTTACTGTCGAGGAGGTGCTGCCTGAGCTCGACGAAACAGTTGTTCGACAGGTGCTCCCATACCATAAGGTTAAAGAGTTGCTCGTAGGTCGTTACATGGCTCCCCTTGATCCAACCCTCGAAGGCTCGGCTGAAATAGTTGACGTACTCCACCCAAGTTGTACCCGGGATCCGGGTGCAGTCTCGGAACCTCTGGCGGTACATCTCGGGCGTGAGGCCGTAGCGGGTGAGGAGGGCAGCCTTCATGTGGTCGTAGGACGACATTTGGTGATCTGGGAGCTGCAATAGGGCATCGCGGCCTTCGTTGACGAATCTCCCCCATAGTCCGGCTCCCCAATCACTCCGGTCGATCCGGTGGGAGGTCATGGCGATCTCGTAGGCTTTGAACCACTGTTGTATGTCGTCCTCTCGGACATATTCTCGGACAACATCCTTGGGGATGTGGACTTTTTTCTCGGTTGCTCCCGGGGGGTGCGGTTGCTCAGGCACCCCCGGTTCTTTATTCTGTTTCCGAAGTTCTATTTCCGCCAGTTTGCGCTCGTGTTCGAGTGTTATTCTTTTTTCCTCGAGCTCTCTCTGTCTCTGTTTTTCTTCTCGTTCTTCTCGGAGTCGCAGATGTTCTAGATTTAGTTTCTGCTCGGCTAACTTTAGTTCACCGTCCATCTTGAGTCGTGCCATTTCCAACTCATGTAATCTGGTTCTTTCTCTTTCTTGGATCTCCTCCTGCGAGAGGCCCGTTCCCCGCTCCTCGGGAGCCGTGGCGTTCCCCTCTGGTGCGACACTGTTTTGGTCGGGTGATCCGGCGACCCCAGTTTCTGCCCACGACTCAAGGGCGCGCTTCAAATCGTCTTTGGTACTCAGGCCGGTGGTGGCAATGCCTAGTTCCATGCAGAATTGTTTAAGTTCGCGGTGGCTATATTCTTCCAACTTATCCATTTGGAACTTTTCAGTGGAACCGCTATCTTTGGCTGACATCGTGGTTTTGTCGTGGGGTGAGCTACTCTCTGTACGATTACGCGTTGATTCGGATCGCGCCGCTGGCCACCAATGTTAGACGGACCGGGAGGGTCGGCCGAGGACAATGGGAGAGGTCTCCGGGGAGAGCCGTCTCCAGCGGTCGTACAGATAAATAACTTCCCCCCCACAGACAGGCACCACACAAGGAGAAGATTCAGCGTTCTTTATAGGCAATTTCTTACGGTACGATGAAATGGTACAAGGAGGTCTGGACTCAGGGGTCCCCTCGATTCAAGTCTCTCAAGGTGGGGAAAGGGGGTAGCGGGACAGTCTGGTTACCAGTCTGGTAGTTGAGATGGTATGGTGGATAGCTCACAATCCTCGAGCTCGGTGTTCTAGCTGGGACGGGCCGCGGCAGCGCCAGCAGGTCCCGGTGAAGATGGTCGATACACGGTCCGCGGCAGCGCCAGCAGGTCCCGGTGAAGATGGTCGTTACACGGTCCGTGGCAGCGCCAGCAGGTCCCGGTGAAGATGGTCGTTACAACGGGCCGCGGCAGCGCCAGCAGGTCCCGACGAGGATGGATGTTGCAGAAGGCCGCGGCAGCGCCAGCAGGCAGGACGATAGTTCCCAAGGTAGGGCTACGGCAGCGCCAGTAGTCCGTCAAGGCTGAGTTCTCTCGGTGTCTCTCGACTCCAGGATACAACTGTCGTCCTGCTCCGGAGCTGCCCTAGTTATAGGTCTAGCGCCCTTTGATGTCCGGACCCTCGCACTTGGAGGTCGGAGGGCCCGGGATGAAAGTGTCCAGACACCCAGCAGGGGGTGGAGCCAGTGCCTGGGGGAGCTGGAGGCGATCGGCACCTGGCGGGGGAGAGCCCTTGACGCTTCGTTCTCCCATTGACCTGCCAAGTGGTCCGCTCACCTCCTGGGTGGATGGTGGTGCCGGGATGTCGGGGCCGGCCAGGCCCAGGGCTAGGGTCGGGTGGAGGCCACGCGGCTTCGTGGTGCAGGGCCCAAGATGGCGGCTTGATCCGGCCGGGGGAGCCGGTGGTGGCTCGGTCCCGTGACACATGGAAGTCCGGGGGCAGGAGTTTCGTCGGGGGACGGGGTGAGGGTGATTCTTGTGGGTCACGCCTGGCGGGCCGGGGCTTGGGCCCTGTCGTGCGGGGAGGGAGCGAGCCCTTCGTGTGGCCTGTCCAACATGTTATATGCTCCATGGTGAGAAGACATGTATGCATGGTACCACAACATGCACAGAAGCAGGCCCACACATTCTGAACCCGTACCACCACCAAAAAGCCTTGCTGCAATCCTTACCCAAACTGACATTTCAGGATGAGTGGCACTGCCTTCTCAACTGCCATGTTGTGCAGCATGCAGCACACGAGGAAGATTCGGCAGACCTTCTCCGGGGCATAAGGGAGGGACCCGCCTGTCTTGTCCAGGCACCGGAATCGGCTCTTCAGGAGTCCAAACGTCCTCTCAATCACTCGCCTGGTCTGCCCGTGTGCATTGTTGTACCGGTGATCTGCAGCTGTTCTTGGGTTGCGGAGAGGTGTCAGCAGCCATGGCATGTTGGGATAGCCAGAGTCCCCTACATGGAAACATCATGTAAAAAAGTGGGTCAGGAGATGCCGTAAGAGCCAAAGATACCGCAACACACAGGACAAACAGAGTATAACCACCAACAAGACATGCTCGTTCATTGTGCAGCCGCAGCATCATTTGTGGCACCCTGCTATGCCTCATGATGTAGGCATCGTGTGCTGATCCTGGAAAACGTGCACAGACATGGCAAATCAGCATGTTAGCAAGACACACCACAAGGGCATTCATCGAGTGGTAGGGAGTAGAACTGAAAGTGACCATTGTCCCCAAGAAACATCGTTTAGGACCAGTGTCATGGAACTCGATGAAGGAAGGGCACTGCCATCCGAGAGCTTCACAATCAATCTAAAACGAATTAAATGCTCCTTTAATAACCTCCAACAAGTAGCAATAGAGGCCAAAGGATTTATCGAGCGCCACAGTAGATGCCCGGATGACACAATCTCCAACTGGTCAATATTTGCAACTGATCTCTCCGACAAATACGCGCAACCAGTAAAGCACGCGATCCAGACTGGGCTGAAGCAGACGCCCAGCTTGAATCTTGAGATACAAGCTGCAACAAGATCCATGAACCGGACTTGGTGGGCGCTAAAAAGTGATCCAACGGACCCTACAAAAATAACAAAATTGAGAGTGGCCCGCAGCCATCTTAAGAAAGTCAAAAGAGAGCTACGCAGTAATCAATGGAACTCGTTCTGGGCGAAACTACAGCATGACATTAAAACGAACAACTCCGCAAGGTTTTGGAGGACGATCAACTGTGCATCTGGGCGCGCATCGAAAGTCGCTTCATCAAGCATATTGGAGTCAGAATGGGCGGTGTTCCTCCATCTCCACTTCAACGATCGGGATGCAAATATTCAAAATCAGAAGCTCCAAGTCGAAGACACATCGGCACATAAAGCAGCCGACTGGGCACTTGTTCCGAACATTACAAATCCGCCAATGAAAGTATGCCGGAACGATGAACCAAAAATGAAAATAACAAAAGAGAGCCCTCTGCCTCAAAGTAGTACTGAAACTACAACAATCCAGAAGGCAGATATTGAAAAACTGATTAAAAAGGGACGGAAGGACGGGGCCCCAGGTCCAGGAGGAATCCCTCAAGCCTTGTTCAAGGAACATGCATCTTTCTGGGCTGGGAAGCTAAGCACCTTATTCAATTCAATTTGGCAGAATAACATCATACCGCCCTCTTGGCGGGGATCTATTCTCGTACCAATCTTCAAAGGTGGGGAAAAACAATCCCCGAGGAATTACCGCCTCATTGCCCTCATCGACAACGAAGCTAAGTACTTTGCGGGAGTTTTGCTCAACTCACTCAGGGCATGGGCGGATGACAACTCTGTTATTCCCCCGAATCAGACTGGGTTTACAAGCAATACAGGTACATCTGTCAATCTCATGACCCTCTCTTGTCTGATTGACCAAGCTAAGTTCAGCTCCTGCCCACTCTATATGGGATTTATCGACTTCCAAGCGGCCTTTAATAACGTGAACAGATCAAAGCTCTGGCAGAAGCTGTCCAGCCTCAACATTCCAGCCGACCTCCTAAGAGCTGTACAACTTTTACATCAGGACACATGGGTCAGGATCAAGGTCGGGGACGGCTCAAAATTATCCCGCCCAATTCCAACGGGAAAAGGACTAAAACAGGGCTGTGTCCTGGCCCCGACACTCTTTAACTTATTTCTAGCCGACCTTCCAGAAGCTCTAAATAAGGTCAATTCTCATGCTCCCAAAGTAACCGGCCTGTTGTTGTCAAACCTTCTATACGCCGACGACGTGGTCCTTCTGAGCAAAACAAAGATCGGAATGCAAAGGCTCCTGGACGCCACTCTTGAAAATTCAAACAAGAACGAGCTTGTGATCAACAACAAGAAGACCAAAATCCTGGCAGTTCGTCCAGGGAAAGCCAAGACATTGTCCTGGACCCTGAATAAGGAAAGCATCGTCAAATCCAACTGCCACAAGTACCTTGGAGTCACATACAACAATAATAACAAATATAAATCCCACTTAGAAGAACAAAAAAGGAAGAGTGCTGCACTTGCTTTTGCAATTGGCTTAATCCAAAAGAAACTACAAGGTGCAACTCTCGCACCTATATTACAGGTCGCGCAGGCGAAAATCATCCCTACCCTAACTTATTGCAGCGAAGTCCTCAAAGGACTAGACAGCTGCCAACTGGACAAAATAATTTCAAAGATCTACAGATCAGTGTTCAAGTTACCAACCCAAACATCACCGACACCAATCAGGTTGGAACTTGGAATTTGTCAGCAACCACTTGCCAGAGCTATGACTTTTCTCGTGTGCTGCCACAAATTAAGGTCATCTAAGGAGGGAAGTCTAGGCAACCACCTGTGGGCCAGTCTCGACACAAACACATGGCGAGCAGGTCACAACTATTTGGTAAAAGGCTTAACAACTTTAGGCCTAAACGACCTCTGGAGCATGCACATAAGCCAGAAGGAATTCAAACGGCTAGCGAAAACAAGCACAAAACAACTTTCAATAGTGGACGACAAGGCTCGCCTAGCCAAAAGTAGTCACGGGTGGCTGAAGCTGCAATCCTACGCCGCGCTGATCCCACAACAGTACCTAACTGTACCCTTTACGGCACGAACAAAACTAAGTTTCTTAAAATTGAGACTGGGTGTCATTAACTTGTTGGTTCATTTGCCAAAATGGAAAAGAGAGCATGGACGAGATCTCTGCCGACTTTGTGGGGATCAAAAAGAAGACATTATGCACATCATATGTCTATGCCCAAAATTACTGACTAAAAGACGGGCCCTCCTTAAGCACCACTGGACCACAAAAAAGATTAGAACTTGTAGAGCAGCAGTCTTGGCCTGCTTTGATCCTAAGAACACTAAATTAAACTGTGCTCTAGTAAGGTTCATGGCTTACGCAGAAAAAAAACTCTGCGAGGGACCCTCTGTCGGCATCACGCTTTGGCAGGCTCCACCTGACATCCCTACTTGTTCTGGACTAAATTAGTTCTATTTTAAATGAATTTTTGATATTTTAATTTTGTACTTGCAATGGGTTTTTTTAATCACGCAATAAAGTATTAAAAATGTTTTTTTTTTTAAAAGAGTGGTAAGGTTTTCTATTGCGATAGGCTTGCTCCTGTGCCTGTGGTGGTACCAAAGCCACTTGTGCACCATCAATGGACCCAATTACATGGGGCATCCCTCCCAGGGCATAGAAATCACCCTTGACATCTGTCAACTCCTCAGGAGTAGAAAGTGTGATGAACTCATCAAGGTGCTCCAACATGGCTGCTAAAACATCACGCAGGACACGGCTGAACATTGTCTGTGACATGCCACCAACATCAGCTATGGTGAATTGAAACGTACCTGTGGCAAAAAAATGTAGGGCTGCCATCACCTTCATCTTTGGGGTCAGTGCAGTAGGATACCTGTGTCGCGGTTGGAGGTGTGGTGCCAGCCTGTCGGTCAAGTCCTTAATTAACTGTTGAGTGAATCTGTAACGTCGGATACAGGCACGTTCCCTCATGGCACCCAAGTCTGGCATTGTTCTTGGGACAGGCTGTGCCCTGCAAGACATTGTGTGTAAGAATGAAGATTGAGAGTCTGCCAATATCAATGTCAATGAACATAGCACATGCTACACTGCTAATACACATCAGGTTACTATGGAGTCGGGTGTGTGCAATACATACAGGACACATATGCCAGCTTGCTGGCACTCCTACAAAAAGCCAGATACACCAGATGACATGCCCTGAAATAAGTTGGTGGCCAGTCTGAGTGAAGAGCCACAGATATCACCGGAGTGACACACAACCACATAGCTGCATTGGAAGGATGTCATCTCATCCACACAGCTGACTGCAAGGCACACGCACAGGTCACATGGAATGTCAAATGTACATATCAAACACATTGCGATGAAGGGGTACACGTGACAAGAGAAATACACAGCCATTGAGACAACGCAGACATGTATGACTGGGAAAATATGATGTCCAATGAACACAGACCCTACAGCGGTGGGAATCCACATGTGGCATGGTGTCCGTAGATGTGTTCCATGCCCATATCCACACGGACCCATGATGGATGCACCAACAGCAGATGCAGTTGATGGAACACTGACATCCAGCTCATGGGAACACATGACACACACCTGACATAGTCACAAAGGGGCACGCTGATTGTGACATGTCAGTTGATAGAGTGTCCCTGTCCCTGGCATCAGGAGACAGGTGCAGGTGTTGATGACTGTGCCATCCCACTGCTGCTGCGCATGACACAGTTGGACTACAGACACACATGTGGCAAGTGGCAAGGTGATGTGTGCCACATAGTGCCCCATCACACATGACATGTGTCCACAGGTCATCACACATCAATTGTGCAACTAGTTGAGATGACCTGTGCAATATCACTTGATGGACATCCTTGTGCGACTCGTAGCCCTCCATTCCTGGCATGTGTGTGCCTGTATTACCATTGTAAGCGTGTGAAATGCATACCCATACGTGTGAACTAGTGCATAACCATACGTGTCAGACGCACTGTTCTACTAGTGTGTACCCGTACGTGTGAACTAGTGCGTACCCGTACGTGTCAAACGCACTTTACTACTAGTGCATACCCATACGTGTGAACTAGTGCGTACCCGTACATGTCAAACGCACTTTACTACTAGTGCGTACCCGTACGTGTGAACTAGCGCATACCCGTACGTGTCAAACGCACTTTACTACTAGTGTGTACTAGTGCGTACCCGTACATGTCAAACGCACTTTACTACTAGTGCGTACCCGTACGTGTGAAACGCACCGTACACCCGCTATCATCGCGTGTGTACGCTTCGTTTCACCATTATACTTGTGCCGTAGGGGTACGTGTGAAACGCACTGTACACCCGCTATCATCGCGTGTGTACGCTTCGTTTCACCATTATACTTGTGCTGTAGGGGTACGTGTGAAACGCACCGTACACCCACTATCATCGCATGTGTATGCTTCGTTTCACCGTTGTACTTGTGCCATAGGGGTACGTGCGAAACGCACCGTACACCCGCTATCATCGCGTGTGTACGCTTCGTTTCACCATTGTACTTGTGCCGTAGGGGTACGTGTGAAACGCACCGTACACCCGCTATCATCGCGTGTGTACGCTTCGTTTCACCATTGTACTTGTGCCGTAGGGGTATGTGTGAAATGCACCGAACACCTGCTATCATCACGTGTGTACACTTCGTTTCACCATTGTACTTGTGCCATAGGGGTACGTGTGAAATGCACCGTTCCTGTGTGTGGATTTAAAAATTACATAGGGGACACATAAGGGACAAGTATTAGACCCTAAATGCATGCTGGTTGTCATGGAGACAGAGTTTTCAGTTGAAAAGTGTTGATCATGTGTCCTGGAACAGTCAGTTGGCCACAAAATACAATGTTGCAAAGTGGTTGTTGACTTGACATGATGCTCAAAATTTGAACGATGCGAATGCTGTCATTGGTGTATATTTAAAGTCATTGCTGTATGTTTAAAGGGATTGGAGTAAACGTAGGATGCGAATGAGTCTGACCAATCACTATGTACTCCTCTAAATGAATGCCCCTCAACAAGACAGATATAAGGCAGCCAGAACCCATGAGAGGGCACTTGCCTGCACAACTTTCCAGTCGACCACACTGCTGCTGTCTCTGCTTCCTCTGGACCATGTCACGTACTGTGGAGAGGGCCCGGCCATTCACCCAGGAGGAGAATGAGGCCTTGCTGGACTGCCTCCTCCCACAGTACACCAAGCTGTATGGGAGACCAGGGGAGCAGGTGAGTGCTGAGTCCACTACCTTTGCCTATGCACCTGTTGTGTGATTGTCAATATTGTGTCCAGGTGGGACAGACATGCAATGTTGTTTAGAGTGGGTCCCAGGGGGGGACATGCTGATGTCTCTCATGCAGAGCATGATGTAGTTCCTGCGTGCACTGCTCACTTGCATTGTGCTCACTGTGACTTTCACTGCATAGTTCATGACACTTTCAGCCTGGCAAATCCTTGGTGGCTTGTTTTCCTATTGTCCTGAGGTGATTCAGTGGTCCTCCCGGTGTGACAGGTGACTGTACCCACAGATGTGTATGAGTTGAGTGGACCTGTGGTGAGTGTCCAAATGATGTGTACGGCCTCATGGACATTGATGTGTGTGAATGTTCCTTGTCATGTGGGTGAGTGTCTATGTGAAGTGTTGCACCACAGCTGCATGGAGGAGGCAACAGATCAACCCATCTGATGTGACAAGTAAGCCGTGCTGTGTGTCTGACTTGCAGAGCTAGCATGACACCTGTGACACCCCACTGGCAAGTGGCACATGTGCAGAGGGAGGGTAGTATCCGCTGTTGTCAATGACAGGCGAGTGATCTGTGCTTGGGTGTGTCTGTCTAGTATGCTGATGGTGCGTCAGTGGAGTGGGACATGTGACTGCTTGGCACGTACTGCCCTTCAGCCTGCTGTTTGCATGTGCTGCACAGTGTGTGGCATGATTAGTGAGTGTTTCGCACCCCTCATGCCAACCTGTTGACTTTCAATGCCATGTAGTGCATTGGGGCTTACACACAGGCCCATTTCTTATTGTGTATGATGTAATTCCTGTCTGCATCCTATGCCCTGTTCAACATTTCAATGATGTTCAAATGTGTGTCTCTGGGACATGGAGCAGGTGAATTGATGTTGTGTCACTTTGTCATCCTGACAGGTAACTGCCTACGAGAAGGGGTGGAAAAACATCATCAGGGCCGTGAGATCTAAGGGGGAGCATAGTCGGCAGCTGCCAAAGGTCCGCAAGAGGTGGCAGGACATCTGGTGCTGGACCCAGCGGATCGCCCAGGTCCAGCTGGGGCTCGACAGTCCTCTCCCCCACAGCCGCCGCCGACGCCTGACCCCCCACATGAAACGTGTCCTGGCGGTGGTATTCCCTGAGCTCGATAGGCAGTTACAGGAGAGACTGCAGCAAGGAGGGGGTAGGTACATGGCTGATTGTCATGTTATGCGTCGCCAGCTTTTGGAAGTGCTCTGTAGCCTGGATACACTCCCAGAGTTTATATGTGCAGTGCATTTTCGGTTCCCCAATGTCATCTGGTACTCTTTTTCATCCCTTCCCCTCCTTGACATGTGTCCCCTGGTCTGTGTGTAATAACATTTGCACATGGTCATCTAGGGTGCCAGTAAATCTAAGTGCACATTGCTTTCTGTATCATGTGGGAGGGTGGTCTGTGACTTGTGTTGGTACCTTGCCTGTGCCATGACCTGTTCACTATGTTGGGGGTCCATATTTGTTGTCACTGATGATGATTCTCAACATAGGAGTGTGAGCTTTCAACTGAACACCCTTGCAGCATGCATGACCAATGTTGTGGCCTCAGACATGATGTGCATGAGTGGGAGATATGCATATTGCCATGTCGGTTGAACATGGTACAGTCAGCTCATTCCAGGACCACGGAGCAGTGTGCCCACTACAGTCCCCTGAGACACCCTGGCCTCCTAATCATGTGTATCATCCAACACTGTGCACATTCTCAGTGGGTTCAGCATAGGTCTGCCTCTGTGGCATTGTTCCCTGGCATAGTTAGTATTTTGCAAATGTGTGCTACATGTGTCCACTAGACAGGGATACACCATTTTGCTTGTGCATACTCACACTGGGCAGTGCCTGTGTGGCTATTCACAACAATCTGTTGATGGTTGTTTGTCACAAATATGTGTTGCCAGCCCCACGAGGTGGAGTTGTATAAATGAAGCTATTTTTCCAGGACAGTTATTGTAACCCTGAATAAGAGGTGTCACTTCTTGATCTGTATCAATCACATTGACTCAGGTATGGGGTGGGGTGTGCGGGAGAGGCATACATGTGCAACCCTGATTTTTCATTGCCAGGTCTGACTTGTGTGTGAGACTTGGCTGTACAAAGAATCACCGTGCAGTGCCCCTGTGATGGTGGCCAGTGCTTAATGTTCATGCTTTGCAGCATGTGTCAGATTTTTTTAAAACATGATTCCTGCTCATACATTTTTTGCACCTGTGTGTGGTTCAGATGCAACGCAGTTTGGACTATGTGTGCTGACATCTGTGTGTACATTCTGGCTTGCCATGAGGGTGTCCCCACACTACAGCTTGTAGTGTCCTCCGACGTGGGGTAGCGGTATAGTCTACCCGCGTCGGAGGTGAGGTGCGAGCGCTGACGCATGACATCAGGCACTGAGTATAAATAAAGGGGCGTGGCCCGCAAACGGCAGTCGGGACCACGCTGGAAACCATATCGTGTGTCCGAGTGAGTTACTGCGCGTTGCAGCGCGCTAGCCACGAGGCCTCTGGCTTATAGGCCATCACACTGGCGACGAGGGGCAGAAACGACCCCATGCTATGGTGCTGACAGCCATCTCCTCGTGCACCACTGCTGTGCCCTCGACCCTGGCCCCTTGCTGTCTCGCCTGGGTGCAGCTCGCCTGCGATTTGCCCTAGGCAGGTTGGGAGACCCCACGCTCGGCCCATCTCCTCGAGGGTGTGCCTGCTGATGGGTGTGTGCATCGCACGTGGCCGGCGGAGCCTACGGAGATACGCGCCCGGCACCCTGGTGAGCGGCGGACCCCGCAGCGAGGCCTGACACGGCCAGGACACTGAAGAGGCCCTAAGGGTGTCCATCCTGACCTCTGCCAAGCGGCTGTCACTGTCCCAGGAAGGTAGGCAGCGCACGTGCTGCGGAGTGTCTCTGCGACTGCACCAAGATGGCGTCGATTCCCGCCATAGAGCCGTTTGTGGTCGACGGAACTTCCTCCTCTCTTGCCCCACGATGGAGAGACTGGACCGATCGTCTCCAGATCTACTTCAAAGGGGTCGGGCATAGCCCGGGAGCGGCGCAGGGCCCTACTTCTCCACCTGGGAGGCAAGGACATCCATCGCATTTACAAGACATTGGTGGAGGCAACACCTAAGACCTACCACACGCTTCTCAATGCCCTGAATGCGCACTTCGAGCCGATGGCGAACAGGGACTACGAACGGTTCATATTTCGCCAGGCCAAGCAGGAAGCAGAAGAATCGCTGGACGCATTCCATGGGCGCCTGAAGGAACTGGCCAGCACGTGTGGTTTTCGCGACGAACAGGAGGAGATCCGAGGTCAGATTATTCAAGGATGCTACTCGTCCAAACTCAGAGTCAACATTCTTCAGGAGGACGGCAAGCCCCTGGCGGACATCCTCACTCTGGGCCGGTCGAAAGAATTGTCGCAAGCCAGGGCGTCGCACATGGAGGCGGCGCTCCACCGCCCTGTCAAGACGGAGCAGGTCAACGCGGTGGACACGACCAACGTGGTAAGGCCCAAGTCGCGCCAAAACGCAGGGAGAAAGCCGCAAGACAGGAAAAAGGGATGCGGGTACTGGGGAGGCGCGCCCCATCGCCTGCAGGACTGCCCGGAAAGAGGGAAAAGATGCAGTGCATGCAGGTGGATGAACCATTTTGCGGCAGTCTGCCGGTCCACGAAGTCACGGAAGGAGGCAGCCCAGACGGTGGCGGAAGAGCAAGACGGAGAGGACATGGATGACGACGCAGGGGACTACCCGGTCCACTACGTGTTCGCGGTAGACCAGCCACGACGGAAGAGACGACGACTCCCAAGGTGCAAAGTCAAGATCCACAACCAGGACGTGAGAGCCACCATAGACACGGGGGCGTCGATCGAGCTCATGGCGGCCAATGTGTATGAACAACTGAATCCCAGCCCCCCACTGAGCAAAGCAAGAATCAGAGTGTTTGCGTATGGGCAGAAGACACCAATCCCGCTCTTGGGGTGTTTCAAGACGGAGATATGCCACAACGACATCAAGATACCCACCACAGTATACGTGACCCCTGAAGGAAATGGAATGCTGATCAGTGGGCAGTCAGCGGAAGAGCTGAGGCTGATATCGTTCGCCCTGGCGGTGCAGGAGGAAGAGTTAGAGGCCATCCTGGAGGAATTCGAAGACGTCTTCAAGGGCATCGGATGCCTCAAAGGTAAAGAAGTATCCCTCCACATCGACCAGTCGGTCCAACCGGTGGCGCTGAGGCACAGGCGCATTGCATTCCATTTGCGCAAGAAGGTGGAGGACGAGCTAGAGGCACTGGAGAGACAGGGGATTATTGAGAAGGTCAGCGGACCCACCCCGTGGGTGTCCCCGATCGTAGTGGCGAGAAAACCGAAGCAGCCGGGGCAGGTCCGCATCTGCGTGGACATGCGCCTCCCCAACACCGCGGTGAAGAGGGAGCGTCACCTAACTCCCACCATTGACGACATCCTGGGAGAACTGAACGGTGCCAGATGGTTTTCAAAGATGGACCTTAGGTCCGGATACCACCAACTGCCGCTGCACCCAGACTCTCACTACGTCACTACCTTCTCGACACACGTCGGCCTCAGGCGGTACCGACGCCTCAACTTTGGAATCTCAAGCGCCGCGGAGGTGTTCCAAAACGCTATCCGAGAAGTCCTCAGCGGGCTGCCAGGGGTCCTGAACGTAAGCGATGATCTCCTGGTGTACGCCTCGTCGATAGAAGACCACCACCGGAGGCTGCGAGGGGTCCTCCAGAGGATCAAAGAATCCGGACTGACCCTACATAGGGAGAAGTGCCAATTCCTAAAGAAGAAGATCAGTTTCTTTGGGTACACATTCTCCGACCAAGGAGTCGCCCCGGACCCGGACAAGGTCAAAGATGTGCAGGACGCTCCAGCACCTTCCAACATCTCGGAAATAAGGAGTTTCCTGGGGATGGTGAACTTCTGCGGCCGGTTTGTCCTGGACTTGTCAAACCTCACGAAGCCCCTCAGGGAACTGACAAAGTCCACCACCCTGTGGCAATGGGGACCAGAACAGGAGCAAGCCTTTAAGGACACCAAGGCAGCGTTGTCGGCTGATACCACCCTATCATACTTTAATCCGGCACGGTCCACCAATGTGGCAGTGGACGCCAGCCCGTATGGGCTAGGGGCAGTGCTCGCGCAGCTGCAGGAGAATGGTGAGTGGGCCCCGATAGCCTATGCGAGCCGCTCTTTGACGGACACAGAACAGAGGTACTCGCAGATCGAGCGAGAAGCGATTGCCATCCATTGGGCCTGCCGACATTTTCACGTCTACGTGTACGGCAATCCATTCACCGTGTCCACGGACCACAAACCCCTCATCCCCCTGTTTCAGGGATCGGCATCAAAACCCCCGCCGCGGATCGAAAAGTGGATCCTTCAGCTACAGGAGTACGACTACACAGTAGAGTACAAGCCAGGCTCCTCGAATCCCGCGGACTATCTCTCAAGACATCCCAGAGTAGCCACTAAAGTGGAAGAAGAGGATGCTGAAGACACAAAAGAATATGTCCGGATGGTATCAGAGAGGTCCCGGCCATTGCACATGAGCCTCGACACGATCGTAGCAGCCACCCAGGAGGACGAATGTCTGCAACTGGTCCTGACGGCCGTCCAATCACATGACTGGCGCCCCATCCAGTCCTCCATGGCCAGACGAACGCTGCAAGCCAAGGCCATCCTGGAGTCGCTCATGCGGGTCAAGGATGAACTCTCAGTTGACACCAGCGGGTGTCTTCTTCGGGGCCCGCGACTGGTGATCCCATCCAGTCTGACCCAGCAAGCAGTGGACCTGGCACACCAGGGCCATCAAGGCATGGTGAAAACAAAGTCGGCTGAGAGCCAAGGTATGGTTCCCGGGGATGGACCCTATGGTGGAGCGAACGGTCCGAACATGCTCCTGGTGCCAGGCGTCAGGTCAGCCGGATCATCCCCACCCCGTCATCACCGAGGAAAACCCGCAACGAACATGGGAGAAGGTGAGCGCAGATTTTGGGCACCTCCCAGATGGACGCTATGCCCTGGTGATCATCGACGACTACACAAAGTACCCGGAGGTCGAGGTGGTGGGAAGCCAGACCGCCGTGGAGGTCATCACAAAGTTAGAGAAGACTATCGCCATGCACGGAATATTTGAAGTGGTCAAGACGGACAACGGCCCACCCTTCCAAGGGCAAGAATTTGCGGACTATCTAAAGGAGTGGGGAATCCACCACCGGAAGGTGACCCCGCGCTGGCCCCAAGCCAATGGGGAAGCGGAGAGGTTCATGCGGACCCTCAACAAAGTGGTACGCATTGCGCACGCCGAAGGGTCGCCGCTCGAGAGGGCCATCTACAGCTTCCTGAGAGAATATCGGCTGACGCCTCATCTCACGACAGAGACAGCCCCTGGACCGGCGAGCATGGGCAGAATTGTGCGAGACACCATCCCGCATCACCCAAGCTGGATTCCGCCTCAGATCGACGTGGGGAAGGTCCTAGCCAATAGGACCCACGCCAATGAACAGGCCAGTGCCGACCGGGGAGCCCGGATGTCAACCATTCAAGTGAGAGACAGAGTCTATCTCAAGGACAGGTATCCTGGGAGCAAATTCCGGCTCCCCTTTGAACACAAACCTTGGACAGTAGTTCGCCGAACTGGAACTCTGGTCACCGCGAGGAGAGGGACCGAGGAGGTCACCAGGAACATATCGTTCTTCAAAAGAGTGCACCCCGGGACCTCAGACCAGCGTCCGTCGGAACGCCAGGGCGACTGGCCGAGTCAGCCGCCAGCGGATGGAGGTCCAGAAGGGAGTCAGGGGTCCACCCCCACCGATCACAAGGATCAACCAGACCCGAGTGCGACGTCGCCGCCAGGAACACCAGGCGGGAGGTCGCCCAGCCCTCAGGAGAGGTCCCCAGGGGGCGCAGCCTCGCAAGGAGTGGTCCCGACAACACCATCAGTGCGGGGACAGCAGTCCGGATACAGCCTGAGAAGAAATCCGGCGCCGTCCTCCCAGCTGGCTGACTTCCTGGTGTGACGGACCTGGGACTGGAATTCCAGTGACTGGTAACAGACCTACTGGGTCAAAATGTTTATTGTTTGTTTTGATAAAGGTTAGAAGGAATGTAGTGTCCTCCGACGTGGGGTAGCGGTATAGTCTACCCGCGTCGGAGGTGAGGTGCGAGCGCTGACGCATGACGTCAGGCGCTGAGTATAAATAAAGGGGCGTGGCCCGCAAACGGCAGTCGGGACCACGCTGGAAACCATATCGTGTGTCCGAGTGAGTTACTGCGCGTTGCAGCGCGCTAGCCACGAGGCCTCTGGCTTATAGGCCATCACACAGCTAGGCTTTTTTCAACCCAATTGCAGGCCCATTAGCTTATGCATTGTCCTGGGTGTGGACATGTGTGCCACTCAAGATGACAGGCAGTAGGTCATATGTGTATCCAACTGGGTAATCAGGTGATGGATAGCCATGTGACAACTGACATAATTCAAGTTGTTAGTAAAAAAATATTGTACCTTGGCATGTTTTAAATGTGGAAATTTGATGATTTGTGTTAAGAACACTGATGTGCCTGCATGAAAAAAGTCTCCCAAGGAAGTGCACACCAAACGACATTTCCACTTTCATGGAACACACTGGCACAATTTCTAAGAAGCCACTGTTAGATTCTCCATATACATGTTCCCACAGTGCTCTTGATTTTGTGAGACTCCTTTGTTGTTGGTGATACAAACTGACAAGTCTCAAGACATCAAGACCTCCGTGGGCCCATGTATATGTACTTTCTGCAACACCATTTATTTCTAACAGTGTCTTCTTAGAAAAGGTAAAAACCAAAGGAAATGATGGACGGAGTGTTGAACATTGCAAGCACTCACCCCCAGTCAAAGCGGTACAAAAGGGGGTGGTGATGGACGGAGCATCAGAACCAATCAAAAACTCACACCCAGTCAACAGATCTGGGAAGCCTGGCTGAAGACGGCTGAAATGCCAGAAGCCGGTCCTAGGAAAATTGTTTCCGGTCCAGGGAAGGCATGGCTTGGCAGTTCGGGCTGGACTGTTCCCATGAGGCACAGGGTCAGACTGATTTGCATATGGCCATGTCTGAACTGGGGTGGCAGAGTGGGCTAAAGAACGGTGATGGATCAAACCCAGATCTGTTGACTGGGTGTGAGTGTTTGATTGGTTCTGATGCTCCGTCCATCACCACCCCATTTTCTACCGCTTTGTTCACCATAAGTTGGCAGGGTATGCTCAGACGTGAGTCCCTTGCTCACTTTGGCACTGAATTCAAGCAAGCCTGGCTGAAGATGGCTGAAATGCCAGAAACCGGTCCTAGGAAGCTTGTTTCCGGTCCAGGGAAGGCATGGCTTGGCAGTTTGGGCTGGACTGTTCCCATGAGGCACAGGGTCAGACTGATTTGCATATGGCCATGTCTGAACTGGGGTAGCAGAGTGGGCTAAAGAACGGTGATGGATCAAACCCAGATCTGTTGACTGGGTGTGAGTGTTTGATTGGTTCTGATGCTCCATCCATCACCACCCCCTTTTGTACCGCTTTGTTCGCCATAAGTTGGCAGGGTATGCTCAGACGTGAGTCCCTTGCTCACTTTGCTACTGGATTCAAGCAAGCCTGGCTGAAGACGGCTGAAATGCCAGAAACCGGTCCTACGAAGCTTGTTTCCGGTCCAGGGAAGGCATGGCTTGGCAGTTCGGGCTGGACTGTTCCCATGAGGCACAGGGCCAGACTGATTTGCATATGGCCATGTCTGAACTGGGGTGGCAGAGTGGGCTAAAGAACGGTGATGGATCAAACCCAGATCTGTTGACTGGGTGTGAGTGTTTGATTGGTTCTGATGCTCCATCCATCACCACCCCCTTTTGTACCGCTTTCTTTGAAAAGGTGCCAGCTTCTTCAATGACAGTGTAAATGTACTTTTGTGTGCACTGCCTTGTGCGACATATTTCATGCAGGCACATGAGTGTTCTTTTCACGAAGTGGCGAATTGGCACATTCAAAACATGTAGATTGTGTAAAGTATTGTGAGTCCCGAGGTAGCAACATTTTTTCGTTTTGTGTTCCAAAGTACTTACAGGTCTCTGAGTGTGGTGACACCTTGAGTATTGAGGTGTGTCAGTTTACATTGGGTGCACCACTACTGTTTCTTTCAGGGTAAACAAGAGGTGGCATGACTTCATTGTATTGCTGTGCTTACCGGTTCACAGACACTAGCTTCTCAGTGTATTTCTCATTCAAGTTGTGGCCTTTTGTGTTCTTTTTTTCCTGGTGTCCAAGTGGCATAGTGGGTCTACCAAGTGGGCAGTACAGGGCTTACATATGTGCGGAGTTATCTAGCTGTTACTCATGATGCATTGCTTGATATGCACTGTGACCAATTGTTCTTGTGCTCATGTGTCAGATGTATACAGGTTACTGATGCATTTCGGTTTCTTCTCCTTGCCCACAGCATCATCACCCGCAACCGAGGGAGACACCTGCATGGACCTGGAGGAGGGACCCAGTGACATTGCCACCAGTGCTGTGGATTCAGAAGGACCCAGTGGCACGGAGGGCGAGGGGAGTCAGTCGGAGGACCTGTCTGGAGGCGAGAGCAGCTACGACACCGACGGGTCCGAGGCTGACATCCTTGAGGAGGCGAAGGCTGCAACACCAACTGGCAGCATCCCCACATCTGTCCCCGCCTCCTCCATTGCCATCTCCGCCTTCCCAGTTGCTCCCATCCCTTCTGTCCGTGCAGAGGCCCACCATGTCTCCTTCGGCCCAGGCACCGCACCCCATGCCCCTGTCACCCCTGCTGCCCTCAGTGAAGAGTCTGTGGACATACTGCGGCAGTTGCAGGTTGGGCAGGCATCATGCTGAATGTCCTCCATGGACACACTCAACTGCTCACACAGATAGTGTCGTTCATGGAGGGCATGTCAGCAACAATGTCTGACCAATGCAGGTTTCTGCGGTCCATGGACTCTTCCCTGATGGCAGCAGTTTCTCTCCTGCAGCACTCTGTCCCCCCCTCTACCCCGGACCCATCCACATTGCCCTCTCCCATGCCTGCCCTACACACACCCAGACAGTCACGGGCACGCAACCCACCAGACACATCCAGCACACCCCCAAGTAAGGCACAGCGTACACCTCCTGGCACGCACACTCAGGGGTATGTAGGCACACCCACAGGGTCTGGGGGCAGACGACATACACGCAGCCACAGTCGCAGTCCGCAGTCCTCACAACCCTGTTCCTCCAAGACCACTCCCCTTAGCTCCCCTGCCAAACTCTCACCCAAGGTGATCTATATGGGTGAGCTGGACCACGCCCCCACTTAGCCACCACCCCACAAGCGGGTGAGGAAGTCCCCGGGCATGGGAGTTGAGTCCCCCACCATGTCCACCCCCTCCCCCAAGAGCGTTGCACCCCATCCCTCACCCACCACACCCTCTGTTGACCCTGGGGAATCCTCAGGTGCAGGGGTTCGGATAGAGGCACTGGCAGCGGTATGCAGCGCCGAGCTCGCATCCCCCTTCGGTGCTGCCCCACCCCCTGTGGTGGAGACATCCCCCCTGCACCCGCAACACCTACCCTTCCCCCTCCTGTCCCTGCGGTGCCTGGTACTGCCACTGATGATGCCCCCCCGGTCGACAAACCTTGAGGTTCCTTAGTGCAGGCAAGGTAGGGGTGGACGCGGTCCCCTACGTCCACCCTTGGACTTCAGAAATGGACTGGCCGTTGGCCTTTGTACATAGTCTCTTTTTAATTAATTGTTTTTTGGTGCTAAATAAAGCCTTTTCTTTTACTTTTAACACTTTTGCATTTCAGGTATTTGACGTTGGTGATGGGGCGCCTGGAGTTGGTGTTATGGTAATGTGTTAGGGTTCTGAGAAATGTTTTTGTATGATGGTCATGAGGTGGACCATGGTATCTGTGTGCCATCACAATGTCTCTGCAAAGAATCATTAGTAGTGTGTGTTCTTTTTGTTTGGACACATTGTCCCAAGAGGTGTTCCTTCCTCTGTGGCACCTGACATCTTCCCTGCAAACAGTTGCTCAATTGTTGTGCTGACCTGCGTCAACATTTCCTTTGTTGGTGAGGGATACCTTCAACAATGGCCATGCCTGCTCACCGATGTCTCCTGCTGAAACGTCTGTGCCATCCTTGCTAGTCACTGTACTTGTGTTTTGGGTATGTAGGAATGCCTTCAAGGAGAAATTGGCCCTTTTCAGCACTATGCAAGTGTGTAATCACGGCCTACCACACAAATGGTACTTGTTATGCAGGGTATTTGGACACCTGACTCACAATTGTGGGCATTGTATCTAGTGGAATAGAACCCTATTGCTTCCATGAGAGACAACATCTCGGTGGCTGGACCAGCACCTGAACATTCCTATCACTCCTGGGATGTGCGTGACAGTGTGTGTTCCCTTTGGCTATCTTATTTTTGTATACAGTTACATGACTATACAGTCTGTTGGCATGAAATCAGGGTGTGTATTGTGCTGCATCTGTCATGGGTGGGTATGCATGTGTTATATGTCCTCACACCCACATGTGGTGTGTCATGCAGTGTGTGAAAGACATCCATCCTCCTGGGAGTGGGACACTGCTGTCAGTGATGTGTTGTAATAGCACTAAAATCATAGTCCAAAGTTAGGGATGCATCCATACCACCATGTAGGTGTGGTCATCTGATAATGATGTACACCTCCCATATCTATGTCCACTGCTGGGAGTCATATGCACCCACCCCTCGTATGTCTGGACACTGCTGGGAGTCATATGCACACACCCCTCGTATGTCTGGACACTGCTGGGAGTCCTCTGCACCCACCCCTCATATTGCAGGCCACTGCTGGGAGTCATATGCACCCACCCCTCATATTGCAGGCCACTGCTGGTAGTCATATGCAGCCACCCCTCATATGTCTGGACACTGCTGGGAGTCATTTGCACCCACCCCTCATATTGCAGGCCACTGCTGGGAGTCATATGCACCCACCCCTCATATGTCTGGACACTGCTGGGAGTCATCTGCACCCACCCCTCATATTGCAGGCCACTGCTGGGAGTCCTGTGCACCTACCCTTCATATGTCTGGACACTGCTGGGAGTCCTCTGCACCCACAACTCATATTGCAGGCCACTGCTGGGAGTCATATGCACCCACCCCTCATATGTCTGGACACTCCTGGGAGTCATATGCACCCACCCCTCATATTGCAGGCCACTGCTGGGAGTCCTCTGCACCCACCCCTCATATGTCTGGACACTGCTGGGAGTCATCTGCACCCACCCCTCATATTGCAGGCCACTGCTGGTAGTCATATGCACCCACCCCCATATCTCTGCCCACTGCTGGTAGTCATATGCACCCACCCCTCATATGTCTGGACACTGCTGGAAGTCCTCTGCACCCACCCCTCATATTGCAGGCCACTGCTGGGAGTCATATACACCCTCCCCTCATATGTCTGGACAATGCTGGGAGTCCTCTGCACCCACCCCTCATATGTCTGGACACTGCTGGGAGTCATATGCACACACCCCTCATATTGCAGGCCACTGCTGGGAGTCCTCTGCACCCACCCCTCATATGCCTGGACACTGCTGGGAGTCCTCTGCACCCACCCCTCATATGGCTGGACACTGCTGGGAGTCCTCTGCACCCACCCACGCACCACCTTGGAGCAGTACACTGCTGGCCTGGACCTACACACACACCAATATGAAGGTAACATGCTGGGCCAGTCCTCTAAGCCCACATTCCAGGCGTGTGTACGCCTCGTATCCCAAATGTAAAGGTGCCGTAACGGGGTACGTGTGACACGCACTGTACCCACACATTCATTGCGTGTGTACGGTCCGTATCACTGTTCTACTGTGCCGTAGGGGTACGTGTGTTACGCACCGTACTCACGCATTCATTGCGTATGTACGGTCCGTATCACTGTTCTACTGTGCCGTAGGGGTACGTGTGGTACGCACCGTACCCACGCATTCATTGCGTGTGTACGGTCCTTCTCACTGTTCCACTGTGCCGTAGGGGTATGTGTGGTATGCACCGTACCCACGCATTCATTGCGTGTGTACGGTCCGTATCACAGTTCTACTGTGCCGTAGGGGTACGTGTGGTACGCACCGTACCCACGCATTCATTGCGTGTGTACGGTCCGTATCACTGTTCTACTGTGCCGTAGGGGTACGTGTGGTACGCACCGTACCCACGCATTCATTGCGTGTGTATGGTCCATATCACTGTTCTACTGGTTCAGTAGGGGTATGTGTGCAATGCACCGTACACGTCCACTTCCGTTGTTGCAGTACGCAGGGGTTGCTGGCCACGCCCCCCCAAGTGACCAGACCCTGGTGGTAATGTATGGCCTCCATATTATAGGTTTGGCTTTGAGTATGGGGTTTGTTTCCTGCCCCTCACCCCCACCCTGGCCGCTGGGTGTTGTTCTCACCTTCTGTGGCATATGCGTCAGGTGCGGTGCACCAGGTCGTAGGCCAAGAGGACCGGGATGACACGTACGACGGGGTTCATGGCATGGACGTCACGTACCGGGGCTACGTTGCATAGCGGTTCGCGTCGGACTCTGCTTTTCCGGCTGTGTTTGACTCCCGTTAAAAAAAGAGCCGTACGGAGTGACGTAGGGACGAATCGTACTTGCTGGGCCGGAAACCGCTGCCTGAATATGTCCGTACGTCGTGTACAGGCTGTTCCAGATCAGAATCGTAGGTCTTTTGTACGATTCGTACGGAAATAGGCTTTCTGTACGAAACGTGCTTCCTAGGTTGTAGGGACAGTTTACTGGGTACGAGTCGTACGGAGATAACGCTCCGTACGACGATTCGTACGGCCTTTTTCCAGGATTGGAATCGGTCCCATAGTGTCAGTTCTTAGAAAAAGAACATGTTCAAGATAAGTGATGTCATGGATTTGAGGAATTTTTATTGCGGTCAAAATCAAAACCCTTCAAGAGAAAAAAAAAATATGTAGCACTCGATTGATCTATTCAGCCATGCAAGCAGACAGAGCTGATTCAGCAAGTGAAGCTGTTGGTTATATGAGGTAGGCCGGTGGAGAAATCATGCAGAATACATTCAAAGTTATGGATAATGGTTATCAGGCGATGTCAAACATATCTATACTAACTCTTCTTTTACTTATTTTGCTGTAAACATTCTTAAAGAAGACTTACATTCAAAGGCATGCTCTAAAACAAGTACATTGATGAGTGGCATTGTCTTTGATTAATGAGACTTCTCTTTTCCTGCTTAGCAAGCTCACTGGATGACAGCAAACGATCTCTAAAAAACAAGCATCCTACAGTCTTCTCTTGATCAAAATAAATGGACTATGCACCCTTTTCTCCCATAGAGGATCCACATTTAATGTGGTTTTTGCATTAGTTTTATCACTTCATTCCATTTCTACGGCTGTAGCCATACAATCTTTAGGTTGATATGAACGCATACATTAAATATTTCTTCAAAACTCTTGCTATTTTCCTTTCAAATTCCATTGCCTCAACAATGGAAATCCTTGACTCATTAGCACACTTTCCACTCACTGATTTTTTGGGACCCTCACTTCTTTGTTATGAGATTAGTATTTATGGGTCTTGCAATCCGTCCGAGCCCAGGCTTAATTGCAAGTTATTTGCTACATCTGTATCTTTCATTCTTTTTTATTTGTTTTTGTACAATATTCTTCTAAACAAAGATAGCTATGGTATACGAATAAATATTTCATGCTGTAGTCTCACCTAAGGACATGTGTATCTCATAAGTTTTACAGAGAAGATTAAAATGTTGTGAGGTCACATTCCATCCTCCTTCAAGAAAAGTGTCTGATAATGCTATGTGGCTGAACGTCAATTTAACAAACGCGCTTTGATAGATTGAACATGCTTGTTGCAATTCTCATTTAGAAACTACTGGCATTCAAACAGTATGCTTTACTTTGGAAATACAGCAGCTTTTGCACATTCAGTTCCCATATCACTTTGCTGATCCGCTTGAGACTGTGATTCATGCTTCCAATGGAACTGATGTTTCAAATGTTTTTAAAGCAATTGCCTGCTGACTGGATTGAAAACTATTTTTTTTAACAGTACCTGTATTTTTGTTCTCACAATTTTCACACTTGCTTCTTAGAATTTCAATAGTTCTCTTCATTGTTGTTGTCATTGTAACCATCATCCTTCTAAAGCAATAAACATGAACACCAACATGCCATATTCAACTGAACAGCTCTATGACTTAGCTTTGGCTTTTTATTTGGGTGCAAACTTGCTCTCCAGTCTGAGTGAACATTGCACTCTGCTCTTCCACAAGCTTCACCAACTTTATGTTAGACCTCTTCCTTCAAGTGCTTGAATTGCTATCACACTGTTATCTTGAATGTCCCTTGGGCAACAAGGTATGTTCTCTGTAGATCGCATAGAGTGACTACATCAATCGTATTAAAATGCTATGCAGTTAGCTAGCCTCAAAGCTGCTTCATTTGAGTCACCATTAGAGCTATCACATGTGGCACAAACAACAAATTTGGGGCTACCACTTTTGCCATACTGAATCAAATTTCTCTCCACTTGTGGGTAACTTTGTGATTGCTGTACCATCAGCTTTCACTTCGATGCTGAATCTGAAATCTTACTGACATGATTCTTTTCATGTCTTCAACTACAATTCGCAAGGTTCATTTTACTCATAATAATGTTGAGAAATACTATCTAGGATATAAGCTAAAGCTTCTTAGCAAGAGTGAAACTTCATTTTTCTGAAAGTTAAACACTGAACTGAATTCACAAACAGTCTGTGCTGAGGTCACACACTGGCACTGCTTCTCAAAAGACAGCAACTGTAGGAAAGTGTCCTTTTCAACATGGTCACCCCCACTTTTTGCATGGTATTTGATGTGAATTTTGACTGGAAGTGCACCAGGTTCCTGCTAAGCAGGCCCCCAGTGCCAGATCTCTTTCCCAAAACCATACAATTGTTTCCATAAATTGGCAGTACCTTTAGTACCCTCTGAAAGGCCCTAGTAAATTGTACTCTGGGTTACTAAAGAGGATCCCTAAGAGCGGCAGCACGAATTGTGGCACCATATGGGCCCTTGCACAAAGCTCATGCAAAGTGCCACTGCAGGCTCTGTGTCTTGTGCAGACGAAAGTAAAAACGCTGTGTGCCATGCATACCGACACTGCTTGTAAGTCACCCCTACAGCATGCTTTACAACGCCACGGCAAGGTGCAATACATTACATGTGAGGTCATCACCACATGAGCGGGTATGCACTTGTGCTGATCCATTCCATTGCTGTCAGTACAGATGAACTGGGTAGCCATTTTACAAGTATGTGCTGGACACTGGCATAAAGGAGTTTCCCAGCTATATGACGGCTTCACTGAAAACGGGATATTTGGTATCAAACATCTCGTATTATTAAACACACGCTGATGCCAGTTTAGGATTGAGTAATACAGGCACACAGAAGGCATCTTAGAGCCACTGGTGCTCTAACTGACTGGTTTCAAGCAGCCTGCCACCAAAGACACGTTTCTGACCCCAAAGGGTGAGGGCCTTCATTCTCAGGGAGCCACAAATCAAGCCTGCTTGAGTAGGGTGTGCCTTGCACCCCCGCTCACAGAATGGCCAGCGGATTAGCATTCCAAGGCACGGGAGCTTTAAATAGGCCCACTGCTTTTGGAATGTGGATCTGGTTTCTCTCACAGGAGAGCCCTTAGCACATGGGCAGGTGGGAAAATTGGCTAGGCAAGATAGCGTGCCCACCCTAAGGCGAGCACCACCCCTGAAGTGGCTGCTACTTTTCAATAGTGACCATCTGGTGATGGCAAATTTAGGATCTCAGGGGCAGGGTTATACCTACTTCCCCCAGGAAGTGGTCATATAGGGAGCATAGTGACCCCAGGGGTAAGTAGCACATTGGCTACTACCTTATACTTCCCTACTGTTAGTATTTAGGGGGGACCTGGCACCAAAAAATCAAATCCTGCAGATCAAAAGAAGAAGAAGAGCCGCAAAAGCCAGAACTACAACAGAAGCAACAGACTTGGCAGCAGCCCTGTCGGCCTGTTTGCATATTCTCAAGAAGTTGCACCAAAGTCATCTTGCCCTGCAAACTGCTGATCCTCCAAAGCCTGGGAGGACTGCCAATACTTCTCCAAAGACTCAGTAACTCCCATGAAACTGTAGGCTTGTTCCGCTGCATCTTGCAGTTACCAAAGACTAAGCTGTGAGGCTCAAAGACCTCGAAAACCCGACACCTGAAAGCACTACTGCACCAGAGCCACCTAGTCTGAGCTGAAGTGGGCCAACATTACCAACGTGGTCCTGAGATCCTGATGACCTACAAAGGAGGAGGACACTGAAGAGCTGCAAAAGCAGAAGACTGAGGAAGAGCAACTGACTTGGCACCAGCCTTGCTGCCCTGTCTGCTGTTTCCCATAGAAACTGCCCAAAGACATCTCGTCCTGCAGCTGTTGTGCCTCTAAAGCCCGGGAGGACTTCCTGCCTTCAATAAAGACTCAAGCACTCCTGTGGAGCAGCAGAGCTGCTTCCCTGCATCCGGCAGGCACCCCAAAAAAGACTGTGATTGCTCTGGAATGCAAAAACTAAACCACCACAAAACACTACTGCACCATGCTTCTGAGCACCAGCTGAAGTGAGCCAACAGTGCCAGTGTGGTCCCCCAGTCCTCAAGAGACAAATCGCACCTAGGACTTGCCCACTGTGGACTTCCCAACACCACCTGCAGCCTCAGTTTCCAGATCCTCTCTACCTCGATTGCCCCCAGCGATGAAATTTCGATGCCTAAAAGACACCTTTGCACCCATTGCCCTGGTCTCATAGAGAAGAGGATTAAAGGCTACCCCATGCCTCGCAAGAGTTGAGCTCCCCTGTGGGTTCAGCCTGACTGGTTCCACAGTCCAAGCCTTGAGCCTCTTTTCTGACAGAACGATCTCTATAAGACTTGAACGGGGAACCTGATGCTGTAAGGCACCTCTGCACCCGGCCGCCAAGTGCTGCATGAAGTGAACTGTTGAAGTTGCCTTGGACCTTGCCCCATACTCACTCTAAGTCCAGAAGATTGGCCTCGTAAGTGGCTGTTGAGTGCCCGAATGCAATACATTTTTTTCTTCCAGAAGTTATCATTACACCAAAGTACTTCAATTTGTATTTAAAGTATCAAAATCACCCGCTGCTGAAAAACACACCTCTGCACCCAGACGCTCAAGGCCCTCCCGAGGGGACCTGTTGGTGTTAACTTGGGCCTTGCCCCATACTCACTCGAAGACCTGGGGAAAGGTCCCGCAACTCATTGAAAAGTGACTGTATGTAGCATATGTTTTCTTTCTAAGTTAACATTGCCATTATACACTTCAACAACAATTTAAAAGTATCAATACCTGTTTACTTCAAACCTGTAAATTAAAAAGTACTTACCTGATTTTGATGATCTTAGTGCAGTAAATGAAAATGTGTTCTTTTTATAAATTGGTGTGGATCTCCTTATGGAGTCATGTGCATCATTTAGTGATTATTGTGTGTATGTGCAGATGTCTAACACTCCTCTCTGATAAGCCGAAGACTGCTCAGAACCCCTACCCTCTAGAAGAGCACCTTGAGATTGCAAGAGTATGCCCATGTCCACTAGTGAGGGAATCCTTGGACTCTTTGCATGGTATACCTCTTTTTGGTGTACCTTATAGAAAACCAGTTGCCTACAGCGACACAATATAATGAAGAGTGACCTTGCTTCCTAAATAGGCTGCAGACTGAAAGAACACTGAATTAGGAGCAGGTATGTGTTTGGCAGGTCAACTCCAAGGCAAGCTTTATTTGCTTTTAATTGTAGTTCATTTTTGTTTTTATTCACCATAGTTTTCATATCTGCCACTACATTTATTCATATACTCTGCCCTAGAATAGGACCTTAAATGATCAATAAAGGCTTTCAAATTACAGTGTGTGGTTTTGTGTGCCTTCAACTTTTGGAGAAAAGTATTCCAGTAATGCATTTTAAATAATTGCAGTCTTGCAGTCTCTCAGGGACTGATTGTTATCCAATGAGTAGGTAAATTGTGGGAGATCTATGGGTCATAGCCAATTATGCTTTCCTGCTCAAGCTGGTAAATTGATTCAAACCTGCTGTTGCTTAAGAGCCACAGAAAATCTAACTTGTCTGTATTTGCGCGCAGACTGTAAGAAAGTGTCAGTTGATGTTGCAACTGTTGGCTCTCTCCACTCGAGGAGGTCTGCCGGCAATGTCGAGGGCCTCTTCAAATAAACTGTCACTGAGCTGAGGCAGATCATAATTAATATTTCATCTGGTTATCCTAATGAACTTTCAGACTTGGTTGTCTATGTTACAAATTTGGTCTGGTTTTAATAAAAGTTTAATATTAAATGTTACAGAAAATTGTTTTAATGGATGTTTTACATTGGGAACAGGTTCTGTGGCATTGCTGCAGAAATTGTGCTCTTCTAAAAGTATGTTACATTTTAGGCGCCAGTGGGAAAAGATTTTCCTTCATTATGAAACCCATCTTTACCATGTATAAAACTATAAAGGCCTTTGGTCACATATATTTGATTTTCCAATGCATTCAGCAAGGCAACTGATAAAGGAAATCTTATGAAGCAGACAAGATATAACAGACCTGATCAGCAGACCAGAGCTTCTCCAGAGATTAAAAATACCAGATGCCTAGAGTAAAATGAATGGACTGACGATATAGAAAAAAATGGATTTGCTCATAATACCAATTATGTTTATTTTTTCATTGGCAAATAAAGTGAAAGTTGCTGTGTCTACTGCCATGCTTACGAAGGTCAAGTTCAAGTTCAAGTTCAAAATCTTTATTCGGTATGTAAAATACAACCATAAAAGCAGAACAAACAATTAAAATACATATCAGACTAGAATGTCATGTACACAGGACATTACAAAAAAGAAACAATATCTAACACATAGTTAAATTGCATAATGCTTCATTAAATAGTCCAGTATTAAACTTAATTTCCAACGAGTATCCACATTGTATTTATAACAAGGTGCAAATTCCAGGTGAGTTGTCTAATATGTACAAATAAGCAAGAATAATAAGTATAGTACAATCCTATAAATACAGAATTCATCTGAGGTTTACTTGTGCTACAAGGTACATATCATAATCTGTGGGGTACCTATAAGTACAGGGTATATAACAAAAGAAACTAATCGATGCAGATTAATGATTTCCTTATACTCATACATTTGAGCACATAGGATGCCACAAAAAAACAGGTATCCGGGCTTTCTAGAGTTGTAAGGAACTTCATTGCTGATTCAATAGTGCGTATCTTGTTTTTTAAAAGAATAGGTTTTAGATAAAATTTCCTAAAATGACAATAAAACTTGCAAAACAATAAAAAGTGACAACAGCTTTGTTTTGAAATGTTATCACAAGGACACAGCATATTGGATTTGATCTTTATATCCGGGAATGAGACTAAGTGATGCACAATCCCGAGCCTTAATCGGGTTAGGACAAATCTATGTTGGTTGTAAGTCACGATCTCTAAATATGTCTGAGAACCTCTCCTTAAGTTCAGGTCTAAGTAAGAAGCAACTGTTTTTAGTTTTTTGGACTGATTTTCTCTAGCCGCATTCTTAAATGCTAGGAACTTCGATTTTATGTCTTTCTTTGGTATCAGTGCTGCTGCTTCGGGGTTCAGACGAATATTACATTCAAACAGAAGATTGAACCAGTAGTAGATATAACTAAGCCAAGGCATACGAGATAAATTATCAAGTTTCAGACAGTCTTTGATTATTGATTGTGTAAATACTGTCTCTGCTTTAGACCAGATAGATCGCCAAAGCAGCAATGGGCGTAATGCGGCTAAGTCCGCAATAAAGTCAATACCGGCTTCCAAGTGGGTTAAAACATTGGGGACCGAGGATGGGGCGCATAGCAGTTTCTTTAAGAATTTATTTTCGTCACTCTGTAAACCCTCAACAGAATGATGGCCCCAAACTCCTGCCCCGTACAAGGCAGATGAAATACACCTAGCTTTGTAGATAGCCAGCATGTCCTTCACTCTCCTTTGCCCTAACTTAGCCGCAAATCTAAAAATACTACTGGTGTTTCTGTTCAATTTTAACCTCACAGTATCGTCCTCTTTAGACCATTTCCCATCGCCTGAAAATGTTATCCCCAAATAGCAGAAACTGCTGACCGATTGTATTTTCACTTTATCAATGAAGAAGGAGGAGTTGGATTTCACCCTCTTTCCACAGGTCATAACAAAAGTCTTACTTTTATTAATAATCAGTTTCCTCTCTTTGGTAAACAACACAAATCTGTCTATAAGGCGTTGCAAACCATTCTGTGTTCGTGATAAAAGGACTGCGTCATCTGCGTATAATAAAATAGGGGTGGCGCTGCCGTCTATCGATGGGGCGTCTGAGGATAATTTGCTTAAAATCATATCAATTTCATTTATAAATAGTGAGAATAAAAACGGGGCCAAAACGCACCCCTGACGAATCCCTCGTGCAACTTTAAAAAAAGGTGTACATTCTCCCATAGGACCATAGCGTACTTTACATGATAGGCCAGAATATAACCGGGCCAGAAAGAAAACACACTCTTTGGGAGCACCGAGATTTAACAGGGTGTCCCAAAGGATGTTATGGTCTACAAGATCGAAGGCACTGCTGAGGTCTGCGAAACAAAGGAAAAGATTCCCCTCCTTAGCAACGGTGTATTTATGTATGAGGAGGTCTAAAGTAACGCACTGTTCCAACGTCCCCAGACCTTTCCTGAATCCATACTGTGCCTTTGAGATTATCATATTGTCCTCAGCCCAAGTCTCCAACCTATTTAAGATTATTCTACTCAATATTTTTATTGATGCATCTAAAAGAGAAATGGGACGGTAATTACTTGCCTCAGATCTGGAACCCTTCTTAAACAGGGGAATAATTATAGACTGGCCCCAGGAAATTGGCATTTGACCCACCACTGTTGCATTAAAAAACCTGGTCAGGATGGGGGCCCACATATCTAACTCGGATTTGTACAAGTCCAGCGGGACTCCATCCGGGCCAGGCGCCTTTCCGCCCTTACTATTACGTATGCCTTCGTACACCTCATCAAGGCCGATATCTAGAGGCAATCTAGGCCAGGTATACACATTGTCCATATGGGAATTTAAAATCAACCTATCCGGATTAAAAATATTTGAAAAATGAAGCATCCATGATTGACAGTCGACATGAGAGGTTATTTCTGGCATTGAATCATTTTTCAGGAAAGGACTATTTATAGTTTGCCAATATAACTTACTATTGTTTGTTTCGGCCGCGCAGCTAAGGTTGTCCCAGGCCTCTTCTTGGAGAACTTTTTTCCTTGTCTTAAGTGATGTTTTATAAGCAAGACGACAAGTTTTAATTGTAATACAATCACGTGGTTTGGTGCTCATAGCATGTTTTAGGGCTTGAAGAGCCTGTGTGCAATTTTTATCAAACCAGCCGGTATTAATTTCTCTTTTCCCCTTACATGGTCTGGTAAGTAAGTTGTCGATTGCTTCATTAATAGTACATAGGTGGTTTAATACAACTTGCGGGTGTACCTCATCACTAAGACAATAGTTTATCTCCATAGTACATTTACTTAAAACCTCCGCCAACAATTCATGTGGGACAACCTTGGTCCATTTGATCCTGAACCCATTAGGTCGTATGGCTTCAATAAAATTAATACTATTGCTAGCATCCATATTTTTAGATCCCCAACAGTGCAATGATAAAGAAATACTATTATGATCACTTAAGATCTGTTCATTAACACTCAAGTTGGTGTATGCACAATCATTAGACAATAAAATGTGGTCAATATATGAATTAGCTCCTCTTCCAATAAATGTTGGACAGTTAACGTTGGAGCTATTCTTTGTGCAATTTAGCATATCCAAATCAAACTTTGCTAGCATCATATTAAGATTAGTGCCATACTTACAGTGTGGGAAGTGTGAACAATCATATCCCTCCGAGATACCACTTTCCCTTGTTAGGCCACATGAATTACTCGAGGCATGAGGGCAAGGACTTATGTTAAAATCACCCAACCAGAGGATTATAAATTGGTGACCTATAGCTGCCATTGTCCTCTCAATCTCATTTTCAAGCTGGATCAGAATTTTACCTCTGTCGGCAGTGAATACATTATTATAAAAATTTATCAGCAACAAATCTTTCCCTTTTTCAAACTCTAAGCATAAAATCTGGGAATAGACATCCACTGAAACACAGCTTTTAACCTTACAAAATCTAAGTTTGGTTGATATTAAAAGCAAGAGACCACCTTTAGCTCTTCCAACATTTGAGCTCACTGCATTCAGGCTGTGTGCTAGGTATCCCTCGATAAAGATAGGTTCCTCACACCACGTTTCTTGAAGACATATTATGTCATACCCCTTGTTAATAAAGTCCTTCCACAGAGGGGAATCTAACTTCTTTTTCAACCCAGCGATATTCCACGTAACAACGCGATAGGCTGTATCAGGATCACACTTGCCCGCTGTGAGGACATTTACAGGGTCTACCGGGGAGAAATCTAGGTTAAAAGGGGGGTCTGCGATAGTACAGCAATTCTGATTATTTTTTCTAATTCCTATGTTCTCCATAACAACATCCACCATAACAGATTCGGGTGGAGGTGATAAGGGAACAGTTACTACATTATCAGTAAGGTCACCCCTCGCTACTATCTCATTCGTATTCCTAGTATTAACGGGCAGTCAATCGTTTTCCTCCAAAGAGGACAGGGCAGAGTAATGATTAAAAAGGGGGATGGTGTAATCCCTTTGCCAACTTAATTCCTCATTAAGCTGCATGTTCCTTCTGTTAAAGTACTGGGGGGCTTTTAGTGGGAAAAAGGAGGGATAACTACCCCCACCCCTGGTTAAACCAAGTTCAAACGGCTCGATCTGTTGGGGCCTTGGCAATTGTAAGCCATCTAGGTAGCTATAAAAATAACCTAAAGGCCTAGCAGAGACCATATTAACTTGGTTGGGTAGGGAGGCAGCTCTTAGGAGGACGGTTGCCACATGTTGTGGGTATCTAAAGTTCACTATTATACAGTCCCCTGAGGTGGTTTTCCTTCCTTCTCCTATCCAACTGGCTCTGCGGGTGGATAAAATATCTTTGGCCAGAGCCAGTGGAAACCCGCAATTTTTATTGAGCCAGGCAAGTGATTTGTTTTTTAAGGAATCGTGAGATTCCTGGCTAGAGTTAAGCATACTAGAGTCGACCTCCGGAACATTAATCAATACCACTGTGTAGGGGGCACACTGTGGTGGGAGGTTAACGATTCTCTTATGATTAATATGTCCATCATTTCCCTTGGCTACAGACTTCTGGTTATTAGTTGGACATGTATGTGTAGAAATTACTTTCCCTGATGAATTTACTACAATAGAAGGTGCAACAACTGATGTCCCAATGGAGGGCGCGACCATCGGCCGACTTGGCTGACAACTGTCCCCCGAGACCGAAGGGACACCCATACTGTGAGTGTCAGACGGCTGCAAAATAGATTCCGTGGCACCATCTATGGGTTTATGAACAGTAGGGGGTAACATAGGGAGAGATCGTTTTTCATAGGAAGCCAAAATGCCCTTTAATGTATCTACCTCATCTGAAATTACCCTTAGTTTCGCCAACAGGGGACTAATGATAGACTCTAATTTGGTCTCAAAAATTGACGCCAATTGTCCTATTGAGTCAGCATGCAAAAAGACCCCCTCCGCCTTGTCATTAGTCCCCGATATATCTTTAGGCGAATCTAATGAGGCCCCCCTGCCTGATTGAGAAGAACCCTGCTTTTTTGGCTTATAAGTCCCCACTCTCTTTACTTGCACTTTCCTGCATGCCCGCATTTTCCTCTGCATCGGGGAGGGAGAGGGGATAGTTTTAGGGCAGGCTCTAGTAGAGAGGATAGATGAATTCAATGGGGAAGAGGGTTCATCAATACTTCCAATAATAACCATATCAGGGGGTACATCAACATCAACAATCCCAACAGCATTGCCAATATTATCCTTACAACTTTCAGCAAGGGTTTCGGTATTAGAGAGTGATGTGTCCACTAAGGAGGCTTCAGAGTTCGATCTGCCCAGAGAAAGTCTCCGGTCTTTATTAATTTTGTTCACAACTTTTACCAAGTAATTGTCCATAGTCCTCTTATCCCCTGCACCGGGTTGATTAGTAGACTTGGACTTCGACATCTGCGAAGGCATAGACATGTGCGATAACCTTCAGAATGGATATGTATATAGGATTGATCACTTACTGGTTAAGCGACGGTCAGAGTTCCGTGGCCCTGCCCTGTCACCTCCTGCCTCTGACGGCCACAGACGGCCCGCCCTCTGCCCGGGCTCAGCCCGGCGCCGCCCGCGCGCGTCCCGCGACGCGGAGAAAGGCGCGAGATTTTAAAGCGCCTCCGGGCGCGTTTGCAGCGTCAGCGGCCGCAGGGGTGCTTGGGGGCTGTAGTCCCCGCTCTCTGCCGTGAGATGTCGGTGGCAGCGTGGGGGACGAACAGTGGCGCCAGCAGCGCTAGCGTGTCGGTGGCGGTAGCGTGGCCAGTTCCCTCCAGGGCAGCAGGGCAGCAGCAACAGCGGCAAGCGGCAGGCAAGCAGTTTCTGGAAGATCCCCCGCTCCTCCGTGAAAGGCGCGAGATTTTAAAGCGCCTCCGGGTGCGTTTGCAGCGTCAGCGGCCGCAGGGGTGCTTGGGGGCTGTAGTCCCCGCTCTCTGCCGTGAGATGTCGGTGGCAGCGTGGGGGACGAACAGTGGCGCCAGCAGCGCTAGCGTGTCGGTGGCGGTAGCGTGGCCAGTTCCCTCCAGGGCAGCAGGGCAGCAGCAACAGCGGCAAGCGGCAGGCAAGCAGTTTCTGGAAGATCCCCCATGCTTACGAAGGTCCATTTGTCTTAATAGTTCTCTACTGTAGATGTTCTACTTGCAAAGCCATTTTCCTGTCTCTTGGCCATTCTGGAAGTTGATGATGAACGTTATCAGTTTGGTCTTTTTCTGTTCCATCACAAATATTTTTTTCTGGATATCGCAAAGTTTGCAGATTTTGCCACGTGTAACCAACTGTCACTGCATTATATTTTATAAAGTGACGATAGTAATTCAAAAAAATGTATCAATTTTATGGACACAATTGCAGACAGGGTGGGCCCGATTCACAGAACTAACTTAAGACAAAATCCTAAACTTACTACCATTTTCGTATTCACAGAAGGCACTTACTCATTTTGGTATTCACAGAAGACACTTACTCACTTCGGTATTCAAAGAAGTTAGGAGTCCTAACTTTAGGACTCCTAAATGCCTTCTGTGAATACCGAAAGTGTTAAAATTAGGATTTTTCTCAGTTTAGGAGTCCTAAAGTTAGGACTCCTAACTTTACTACTACTAAACTGAGAAAAATCCTAATATTAAGGCTTTCGGTATTCCCAGAAGGCATTTAGGAGTCCTAAAGTTAGGAGTCCTAAGTTTACTACTACTAAATTGAGAAAAATCCTAATATTAAGGCTTTCGGTATTCCCAGAAGGCATTTAGGAGTGCTAAAGTTAGGAGTCCTAAGTTTACTACTACTAAATTGAGAAAAATCCTAATTTTAAGGCTTTCGGTAGTCACAGAAGGCATTTAGGAGTCCTAAAGTTAGGAGTCCTAACTTTACTACTACTAAATGGAGAAAAATCCTAATTTTAAGACTTTCGGTATTCACAGAATGCATTTATGAGTCCTAAAGTTAGGAGTCCTAACTATACTACTACTAAACTGAGAAAAATCCTAATTTTAAGACTTTCGGTATTCACAGGACTCCTAACTTCTGTGAATACCAAAATGAGTAAGTGCCTTCTGTGAATACCAAAATGGTAGTAAGTTTAGGATTTTGTCTTAAGTTAGTTCTGTGAATCGGGCCCGGTGTCTTTTAGATAAGCTTCTCACTAACACAGTCAGTCATATATATAAATTAGAATGAAGAGTTGACACAAGAATGTGTGCTACATATGAGTTTATGGACTATTGCCATTTCTCCCTCTTTTAAGTTCAGAAGAGAAGAACATCATATCTTCTCTGATAGCCTTGCTAAATTCAAGAGAATCCACACTGTTGCTTACCCCTTTACTAGAGGTGTACCAAAACTTAAACTGTGTAGGGCACACATGGCAGACCCATGTTGAATCAAGTCTGAGCACCTGACTTAACTTAGGGAGATTATATGATCTTTGTGAGGACATTTTTTAAAACAATAGGTTTGGAGGGTGAATTTTCCAAAACAATTTTCAAAATATTTTGCAGCTATAAGCTCTAGCTTATAAACAGTTATGATGGTAAGCTCAAGAAAGTATTTCAGTACTCTAGGGTCTGGCTCAGTTTTCAAGAACAATATTTCTCCACAGCATCAAATCCTATAAGTGAATTTTCTAGAGGCCTCAAATGCACAACAGACAACTATTTATGCTGCATCACTAAATTAAGAACCTCACTAGCAAAGAATGTTGTTAAAATCATTTGGCAGTTTGAGGAAAAAGATTCACAGCATTGTTCTTATGCTCACTGCATAATTCAGCAATACCTCAGATGTATCCTTATCCTTGTTGAAGACCTACACCATGCATGTTAGCTGGATCTACAATACTTTTTAGGTCTCGCCTGACCCAGCGCATGCGCTGGTCTGGCGAGACTTATTGAGAGGGCTCCAAAAAGTCCTACGAGGCCAGCCTGGAGCTACAGTGGATATGCGCGGGCGCGTGCGCCGCGCTTTACCGCGATTACTTTCACTTTCGCGGCCGGCCGCAGGGCCGCTTTGATGTTTGATCGTGATTGCGATCACTTTAACTTTCGCGGCCGCACGGCCGCTTTGCATAGCCAATAGGTCTCGCTTTTGGGACCTTATAAGTATTTAGTTATGCAACTGTTGCATGACTAAACACTTATAAGGTCCCAAATGCGAGACCTATTGGCTATGCCAATACTTGTTTATACTGCCCCTAGCTCTCAGTGAAAGCCAGGATTAACATCTAATCATTAGAAGCTCAATTATGATGCTGACCTTTTCACCAAAACAATTGATGGTCTCCTCCATTACTGCCCAAACACGTGAAAACCTCAGTTTCATTGAATACATTTGCCCAGATGTAACTGCAAATGATATGCCCAAGGGCAATTGCTTAGTTCGCATATAGTGGATTGTAATTTATGGGGGACTAGACCTGATGACATGGGAGATTCACGAGTAGGATCATACAACATTTGAAGGCAATCTACAGTGGATTTGAATAATTATAACAAACTTTTTTTAACTGTATGGAGCACCTCTGTGTCCCCCAATTCCATCTTAGAGGATGTTCCTTGACCAGCTCTTTTAGCTGACTTCAGTACACAGAATGGGGCACTTCCGAGACCTTTCATCTTCAATGGAGAAGGATACACTGAAGGTCTGCCAAGCTAGCCCACCCCTGAGAACTTCCACACCAGGGAATTCTTTGAGCTTGGCATTCAAAACTAATATCACCACCTTTCCTCTGGCGGCTTGGCCACTCCAAACTTTATATCAATGGGCCCTCCTGTCTTTGGCTACTGTCAGTCTGCATCTACTGCACCCAGGTGGCACATGTCCTGTCAACCGGAAATTATCATTTGTGAGGGCATGCCAAGATCGAATACCATACCCATTCTACACAGGATATATTACGACAGAGCGAGACTTCATGCCATGGGCAGAGCAGAGACCCCAGCGTGTCTACGTTGTAGTATGGTCACGGGTTCCTTTATCCACACTCTGTGGGAGTGCCAATTAATCCACAGGTATTGGATTTGGATAGTGAAAGAGCTTAACAATGTAATTGAAACACAGATCCCAATGGATCCCAAATACATCCTTCTAGGGATACACACAGATGTTGATCTTCCCAGACACAAACTACTACTGAGTGACCTAGGCCTCATAGTTGCTAAGAGAGATATTGCCAAATACTGGGGCAGTGCAGTCTTACCCATCGTGTCTGAATGGCGGGCAAACACGGATCTACATATGGGAGCGGAAAAAACAGTATACACAGCAAGGGCCTGCCCAGGAAGGTTAGGAAGATATGGCAGCCGTGGCTGAATTATTATGGCTTAGAGTTGATGGACCAGGACCCGACTGAGATGCACTTTAGTACACAGGGGTTTAAACAAGTGGGGTAACACACTCTTGCTTCACCAAGGGGGCACAGTAAATCGAACATGTCTATTGTGGAGGATAGAACTGTGGGGGGGGGGCAAATGTCAAAAGAAAAGATTTTATGATTTGGTCTTTTCTACAAAGAATGGTTACTGATGATAATCCTAATTTTGAAACATATGAGATACACCTGCTGATGTTTTGGCTGATTCTTCGAAGAATAAATATAAACAGTTTTAAAAAAATTCCATACCCATTATCCTGTTTGTTCCAACTACGTTTGGCTATAGGGGTTCTTCCTGCTATTATGTGGAAGCAGACCCCTCCCCATCCACAGGGCAAGAACCCTCTCAGGCTAAAGCTTGGCTCCCCCCTCAGTTTAACCTTTTTCAACAAAGGTGAGAACTATGCTACAGTTCTCTCTGACCCTAGCATGGTACTCGAGGTGTGCTAGGGAGAATGGCGTGCCTTGAAACATATGGGCAATTAAATGAATTTTTCCCATGAATTACTATAAGGAGAAGCTATTCGATTCCATATTTTGAACAGGACACATTTAACCCCCGACCTCTGTACTTTATTTATCCGCCCGTGATAGACACATGTCCCCGATACCACTTAGCATCGACTGATATGATCATGTTTTGGCATCATCCTGTTGTGTGCTTCCAGATCAATAACTGGTTGTGTGCGCAGGGACCGATAACACCAAACACTGCTAAAAGGATAGGTGAGTTAAAGTTCAAAGCATGATTCTACTGGCAGATCGTTTTATTTTAGGAAGGTAAAAGCTTTTTTATTACTATTATTATTATTTTTTATTATGCATTTGCAAAGAGCAAACACTGAAATAACGATATGGGAAAGCGATGATGTAAACACTGCTTGATCTTCTGGGCCGGAGGACAAGTTGTGTGGAAATACTGCAAGCTAAATGTGCACTTATATAATATCCTTCACAGCTGTGTAAAATATGGCACTCTGAAAAAAAGTACTTACATTGTTCTCCAATAATACAAGTGCACACACCACCCCCTAAGAGCAATTCTGTCCACTCCTCGCCTTTGAACAGGCCACACTGTCACAGTACCCGAGAGACAGCTGCCTTTCATCTTGGAATTCCATATTATAGCATGGCACCCCTGGGCATTATCCCAAATGCCCACACATATCCACATGAAGAGAGCAAATGTGACCTGGCTTCATATCAAGAATGGCCGCTGAGGTGTAGATATGTATGTGCATTATGGATGTTACAGTGAATAATTGGGAGCTGGGGGGTATCGCATACTTTCAACCCCCTGTATTAAGATAGAACTTATTTAATCAGTCAGTCAGTCAAAATACTTTATTTCGGCTGTACAGCCATAAAAGAACAATACATGTTACAATCCATAAATTACATGAAACATTACACATGTAAGGAAATCGGAAGTAAGTATTGAAGACAACAATTAACTAATTAAAAAAATATATATATATATTAAATCTTTACCACAATATTGAATATCACTACCTATCTACCCGACCCCCGAAAAATTGCCATAGGGAACTATCAGTGAAACCCTGGTCTCCTTCTTTAACATTTTAAGACTATTAAAACCAATATCAATACATTTTTCATATTTAATTACACTATATTTTTTTAAAACATGTTTTAAAAGAAAAGACATTAAGTAAAATAAAAAATAAAAATAAAAGAATAATAAAAACTTCGTGTTTAATATATTAATACTTTCCGGGTAACTACTGTGCAGTGAAGAGGAGTTTAAGCTCAAAGGAGAGCTCGCTGTGAAGTGTAAGCAGGAGAGAGAATGCTCTAAATAGAGCACACGGCGTTTTCTTATCTTTCGATTGCCCCGTTAATCATGCTGAAAAAATATCAGAGAACAACCATCTACTTTCCCCTTCCCTTGCAGTGTTGTACTACATTCCTAAAATTATCTATTATTTTCAAAGCCCGTGTGTTTGTTTAATCGATTGAATTACTCAATCCACTTGGAGCCGACTGAAAAACCATTCACCTTCAGGTCATGTTATCTTTCCCTTTATTCCTCTTATCAAATAACAAGTGGTGCCTCTGTGCCCTGCTCTGGATGGCAAGTGTGTTTGTGTGTTTTGTGAGGTAAACATAGATAAAAATGAAAGTATTTGTCAACACCAGACGGATAGGGTTGCAACTCCTCAAACATAATTCTCCTAACAAAGAACAACTTATCTGCCTAAGAAAGAATTGAATGTTTATGAAAATGCTGCTTTTTTTTTATCCTTATCTGACAATAAACTACATTTTAGTCTTAAAAAAAAAGATGACTAATGTAATTTTTGATAGTGTTTATTCTGGTAGGATGCATACAAAGTAATGGCTTGTTTTGTATGAAATAGCAGAATGTACACCTGCAAAAAAAAAACTCAAAATACGGCACTGTTGCTGAGCGACCAATGTACTTTAAAACCATTTCCGAAAAATGCATGTGTATGGTCAGCTTCACTAATCTAAAAAAAACTGATGCACCTATACATAATGTACTAATCTTTGGTCATATGGTAATATAGTCAACACAGCATTATAAACAAGTTGTCTTCTAAGGTAATACAAACTCACTCAAACAAGTTTCTGTATGCCAGCTGCAATTTTCAATAGTCTCCAGCACATTCGTTTAGCTTGTCCCAGACCAACGAGAGCATCAAAGTGGTTCTTGATGGGCAATGTTACAACACTTATCTCACGTGTAGCATTCACACACATCAGGGCATATACCTATATGGAAATTGAAGATGTGTTACCTGTACGTCATCAGCTGGAGTGCGAGAAGCTGGTGCATATGTGTTGATAAAAATGGCAATACATCAGGGAATAGGGAAATGGTAGGGCGGGGCCTGCATTGTGTTGACTGGCTTCTTTTTCTGTCATGTGCCTGCTTATCGTCCCTGTTCATTTACCTGGCCTTCGAAGATAATAAAATAAAGCTAGGGGGTGGAAGAAAGAGTGGGAGCAGAGAGAGAGTGAGAGAGACAGAGAAGCTTAACAAGGCTCAGTCACTTCACTGTTCCTGGCTGGGAAGCAGACAATTGAGGAGTGACTTCCTGTGCATGGCGGGTCATTCAGACACCACTACTGACATTGCGTGGGTACAGGGGCTGCGCTAGCATGGGAATCCTCTTGGGCCGTCCTCAACCTGTTGTGCTTCCCAAGAGAGCGAAGCTGGGCATGTGAAAGAGCCCATTCTGCAGTCTACAAACTCTGCAAAGTAATTCCAGTATCCAGGGCTCCAGTGCTAGATTTCTAGGTGTCACCTAGCTGGTGAGTGGATGGAACATTCTTTTCTCCAGTGTGATAACGAGAGGGGCTATAACACAGCCTGCACCTCCTGGTCCACGCTGATTCCTGACAGCATCCCAAGTGTAAAGCAGTTGTACTGCTCCATGCACCTTGTGAGACCGGCCTCACGGCGTATGCCCTCCCGATCATTCAGCCAACCTGCAACCACCCCCAAAACACGGCATCTCCGACTCCGTCCGCCCCAGCCACACAGACACAAGGGCCGGCCAGAGCCCCCGACAGACTCGACACCCTATCACGCATGTCCGACCGAGGGAGCGGGAACCCCCGAGCCAGACCCAGAGGCGCCAGCCCAGTCACACCTCGGGTCGCCTTCCCCCGGGAGGACTCGATCGGCCACCAGGCCCCTGGGGAGCAGGCGCCTCGCCTGCCGAGCGTCTGGGGTCCCTCCCAGACCCACCTGAAAAGACCAAAGAAACGAGCGGCAGGAAATCCCGCCGAACCCCCGCAGTCTCCCAAGGCCCCTCTCTGCGAGGACTCCGGACTTCAAAGGGCAGGGGGAGTATAATAAGGGGTGCCGGAGGAATGAATGGCAGAGAAGACCTGGAACCATCGAAGCCTGCTGACGCTGTCGCGGCTCCCGAACACCGAACCACCTGGGCCTGCTGAGTGACTCGCGGCCCCCAGCCATTGAACCATCTGAGCCCTGCTGACGAGGTCGCGGCTCCCGAACTCTGAACCACCTGGGCCTGCTGAGTGACTCGCGCCCCCCAGCCATTGAACCATCTGAGCCCTGCTGATAAGATCGCGGCTCCCGAACTCCGACTACCTGTGCCTGCTGAGTGACTCGCGGCTCTCCCCTCGAGGACAAATTGGCAAGAGATCGCCCAGAGAAACAACACCCTCCAGCTCGAGGATTGTGAGCTATCCGCAGGGTACTTCGCAGAGACACTACCACCAAAGACTGTCCCGCTACCCCCATTCCCCTACCACCGATTTGTAGACTCTTGTGCCGCTGATGTACTCCTTACACTTTGGATCATAAAGATCCCTTGAAACCTTCGATAAAAGAACCTATCGTCCTACAAAGAATACGTGTGGTGTCACTCTGTTCGTAGTGTAAGCTCAGGGTGTGCGCGCCTGGTTCGGCCTACTTGGGAGAGGTGGGTCAAAGGGGTGGGCAAGACGTGCATCGAACCCCCCTTCGGTGAACGCCTTTCCAACATTTGGTGGCAGACGACGGGACCTGAGCCGACACCAGAAGAGAGCGTGCAGTGAACGACTGACGCACTACCAAACAGAGATGGAAGGAGAAACCTCCCTGGGTGCCGCAGGTACCGAAATGAGCTCGACGTTCTGAAAGGATCAATTGGACTATTATACGCATAGAGAATTAAAACAATTTTGCAAAGACCTTGGAATCGCTACCACCGGATTAAGCACAAAGGAAGACTTCCAAAAAGTATTGAAGACCTGGGTCGAGACGGGGGCGCCCCCGGCCCAAACGGAAGGAGACTCCGCCCATGAACCACAAAGCATCCCGGTGAGAAACAGCGGGCCAGAGGGGAACCTGTCCCCCGAGGAACTAGCAGACCGAGAGAGAGGCCGCAACCACGAACTTGAACTGGCCAAGCTGAAAATCGAGGGGGAACTAAAACTGGCCGAGAAAAAGCTAGCCGTCGAGCAGTTACGGCTACAAGGGGAACTCGAGGAAAAGAGATGCCAAAGAGAGCACGACGAAAAGAAACTCCAGCTGGAACATGAACGCAGCCTGAAAGAGATCGAGTTGAGGGCTAAAAGCAAAGAGTCACGACCTTCCGGGAATCTACCATCCGCTTCCACCGTGGAAGCCAAAGTCCACATCCCCAAGGATGTAGTAAAGGAGTATTACAAAAACGACGATATCCAGCAGTGGTTTAAGGCCTACGAACTCGCCATGACCTCTCACCGAGTCCCGCAGAAGGATTGGGGGGCTGGGCTATGGGGCCGGTTCTTAAGCGCAGGAAGAGATACCCTGCTGGATCTGCCCTCCACGGTCATGAACTCCTACAGCCACATGAAAGAAGCCCTCGTGGGCCGGTATGGACTCACTCCCGAGATGTACCGGCAACGGTTCCGAGATTGCAAAAAGATACCGGGCACCACATGGGTAGAATACGTGAACTTTTACAGCCGGGCCTTAGACGGGTGGATCAAGGGCAGCAAGGTTTCCACCTTCGAAGAGCTGTTTGATCTGATCGCCTGGGAACATTTAGCGGCCAATTGCTTTGTAGAACTGCGCCAACATCTCCTGGACAGTAAACTCACCGACCCTCGGAAGCTGGCCGCCGAGGCTGACCGTTGGGTGAACACCCGGGCCACCCGAGGCCCCGTGAGAGACTACGGTCGCCACAGTCAAGGACCCCCCCGCCAGAGGGGCGGAGGAAACCACGGCCGACCGAGAGACTTCCCAGGGGGGGCCCCGCACAGCCCTCCCAGCAGCCCACCAGCGGCAGGTCCAGCTCTGCCCCCAGCCAGCACCGGAGCCCAGGGGCGGCTAGGGCCACGAACCAGGATCACCTGCTTCCGCTGCCAACGGCCCGGACACTACGCCAATGACCCCCAGTGTCCCCAGTATCATCGAACCGCAACGACCAACCCCCCGGCCCGGCAGATGGCCTCCGTGGCCCTAGGGGAAGAGATCGAGGACTCCGAAGAGTGGGAACCAGCTGCCATGGCCCTGGTCTCCCTTGGTGATCGAGAGATGGTCCCCGGGACACCCTTGCCCGCCAACACGAAGAAGTACCGACAGCAGGTGACCATCAACGGCCACCGAGTTGAGGGCCTCCGCGATACCGGGGCAAGTGTCACCGCGGTCCACCGCAACCTAATCTCGGAAGACCAAATCCTACCCGATGCCCTCTGTCCGGTCATATCCTCCGACAATTCCGAGAGCCTCTGCCAGATGGCTCTGGTGCCCTTCGAGTGGGGAGGAGTCTCCGGAGTATTGAAGGTAGCCGTCCGAACGTCACAGCCCGTAGACTGCCTCCTGGGCAACGACCTTGAGAGTTCCCCGTGGGGGCAAGTGGAACGAAGAGCCCATCTCGAGATGATGGGCCTACCCGAATGGGTCTGCGCCACCAAGCGCTCCATGACCGCGCGATTGCCCCTCTCCGAGGGCGGTGAGGCCCTCCCACCGAACACTGACCCCGAGAACCGGGGCACCCTGCCAGAAACGGACAACCCTCCTTCGGAAGGAGAAGAAGACACTAACCCGGGAGAAGGGCCGGAACCTTCCGCCCCTGAGGCGCTGACGGAGCTCGGAGAACTGCCCGAGATGGCCCAGTGGCGCTGTGAGGGAGGTCCCTCCCGTGAAGAGTTCTGCCAGGAACAGGCCACCTGCCCTTCCCTCGTGGGACTCCGACAACAAGCAGAAGCACAGACCGCCGGTGACCGGACCGGAACCCACTGGGTCTATTGGGACGATGGCCTCCTATACAGTGAACAAAAGTCAGCCGAGCTAGGCGCAGCCCGAGTACTGGTAGTACCCCTGCGCTTCCGAAGTCTCCTCCTGGGCCTGGCCCACGATGTACCCTTGGCAGGACACTTAGGCCAAGACAAGACAAGACATATCAGCGATTAGTTACCCACTTCTATTGGCCCAAGATGCGAGCAAATGTAGAAGTCCACTGTAAATCCTGCCTCACGTGCCAGGGCAGTGGGAAAAGTGGCGGAAAGTGCAAGGCTCCATTACAACCCTTTCCCGTTGTGAGTACCCCGTTTGAGCGGGTCGGCATCGACATCGTGGGACCCCTGGATCCGAAGACCGCCCAGGGCCACAGATTCATCCTCGTCCTGGTGGACCATGCCACCCGCTACCCTGAGGCCATTCCCCTCCGCACCGTGACGGCTCCCGTGGTGGGCCGGGCTCTCATGGGGATCTTCTCCCGTGTCGGATTCCCTCGCGAGGTTGTGAGTGATCGCGGCACTAACTTCATATCCCGCTATATGAAGTCCCTGTGGCAGCAGTGCAGAGTAACATATAAGTTCACGACCCCCTACCACCCCCAGGGCAACGGCCTGGTGGAACGCTTCAACCGAACCCTGAAGGGGATGATCCTGGGCCTCGAGGAGCCCCTACGCCGAAGATGGAACGTCCTCCTCCCTTGCCTCCTGTTCGCGTACCGGGAAGTTCCCCAAAAGTCCCTGGGGTTCAGCCCATTCGAACTTCTATACGGACAACCCGTCCGGGGGCCCCTGAGCCTGGTCAAGGAGGGCTGGGAGACAAGCCCCCGGGGGACCCCTCCTGATGTGTTCCGCTACATCCTGGCGCTCCGCAACCAGACCCGGAAGTTCCGAGAACTGGCAGAGGCTAACCTCGAGGCCAGCCAAGAAGGAATGAAGCGCTGGTATGACCAGAACGCAACTCTGGTCGAGTTCCAGCCGGGCCAGCAGGTTTGGGTCATGGCCCCGGTGAAACCCTGCGCCCTACAGGACAAATGGACTGGCCCCTTCAAGGTGATCGAGCGAAAGAGTCAGGTCACGTACCTGATCGATGTACAGTCCCCACGGAACCCCCTCCGGGTTCTCCACTTGAACCGTCTCAAGCCCCACTTTGTGAGAACGGAGTTGAGTTTGCTACTGGCCACCGATGATGGGGCGGAAGAAGACACGGAACCCCTGCCCGACCCCCTGTGCGCTAAAGAACTGGATGGTTCCATGGAGGGAGTGAAACTGTCGACCACCCTCACTCCCCAACAGTCCGACGACTGTCGCCAGCTGCTCAGACAATTCGCAGACCTCTTCTCCCTCATCCCAAGAGTCACCGACTGGTGTGTCCACGACGTGGACACCGGCGACAGCCCACCTGTGAGACACCGAGCCTACCGGGTCCGCACCTGCATCAAGACCGAAGTACAGAAGATGTTAACCCTTGGAGTGATCGAACCCTCCGATAGCCCCTGGGCCAGCCCGGTAGTCCTGGTCCCAAAAGCGGCCGCCCCTGGGGTCGCCCCCGAACTAAGATTCTGTGTGGACTACCGGGGGCTCAATGCGGTCACCCGAGCGGACGCTCATCCGATCCCCCGCGCCGACGAGCTCATCGACCGCCTTGGGGCCGCTCGTTTCCTCAGCACCTTCGACCTGACCTGCGGTTACTGGCAGATTGCGCTCACGGAGGGAGCAAAAGAACGCTCCGCCTTCTCCACACCCGATGGACACTACCGCTTCAGGGTCATGCCGTTCGGGATGAAAAATGCCCGGCCACTTTCCAGCGGTTGGTAAACAAGGTCCTGGCCGGACTCGAGGAGTTCAGCGCAGCGTACCTTGACGACATAGCCGTATTCAGCTCTCAATGGCACGAGCATCTCCAGCACCTCCGGCAAGTACTGCTGGCCCTGCGCCAAGCCGGCCTAACAGTGAAGACCAGCAAATGCCAGTTCGGGCAAGGCTCCATGGTCTACCTGGGGCATCAGGTGGGCAGCGGGCAGGTCGCCCCCCTCCAACCAAAGATCGACGCCATCAAGTCCTGGGAGCCCCCCACCACTCAGACGGAAGTCCGGTCCTTCCTGGGCCTCACAGGATACTACCGGAGGTTCATTAAAAACTATGGTAGCCTCGCAGGGCCTCTCACGGAGTTGACCTCCAAAAAACTCCCGAAGAAGGTGCAGTGGACCCCCCCGTGCCAACAGGCGTTCGACGCCTTGAAAACCACCATGTGCACCGCACCAGTACTCAAGGCCCCCGACTACTCCCAAGAGTTTGTGGTCCAGACCGACGCATCCGAACACGGCATCGGAGCCGTCCTCTCGCAGTTCAACGACAAAGGCATAGATCAGCCCATAGCCTTCATCAGCCGAAGGCTGCTGCCTCGCGAACAGCGTTGGAGTACCATAGAACGAGAGACCTTCGCCGTAGTCTGGGCCCTCAAGAAACTACGGCCCTACTTGTTCGGAACCCACTTCCGAGTGCAGACGGACCACCGGCCCTTGCGGTGGCTGATGCAGATGCGGGGAGAGAACCCCAATCTATTACGATGGTCCATCTCCCTCCAAGGGATGGACTTTACTGTCGAGCATCGCCCCGGAACGGATCATGCCAACGCCGACGGCCTGTCCCGGTTCTTCCGCTTCGCCGAGGAGAACCCCCCAGTGGATGGGTAGTTCTCCACGCCTTTCAGCTGGGGGGGACGCGTGTGAGACCGGCCTCACGGCGTATGCCCTCCCGATCATTCAGCCAACCTGCAACCACCCCCAAGACACGGCATCTCCGACTCCGGCCGCCCCAGCCACACAGACCCAAGGGCCGGCCAGAGCCCTCGACAGACTCGACACCCTATCACGCATGTCCGACCGAGGGAGTGGGAACCCCCGAGCCAGACCCAGAGGCACCAGCCCAGTCACACCTCGGGTCGCCTTCCCCCGGGAGGACTCGATCGGCCACCAGGCCCCTGGGGAGCAGGCGCCTCGCCTGCCGAGCGTCTGGGGTCCCTCCCAGACCCACCTGAAAAGACCAAAGAAACGAGCGGCAGGAAATCCCGCCGAACCCCCGCAGTCTCCCAAGGCCCCTCTCTGCGAGGACTCCGGACTTCAAAGGGCAGGGGGAGTATAATAAGGGGTGCCGGAGGAATGAATGGCAGAGAAGACCTGGAACCATCGAAGCCTGCTGACGCTGTCGCGGCTCCCGAACACCGAACCACCTGGGCCTGCTGAGTGACTCGCGGCCCCCAGCCATTGAACCATCTGAGCCCTGCTGACGAGGTCGCGGCTCCCGAACTCTGAACCACCTGGGCCTGCTGAGTGACTCGCGGCCCCCAGCCATTGAACCATCTGAGCCCTGCTGATAAGATCGCGGCTCCCGAACTCCGACTACCTGTGCCTGCTGAGTGACTCGCGGCTCTCCCCTCGAGGACAAATTGGCAAGAGATCGCCCAGAGAAACAACACCCTCCAGCTCGAGGATTGTGAGCTATCCGCAGGGTACTTCGCAGAGACACTACCACCAAAGACTGTCCCGCTACCCCCATTCCCCTACCACCGATTTGTAGACTCTTGTGCCGCTGATGTACTCCTTACGCTTTGGATCATAAAGATCCCTTGAAACCTTCGATAAAAGAACCTATCGTCCTACAAAGAATACGTGTGGTGTCACTCTGTTCGTAGTGTAAGCTCAGGGTGTGCGCGCCTGGTTCGGCCTACTTGGGAGAGGTGGGTCAAAGGGGTGGGCAAGACGTGCATCGAACCCCCCTCCGACTAACGCCTTTCCAACACACCTCATCTATTGTGAGAGCTACTAAGTGGCAACTCTCACTTTGAAATAATTGATCTCAATGGAACAAAGTGACCTGCCACCATTGGCAGGTCCTCTACTAGGGCGGAGGAGTGTCGCCTCACTGCTTTCTCGCAGTGCGAGAAGCAGAAACATAAAATGGTGCAGTTGGATTTTTATATGACTATTTTAGAAATGCCACTTTCAGAAAGTGGCCATTTCCATGTAAATAAGGCCCTTTGTGCTTTGCAGCCTGACTCGAATCCACATCTGGGACTAGGTGGCAGCTACACTTTGTGTATACTTTCCAGACAGTCATCACACAGCAAGGGTTGGGTGTGACAGGGTTACATTTGCATTCATCTGCATACGGAGGGTCTTACTGGACTGGGAGAGGGAGATAACGTTCACACGTTACAATTGTATAGGCTGTGTCCTGCCCTCACACAAAGGGCTGATTTCCCCCCACTGATGTCTGGGGCTGGGTTGAAATGGAGTCTTGTGCACCTATAAGGTCTCTTTTGAAGTCACGTCTTGAACAAAGATATTTTGGAGTATATGTACCGGGCCTCTGACCCCATGATTTTAGACACTGTGTGGACTTGTAAGCAGACAATGCTGGCTCTACATGCTGCTCATTGTCAGAGGACAGTATACTTCCAGGAGAAACCATCAATGGCACTTTGTTGCTATGTTGTGTTGACCTGCTGCCTAATGAGCTGCTAGAGGGACTGCCACTCTGCTTCAAGTAACTTTGTGTGCTGCCCTACTGCCTGCCTGTGCGTTGTGCCCCCAGTGCACTCCAGGGACTGGCTGGCTTACCTCCAAGGCCCTCTGCCATGGGACTATACCCCCCCTTGGGAGTCAGGCAACAGTGGGCTATGTGAGGAGCTGTGCTTATCTGCTCTCTGTTTGCTAAAATTAGTGCGTGGTGAGTGCTTCATTTTTCACTCCTTGAAGAAGTCAGAGCATGTTCAGTGCTTGATGAGTGCCCAAGAAGCAGCGTCTGAGAGTAAGAGGGGCACTGTGGTCACTCTCAGCCTTGTCTCTGCGTGTGAACAGCCTTTGCTGCTAACACACCTGGGGGGTGGAGTGCCCAGTGCCAGCGTGTCCTGTTTACAACTCTCACCGCATCAGCAGGGTAGGTGCGAACTGAATAGCGCCTTTATCTCTGGGACATACACGTTGCCCTGCCAACAAAATCATCCAACCCCATCAGTCGCCTGCTGATTAGAGGAAGCTAGATGGCGCACTATTTGATGGGGGCACTAGAGAGTAAGTCGGGCCCCGGTGTGAGTTTGGCAGCTGTCCTGTGATTTCTTCGTGGGTGGCACTGTTCTTTAAGAAAAAATCGTTGGTGGTCTCAGCAGCTGCACCACACGCTCACTGGCACCTACCTGCATGCAGAGAAGCACATATGGTCTCCCTTCTGGAATCCTCATGGTGCGGACACCCCACCCCATTGACATACCTTGAGGAGCACTAGATCTTGTTGTTTTGGGGTACTGGATCTTGATGGTGAAGTACACAGTAATTGGGGGGAACCTGCTCTTTAAAAGGGTGAGCCCTCAACGCGGCCCCTGATCAGGAATTTGTTGCAAATTGAGTACTATGAATTGCCATATTACATGTAGTAGATGCACAGGCATTGCTAGGCTCTAAACTAGTCCCTAATGTGCTTGCTTCAACCAGGCTTCTAAAGTTTACCGTAACCCTGCTAATAGGGGTGCAGGTATTCCTGGGCCTATGTGGGATTATTGTTAGTAGTGATATATGGTGGTTTATGTGTTTTTCCTGAAACCTAAACTGGCATTACATGCATTGTATGTCATTTTAATTCTTGCACTGTCAGGATAATGAGTACTATCACAGGATTGGATAATATGCACAGTATTTATGATTCATGTCATTTTGGTCAATGATTTATATACAATATGTACTATATTTTTATAGTGGAGACTCTTTTGTGGTGTATTTGTTGGGTTTCTGTCTAAGTCTGTTGCGCAAACGCTTTACACATTGCCTCTGATGATAAGCCTGCCTGCTCTGTGATAAACTACCAGAGGGTGAGAAAAGGTTATATATGGTGTGTAGCTTACTTGCCCTGACTAGAGTTGTGGGTTCTGCCCGACTTAGGTGCATACCATAGCCAATCAGAAACCCCATTTCTAACAAAATGTAACACTTTAAACTAAATAAACAATCACATTTCTGCATCCAACTTCCCATGGGCTGCCAACACCCCATTGTTAGCCAACCTCCATAGTTTTGCAGCACCACAAAGCCCTAACCCTTTTTTTAATGGTACCGGGTCGCTACTTTGAAATTACACACACCCCCATCCCACCCCCCTGGGCCAGCTCACATACTGTGTCCTGGGGATGCCACCCCCAAGACACAGTAGTTTCCAGGCCTGCACCTGGAGCAGGCAGGGGAGCATGTTTGCTACCAGCTGACGAGGACATTTTTAAAACTCACGCAAAACGACAGCAATCACAAAGTCTCCTACCAGGAGCTTTAAAATTGCTCCTGCCGGCTGGTAGCAGACTTGAGATCTATTTCCCTGCCCGCACTAATGCAGACACGGAAACAGATCAACATACTACTCGCACCTGGAGGGAGCAGCATAAATAGCTGCGTGGGAGCAATGCTGGCTCCTGTTGCATGCGGGGATCGAGCTGGAACCGTGAGGGTCCTGGGGCGCCCCCAAACACCCAAGATGTTGTTTGTGGGTGCCCTGGGTGAGCACCGGGGCACCCAACCACTTTAGAATGAGGTCACTGGGGCAATAATAGGCTGAGGAAGGGGGGCTCCCTTACTTGTAAATCAAAAAGGAATTCGGGATGGGATCATGAGGGCCTAATGAGGCTCAGGAAAACGGGGCTATGCAAACCCCTCCCTCTTACAATAAAAACTGCCTTGGGGGATGGGGTCCCCAGGGCCTAAATAGGCTTGGGAGGGGGAGCCAAGTGGCCCTTCTCCCCTTTAAAATACATATAGCCCTGTTGGATAGGGTCTCCAGGGACTAATGAAGCTCCTGAAGGGGGGCACAAAATAACAAGCATTGGCATAGCCAATAGGTCTCACCTTTGGGACCTTATAAGTGTTTAGCCATGCAACAGTTGCATAAATAAATACTTATAAGGTCCCAAAAGCAAGACCTATTGGCTATGCCAAGCGGCCATGCGGCCGCGAAAGTGATCGCGATCAAACATCAAAGCGGCCGTGCGGCCGCAAAAGTGAAAGTAATCGCGGTAAAGCACGGCGCGCGCGCCTGCGCACATGCACTGCAGCTCTAGGCTGGCCTGGTAGCACTTTTTGGAGCTCTCTCAATAAGTCTTGCCAGACCAGCGCATGCGCTGGGTCAGGCGAGACCTAAAAATGGCCCTGGGGATCGGCTCCTCAGAGTCTAAAGAGGTTCAGGGAGAGGCCAGTGCAGTGCACCTCTCCCCTTTAAAATATGTACAGCCCTGGGGGATGGGGTCCTATGGGTCTAATGAAGCTTGGGCAGGGAGGCCACACAGCCTTCCCTTTAATTTGAAATTTGGCCCCATGGTATGAGGGCCTGAGGGCCAAATTAGGCTCAGGGAAGGAGGCCACGTGCCTCCTCCCTTTATTACTTGACTCTGTGGATGGGGTCCCTGGGGGCTAATAGGGGTTGTGGAGGGGTGCCATGTGGCCTCTTTCCCCTTATAATGTAATATGGCCCCAGGTGATGGGATCTCCGTGACCGAATAAGGCTCTGGAGGGGGCCGCATGACCACCTTCCCCTATTTAAAAAACAGATGACCCAGTGAATGGGGTCCCAGGGCCTGGGAAGGCTCCAGGTGGAGGGTTACATGCCCCCCCTCCCCTTTAAAAAAAAAAAAAAGAACAGCAAAAGGAGAGGGGCCCTCGACCTAATAAGGCTTAGAGAGTGGTGGCCAAGTGGCCCCCACCCATTTTTTAAATGTATTTGGCCCTAGGTGATGGGGTCACTGGGAACTATTAAAGCTTGGGGAGGGGGTCCTGTCACCTCTGTGCATGGGGGTGCCTGCAGGGGGGCACATGTTAGGCCCCCCTGCATTTTTGCACCCCCTGTTCTGCAGGAACGGGCTGCGGCGGTCTTACGGCAGTGCATTTCTAGGGCACAACTGTGTTTATATAACTCATAATCCGGTGGGCGATCTGACTACGCTGCAAGACCACCACACTCGTAATCAGGCTCGCAGTGTCCTCCAGACAAAACCCTGGCATTGAACCAAGTGCTTTGCAATTACACATATGTCATATCTTGATGTTTCACTACACATGTGTTTTCCAGTATTCTTTTCTTCAAAATACATGTTTTGCTTCCTATGCATTTTAGACCACAGACACATTCAATAGCATAGACCACTAACTGAGAGCAGCACGTGGTCCTCTGTTTGATTTAGATTTGTTGTTGGTGTCTATTCAAGACACTTTTGATATGAAGTAGAATCTTGCATGCCTTGTAACTGTTGCATTTAATGAAGCCATTATGCAATTCATCCAACCAGGATCTAGTCATGTTGGTCTTGAAAGTGACTTCTTACTAGTTTATCTTTTAGGGAGTGTGCTTTGCTATAAGACACTTGTAGTCTATTTCCCAATCTAGTGCCTATATCGGGGTCGTTGGAGATTAAATGCCAATGTTTGCAAAATATATTCAAAATTCATGTTCTTTCTTTACTGTGGGTCAAGATGAGTCTCAGGAATGTTCGATCAGTATTTGTAATCATATTTTATTCCGTAGTAATCAAAGTATTCACCCATGATTTCAACTTTACTTTCTCCACGCTCTTTTGTAGATCTCTCTGTTTGTATCCCCTTTCTTTGTGTCTTGTTATTGTTTCATTATATTTGACTTGTACATCATCATCATCATTTGAGCAGTTTCTCCTTACCCTCCAAAAGGTATACTCTTAATAAGTGGTTTCGGGTGAAAACTAGTCCCAGGTTGGATGCTGTTCAAAGCTGTATCTTTTCTCTACAACATGGTTTGTATTTGCTCATCTTGTACATACACCAATACATCCAGAAAGTTTACATTGATTTTAACAGTAGAGCATGAAAAATATAGACCCAAATCATTCCTGTTTAGACCATCAAATATTTGCATGAATTCTTCAGTGGCACCATTCCAAATCAAGAATAAGTTGTCAATATATATCTCACCCTAGAATTACTTTCTCCAAGTCTTCTTGATAATTTTGTCCCCAGGCATACACCTTTTCCAACCTCCCCATTGTTATTTTTTTTATTTTTTATTTTTTAGTTTAAAGACCTTTATTGAAAGTTGCACATCAGGTTACATAATAAAGGGACAGAAATGCGACAAAGTACAATGAGGGAAAGAAAGATCACATCTGTTACATACATCGTAAAGGCACTCGTACATGAATAGCATACAGTTGAATCAGGGAGGGGGAGATAGGAACTGAAGTAAGGATGGCATGGAGGGGCGCATGAGCAGACAGGATACCGTCGAGGAGGGGGCAGTGAAGAATCAACAGCGCACAGCAGAGGGTCAGCACATTTCTACGGACCAGCACCAGCGGCCGCCGCAGGCGATGTGTCGACAGGGAGCGCAGGAGAGGCTGCAGAGGGGGATGCGCTCCGGCGGAGGAGGTATGAAACAAGGGCGCCCCAGATATCACAAGGTCAGCCAGCTGCCGGTGTCAATTCCCAGAATTCAGACAAAAGCATCTGACAACATGCGGCGTCTTCAAGCCAAGCACTGACCTTGGGTGCTGGCCTACTACCCCAATGCATGGCGACTATGCAACGCGCAAGTACAAGTAGCATAGCGGTAAGGTGGCGAGAGGCGTCTGGGCAGTGTTTCACAAAGTCCAAGAGGTAGACCAACGGGTCAGGGGATACAGATGAGGAGGTAATCTTGGTAATGGTGGTACACACCTCTTGCCAGTACGCAGCTATTTTCGGTCACAACCAGGCAGGTGAGAAAAGTCCGCCGCGGGAGCCGATCAGCGGAGACATCTATCACTGTGAGCGAAGCCCATTCTATAAAGCTGAACAGGAGAACAATATAATCTATGGAAATATTTAAAATGGATGAGGCACAGGCGATAGTTAGGCGACAAACGTATGGTCTGCCTACAACAGTACAGCCAGTCCACCGGGGTAAGATCAGTACCCAGATCCTCATTCCTGGCAATGCAGGCACAATCAGCCAATATGGGGGGCTCCACCAACGTGGTTGCATAAAGTCTGGAGACCAGTTTTGGGGGGGGAGGCGGAAGTATAAACCAGGGCAAGAGAAGCCATCGAGGGAGGGGGCCAGGGGAAAGTGGAATGCAGCTTCCGGCAAGACGCTTTAAGTTGATAATAGAGCAGTGTGTCCATTGGGCCGGATTCCGCTGGAAGGGAGAAAAAGTTGCCATCAAGGTAGAGATCTGACAACACAACCAACCCCAGACCCGCTGCGGTTTAACCATCCCAGCTGTGTGCAGTGAGGGAAAGACTGGGTTGTATGCAATGGGCATGGCATTGGCGAAGAGCAAGCTGGAACCAGAATACCTCCGGAGGCCCCCCAAGCCGAGCGCAGGGTCTCAACAGTGTCAACCTCCCCACCTGGTTGCTTAGCGGGGACAAGAATGGCAGTCTGGAGGGGCAAGGGGGCCGAGAGATCGGCCTCCATCGCCACATGAGGCTGAAAGGGCGTAGGGTGCAGCCAGAAATGAAGGAAACTAACCTGGGCACTGAGGGCGTATAATTTGAAATCTGGGGCGCCCATTCTGCCGCACGTGAGAGGGAGCGTGAGGATATCATATACAATTCTAGGTTGCCGTCCAGCCCATACAAGAAAGATGATGAGGGAGCAGAGTGTGCGGAAAAAATTAGCTGTGAGAGGAATGGGAACATTGAGGAACAAGTATAAAAACTCCGGGAGCACAATCAACTTGGCGATGTCAATGTGCCCCGCCAAGTATACTGGAAGAGGGTGCCAGATTGGGATCTTAGTCTCCAACCAGTCAACCGCACAACCGAAGTTTGCCCTCCAGAGTTCATCTACATCCCGTCTGAGCCAGACACCTAGATACCTGGTCATCCCAGAAGCCCACAGGAACGGGTAATCGGAGTGAAAAGGACAGTGGCATCCGTCAGAGGGAAGAGGATAGATTTGCTCCAATTGACCTGAATGCCTGATAGACCCCCAAAGCGCACCACCTCACGGACCATGGGACCAAGGTTCTCTTGGGGATGGTGGACATAGAGGGTGACAACGTCCACATACATGGAGACAACCAGGGCTTGAGCAGCAAAGCCAAGACCCCTCTGTGTGTGATGTTAACGGAGTCTGGCGGCGAGGGGTTCCATAGCCACAGTGAAAAGCATGGGCGAAAGCGGACAGCCGTGCCTTGTGCCACGAGAAACGGAGATATGACCACTGATTCAAAAGCGAGCAGTGGGGAGAGAGTAGAGGAGGTGGACCTTGTGCAGAAGAACCAGGCTAAAGCCAAAACGGGGGAGAAGGTAAAAGAGGAAAGGCCACTCAAGGGTATCAAAGGCCTTGGTAGCGTTCAAAAGGGCAGCCACGGCCGGGAGAGTGGGGTTGATCTGGTGAAGTTCGGCAAATATAGTTTGGAGGTTATGCAACGTCGCACGTCTGGGAATAAAACTGGATTGGTCCGGACTAGCAATCATTGGCATGAGGGGCAGGAGGCGGGAAGCCAAGAGCTTTGCAAAAATGTTATTATCAGTATTTATGAGGGATAGAGGACAGTAAGAGTCAAGGAGCTCAGGGGATTTGTCCGGTTTTAGAAGTAGTGTAAGCAGAGCCTCACGAAGAGACGGGGAAAAGTGGCTAGAGTCATTATACATAGCTGCAAGGTGTGCGATGATTAGTGGCATGAAGGCCTTATAAAAGGACACTGGCAGGCCATCTGAGCCCGGCACCTTTTTCCAAGGCAAGCTGTTGATGGCTGCCAAAATCTCCTCCCTAGAAAAGAGCTCGTCAAGATACTCGCGATGACCATTACCTAGTCAGAGGAGCTCCAGGGTGTCAAAGTATCGCGCAAAGGAGCGATCTCTGCAGTGTAGAGGTGGGTGTAGAAGGTGGTGACCCTAGACACCACCTCAGAAGGCAAGGTGGTGCGTGCCGGGCCCCCGTCCTCAAGTGCTGTGATGTAGGAGGCGGCATAAGGCTGTCGCAGAAGATTAGCTAAAGTCTTACCCGGGCGATCGCCCTCGCCATAGCGGCGGGCCCTCGTCTCTCTACCCAAGAAGGAGAGTTCTCTGTCGGCCTCCTGTTCAAACTCGGAAAGCTTACCCTGGAGCTGTGCGAGGGTGTCGGTATTGGGACAGAGAGAGTGTGAGGAGTTGAGGGCCTTGATTTCCCTCTCTAGGTGCTCGAGGACACCATGAATGGAGCATGATACACCGGATTGCTTAGAAATACATTCACCCCGGATCACCACCTTAAAACCTTCCCAGAGTGTTGAGGGTGAGTCTACAGAGCCGGTACTGAACTCAAAATAGTTCTCTATTGCAGTTTGGATCTCGTCACGAAACACCGAGTCGCGGAGTGCATTGGGAGGCAGCCGCCAGTCAAACATGCGTTTCGGGGTGTGTGGGGGGAGCAGGCTGAGGCGGACTGGGGCATGATCGGAGAGCGTATGCGCCATGTGTTCAACAGAAGATACCCATGTGAAGGCGTCCTGAATGGTAATCCAGAGATTCAAACGGGACCAACAGCCCTTGGTTCCTGTAACGCATGTGCCCTCCCGCCCTTCTGGGTGGGTGTGTCGCCAAGCGTCTAGCAGGGAGTTTTCAGCTAATAGGGAAAGCAAGAGGGATGTGGATCGTGGGTGTAAAGCGCGGGGTCCCGAGCGGTCAAGGGTAGCTGAGGGCGTGATATTATAGTCGCCCCCCCACAGCAGGGCAGCAGGACCCAGGGAGGAAATCTGCTGCCAAACCAGTGCAGAGAAGTCAGGATCGTCAGTGTTAGGGCCATAAATCATAGTAAGGATCAGGGGTTGAGCCGAGAGCGACCCGAGAAAGATGACATAGCGCCCCTGAGGATCCGCAATGACCTTGGTAGTATGCCAGGGGAGCCCTCGGCATATGAGAATAGACACCCCAAGGGAATAACAGGAGTAGAAGGAGGAGTGAATCTCTCCCCAATGTCTGGAGTGTAGCCGAGAGGCAGTGGCAGGCAGCAAGTGAGTTTCTTGAAGGATGCCGATGTCAACCTTATGGCGGATGAGGTGTGCATGTACAAGGCCAGCCTTCTGATGGTCATTGAGACCACGGATGTTCTAAGCCCACAGAGTGTCATGATGCCTCGCTCGGGGGATAGCAGTAAGAGCAGAACAGATGCGGAGCAGGTTGCGGATGTGCAGAAGAAAGGGTGTGCAATTCAAAGAGCAGTGTAGCCAAGGAGACAGCACATATTAAGTCATAGAACAAAACCAACAACAGGCCTCGAAGACGAGGTAACAAACCCCGGGAGTCCCACCCCACCACCCACTCCAACCCCCCCAATCAGGTTGGGAAGTCATCCCCACCCACCCAGGGAACCCACAACATGGAAATAAAAGGGATTCCATACCTACCCACCCCGGGAACCCACAACTGGGAAGGAAAAGTTCAATGTCCAGGGAAGGAATTATCCCGTGGAGGCATGGTGTCGCCCTGCATACTCCCCTGCCAAAGATACAGGGTCGCCAAGCTACAGGTTAATGGAGACAACAAAGTGAATTAAAAGAGGGACTGGGGCGTCTGAGGGGCTGAGGTGTCTGACGAGATAATGACCAGGGGCCGTAGGGAGCAGGAGGGGAAGCGAGAGCCTGTCATGTAGGAGGGGCGAGAGGCCTCGAGGCCACAACAAGTCCCAGAGATCAAGGGACAGCGAGCCAGAGCACAGACATGGAATAGAGAACCATGTATAGCAAAGGGTGCAAAGTGGGAGATAACCATAACAGGCGACTATACACCAAGAACACGAATTATAACAGCATCATAATACCAACAGGGTTCAGTCATTGACACTTAAGTTGCCGTCGGCCATGGCCTGGGAGCCAGCAGGAGAAGAGCGGTGCGCCTGTTCTAGGTTCTTCACGTAGGCCAAAGCAGCTGTTGGTTCCAGAAAGACATGCACCTTAGAACCCTACCTGACTCGCAGCCTGGCAGGGTACACCAAGGAATAGGAGACATCGTGCTTTTGAAGAACCTGCTTAGCCGGGAGGAATTCGCGGCAGGCAGCCTGCACAGCCACGATGTAGACGGGGTAAAATGTCAGAGTTACCCTGATGACAAATTTCCCCTTTCTCCCTGGCGGCTTTTATGATGACGTCACGGTCCCTGAAATTCAAGAGTTTGGCAATAATGGGATGGGCCAGCAAGCCAGGAGCCGGGTGAGGGAGCGGTGGGCTCGCTCGACAATAAAAACAGGGGAGAGGACATCACCAAATAGGTCGCGAATGAGCTGCTCCACAAAGTCTTCCATTTTAGAGATGTTGGAGGATTCAGGCACGCCATTGATGCAGAGGTTGCTCCTGCGGGAACAAGCCTCCAAATCCTCATTCTTGTTCTTGATCAACTCAAGAACCTTGTCCATTTGGAGAAGCATGCGATGGTCTTGAGTTGCGGTGTCCTCGGCATCAGAGACCCTCACCTCAACTTGCTGCGTGTGTCATGCGACTCAACTCGGGCTTTAACATTGTCCAGTTGGTCAAGTTGAGCCGCTGTGCCAGTGACTGTGGATTTTACTTCCAACATGATGGCCTTCAGATCATCTTCCCTTTTCGGGGCCACATCAGTTTGAGCGGCCGATTCGCCCATATCAGTGACCGTACTGTCCTGGCGGGTCTGCTGGCACTGGTCAAAGGTGATCTTGGGTTGTTTGGGGTCAGTCCTCCCCATGATTAGGCACAGTCTCATGAGGAAGGCCGCCAAAGATAGGAGGGAGGCTGCAGCGCAGGGCCGGGTGGACAGTGGAGAAAAGGGTCGTACGATGGCTGCAGCGAAGCGGCAAAGGCCGGACCCCGGGAGGAAAGCTGAAAAGGGTGGAGCCAATGGTGCAGGGCTGTGGATTCAGGGCTCACATAGGAGAGGTGCAGTGAGAACAGGCGCCCGGTGAGAAGAAAGCCCAGGAGGGTTGGCTAGGGCGTGTGTGGCGGCTGCTTGGAGAAGCACATAAACCAGGGAGTCTCAGCAATCAACGAAGGCCGTGCCCGGCTCGCAAAGCCATGAAAGGTGGGATGCGCACTGCAGTGGTATCAAGGGAATCAAGCAGACAGAGTCCAGTCGCGGGGGTCGGAGCACCCGCAAGGCCAACAGTGAACCGGCCTAAGGAAGATAGCAGAGGAACAGAAACTGATGCCGCCTCTCATAATGGCTAGTGAAGAGGGGCACCCAACAGTTCCGCAGGCCCCCGGTGAGGAGGGGGGGCAGTGATGTGGAGAACCAGCTGGGTCGGCGGAAGGCAGCCACGCAGGCACCGGCCCCCACGGCGAGTGCAGCAGAGGATGGCAAAGTTGCAGAGACAGAGGCAGTGGGGAGACGCGAGGGCGCTCCGCCCATGACGCAGGGCTAGCTGGGAAAGGCTGGAGGTGGCAGGACCAGCTATGGGAGAGGTAGGCCCAGGCCCCACGGTGCGGTGCAGCGAGTGTGCACCCAACCCAGCCACGGATGCCCCTGCAGAAGCACCACCCGCCGGAATCGGCAGGGGCCGTGTGGCAAGCAGGCACCAATGGGGCATTTAGGTCTCAGCCGGACGGCGAAGTAGAAGAACAGAAGCAGCGGCTCTACGGCAGCGCTCCCGCAGTTGTGCCCAGCAGGCGAGTGCATCCACCAGTGAGGATAGGACGGTGCAGCGGGGGGTGCAGAGGCCCAGGAACGGCAAACGATGAGGAGCACCGAACAGGTTCACAGGCCCCCGGTGAGGAGGGAGATCGGCGGTTTGGAGAACCAGCTGGACCAGCGGTAGACAGGCAATGGGCAGCCGCGCAGACACCGGCCCCCGCAGCAAGCACAGCAGAGGATGGCACAGTCGCGGGGACAGAGGCAGCGGGGAGACGTGGGGGGTGCGAAGCCCATGTCGTGGGGCCAACATAGGAAAGGCTGGAGGTGGTTGGCACCAGCTATGGGAGAAGAAGGTCCAGGCCCTGCGGCGCCCGGGCACCCAACCCCGCCGCGGACGCCCCCACAGTAGCACCACTCACCAGAGACAGCAGGGGCCAGGAAGCAGGCAGACCCCAGCGGGGCGTTCAAGTCCCAGCAGGACGGCAAAGTTGAGGAGCAGAGGCAGCAACTGTACGGCAGCGCAACGCGGGCTCCCGCCGCATGCCTGCAGCTAGGCCCAACAGTCGAGCTCAGCTACCAGCGATGAAAGGACGGTGCAGCGGCGGATTCAAAGGCCCAGGAAGGGATCGATCGACTCCCCAAGGTGAGTAGAGAGAGGATTGCGTGGAGCGAGATGGAAGCTCCGTCGTTATCTGCAGGATCATGGCAGATAAACGGCTTGGCCGGCAGAGCCCACTCAAAGTGCGGCCATCTTGCAGCCAGCTAAGCCACACACCCCCATTGTTAGGTTAGCATAGTTTGGATAAATGGAAATTCCAATTGCAGTTCTGCACTGTTGGTATACTTCATGACTGAACAAAAAAGCATTGCTGGTCAAGCACATTTTGATCATGGTAAGTTACATTTCATATGCTGCAATTCTTCAACATTATGTTGTTTCAAAAAGTATTCACATGGTTTCAATCCCACCTCATGTCTAATAGACATGTACAGTGACACCAAATTGATAGTTACTAGTCCAAATATTTGTTCCAACTAATGTCTACCAGTATATTCAAGGAATCACTTGTATCTCTAATGTATGAACTCAGGGCCTCATTAGGATGTCGGTTGGACTGCCACCGACAGGCCATCGGTGGAGGTCCAACCAACATCCAGCAGAGGGACCAACCAACGCTTCCAACAAGCTCTTTGGTTGGATCGTATTCCCTACAATAGGGACAGTGGCTGCTCAGGTACCACCAAAGGTATTACGATGGCCCTTTCCGACAGCCTTTCCATGGCAGTCTGACCGCTGTGGACAGGCTGTCGGAAACGGACTTTGGGGGCCAAAACAGAGCTACCATCCCCCCTCAGCCTCCGCTATGTGTCCTGTGGGGGCACCTGTGGTGTCTCCCCAAACCTCCACACCCCGTGTGTCTAGGCAACAGGGCCCCTGGTGAAATCTGAGCCTAGGGTGCGTGCGGGGGGCACATGTTTTGCCTCCCTGGAATTGCACCCTTGTTCCTGCATAGTGTGGCATGCAAAATATGGTGCATGCAGGAACATACTGAAAGCTCTCGTACGGCAGCAGTATGCCTGTTAGGCTCTCCTATGAGCCTAGCATACCACTGAAGTGAGACTGCCGCATCACCACCCAGCCACCCTGGATTAAAGTTGTAATCCGGCAGGTGGGCACACCATGGCGTTAACGGTCTTCCTGGGACTGCAGCAGTGGCAGTCCCAGCCAAAAACTGCCAAATTAGTAATAAGGCCCTTACGGCCTTATTGTGAGTTTAGCAGTCCCATGGAACGCCATATCGATGGTGACGGTCTGAGCATATAGAGCAGTCTGAGCATATTACGAGTTGGGTGGATTGGCTTAGGAAGACTACCGCTGGACCGTTGAGACTGGCAGCAGACCGGCATCAAACCACCAGGTTCACAGCTGGGGAAAGGCAGTTGCCATAAGGCAGTACGGGGGGGAGCTGCACTGCTGTGTGTATTATGAGTTGCCTGATCCACAAGAGACCAGGGCGGTCTGACCTCCTGCTTCAAGTTGCCGGTGAGATAGGATTTGGGTTGCATACTCACACCTTTCTTCTTCTTCCAGGCAGTGTCGGACGTAGATCCCTGTTTTCAGGTCCCCCCTTCAGAGCAGGATCTTCAACCAAAGGATTACGACCCTCTATGCGGTGATATACAGGTGAGCCATTTTCTTAATATATACCCATTGGCTGGACTGCCCACATATGGGCTGATCTCCAGTAATGGGTATATGGTATATGGTATTCTTAAGCATATGTTATGTATATGTGTGCATCCTGCACATATGCAGTTGAAATGCACACACAGGCATCGATATATTTGGAAAAAGTACACACCACTGCCGTAAGATCCCCGCCTCCACACCGCCGGCACTGTGGACAACTCTTAATATGGGGGTCTTTGGACTGCCAGAATTGTGGACTGTTAGCGAGGGTGGACGCAGTTCTACGGCGGTCAGACTGCCAAACTCATAATAAGGCTCTTAGTGTTTTTTAACTTAAAGATCAGAAACAACTGCTTCTGAAAAAATATCGAACTTGTTACCTGGTGATAATGACGGACAGTATTTTGACTTTGCTTTAAGTTTCTGTATTTATGGCTATTAGTATCTATTCAATTTGGTTTTTGATTTGTTCGCCATAAGTTGGCAGGGTATGCTCAGACGTGAGTCCCTTGCTCACTTTGCCACTGGATTCAAGCAAGCCTGGCTGAAGACGGCTGAAATGCCAGAAACCGGTCCTAGGAAGCTTGTTTCCGGTCCAGGGAAGACATGGCTTGGCAGTTTGGGCTGGACTGTTCCCATGAGGCACAGGGTCAGACTGATTTGCATATGGCCATGTCTGAACTGGAGTGGCAGAGTGGGCTAAAGAACGGTGATGGATTAAACCCAGATCAGTTGACTGGGGGTGAGTGCTTGCAATGTTCAACACTCCGTCCATCATTTCCTTTGGTTTTTGATTTGTTCGCCATAAGTTGGCAGGGTATGCTCAGACGTGAGTCCCTTGCTCACTTTGCCACTGGATTCAAGCAAGCCTGGCTGAAGATGGCTGAAATGCCAGAAACCGGTCCTAGGAAGCTTGTTTCCGGTCCAAGGAAGACATGGTTTGGCAGTTGGTCTGGACTGTTCCCATGAGGCACAGGGTCAGACTGATTTGCATATGGCCATGTCTGAACTGGAGTGGCAGAGTGGGCTAAAGAACGGTGATGAATTAAACCCAGATCAGTTGACTGGGGGTGAGTGCTTGCAATGTTCAACACTCCGTCCATCATTTCCTTTGGTTTTTGCCTTGTTCGCCATAAATTGGCAGGGTATGCTCAGACGCGAGTCCCTTGCTCACTTTGCCACTGGATTCAAGCAAGCCTGGCTGACGACGGCTGAAATGCCAGAAACCGGTCCTAGGAAGCTTGTTTCCGGTCCAGGGAAGACATGGCTTGGCAGTTTGGGCTGGACTGTTCCCATGAGGCACAGGGTCAGACTGATTTGCATATGGCCATGTCTGAACTGGGGTGGCAGAGTGGGCTAAAGAACGGTGATGGATTAAACCCAGATCAGTTGACTGGGGGTGAGTGCTTGCAATGTTCAACACTCCGTCCATCATTTCCTTTGGTTTTTGTATTAGTATCTATTGCCAATACTTTCAAGATTTCTATGTCCGTCATTCAGTTGTCATCCAACGCATACATCAAATCAAAGTGGTTTCTGATGTCTGGAATTTGTTCAATGGTTCGGCCCGATATGCAAAACGGCCTAAATTACAAAGTCCTGACCATGCAGTGCCTTAACCACAAAGTCTGACCACGGGTAAGTCCGAACAACGTGTGCCTTACCCACGCATGCCTTTACAACACAATTACCTTAATCATGAATGTCTGAACCACGCATTATGGTAAGTATATGTTGCTGTTTTCATTTTAAAGGTTAAGATGTTATTTTTTTAAAGGTATATAGGTTTTTAATGTAATAGGATTATTTTAAAAATAATGTATTGATTTATTAAGTTATGATTCAATTAGTATTTCTAAATACTTTTTTAAGCTATTTTAATATCTGATTAATAATTGATTTATAGTGGTCATTATGCATTTAAATTAACTAAGCTTTTTTTTAAATGCTACACTCTTTTTTAGGGCTATGGTGGAAGGGATATGAAGGTCATAATGTATTTCGATTTAATTTTACAATTAAACAAATCATTTTGTCAAAATACTGAATCACTCTCCTTTAGGAACAAGATGCAAGGCATATAGGGGTAATGGGTGTGGAAGTGTTTTAATACTCAGTCATTAATTTTAGTACATGAACATTAATTTATAGAGGTCATAATGTATTTAAATGTAATTTTACAATTAAACTTACATAATTTTTTTAATATACTGCAACACGCTCCTTTTGGGACGGGATGCAAGGGATACATGGGTAATGGGTGGGGAAGTGTATTAATACTCAGATTAATTAGGTTTTACAACATAATATTATAAGCACAACTAAAGGGAAAATATTTTTAAAAACACCTTTTACATTATTTAAAAAAACAATTTATACTTAAGAAAATAATTTCATAAAAAGACAGCTTATTTTAGAATAGGGACCTCATTATGATGTTGGTGGGACAGCCTACGACAGATCATAGGTGGCTGTCCCACCGGCATCCAGGCCATCAGTCCGACTGCTGCATTAAAATGCTGACCGTCAGACCACAGTGGTCATGGGAAAAAAACGCTGCCTCCGACAGTATCAAGGAGGCCATCAGGGCGGCGGTTGGAATCCCATCCCTATAATGGAGGCGGTGCCTGCAAAGGCATTGCCGTAGGTATTAGGATCTCCTTTTCCGACTGCCTTTTCATGGAGGTCTGACTGCCACGAAAAGGCAGACGGCAAGGGAATTTGGGCAGCCCCAGGCTTAGGGGTAGCATGTAGTGCTCACCCACACATCCATGCAGTCTGTCAGACACCATATGGTGCCTGGCACATTGTGCATGGATGTGCACAAAGTACGTTTTTCTACTGCGGTTTGTGCTGCAGCCCTTTTCCACTCTAATAATTTTAAGTATATAGGTATCTATGTCTAATATAAAGATAGAGGGGGATGTAATTAGATTATTGTTGGTAACAATCAAATGTTTAATGTTGTTTAACCACATGTTCATTCCCATACAGGTTGTGTTTGCATGCCCACATCGGGATGGTTGTTTTTTTCAAATATAGGTTTAAAATAGTGTCACTATTTTAAACCTATTTCAAATAAAATTAACATTTTGATACTCTATTGTGTCGCGTTTTTAGGGAATTACATTGTTTTTTTAAAAAAAGAAGAAGAATACCACGTGGTTAATTGTGTGTAAAGCAAAAGAATTTGCCGTTTTAAAATGGACAATATAAAGGAGAACAATGTTTTAGAAGCCTGTAATGTTTTTAGTTTTTGGGAATGGTGTGCCATTTTTGCAAGGAGGATTACACTTTTTAATGGATGGAGAAGCAGATCTTAGCTGGAAAGAAGAAGACTGGAACAGAAGAATTCTTTACAAATTTGTAGGTTTGGTATGTTTCACATGGCGACTGGTGTCACTGGCTCTTGCTTTTTTAAGGTACATGCATACATGCATTTTGGGAGATGCTGTTTTAACATAGTTGAATGCAGGGAAGAATCCATATTTCTGAACTCTTTTTTAGGGGGAATGTGGAATTCATTTACTTGAATGGGATTTTGGACAGATGGAGATTCTTGGTGACATTTCGATTTAAAAGCGCCACTAAGATTTGAAATCAAGAAGACAACTGCAGCTAGGAAGCCCAAAATTCCTTAAATTTAGTAAAACAAAATTTGGAAAAATATCAAATGAATTGTATTGTGGTTTTAAAACTGGCAAGTGATTAGGTAGTGGTTAGTACGTGTTAGAAATGTAATATGTATGCAAGACTGTCAAGGTAGTCTGAAGCCATCATCATCGAAAATTGTTGAGTTTTTATCAATAGATTTTCGGACATTTCTTTACTTGTTTGGACATTCGTGGGGTCAGGCTACCTGACAGTGATTGGGCAAGCCTAATTTCTTGGAAACATTGTTCCTTCTTCAAAATTTCCAAAACATTATAGAGGTTCGGGTGATGTTGCTAACTGATTTCTTTGTGCCATTCAAGTATGGCATTGTTAGTATTTGCACCACCCTCTAACAGGTCGTGTAGCAGTTACACCATTCAATGGAAAACATTGGCTTCCTGCTGCACACCGACCTGCTTAGACAGCCAATCCACGTATCTTCAAATTAATTTAGTAATGGTGCCAACTTGACTTTATTTTGTGTAAAAGTTCTGATTTGGTAATTGAAGTGTAGAACTCACCTACACCTTCAGGTGGTACAAAGCATAACGCAGTTAATTTCCTTAACTCATATTGTAGTTTACTGCTTGCCAAGTATCTGCTACTGAGGGTGTTTTTTAAAATTTTCACCAATATGTCTGAGAAAAGTGAAAAAAACATCCATGATTTTGTGACTGTATTAATCAATGTCAATTCAAAATCTGTTATCAATTTTCTGTGACTTTTATTGATAGTTTTGGTTTTGACCACTGTTAAAAACTCAGTGTAAGTTGAACATTGTTTGTAGGGAGTGAGGCATACAATAATGGGTCAGTTGTATTATTTTTGTTGGCATGAACAGTATAAATTTGGGTGAATGGATGGGGTGTTGACTTAAATGTCCCACCCATCATCAAAATTGGACTATTCTCCAGGGTAATTTGGTTATGGGATGTGCCAAAAATTAGGGACCCAATTACGACTTTGGCAGTGTGTGAGCGGGACCGCCACTGCCTCGCTCCCACACCACCCGCCAGATTATGACTTATTTCATGCCTGGCAGGCATTTCTTTGGTGGTCCCATAGAGGTGCCTCTGAAAATGGACACCACTATGGAAGTGTCAAAAGCAGTTCCTGCACAGCATGGACTCTGCAGTCCATGCCATGCAGGAACTGAGATGCATGCACACAGGTGGAGACAACATGTGCCACCCAGCATGCACCCCAAGGTCCTGAGTCAACAGGCCCCCTTTGTTTCCTCTTTGCCACAGTTTTCATGGCAGGCTCACTGCCATGAAAACCGTGGTGGAGAGGAAACTCAAAATATGCTTGGTGGTGCTGTAGCAGCCTCAAGACTGCCGCAACACCACTAGGGATCTCAGATCCCAGGCGGTTGCTGGGGTCCAATGGCGGTCCAGCTGCCCAACTTGTAATAAGGCGGTCGGATCGCTGGTGTGGCAGTGCCTGAGCCACCACCATGTCTATGGCGGATCATCGGACCACCGTAATTAGGTCCTCAGATTCTTTTTTGAGGGTTATCATTACCATGCAGGTGGAAAGGTAATTTGGAGAAAGTCAGTTAGTTGAGGGGGCTTTTAATATCTCCATAGGTTTTGTGAAAAGGTAGACAGTGGGGATTACTTGCCAGTTTTTGCCCTGGACCATTCTCTTAATGTTGGGTATGATGGGCATGCTGCTAGCAACATGTGTGGGAATGTTTTGCGCTAACTACCTCAATATTAATCACAGGGCTCATTTGAGGTGCGTGCTAGTAGATTTATTTGTTGTACATCTTCACGTACTTCAATTTCCGTTACAGAGGCAGAGTGGTTATGCTCTGGTGTCCTAACAATGGTATCTCCCAGAGTAACAGCTCTGCCTGTGCAATGAGAAGAGAGTTATTGCATACACCTCCAATGACTCCTGGGCGCAGTCAATATCCTCTTACAGTAGAAATAGCCACCATAATTTAAAAGCTTGTTTCTTGTTCGTGAATTTACTTGACGTGTTGAAGTCATTTCTGGAAAATCTGTTGAATAAGGGAGAAAGAGTATAAGTATATACATTTTTTTTTATATAGCTAATTTGTGCTGTTTTGCATGGAAAGAGAAAAAGATAAATTTGTTATTTGTTGTAGCCTGTGGAGAAAGAGAACTGTTAAACAGCCTGTGGGACATAATAATACTAACCTATCTTGACTACTTTGGTGGTTGGCTAACTTTATGGCATATGTTATTGAATTTTTATAGAGCTTTAAATTACCCAAGGATGATGTAGATTTTGGCTTGTTGTATTATTGCAGAGTTGGATTGTTGTTTGAGTTATTTGCTGTGATAAGGAAGAAACTGGCACTTTTGAATTTCCAATACTTCTGTGGAAAAAGAGAGAAAAACAATTTTATTTTATGAAAATGCATGGGAAGTTGGTTTTGTTTTCAATCACATTGCTTTGTATCTGCACTACTTTGAATTTTGAAAAGTAGCTGTGAATTTTAAATGGCCCTTGGAAGCAATTCCTATGGTAAAGTCTGTAGGGTGAAAGAAAAAATAAAAGAATTAATAGTGATTTATTTTTAAAAAAATGATCACTCCAGTCACTGTCCAACACCTTTCTTGAGGTATGTACCCGGGGGAGTAAGAAAATTAATTTTGACCCCCAGTGACTGTCCAGCACCTGCCCTGATGTAAGTACTCGACGGAGTTAGAATAGTAATTTAGCCCCCAGTCACTGTCCAGCACCTGTCCTGAGGAAAGTGCCTGGTAGAGTAAGAATAGTAATTTTGTTCCCAGTCTCTGCCCAGCTCCTGCCCTGAGGTAATTACCCAGCAGAGTAAGAATAGTATTTTGCCCCCCAGTCACTGTCCAGCCCCTGCCCTGAGGTAAGTACCTGGTGGAGAAATTTTGTCCTCCAGTCACTGTGCAGCACCTGTCCTGAGGAAAGTACCCGGTGGAGTAAGAATAGTCATTTTTCCCCCTTGTTACTGTCCAGCACCTGTCATGAGGTATGTACCTGGCAGAGTAAGAATAGTAATTTTGGCCCACAGTCACTGTCCAGCACCTGCCTTAAGGTAAGAACCCAACGGAGTATGAATAGCAATTTTGCCCCAGTCACTGTTCTGCACCTGTCCTGATGTAAGTACTCAGCAGAGTAAGAATAATATTTTGCCCCCAGTCAATGTCCAGCCCCTGCTCTGAGGTAAGTAGCTGGGGGAGTAAGAATAGTTTTTTTGCCCCGCCAGTCACTGTCCAGCACCTGTCATGAAGTATGTACCTGGCAGGGTAAGAATAGCAATTTTAACCACAGTCACTTTCCAGCACCTGCCGTGAGATAAGAACCCAACCGAGTATGGATAGAAATTTTGCCCCCAGTCACTGTCCAGCATCTGTCCTGAGGTAAGTATTCAGCAGAGTACGAATAGTAATGTTTCCCCCGTCATTGCCCAGCTCCTGCTCTGAGGTTAGTAGCCGTAAGAGTAGTTTTTGCCCCCCAGTCACTGTCCAGCACCTGCCCTGAGATAAGTACCCGGCATCATAAGAATAGTATTTTTTTCCCAACAGTCACTGGCCAGAAGCTACCCTAGGTAATCTCCCTTAAACAGTTTTTTTTTATTTTGTTTAATTCCAGGCAGTGTTTGCCCTGAGGTATTCTCAAGGGTGCCTTCTAATTGACAGTTTACTGTATTAAAATATGTCCTGCAACTATTCTCGGGAGATAAAAAATTTGCGGTAGCACTTTTTGTCTAAAAAAACCCCAAAACAAACATAAAATTCAGTAGCACTGTAATAAATTTAACTTACTTTACCTTAGAATTGTTATTCTCGTCTTCTGTCGTTTTTCCAAAGTCTGTTAGATATTGTAAAAATACTATCTAAATAGATGTTTTGGCAATAATCGAATTTTGATTTTGACCAGATATATTTAATTATTGATCTACCTACTTGTGTAGCTAGATGGCAGTACTTTCCACAGGCTGTGGCTCACAGTTCTCAGCTTGTAACGGAGAGTGTGGCCACGAAGGAAGTCAGTGTACCACTGACTACAAATTGGTGGATGGCAAGTTCTATATCTTTTGTGTGGTGTTACATAAATTAAACAGAAACATGTTTTGGAATTCATTTTTTAAGAAGTGTTTGTTTGTGACAGAACATGTATTTATTTTCAACTTCAATTTTTTTTTGTTTATTCATGTTCTAGGCATAGAATGCCAGCTATTTTATGGAGGGAGAACATCTAATGTTTGGTGAAAATAAAGGAAGAATTACTATGGAAACAGTATATCTTGAAACACGTTTCTGTATTGTAATGTGTATTTGCCCACGATTTTTTCTTTATATTGTTTAATGGTTTTGAAAAAGTAAATGAGCTGCGTGTTATTTAAAAAATGTTTTAAAGCAAAATTAAAAAACATACATTTAAGTGAAAAGGACTACATTTTCCCTGTGCTCGAGTGTATGCGTTGTTACAGTATGCGTGGTTAAGTCATGTGTGTTAATAGTAAGCGCAGTTTAGGTATGTGAATCGTCGCAATGACAACTCTTTGAACCTCGAGTTCTCGTCTAACATAAGCTTAGATCACATCACATTGCATTCCTGGACGTTGAGGTCGACATACTACAGAACACGGTCACCACCACACTACACAGAAAACCCACAACAGGGAACAGTTTGCTACATGCACTTAGCAGTCACCCTGGTCAGTTAAATTGGAGCATCCTATAATGGGAACTAGTGTGTTCCAAAAGAACCTGTAGCAATGATGCCTCAATTTTGGCTGAGCAAAATATCATACTACAACGCTTTGCCCTAAGGAGTTATCCAAAGTGGCTCTTAGACAGAGCCCCCCAGAGGGTTAGCACATGTGCTAGGAATTAAATCTTGTTTGGACGTAGCAACAAGATCAATGATGATAGCATGGATAGACCCACCAGATTGATTACCACATTCAACAATAAGTCTGGGGCAATATGTGGAATTATAGCCAAGAACTGGGATCTCCTTAAATGTGACCCTGTTACAAGGGTGTCTATGAGCGCCACACCCAGCATCACATAACATAGAAATAGATGTATGAGAGACATGCTGGTCAAGACAGACTTACAAGCTCCTGGAGGAACGCACAGCAGGTCTAGATATAAGCCACTGGATTTACACCTGTGACAAATACAAAGCTTGTTAACACTCCACCAATTACAAAGACTTTGTTATCCCTGACACTGCTAAACTAAAACACATCACACCATTTATCACCTGCAGTACGACCTATGTTGTGTCTGTATTGCAATGTCCCTGCAATCTCTGGTATGTGGGCAGCACATTACATCCTGTGCGCAAGAGGATCCTAGCGGGCACTAGAGATATTACAAACCACGACAAACACTGTCCAGTGACACGTCACTTTGAAACACAACACTACAGTGACAGAAAACAGTTAAGATTTCTTGGCATAGAACAAGTCTGATTTGATCCCAGAGGTGGAGTTAGGATAGCAACATTGAGGAAAAAGAATCCAAGCTGATCGTTGAGCTTAATACCAAAGCCCCTTATGGTCTTAACTCTGATGAGGAGCTGTATGTTCACCTTGAACAATGTATATCTGTTTTTACTTGTGTTCTTGATGTTTATGCATTTTACCTAGCAGTATTCTGCAATTTGTGATAACTTTTTGTGTTTTATTTGCAGGAGGAGAGGAAGGGGCTCTCACCTTTTAAAGCTCACAAGGCCAGGGCCCTGACTTTTTCAAGAAAAAATGTCATAGGTATGCCCCTTCTCAGCAACTTAGATCTTCTTTGGCCCTTAATCTTGTAATCCAAAATCTAAAAGGGCCAGTTGGGGGTGGAAAAAGTTTTATAGTGGGTACTGCCAGGATCGGAAATACTCTTCCCATTTCTCTTAAAACCAAAACTGACCTTTTATCATTTTTGAAACATGGCTGTTTATCAACTAAATTCAGTTACTGTGTCTCCTTCTTAGTCCAGTTTTTTAAGGCGCTTAGACACCTTCGGGTAGTAATGCACGGTATACATTTTCATTTCATTTCACCTGGCCAAGAGGAAGCTCCGGATGGGGCACCCTACACAACTCTTACAGGACACTATGGACTGGTTTCCTTTTTTATTTTTCAAGTTTCAATTATTACGGTTTTACTGGCAGGACTGCACAGAGATTGCTTTCTGGCTGTGAAATAGATCTTGGCAATTAAACACACATTTCATGCTGGTGCAGCTAGCTTTTTTCCCACTTTGGCGATACTTCATTAGCCAGTGTTTGTGTGGCGTATACAGGTACTCTGAAAATTGTGGCCAGTGTGACTGCTCTTTCTTAATCCACCAAGGCAAAATACAGACTTTGAGTGACATGCAACAATGCATTTTCAGTCACATATAAGTCTACATTCAGACCCACGGCCCCACTTTGGGTTCATCTCTAGGTACCTCGCACTCATCAGATGGATGCTCATAGTCCTCAAATATCACAGCCTTGACTTAACCCACTGGTGCCGCAGGCCAATATTGTATGACAGCTACCCTTTCCAACTACATAATATGCCACATGGGCTTCATGAGTGGTTACCTCTCACAATTAATATGCACTTTCTCCTAAAACTCAGATACACAAGGTGCCTCTTGTCTGTTCTAGGTGGTGTCATACTACCATCTTTTGTCTCAACGTGTGTGACATTGCTGACATCGGCACATGCAAATTGCTCTGTGTCACAACAGTAGGGCAACACATATCAGGGATGCCACCAAGAGTGTATATTTTTTCGGCACATCATTTGGAATTGTTGAGATGCCGTTATTTTGAGATGATGGATGCCATACAGCTTTGCGGTGTTAAAATTTGAGTGCTTTTTTTCTGGTATGATATTTGATTTAGATTTTTGAAACTGCATATTGCTGCTACAATTCTTTGAGAATTGTAATGTGCTGTATCATTTCATATTGTAACCCTTTAAAGTGAGTACACCTATGCAATGATTCTTCCTTTTCACAGACCCATATAAGAGTTTCAACAGATGAATCACAGGGAGCTGGATTCTGTGCAATATGATTTCCATTCAGACCAATGTACGCATCTTTGCCTCTAAACGCGGTCTATGACACACTATGAATAACTCATGGCATTTCATGATGATAGTGGCTGTACTCTACGCTAAAGCACATATTGACATTGTTTTATTTATTTTATTTGACTACTTATGCACTCCAAGGTGACAAAAACCTTTACTGTCTGTAAGTAACCAAATTGCAATTGGTCAGTATCACTCAAACATCCATGATTTATCAAGGATGTTGGTTGAAACGCATTACAGGGGCTGGGTCACCTTTATTAAAACTTTTCTTACTCATCATCCTGAGTGAGCATGACTTGTGATTTCACGTAGTTGTACATATATATATTTAAGCCGTAAGGTGGAGCGCTGTCGAGTGACTTCCCAAATGCTTCAGGGTAAATTGGTTTCAAAATTTTGACACGGCAGCCTGGCCGTGGGGATGTGCACCATCGCCGGCTGGAAGAGAATCACGGACACCAGCTGGGTGAGGCTACAGTTTTGAACTTTCAAGACGGTTAAAGCACAGCGCTCCAAATGCTAACCAAGTCTGCCTGATGTTCTATAAACCTACGATAGGATGTAATATTGCCAAAATTACGCTAACAAACATTTGAACTTACCAAAAGTAATGATTTGCTCGCATTAAGGAACTCGCTGTTCCATCATGCATTAAGAGACTTGGACTGAGCTAACGCCCACTGGGGGGCGGAATTGTGAATAAATAAAGCTGGAATCCAACATTAATGCGAGGCTCAAATGTTGTATGTGTGGCTGCCCAAGAAGAAGAGGTTATAAACCTTGAAACGCGTTGCTAAGGAAATAATAAGTGGAGCGGAAAGGCCGGCTGCATCAGAAAGCCGTAAGGTGGAGCGCTGTCGAGTGACTTCCCAAATGCTTCAGGGCAAATTGGTTTCAATATATATATATATATATATACACATTCACTGAAAAAAACATATGTTTCAAGGACATTATAGTTAGATGGACATTTCACTTGTACAAAACCAGAGAAATTCAAACATTATAGTTAGTTGAGCTAACTATAACTCGTGCCCCCACAATGCCCTGCTGATGACGTCACATATTACATCACTCATGACATGGTCAGTGACATCACTGATGACATCTCAAATGACATCACTGATGACATCATCAAATGAATGTGTGTTTCTGTACAGTTTAAATATATTTTATATATGTTAATGCCAAGGTGTATTGAAGAATGAGTTGGTGTACAAGTGTGTAGGTGGAGGATTTAATAGGTGTGTGACTGACTGTATAAGTTAGTGATTAAATGTGTCTTACTGAATGCATGGGTTAGTGACTAAACTGTGTGAATGTCTGTATCAGTCTCTTGGTTGTTGTGTAAGCTGCTGCATGGGATGATGATTAGGTACATGACTGTCTATATGGGTTACTTATTGGTTGCATGAGTATCTGTATGGGTGCCTCAGTGTTTGTGTGGGTGGGTGGGTGGGCGGTGTGTGACTTTCTGCCTACATGTGTGAGTGGACAATTTACTGGGTGTATGGGTTCAATAGTTCATGTGGAAATAGCTGTATAGGTGAGTGAGTGTGTGTATCAGTGTGTTGGTGAGTGAATGTATGTCTCACTGGTAAATATGTGAGTAATTACATATGTGAAAGGCAGTATATGTGAGTGTTGGAGTATATAAATGAGTATATGTGAGAGCAAGTAATTGTGAGAGTGGCTGTATAAATGAGTGTGTGCTTGTGTCAGTGATTGTATGTGAGAGTTAGTATATGTTAGTATCTGTATGAATAGGTTAGATAGTGAATGTATAACTGTATAGGTGAGTAAATAGCAGTGTTATTGATTCTTTACAGGACTAGCTAAGTGTGTCAATAACTCAATGGATGAGTGACGGTGTATGAGTGTTTGTATAGGTGTATGAGTACATATAATAGTGCTGTATTGATGAGTGACTGCATGTATGAGTAACTGTATGGGTGAATGAATGAATGTGTGTGTATAGCTAGGAATTAGTCAGTGGGTATATAGTAACTGCTATTGATTTGTCTATGGTTTCGAAAATGGTAGTCTGTATTTTAGAATGGGTGTATCAAAGGTTATATTAGGGTGTGAGGAGGTGCATCATATTATCACGTGGATAATGTCATCAGTGATGTCATCAGTGACGTCATTTGAGATGTCATCAGTGATGTCACTGACCATGTCATGAGTGATGTAATATGTGAAGTCATCAGCAGTGCATTGCGGGGGCGCGAGTTATAGTTAGATCTACTAACTATAACGTTTGAATTTCTCTGGTTTTGTACGAGTGAAATGGCCAACTAACTATAACGTCCCTGAAACCTATGGTTTTTTCAGTGAATTTCAAAGGTTTTTTAAATGCTATTTTCTAATTATAATGTTCATTAAAACTATAGTTTTTTCATTATCATTCCATTCTCAACCTGGTGAAAACATCCGCAGGCTGCGTACACGCTGAGCACCAGAGGTACCACTAACTTACTGCACCATAAGTCATCGCCACATACCCTTATTAAGGCAGAATTCGAGAGGAAGTCAAAATGCATTCCTCAATGTCTCTGCTGACTACTGCCTTCGATCTACACTGCGGACAGCAGGGTTTAAAATTCAGATGGAGTCCTGGTTGCAGATGACACAGTCCAGTAGGCAACAGACATTGCTACCAGTGCAGTCCTCCCGGACCACGCATCATCACTGTCTGTGCATACGCTGAATGCTTCTGATGCCCCTATCTCAGTGTACCACAACTCATGGACCCTTTATAATAAATCTTTTGTGTATAATTTCAGATCTGCTGCCCCTACCTCAGTGTACCCCAAGTCATGAATCCTTTACGATAGAATCTTTTGTGTATTATTTCACATCTGGTGCCCCTATCTTAGTGCAGCACAAATCATTGACAATTTATGATTGAATCTCTGTGTGTGATCCGATGATTACTGCACTAACCATTCCCTGAGGGCTGGCTTACACTCACCCCAAACGCACCCAGCACAGATGTCGCTGGACATGTGATCCTGGTAATAAAAAGGGGCCGAGCGCACGTGCCCATACGTTCCCGTACCCAGTTCCACTATCTATCTAACTGTGTCCGTGTGTTCATTATGTATGCATGATGCTGCCCCTGGACCCTACCACATTACATTGTGCTGTGGACAGCGTATGCAACCATGTTACCTATGGCAGTACGGAAAACTTTGGTTATTTAACTTTGTCTCGGTCATTGTATAAGTACGTAGGTAGAGACTTGATCTTTAGAGTACTGCAAGGAGAGTGTATACTGAATTTATAAGTGATTGGGAATTGGCGGAGTGATTGTATAAGTACATTTGTTGGCGCAGCCTAACCCCGAACAGAAGCTTGGCTCTAATTGGCTGACCTCCATGTGTCAAAAACTGAAACTTCAACTTTGCATGGCCCTGTATTGCTACTTCTGCAACCCTCCACTGAGTGTGCAATAAACATTCATATCCACACAGATGTGTCATGTCCACCATCTTTCATGTGTGGAACTATGGATGAATGTAGGGTCAGTGATTCCCCGTACCTGCCATGTTGGCCATTGTTGTGGGACTTGGCTCACCAAATGACACATTGGCGCTTGCGACCTGGGTGACGTCAGCACTACAACAGGGACACCCACATCAGTTGATTCCTCATACAGCCCATTGTCATTGTTCACAGCCTCATGCAGGACTGGCATACACCAGGCCAGTCCACTCCACTTATGCTTACAGGGAAGAACAACAACGCTACATGGCCCAGATTTTCATTTCAGTGATCTGCTGGTCAAAACCTAGTTGTCAGTACGCCACAGCCTCTCCCTCATGGCTGGTATACACCACGCCTATCCAGCACAGGCGTCACAGGACAAGTGACCCTGCCAATAATAAAGACCAGGCGCATGTGCTCTATGCCATTTCAGAGTTGCTCACAACGGATGCACTGCGCCTGGCACAGGCACACTGGCACAGGACGGTGACTTTCGGTCCACTGAGGTACGGGTACCGTAACTGCTGCGTGGTGTGCAGGCTGCGGTAATGGCCCGTCCCAGCGGTCTGGACAGCTCAGGCTTTGTGTGCCCTGCTGGACCGCAGTTTAGGCCTGAGCCATCAGACAGCGCAGGCCTACCGCCACGTGGCGTCGCCTCGCTGGTCACAGAGTTAGTGGCACCACAAGGGCTGAGCAGGTGTGCAGCGTGCGATGAAAAGCTGGGTACACTGGTATGTCCTCTGCCATGGCGAAATCAAGATGCAGCACCAAATGTGAGACCTGGTGGCCTGCGGAGTGGGGCTGCATGATATGCAGGGTGTCCTGTCCACGGGCCCCTTTTTTCTACACGCAGGTTGCAAAAGGTGAGCAGAGAGTCTTGTTTGCGCAGTGGCGGGCAGTTACCTCTGGGAAGTGGATGTGGTGCAGCAGCCTGGGTGCGCAGCAGCGGGCAGTCACCTCCGGGCAGTGGGAGTGGATGGGGTGCAGCAGCCTGGATGCACAAAGGCAGGACAGTGATCTAGGCGTGTGCAGTCGTATGCACTCTGCCATTACTGATTCTGTACCATGTTTCAGATGAGTGAGCTTGAGGGCTCCACTATGTCCCGGCACATGGTTGGAGACACACCGGTGGCAGAAAGGTGAGCTGTGAGGGTTTTGTCCACAGTGTGGGCACTCACTGTCCCTCTCCATCTCTTCCTTTCTCTCCCTCACACCCTTTCTCTTCCTCTATCATACACTGTTTCAATCACTGTTTCGATCACTCATTCTCTCTCTCTCTCTCTCTCTCTCTCTCTCTCTCTCTCTCTCTCTCTCTCTCTCTCTCTCTATCTCTTCCTTCCTCTCTCTCGCTCTTTCTTTCCTTCTCTCTCTCTCTTCCTCTCTGTCACTCTTTCACTCTTTTTCTCTCTCTCCTTTAATGGACGCATGGCACACAATCTTATCTTTCTTTTCGTCTTGCAGGCTGTGATTCACAAATTGTCGAGGGATGACACGTCATGCCTGTACCTACTTTAATTTTGTTTTTTTGTTTAAATAAATTGTTTTATATGTAAATCCATAGATGACTGAGATTCTTATTTGTCCAACCTCACAAGCATCTTCTTTATTATAATTCTGCAACATCAACCAATTTGTTACGTTCCAGATCTCCTAAGGTTGCTGTCACATTTATTTGTGGGGGGTGGGGGGGGGATGCTCCCGCCCTGTCATAGTAAACCGCAGTGTCCATGGGGTGGACACCCCAGGACACTGCATGAGCCGGCCCTGGGGGGTGGCGGTCCCCGGGCCATCACGGGCTCCAGGAGGAGGGACGCGCACCGCCCCTTCCAACATAAATGAAGCCCCGGGGAGGTGGTGGTCCCCGGGGCTGCGGGGGCCCCAGTGGGCCCCCTCTATTATTTTAAACAATTTCGTCGGAATTCGCAACCCCAGCACATATTGCCCCAAAAAGTTTTTAAAAATGCTTTTTTGGGCCCTGGGGGTTCTGTATTTTGTTTACAATACAATAGGACTCGCGTAAATACAAGTCCTATTGCATTTGTAAATGCTTTTTTTAATATGATTGGCTGCCTGCATTTGCACTTTCTTTTGCCTGACCTGTCCAGACCCTCGCAATGCTTTACATCATGCGCATGCTTGCCAAAAGTGTTACTCTGTAGTGCAGCGGCTGCCTCCGGCACGGCACGCAATGACTCGAACCACGCTCGGCTGGCTAGCTTCAGGATGCAGGCGTGTTTGCCTCACTTCTCTTCAAAGCGAGTGCCAAGGCCCTGTAAACGAGCCCCTATATAACCAGACATCCTTTGACACCAGACACTCGGCCCGACTGTGCAAACAGAGGTTTAATGCCTCGCGCATGGGCGGAGGCCTCTGGTGACGGATAAGAGATCTGAAAAGGTGGCTGGAGGGGTGAGTTTGGGGACAGTGGGGCCCGCTCTTGTGATAAGAGAGGTAAATAGGTCCAGTGAAAGGGGTCGCCTCTTCAAACAAGTGTTAGCTGCCATCTCTTATTGGGTCTTCAGTTAAAGGACATACCACCACCTCTGATCAGAATAACAAAGTTAACAGCCCCCTTATATTTATTTATGTAATATCTTATGTAGCATCGACTCCACCCAGCGGGGCTTCATGGCGCAGTACGACACACTCTTAAACACGGCCAGTCAACCATTTATTGATTGCTGTAAACACGCTTCTAATGCAGTTGAAATCAGTTTTGCCTTTCTTTTAAGAAATACGTCCTAAACGCTGACAGTGTGCTAGTTTCTTTATCTCTTAAAACTATATCTAAATAAATTTAAGGTGTATATGAGAGCAAGCGATAATCTAAAATATTTTAAACATTTATATATTTCTAACTGTAATAAACTTATATTATGGTAAATATATTTTCTCAAAATCGCGTCGGGTGCGGATTCCTTGCACGCTGGGTGCGCGATTGCCATGTGACCTTAGAATAAAGCATTTGATTAGTTCATAACATTTCCCATTGTAGCAGTTGGAGAACGCCACCCATTTTAGTCATTCTCTCTACAGCATTTGATGAGACACACTTCTGCTTAGAGAGCTTTTTTGAAAACCTTTTGCTATGCACACATATCTTACACTACACACAACATGCAACCATCAATATTCATGGTCTGTAAAGTAGCCTTCCACCTGTGATAGCCATGCACCTAAACGTTACATAACCAAAGTTTTCCCCACTGCCAGATGTAACATGGTTGCATACGCTGTCCTCAACACAATGTAATGTGGTATGGCCCAGGGGCAGCATCATGCATAGATAATGAGCACACGGACACAGATAGATAGTGGAAGTGGGTACGGGCATGTGCGCTCAACTCCTTTTTATTATCAGGGTCACATATTCAGTGATGTCTGTGCTGGATGCATGTGGGGTGAGTGTAAGCCAGCCCTCAGGGAATGGTTGCTGCTAATCGTTGGCCGAAGGCGCGCCAAAGGCAAGCCCGTCTGCGCTGTCCGTGCCAGTCCGGGCCCAGGGACCACAAACGCTGCATCTGGGTCCCCCCTTCAACAGCAATACTCGCTCACTCAGCTCAAACAGCTTAATAGACCTGTAAGTAACGCTTGCACACATTCCATTCCGCCGGATAAAATCCCTGAATATTGCCCTCACTGTCTGCACAAATTTACCCCTCTTAACCTAGAGCCCTCCTCCCTTTCTGCAGTTCTCAAAATATTACTACTAAACTGTAGATCCCTCTCTAAACATACTACAGAAATCTGGACTCCTCAAAGATCTAGACCCAGACGTGCTATTTCTGACGGAAACATGGTTCACCTCATGCGCAGAACCCGACATCATTCAAGCCCTCCCTCAAGGCTTTGTGATGCAGAGGGTCGACCGCGCAATAGGCGGGGGGCGGGATAGCGATTATTCCTAAATACCAATTAATCTGTCGTCTGTTCGGGAGTCCAATAACCGACTGCGAAAGCACCCATTTTAACATAGAAATCTCACCGAGCCTATCATTCTCGGGTATTCTTATTTATCGTCCGCCTGGAGCCCTAGGCTCCTTCCACCATTCGCTGCTCGAGACCACATCTAACCTAGCAAGTTTAGCACCCAATTTCACTCTCCTGGGAGACTACAACCTCCACTTTGATGATATTTCGGCTGGCAACGCTAAGGAGCTGACTAGGGACCTCTCTGCACTACACATGATGGAAAAAATTCTACAAGCCACCCATACTAAAGGCCAGCTATTAGATCAAGTTTTCTCAAATCTAGTAGACCTTAAAGGAGTTGACCCTATTCCTCTCCCATGGACTGATCATTTTTTGATAAACCTCTCCTGGAGCCTCCCACACATAAATCCTCCCCTCCAAACCTCCTGGACTTATCCATTTCTCCTCTGGAGAAATGGATCCAAACCCTTGAAAGAACCCAACCCGAATCTAACCCCTGCCCAACAATTGCCAACAAAAATTTCTCAGACTGAATAAATCAATCACTGGACTTCGTCCTCCCCAAAGTTAGAATAAAAAAGTCTGAAAGGCCCCACAATGCCCCTTGGTTTACCCCCGAGTTAAGAGCATTTAAACAGGAATGCAAAATCAAGGAAAGGCAATGGAGAAAAGAATACCTCCCTTCCAAAAAATTAGAATACAGAGCGGCCATCCAAACGTATAAATCTCAAATAAAAAAGGCCCAATCTTCCTACTATGAAGAAAAGATTGTCTCAGCCCAGAACTCGCCCAGAGAAACATTAACCATTATTAAAAAAGTACTTAAAAACACCCGCCCCCCGCACTGCTCCCGACCCGTCAGGCCAGCATTGCAACAAATTAGCTAGCTTCTTCAACCATAAAGTACAAACCATCCTCGAATCCCTCCCTCAGAGGAATGAAGCTCTGGAAACATGACTCTACCCAGACCCTCATTCAAACAAACCCATTCTGAAGACCTTTCCCCCTATGAACCAGGAAACCCTTCTCACCCTGCTTTCCACCATAAAAAGCGGATCACCAAAAGATCCAGCTCCACTATACATTCTGAAGAAAGCAATAACCACCTTAGCCCCCAACATACTGAACCTTATTAACGCTTCACTCAACACAGGATCAGTCCCTGCCAGCTGGAAACAGGCGATGGTTAAGGCTCTACTCAAGAGACCTAACTTAGACCCCACTGAAATGGGAAATTACCGCCCAATTTCTCTTTTACCAGGAATAAGCAAAAATACTGAAAAATTTGTCAATCAGACTCTTTCAGGCTTCCTAGAAACTCACAACCTGCTTCACTCTTCCCAGACAGGATTCCGACCTCGTCAGAGCACGGAGACAGCCCTGCTAGCAATAGTTGAGGAAAGCAGAAAAATCCTCGATTCAGGAGGCTCCACGGCTATTATCCTACTAGACCTAAGCGTGGGATTCGACACAGTGAACCATGAGACCCTCATCAAACGTTTGAGGCATATAGGAGTCACAGGCACTGTGCTTCAATGGATGCGGTCCTTCCTAGAAGGAAGAACCTTTCACGTCTTCGAGGAGAAAGTAATTTCTGAACCAGCCAATTTAACGAGTGGGGTCCCACAGGGCTCCTCTCTTAGCCCGACTCTTTTTAATGTTTACATGTCCCCCTTAGCAGCCATAGTTGCGCCCATGGTATCCGCATAGTGACCTACGCGGACGACACGCAACTGGTGGTGGCACATAATCAGGCAGTAAACAACACCAACAGCCTCCATTCCTGTCTAAAAGACACCTCAGAATGGATGGATCACTCCCAACTCAAGCTCAACGGTGGAAAGACCGAGATTATGGTGTTAGGTAACCACAGCAGCTATCACCCTAACTCAATGTGGCCTCTAAGCATGGGACCTCCCCCCACCCATAAGTCCAAAATCAAAAGTCTGGGCATCTGGCTGGACCAAGACCTGACCTTTAGAACACAGGCCAGGAAGACAACAGCCACCTGTTTTGGTATGCTCAGGATGGCCCGGAAAGTCCTTCCTCTGCTCCCCACTCCAGCGAAAAAGATACTGATACAATCCCTTATACTCTCCAGGCTGGACTATGGGAATGCCTTATACCTAGGCGCACCCTCCTCAGTAATTGCCAAACTCCAGTTGGTTCAAAACAGCGCAGACAGAATTCTGACGGGCACCTCAAACAGACAATCAGCCAAACCTGCCATTCACTCTCTCCACTGGCTTCCCGTGCTGGAACGCATTAAATTTAAGTCACTGTGTATTGCCCATAAAACACTGTCAGGTACAGGCCCAGCAATCAACTCAGCCCTGATTCTTCCCTACAAAGCCAAGAGAAAACTTTGATCAGATGACCTGCGTCTGGCCGAGGTGCCGAGAATAAAATGAGCCAGAAGTGGCGGACGACTTTTCTCTTTCAATGTCTCCAAACTCTGGAACTCCCTGCCGCTTCAGCTACGCCTGATTCCCAATCACTTGTCCTTTAGAAAACAACTTAAGACCTTGCTGTTTCCATAGTCCGGCCTCTGTCTCTGTCTGGTTCCTTAGCGCTGGGACACTCCCGGGTAGCCATGCACTTTATAAATACCGCTTTCATTTCATTTCATTTCATCACACACACAGATTCAATAATAAAAGGGTCAATAGTTTGTGCTGCAGTAAGGTAGGAACAGTAGATGTGAAATAATACACCACAAAAGATTCTATCGTAAAAGAACTACAACTTGTGGTATACTGAGATACAGGCAGTAGATCTGAAATAATACACAAAAAGATTGGATCATAAAGGGCCCATCAGTTCTAGTGCACTCAGATAGCCACATCAAAAGCATTCAGCATGTGCACAGCCAGCGATGATGCGTTCTGCGGCGGGCCATACCAGGAGCAATGTCTGTTGCCTACAGGACTGCATCATCTGCAATAGAGACTCAATCTGAATTGTGAACACTGCTGTCTACAGTGTAAGCCATAGAGAGCGGTTAGTAAGGGCCCACAGCCACGTGGCGTTGACTTGAGCTACCCAGTTTGTAATACACGAAGCAACAAAAAGCGTGTGCGGAGCCTGCAATGATGCGTATGCGTAGTGCGGACAGAGCGCACTGGAGCAATGTCTTTTGCCTACAGGACTGCGTCATCTACAATAGTGACTCAATCTGAATTGTGAACACTGCTGTCTGCAGTGTAAATTGAAGGCAGTAGTGAGCACAGACATCCATGCATACTTTTTGTGACTTCCTCTTCACAAAATACAACAATATAACTTACAAAAAACTCTGCAATAAATAAATCAAAACAATTTGAATTGCAATCTCTGCTGTCCACAGTGTAGACTGTTATTCAGTGTTCTTTTCCACTACCAAGAAGAATTTGGTCATTTTACTAAACCTATAACTCATCTACAAAAAGTTCTTCAAGCAAGTATACTAAAAGGATATTGTGTATATTTCAATACACATTGTAGTTAGTTGCCTACTGGATTCTGTAATTAAACAATCACGACTTGATCTGAATTGTGAGCCCTGCTGACCGCAGTGTAGGCCAGAGGCCGTGGTCATTAACGCCTCAAAGCCACGTGCCGTTGGATTCGGAAGCACGGAGTTGGTTGCACCTGATCGCAGGGGGTACACAGAAATCATCACAGACTTTAACTTCTGACATCCTCAATCATAGAGTCAAGACCCTGTTTCACTGTTCGGACCTGCTGTACCACAGTGTACTCCAGCGACTTCAGTCAGCCAAGTCCAATATCGATGTGCAGTAGTTAGCTACAGAAGCACAGAGTGTGATGCACCTCCACGGAGGGAGTTCTGTGAAAACCAAGCAGCAGGTAATAACGGACATCGTCCATTGTGGGATAAAGACACCGTTCCACTGTTGAGACCTAGAGTTCGTTGCACCTGGTTGAAGGGAGTACCTTCCTCTCCACTCTCAGATGCAGTTCTAACATCGTCCATTGTGGGATCAAGACACCGTTGCACTGTTGGGACCTAGAGTTGGTTGCACCTGATTGAAGGGAGTACCTTCATCTCCACTCTCAGATGCAGTTCTAACATCGTCCATTGTGGGATCAAGACACCGTTCCACAGTTGGTACCTGTTGGACTACTGTGTTAGTAGTATACAGAGCACTCCACGTTGCTGGGCCTCAGGCTGGGCGCTGTGTACCTGTGTCGCAGTAGCCAGCGTTGATCTCAGGAGCCTTCCCAGATCGCATACCTTAGCCCAGGAGCTTCCGCCGGCATGTGGTGGGCCCTCTTTCACATACGGCGGTGTCGAAAGGTGAACTCCGGGGCATATGTGCGTCGCAGCGGCCATGCCGGTTTCTGGGAACCAGCAAGCTGAAAGCAACCTTCACGCACCCACCTTCGCTCACGGCGTCAGCCTTGTGGCGGTGTAAGCTGCGCAGACCTGCCAGACACGTTTGCCATTCCGGAAGAGAACCACACCCAGAGAAACGTGCCTTTTATTCATACCCCTGCGCTAGCCTTGTGTACGCCGTGCCAGCCCACTACGTTAAAGATTGTGGGGGAGGAGGGGGCAGGTACGCGCTATGTTTTCGTAATCTTCCCTACTATCATGGTTGCGTCCACTGTCCACTTCACTCGATAGACCATCAGCGTATGTTGACATGTACATGTCTGTCCTCTGCATACTCCAGTCTCTCCAGCACATCCCCTCAACACTTTGCATTGTATACTTTTGTAATCGAGAATCACTTGCCACCTTCGTACATACTTTGCTCTCATTTCTCCGCGCATTCTGCATTGTGTGGCAGAGGTGCCATGCCATGTTTGGTTTGTGTACATAGCTAGCCACGGTTCCCACAGTACGTAGTGTCTACTAGGTGTACATGTTGTTTGGCATGTTGTATGGGATTATATAAGGTAGCGCGTTTATTCACGAGCAGTGGTTTCTCCCATTTACATATCGCTGTCTTAAAGAGGAAACAGAAGCTTTTCTCACAGGTGAAAAGTGCGACCACAATGGCAGTCATTCATTACTATGCAAGAATGTACAACTGCACAACGCATCTAAGCTTACAGCTCCCAATCTTGCGTGCTTTCTTAAAAGCATGCCAACTCCCACAATCAGACCAACATTCACACAGCTTTCTAACGGCAGTTATCTGGTTCTTGATAACATGGACTGCTACGGAATGTGAGCTGGCATAACGTATGTCCTTACTGTTTCAAACCGAGTAACTTCCTGTGGCAATGTCTATTCCCACCCACACAAAGTAACTCCCACACTTCAACTTGGCCTTCAATACCTACTTTGAAAACGAATTTCATTAAACTGAGTAAACTGCAAGTGCTTTTGTTTCAAACAGAAGTGTCCCTCACTTCTGCAAAAGAAATGTATCGACTGCAGATAGCACGAACTTCAAGTAAAATACAGTCCCTTTTAAATACGAACCTCCCATTACACTTTGTGAACTGTTACACAATTTTCAACACATCTGACACTCAAGGACTGGCACATTTTTTTAACACTGTCTCCTACGGCCTTGTCACAGGCTTTCAAACCGATTTTGGTACAATACCAGACTTCAGTCATTTGATCATCTCTGGAATAACAGGAACAGTGCCCATAATTTTTCGCTCTGTTTGCACCATCCTACTACTATTTTTGCTTGTAAGAAATGGCTGCGCTCCCTGTGGTAACAATCATGCCCGTCAGAATACGCCTCTACGTGAAGCTACATCAATACCATGAAAAAATTGAACTTTTCGTCTGCCTGCCTCTATGTATTATCGGAGCCAGCTACAACATTACATTTATCTACACATATTCAAACTGCATGCAACCATCTTTTTATTGCAAAACTTGCCCATTCGACTGGCGAATGGATCTATGCCTTGCCAACAACCCAACAATCGCTCCCGATATTCAGCAGGTAATGGAGTATCTTGAAAACCATGAACTTGATTGTTCGGGCAGTGGAGCAATGGCGGATGCAACGCAAAAAGGTATCCTGGTGGAATGGGATTTCTGTGCAGCTGCCAAAGATCTCCTGCAGTGTGCGACCTTTGACAACATCGCAGATTGCCTGCCAATTGGATCGCTTAGCTTTTCTCACACAATGTCAATAATCGCTTCTTGGAACATTACACATCTCAAGCCACTGAAGAACTTCCGGACTGCAATCTCCAAGACTTGTAAGAAATTCACGTTATCCTTGGATTGATTTTTTCCAACTTTTTTGACTTTTTCCTATACATTTTTTTAATACACTTCAATTGAACTATTTTCATATAACAACTTTCTAAGTATGCTCAGGCATTTGAACTCTGTTTTCATTATTGCCCCTAAAGTCTCCAGCCTAACCAGGGATGGGTGATGTATAGCCTATGCAAATACGCTATTTACTTGCTAAATTAGCCTAAACCAGACATCCTTTTTGAAACCATGTCTATTCTTTGTGCACATGTCTCTCTGCCTGCCTGTTATCCACGAAGCCCTTTCACACAAATTAGCTCATCCTCAGTCTCTGCTCACAAGCTGGCGATCAAGATAAAAAAACACGACATTGTTTAGGAACCGGTTGGCACAGTCTGGTAATTGTATCCTACCTTTATTTTCATTATAGAATTTACTCATTCATGTCTAATAGCTATTGTTTATGTCACATGGAACTGTAACATGTAATGTGCAATTCACTGATGCAGAATCTTAGGTTTGAATACAGCAGAAGCGGTAGGAGTTTGCCTCTGCTTGATGCCTTAGCTCTTGCACAAGAATGTTTTTTTGAAAGGGCTGGTGACAATAATGTATGGTTTGACGTGAAGGGTACCGAATATGCTTCTGAGAAGCGCAATGTTTGTGTTCCTCCTCAAAGTTCCAATGTGAGTAAAACTATTACCAATTCTTAAACGCACCAGATTGAATCTACTGTAGAAGAGATTGCTGACTGTTCTGCTGTTAATTATTTTGTGTTACAAAAAAGGAGTACCAGGGTACCTAAAAAGTTTGATGACTACATTTTGAAATTTTTTTTGTTTTTGTTTTGTTTTCTTAAAGGATACATGTGGTAATCTTATCCTACCTTTATTTTCATTATAGAATTTAGAGTCATTCTTATCTAATAGGTATTGTTTATGTCATATGGAACTGTAACATGTAATGTGGAATTTACTGATGCAGGAGCTTAGGTTTGAATACAGCAGAAGCGGTTGGAGTTTGCCTCAGCTGGATGCCTTAGCTCTTCCACAAGTGGGTCCATTTATGGCACTTAAATAAAGACACTTTTTATATAACTTTCAGACTCCATCTCTTTATTACACACAGCCACTTTCTTAGACACACCTCATTTCACCATTTGTCTTCTGTGGCATTGCAACATTCTGCATTATATTCTTCACGATTATTTCTTTATTCCTGCTTGCTAAAACACTACAGTCGAGCCTTCAGAACGGTAGGGGAGAGTAGTTCCCTTCCTACTCCCTGTATAGTATAAACGCATACTAACACTACTTACACAGGTATGCTACAGTGGCCAGTATCCTACAGCGCCCACATCACTTTACGGCAATCAGCTCACGGCTTAGGCTCACGGTTTGATCCCCGAGTCTTCCGACCGGTAGGAGTGAGTAGTTTGCTTCCCACTCCCGCTATAGTCTAAACGCATACTAACACCACTTGCACAGCTCTGCTACAGCAGCCAGTATGCTACAGCGCCCAAAGCACATCAGTTTACAGCAATCAGCCCATTGTTTTAGACGCACGGTTTCATCCCAGAGTGTTCCAGCACCTCACCTCAGCACCATCTCACTCTGGGCAAAACAACACTTTCACACCGGTAGGAGTGAATACTTCGCTTCACACTCCCTGTATAGCACACCCTAACCACCCCACAGAGCTCACAGTGCTCCTACCCTCCTTTTTCCTACTTTTTTTGCCCTTTTTTCCCCTTACTCACTTCAACGGAATCACAAATGGCTGCCAACGCTTCCTAGTTGCATCCATTCGCAGCCAATAACTAGCAAGCTCGTGCTCGTAACGCCTCAGCCAGTCAGATGGCAGAATTCCCAAATATCGATATCTGTACATTTCGATATTTCTCCAAAACTACTGAACGGATTTACACCAAATAAACAAAAGCATGCTTTCTAGACCAAGACCCTTCTCCCTGCCAAATTTGGGGTAAATCCGTTCACCTGTTCGACCTGTAGCCTTGTCTAAAGTTTCCTATGGAAACTGCATGGAGGAAACACATTTTGGGACGCCCCTTTTTTCTCGGGCCCCCCCTTGACGAATCACTCCCAAACTTTCAACATAGGAGCTGATATGAACAAAGAATTGGTTTGGAAACGTTCATGAAGATTCATCAAACAACGCCAAAGTTAAAAGCAAAACCAAAAATGCTGTTCCTATGGAAACTTGGTCCTAACTATAACTACCTACTGGCAACTGCCAGTAGGTAAAATATATATATATATATATATATATATACATATATATAGATCTATATTTCTGTAAGAAATGCATATTATTTAAGGTCCACATGGACCTCTGTTGGACATTGAATAATTTCAATGTGGCTCTAATAAGTACTCAAAATCGATCTATCATTACATCTAACCCTGCTATAGCCTCATATAAAATAGTTTCATTACGTTTTATGAGTTAACGTGGGATGTCCACTGGAAGTGATGGAAACAAAACACAAATTGTGAAAGGATCAGTACATTGTTTGGATTTATCCTCTAAATCAGAAAAATGGTACCTTTCTCAGCAATTTTCATGTCTGCTCCTAAATTAAATAGTTTAGTATAAGTAGTCTCAAAAAGATGTAAGAACCTGCCCTAAACTAATTACCAGGGACGGCTACTTCTCAGGAGTGGAGGAGCATCACTCCACCTGCTGAGAGCACAGCAGGCAAACACAAATCAATAAAATGGCATTTCAATGCCATTTTATTTATTTGCTACTGCACCGACTTGCGCTGTCTACAGTGCAAGTGTGGGGGCGGGGCTTATTTATTAAACTCCGTTTAGTTACAGAGAGAGTCCAAGCAGTTTGGCGTCTTAGTTTAAAGCCAGGAAAACGTGTGGACGTTCACTTCTCAATCTGCAGTCACTTTTGGTCTCTTTCAATAATGTATGGTCGCATTCATCAGCATACTAGCATCAAACTAAGACGCCAAACTGCTTGGACTCCTGTAACTAAATGGAGTTTATTAAATAAGTTCCTATTTGCCAATTTGCTTGAAAGTCTAGATCGACTACTTAAGATTTTAGATTCAAACGCTAAAATAAAGTCGGCAGTTGTCTTCAAATTTGTTTGGAAATAGTTAAAGAAAAATATTCAGGGGTCAACCTTTTAATACACTAGTCCTGAAGATAGTCTTACCAACAAAAGTCTAAAGACCGAAACGTCGACTCGTACACTGTTTTCTTGTAAAATAATGAACTGTAATTGTGACAAAGTGTATAAAAATCATTACAGTGAAGGCATGAATAATTGAATGTTCCCTTCCAGTATAACTGTAATTGTTCCTATTTCAAATACCCTTTTTGAAGCTTGATGATAAACTTTACTAGTTTTATATACACCTGTGTTTTCTCTCTTTTTTCTTTGTTGCTTTGGATTAATTTGTTTTAATTTCTTGATGGATATATACTCATTTGAGATGTATTTTCATATGATTGACTCATAATCAGACAGAATTGCATTGTTTACAGTATAAATTGTCAAAAAGAATTTAGTCTGTAAGCAAATTACAAAACCTTACATATAACTGAGATTTAGAACTACATAACTAAGTATTTTAATAAATCCCTTGAAGGCACCTCTTACCTGTTCCTTCACAGCATGAAAGCAGCTCCAGGAGGGGTTTGAGATCCATTCCACAAGCAGGAAGGAAGTCCTTCCATTTTCAGCTCGTGTAAGGGAGGATTGCTGCAGCAGTAGTATTCCAGCTCTGAATTTATGGCGAGTAGCACCTTTGGGTCCCACCATTTTCTTATTGAAGGTAATGACCACTGTAATGACCTAAACTCATTTGTTGCCTCTGTAATGTTTAGTGAATTTATTGAAATATGACGTGGCTGAAAACTACTGCAAAATCTTTCCTGATGTCCTTCCTGTTGGTCCATATTGAGTGGTAGGTAGCATTTTGACTGAACCATTATTATGAAAGACTAGTGTCTGAATCGATGGGTGCAGCAGTAAATGTTCTGCTATGTACAATAAAATAAAATAGATGGAAATGAACACCCTTGTTTCTTCATTCTACCAATGCTGATTGTCATATTGCTTGTCTAATTTACAGTGACGGCTGGTGATATTTGAAAGTGAAAGGGCATAAAAGTTGGGTATGACTTAGGTAGTGAGCGAAGAGAGTGTGCTCAATGGACAAATGTGGAATTCGTGGGGGGCAAATTGAGCATTTGGAAGCAGATTGTAATAAAGAATTTATTGAGAAAGAGAGAATGTTTGTAAAGCAGTTGAAACATGTAGTCTTGAAATAATTAAATACGTTAAAAACTGCCCCATATATTACTACATTAATGTTTTCAACAGTGACTGTTGTGTGCAAATTGTACAGCGCGACAACTTCTGCCCATTTAAAGTGTGTGCTGGCCCAGTGTCTTGCACTGCGAATCGCCTTTGACAGAAAAAGCTCTAACCATGCTTCAAGAAGCACCCACAGCTGCAGATTGCAATCGGTCATATAAAAATGTTTTGCAGACAGTTCTTTAAGTGGAATGGAAAAAGTGGGGGCTCTCTAAAAGGCAACATACATTTCTGTGATTCACATAATGTGACACCCACACAGTATTTTGGATTCTCTCAGAACTGTTACGGCATCCAGATATATAACACAACTGACACACCTAAAACCTGCCAGGACCATTGATTTTGTCAATGGTTGTTAGTTGTTTAAGATAAATGAGTAACAACAATGATTTGTCATAAATAATTAACACTGAAAAAGTTAGAATGTGAATTAAATATTATTAAGGCCTGTGGAAGGAATATTCGTCTTTAGCTATGTGCACTTTGTGTTAGACGTGTAAGCCCTGTTTAGCTCTATATCTTGTCCATCTGCACATCTTCAACCACACCTCTTTCCTCTTCAGTGACCCCTTTTCACTCTCCCCAAATGCATTCCCTCACACCCCCTCATTTCACCGCCACCATACATAAACTGCACTCACTCAAATGTAAGAACTTTATTCTCTTACTTTTTGCCGTGGAAATATTTTGACAACTGTGCAACCCCTTCACACTCATTTAAACATAATTTCAATTGCAACTGGAATACATGACCATTGATTTGTGTGCTCTGCAGAAAAGCCATCTTACTGACAACTGACAGGCACCGTGAGAAGATAATACTGCCTTCAGCTTCAGTGCCAGAGCTCTCAATCATGGCCCCTCATAAAAAGCCTTGCGCAGCTCAAATTATGCACTATAAAAGACTAAGAAGATGCACAAAAAAATGCACAGAAATACAGCATGATGAAAATAGCTAATTCCCTTCTGGAGTTCAAGATTAAGTAAAAAATGTGAAATAAAAGAAGAGCTCAATCACTGACTTGCAGTACCTTAACGTTTTTAAAATTCAATGTTCGGAAATCAATTTGTGACTTTGGCATTAATGTTAAGACCATGATGATAAGACGCATTTTAATGGCATATGACAGAGCCAGATCCCCCGAATAATGCAACCACGAACATAAAGCATGTTACAATATGTGATGGTCTTTAAAATTTAAACATGTCCAGAGTGGGGATAAATCATTCCAGAATGTTTGCACTAATAATTCGAGTAAAAAGACACCTTGGTAAGCAGCAAGTATGTGCACTATATTCAAGGCATGCATAATCATCACAGCATTTAATGTTTTGGGGCATTTTTCTGGTATTCCACAAATGAGTACACTTTAAGCACATATTTCCACATTTCTGTCTTGATTGGGAATTTTGGATCAATTTTGCCAAGAAACAAAACCCCTGCTTCTTCTAGTGTCTCGTATGTAAAAGAATGCAGGAACTCTTTTGGTTTCCTCTGTACACTGTAGGCCTGGGATGTAAGCATTGTAGAGATGAGGTGAAGGCAGGCTTAGAATGTTGAGTTCTGACTTACAAACAGCAGAAAAAAGGTGTATAAAACTACTCTGTGTGAGTGGCATGGTAATTGCCGAGTACCTGGGCTGGCAGGATGCTGTAACTGGTGACGAGATAGGGGATACGAAGCCTGTACACTGAGATCGCTCTTCCAGAGAGTTTGCCATGGTCCAGCAAACTGCTCATGCATGCCACGTGTGACGCAGTCAAAGTGCAGAATCTGGGGGAGTCTTAGTGCAATGCCAGCATGTGTAAAACACTTGAAGATAATGAAAGCATCACTTGACAAATGATAACCTGCATTATAAGTGAAGCTCAGCAGTGACATGGGAGACAAGTAAGAAGGGGCAGAAGGAGTGCAGCATCTTGGTTACAGTTGCAGTCACAAGGCCTCTGGGTAATAGTGGTAGCTTTTCTATCTCTACTTACCAACATTTGACAAATAGTAAGCTGCCTGATTAGTGTAGATCAGTTGTAACATGAAGGACAAGTCAGAAGGGGCAAAAGGAGTCTAGCATCTTGTTTACAGTTGCAGTCACAAGGCCTCATGGCAGTTCTAGTCCCTTCAATGTCACTTTAGCAATGCAACAACCTGTTAGGGTACCTTAGCTGTTGGCAACATGCATTTGGGATGAACCAGGCATTCACATTTTGACACATATCATGGGTCCTGGAGTGACATTATGATGGTAATGCACTTACAGACAGCATTGCAACATGTGGCATGTCTTGGAGTAGGATATGTATGCTCTTATATGCAGCAATACACATTGCCACAGACAAAATAACATCTCAGACACTTTGAGTATTACATGTTAGGGAAGTAGATAGAGAACACAATAGCAAAACCAGAGTCGAGAGCAAACAAGACATTGTGATATTGTGGCAGTTATTGCAGTGTAACTTATCAGAGTCCTCTCTCCCCTCTATTCCTGTCTAGCCCTCATTATGGAGGATGGCCAAGACCTTCTCCTCCCAGGGTAAGAGTTGCAATGGTGTGCTTGTGGGCCACCATCAGTCCTCTGAACCTCCAGGTGGTGGCTGCTGTACATGTTATATACACTCAGCCTGGGGTCTTCCTCATCGTCCTAATGTTGCCCTGTGAGCACAGGGTGGTACCAACAGCATTCACTCTGTTGACTATCCTGTTCCACATTTCTATTTTTCTACTGAGAAGAGTCTGCTGGACTTGGGCTCCAAAAATGTGTCGCTCTACTCTAATAATTTCCTCCACCATGACGGTCAACTCTTGCTTAGTGGACTTTTCTTTTTTTTACCAGGTATGTTGAAAAAATTAAATGTGAGTGAGTATATGAATGAAACACAAACAAGTGATAGAGGGAGAAATATGGAACAACAAAATTGTAGGTGGTGTAGAATTGGAAAATGAAATAAGGGGTGCCTTATGTAAAAAATGCAGTAAATGGTGGTGCTTGTAAAGGATGCTGGTCAGGGATGGGGTGTGTTTTATACGATTTGCAGGTGTGTCCACTTGCCAAAGCACATCAGGTGTGTAGTATTTAAATCCATCCAATGGTCACTGTTGTGTTGGTTTTTTGGGGGGTGAACAACCATTGGGTAACTGCTGTTTGCACCACTGTGAGACCGCTAGTATGATTGTGTAGTTGTAATATGCTTGGAGTTTGTACCACAGACCTGGCGGCGTTAGAGGATGCACTGCCAACATTGCAGACCGCTGCAGTCCCACCGGGTACCCCACTGTGTCCATGGTCAGCTTGTCAGACAGCCTCACTCGAAATATGCCAGGTAGTAGTTTGCCAGTGCAGCTATGACATAGACAACGAATACACGGTTCTCGGGCAGTCAGGCCACCAACGTGTATTAAGCCCCTTAGTAATAAGATTCCAGAGTTCAAGGTAGTGTTTAGGGACAGTAACATGGTTTCAGTGTTGGTTATTGTTTTGGAGTGGAAAGCAGTTTTTAGGGTTCAGGGATGGGTTGTGCTTAGGAGTAGTAAGGAGTTTTAGGGTTCTGGGACTGCCATCCCTTCCACATCTGCTTAAGGGGCAATGTTTTGATGACATATTAATGCCTTTGCTTTTGGTGTTGTAATGACAATTTAAATGAAGGAACAAGACCGTATGAAGAAAACATTTCTAATTCCTAGGATAGTGCTCCAGAGAGTTATGCATCTTTGTTACATGAGTAAACTGCTCTTTTAACAACATTGTTACCTTCACATTTTGAAGGAGAAAGACATTAAGAAACCATATATCTGTAAGGAATATTGATTGAAACTTAACCTTGTAGGGTGCTTTAAAGGAGGAAGCATTGATAATTTAGAGAGAACATCATGAAAAAACGCGACTCCTGGTGACAGAACTCAATCATTGTGATGTGTCAGAATAGTATCATTCAAGCACACAGCACATGAGAGATAGAACTTGAAATCGGTCACACATCAATTACTATGTGACAGGCTGTGAGGAGAGTCTCTCTTCCTGAATTCAACTCTTCTGTTTCAAAACATTGCCTGGGAACGAAATTGGAGGCTCTCTTTACTATTTATGACTGCCTGACTGTCTGGAATACACAATGGGAAATCTGGACACCGCATCTCCTCAGCAGATCGCTGATTCTGCAAAGGGGCAGAGGTAGCAGAACCTTCCTAGATCCCAAAATAATTAAAAGGTTTGCTGCTATGAGAACAAAATAGACGTGAGGTGTGCAGAGAGCACAAAAGTCTCAGGTAGGCAATAATTTAAGCAGTCTATCCGAGTGATACCGCTGACGCATGATGTGACCTAAAATTTCATTTACCAAGAAGAGGTAACTTTAATTTAGGTTCACGGGCTCTCGAGCATGGTTAAAAAAATGAATAATTAAATTCAAGGGTTCGCTTTTTCATTAGTCATACAAAAACTCAAATTCGTATTTCAAAAGTCAAATTAAACTGCATAATGAATTCGAGTGAATTAGTCATACCCATAATAGAAGAAAGCAAGAAAAACAATGTACCATAAAGTATTCCATTAACTATGAAGCTTTGATATGTCAAATTATATTTCTTCCCTTTGACTAGGTGACAAAATGTCGATTAGGAAACTGCTGCTAAGAGAAGCTCTACCTTTAGTGAATGACACATAGTGGTGTATTGTGAGTCGGAACGCAATGGTTGTAAGCAATAGAAGGTATTACCTGCAGAGACACCCATTTGTCGTAGCATTTTCAACTGACTGGCTTTAAAAAGCATTATCTGTGCAGCACTTTTGTAAAGATTGACTCATTTACTATTTTGTCCCAACTAGGAATGCATGCACGTCTACTGTACAGCAAATGCTGTTCAGATTGATATGAGCGGTGACAAAATCCGTGCAAGTCAAGTCGTTATTGAAAATAATGCAAAAACAACAGTTGATGGACAGAATGCAGAACAATCTCATACATTCACTCCAGTACAGAGAACTGGGCCTAAATCCATTGTTTTTTTGCTCACCGTGCCATTCCAGTTGGAACCCAGCCATATGCAAATCAGTCTTGACCCTGTGCCTCATGGGAACAGTCCAGCCCGAACTGCCAAGCCAGGTCCTCCCTGGACTGGAAACAAGCATCCTAGGACTGGTTTTGGGGTTTCACCCTTCTTCAGCCAGGATAGCTTGATTCCAGTGGCATGGAGAGCACCTCTGGGCATACCCGTCCCACTCGGGGTGACAAATGCAAAAACAACAGTTGATGGACAGAATGCAGAACAATCTCATACATTCACCCCAGTACAGAGATCTGGGCCTAAATCCATCGTTTTTTTGCTCACCATGCCATTCCAGTTTGAACCCAGCCATATGCAAATCAGTCTTGACCCTGTGCCTCATGGGAACAGTCCAGCCCGAACTGCCAAGCCAGGTACTCCCTGGACTGGAAGCAAGCATCCTAGGACCGGTTTTGGGGTTTCACCCCTCTTCAGCCAGGATAGCTTGATTCCAGTGGCATGGAGAGCACGGGACCCCGGTCTGGGCATACCCGTCCCACTCGGGGTGACAAATGCAAAAACAGAATGCTTGTTTCCGGTCCAGGGAAGACATGGCTTGGCAGTTCGGGCTGGACTGTTCCCATGAGTTACAGGATCAGACTGATTTGCATATGGCCATGTCTGAACTGGGGTGGCGGAGTGAGCTAAAAAATGATGGATTAAACCCAGATCAGTTGACTGGGGGTGAGTGCTTGCAATGTTCAACACTCCGGCCATCATCCCCATTGGTTTTGCATTACTGAAAATAAAGCAGACAGCTTCTATACATCTCATTAATGCTCATAATATTACAATTCATATCAGTTGACATTCCAAAAGATTTCAGAAGGTTCGGTTGACCTTGCTAACTGACTTCAGTACAAGGCTGTCTTATGGATAGGCAACACAGTCCACTACCTAAGTACCTGATCAATTATTTCATATGTGCTTGCTAATTGGAGAGAGGAGCATCGGCACATCACTTAATGGCACTGGCAGATTTTAGGAAACAGTGAGGAACCAATTTGGATAGGCTTTTTTTATCTGGCAACTCCTCACTTACACACTCTAGCTCAATGCTGGTACTATTTTGTAGGTTCATTTGCCATCTCAGAAGTAGAAGTCAGTCGTGTGCTATGGACACATGGGGCATAACAGGCTACTCTGGATCCTTCACCAGGCCCTTCTGAGAGCTGAAACACCAGGGCGTGCTGAGCGCCTGCTTGCTATGCCCGACCCTTCATTAAATGTAGGCACCAACCCTGATGACCAGGACGTAAACATGTACCTGGCAGTGGAGTTACATCTGGAGAAAGACTAAGAGCATTGGAACTAGGTCATCCTGGGTCTACAGTGACATACTGTGTCCTCCTCAAGTGAGCCTGCCTGCATCATTAGTAAAATTGTTCTCACCCTAACAACACTTATTTCGATATTTTGCACTGGATTTATCAAGCTATGCTTGCTTGCTCTCTGCATATATTTAATGAACAGCACTCTCTTCTATCTCCCTTGCATTTTTCCAGTTTATTTCTAATGCTCAAGTAGGAGTTTTAGAAGGGCATTGAGACCTTGAAGGTGCTAGCGCAAAATCTTACAAACATTTTCACAAATGATGACACCTTACTCCTTACTTAGAGAACATGGAAGATCAGCACCTTTATCGGCCAATGGTTCTTTGCCACCGTTTTCAAGTGGAGCATTATGAAGAAACAGAACCTTTTGGACCTGGCGGCTCAGGGTACGCCTTAATCTCCTGGGTTCTCCTGCTTCAGCTAACAGAGACACGGGGACACTCTGTCGGCGTAAAAGATCGGATTTTATTAGCTGCAGCTAGTACAGTTGTCCTACAAGTACACACGGTATGTTCTCAGGAAACTGCCACTTCACTCTGTGGCGCATAATCTTATATAGTACATAGGTAACATATGCATTAACAAAGAACACACCTAAAACATACATAGAGGACCAATAAGGTAGGGTTAAAGACGGAACATGTCCAATAGAAAAGGTTGAAAAACAAAGATAGAGTAACTCGAAGAAGCCTCTCCTCCAACGGTGTTTGCTATCCCTCCCACAAGTTAAGGTATTAACATGTCTGTAACTGACTTGCAGGTGGCGAGATATGTTCGTGTGTTTTGGAGGACAGTTGTGAAACAAGAGCATACGAGCGGAGGACAGCGAAGGCCAGAAGATAAGATAAAGTCAGGAGAGAATAGTGTGAACCAACAGATAGTTAAAACGGGGATTAGGAAAACCAGACAGGGATTAGTGTACTCGGCCAGTATCTAACACCAGCTTCGTAAACAGAGGCACAAGGCTATTTTGACACAATATTGCAGGAAAAGCAGAAAAGACTTCGTTCGTCGTGCTGCCTGAGTGAGGGCAACACAAAACGGCGGCAGAGCACAAAATGGCGGCTCAATGCGTTCGTGATCGAAAATCAAATTTCCTTAGACTCTCCTTTTGCCAGAACTCAGGCAAGATACATAGACTCACGTCAATCTGAGTCGATGTCCATGGCCATAAGGTCATCAAGCTGTTGCTGTAACATCATTCTAATATTCTCTGTTCTTTGTGCCTTGGGTTTTAGGATGCACATAGTAGCACAAAGGTCGCAAATGGCGGTACCACAGTGCATACAAAGACAACAAGAGAATACGATGGCTAAAACCATACCAAGGAATGTTAGCACTTTCCAACCCCATTTGGACAGTAGTCCCCAAAACTATCCCAATAACGACCAATCTCCTTCGTCCTGATGAATAAACTCAGAGATTATATGTAATTTAGAGATGGCCTGGTATACTGTCGGAGCATCATCAGGTATATAAATACAGCAACTCGATTTGATCAATTTGCAGACTCCACCACGATCTTCAAGAATAACATCTAGGGCAACTCGGTTCTGTAAAGTCATAAGACGATCCGTCTGTAGTTCCGCTGTAATATTACTTAAAGCTCCTACAATGATGTCTATGGTAGGCTCTACGACATGAACTAGTTGCCTCATATTCCTGCTATTTGCCATAGGACCCCAAAAAGGAAGAAATCCCTTTAGGAAGTCTCCTCCCTCTTGACCTGCTGTGTCTTTGGAATCAATAATTCCTCTGCCATATCTGTTTTTATGAAAATCTGAAGAAGCAGTGTATGTAGGGGGAAGAAGAAAAGCTATATAGCAAGTACCAGAAAAACCAGTCGGCAACCATGTATAGGCTCTATCATGACAGATGAAATATGTGCCCTGAGATGGCACCAACGGCGGCGAATTCTGAGAGGAGTGGATGTAAGTATGAGAACAAAAGCTTTTTCTCTGTTCGGGGTTAGTAGTTTGGCCATTGATTTGCAAACAGAAATTGCCTTGATGAGGTACAGTCCAAATCGGTGGAGATTTTCCTTGTTTAACCTTATCACTAAGACTTGTGATGTAATGAGTGACATTCCAATTTGTATATGCTTTTCTCTCATCGATAGCAATTTTGCTATTTTCTATGATTTTAGCCATAGCTACCATTCCCTTTATCAATGAACTATGACTGAAATCTGGTCCATCAATATAAGAACCGACAGGTCGTTTAAATCGGCTTTGATAGCCGTTAGAGAAAATTACAAAATAAGCCCAAGCGAAACCTCCATAAGAGAATGGAAGGACTAAATATGGCATCCCTTTTTCTGTGGTATGAGGCATTAGTCCACACACCCAACAATCGGTTGTATTAATTACTAATTGGTGTTGGTGTAATAATTGAATAAACAAATTGTTGTAGTTTTCGATTCTTCTTACGAGTTCATGTTGAGGAAGTGTATGAAAGAGATGCGGAGAGATAGTGGAATAAGAAGGCACATAAATAGAAGAAGGGAAAACTTTTTGCTGCATAGCATAAATAATCCAACCTATACACGCCAATAGAATACACAATAATATGAAAACACACAAAGTTATACTACAACGACTGTATACTATTTTACAATGTTTGTTCTTCATTTTGTTCTTTCTCTCTCTTTCGCCTAATGTAGTTTCCATCTTCTAAATGGATGCTCACGGCAATCTTCCTTAATCACTTGATCACGATTGTCTGCCATCCTATGACACTGCAAGTCCTGCAGGCCTATTGCCACTACTCAGGTCACAACCAAGACTCCTACTGTGACCCTGCAACTGGGATAGAAACTACATAGAAGAGAGATTCTCAAATTTTCTTCTTCAGTCTGGGTCTCAAATCGTAATGGGTCTTATCAGGTACAGTCTGATCCTGAAAAAGTGTTTGTGGTGTTCAGACGAAAATGTGATGGTACAGCTTCTTGGAGAATGTCGTCGCTTTCTTTTTCCGACAATGTTACAGTCAAACATGCATCACTAAAGGGTACAAATCGGGGAACCTTCTCGCTTTCAGAGTCACTTATACCCTTACGGACCCACTGATCAAAGGGCGAAGGCAAAGGAACCTTCTTGCAGTGTACACCGTGAATCCAGTTCTTCTTTCCTTCAACCTTTACTGCTGTACGGGTTGTTAGGAGGACCCGACGGGGCTCCCTCCAGCGAGGCTCCAAATTCTTCGTTCTTTGAAAATTCTTCACATAAACACAGTCACCTGGTCGGATGGAATGGCCTGAGTCTGTGGAGGCCTCTGGCAGAGCGCTCTGAACCTGTTGATGAAGAACACGCAATTTAGTTGTGAGGTCATGCAAGTAATCAATCAACATTGGGTATGGAAAGTCTGAATACTTTTTAGGGCGAGGGACTCCCCATATATTGGCTAGGCGTCCAAAAACTACCTCATAAGGGCTAAGTCCCAAACGAGAATGCACAGCTGTTCTGGTAGATAAAAGAGCCAAAGGTAGTGCATCGGGCCTACTAAGGCCTGTAATTTAGCAAGCTTGAGTTTGAGGGTGCCATTATAGCACTCCACTAGACCCGCTGATTGTGGATGGTTTTCCGCATGGAACTTCTGTTTTATACCAAGACCTGCACAAACCTTTTGCATGACTTGGCCCACAAATTCGCTCCCATTGTCACTCCAGACAATGCGTGGCAAACCAAATCTAGGGAAAAACTCTTTTAGAAGTACTTTGGCTGTAGATAAAGCAGTATTGTCTTTCAGGGGGTATGCCTCTATCCATTGGGAAAAGGCACATACCACCATTAGAACATATTTGAGATTGTTGCATCGTTCCATGTGAATGTAATCGATTTGCAACACCTCAAATGGATACGTCGGAGGAGCAAAGTGACCTGCTGGAGTTGGAGTTCCCTTTCCCGGATTGTACATTAAGCAAACAATGCAATGTTTCACTACATTGTCTGCACACTTCGGTATTCCCTCATTTTGCCATACTGGAGCCAGAAGCTTGCATATTCCTTTCGCACTTAGGTGGGCTGGACCATGCGCCATAGTAACTACAGGTAGTACATAAGTGTCTGGTAACAGCCAACGTTGATGCTCGGATAATTCCACCCAACACCCCATCTCATCTAACATTCCTGTACTTTCTTTCCACCTACTCAATTATTTCTCTGTAGCCTCTTCTTGAATTGATTTCACACTTTCTACTGTATCCTCATACATTCCTCTTTCTCTGACCCAATTTGCAGGGCCTGCAACATACATGCGACTTGTAGCATCTTTAGCTGTTTTTTTCGCTACCTCATCTGCAAATGCATTCCCGCGACCAATATCGTCAGTAATATTCCTGTGTGCACTACACTTCACAATTGCTATTTGGGTAGGCAAAGCAAGTGACTCAAGAAGATCAGTCACCAACTGACCATGTTGTATCTTAGTGCCGTGGGAAGTAAGGAATCCCCTTTCTTTCCACAAACGTCCAAAATTGAACGCTACACCAAAAGCATATTGACTGTCGGTGTACACGTTCACTCATTTTCCTTCGGATAACACACACACTCTGGTTAAGGCTATCAGTTCAGCTGCCTGAGCTGAGTTATGTCTGATGCGTGCTGTTTCCACGACTGTATGCAAGGTAGTAACGGTACAAAAAGGGGGTGGTGATGGACGGAGCATCAGAACCAATCAAACACTCACACCCAGTCAACAGATCTGGGTTTGATCCATCACCGTTCTTTAGCCCACTCTGCCACCCCAGTTCAGACATGGCCATATGCAAATCAGTCGGACCCTGTGCCTCATGGGAGCAGTCCAGCCCGAACTGCCAAGCCATGTCTTCCCTGGTACGGAAACAAGCTTCCTAGGACCGGTTTCTGGCATTTCAGCCGTCTTCAGCCAGGCTTGCTTGAATCCAGTGGCAAAATGAGCAAGGGACTCACGTCTGAGCATACCCTGCCGACTTATGGCGAACAAAGCAGTACAAAAGGGGGTGGTGATGGACAGAGCATCAGAACCAATCAAACACTCACACCCAGTCAACAGATCTGGGTTTGCAAGGTAGTAACAGCATAGGCTGAAGTTACTTCTCCATTAGGAAGCTTAAAACTAGAACTATCTACCCATAGCGTTCCATCCGGATTCACTACTGGCGTATCTGTTAAGTCAATTCTACCTTTTGTCTCTTCCTCAGTACGAAAGAAACAATCATGTTGCTCCTGAACACCTTTCTCTTCTGGAAGAGGCAACAGAGTAGCTGGATTTAAAGTATTACATCGTTTGATGTGCACGTGACTAGCCAAAAGCGTCAGCTCGTATCCAGTCAAACGAGCACTCGTAAGATGCTGTGTTTTTGTTCTGTTTAGCAAAGTATCCAATGCATGTGGCACCATAACAATGAGAGTATTATCTAGCACCACTCCAGCAGACTGTCGAATAGAAATTGCTGCTGCTGCTGTCGCTTTAAGACAACTAGGCAATGCTTTAGCTACTGGATCTAACGTAGCCGAAAAATAGGCACATGGCCGCTGTTTATCTCCAAATCGCTGCATTAAGACTGACAACGCACAACCTTCTTTTTCACGAACGTAGAGCGTAAAAGGCTTACTGTAATCAGGAGTACCTAGTACAGGAGCAGAACACAAAGCAGCACGTAAATCAGTAAAACTCCTCTAACATTCGTCAGTCCATGGAAGGGGCTGAGGCGTATCTTTCAAAGTGAGTGCCAACAAAGGCTTGGACAACAGGGAGAAGTTAGGGATCCACTGCCTACAATAGGAAGTAATGCCCAGGAAGGCACGTACCTCTCTTTGTGTGGATGGCACAGACATTTGCGCAATAGCTTGGATACGTTCTGGGGTTAATAGTCTTCCCTCCTTTGATAAGAGATGACCCAAGTAGGTAACCTCTTGGCGAACATATTGTAGCTTAGAAGGTGAAACCTTATGATTAAGATCGGATAAGTGTCACAACAATGCAATCGTCACATTATTGCATAGATCCTCTGAATCAGCAGCGATTAGCAAATCGTCCATGTACTGAATGAGAGCAGCACCAGACGGCAAAGAGAAAGCATCGAGACGACATTTCAAAGCGTGACTGTAAATAGAGGGACTTTCACAATAGTCTTGAGGTGCGCGCTTAAACCGGAAGCTTCGGCCTCCAAGAGAGAAGCCAAAAATATCCCTACTTTCTTCGGCAATAGGAATACTAAAGAAAGCATTTTTCAGATCGATAACAGAAAACCAAACCGCTGTACAAGGTATCATCGTCAACAGGGCAGTGATATCTGGGACAACGGGAAACTGTGGTACAACAATTTTGTTTACCTCCCGAAGATCAATTACAAAACAATAAACAGGAGGCTGAGAAGGATCAGTGCGTTTAAGAACAGGAAGAATAGGGCTATTGCATATGTTACCTCTCATTTCCTCAACTACATCTTTCTGAATCAAGTCATGAATGATTTCCAAAAGCGCTTTTTCACCTTCAGAGGAAATTCTATACTGAGGAACACGTGGCAATTCAGCATTGGGCTTGAGAGTAACAACATATGGTGGAATTTCAAGACAACCAACATCGTTTGGACCCGTAGCCCAAAGCGTTGTAGGAAGAGAGAGCAATTCAGGAGGAAATTGATCTTTAGACAAATACATTGGAGAAGTCAGTTTCTGTCCTAAAGTGAGATATACACCAGAAGGAGAACAATATATCGTCGCATGCAATCTTTTCAATAGATCCAACCCCAATAGATTCTCGCCGCAACCATTCGTTAAGAGAAGCGGAACTTCTAAATCATAAGGGCCAATTGAAATAGGCAAAGGGCAAGAAACTGGATTGCGAACTGGGGCGCCAGAAAAACCTACAAATACATTTGTTAAGCCAGACAAAGGTGCCCCAGGGAGTTTTGAATGAATGATGGAACTTCTCATCGCACCAGTATCTAAAAGAATTGGCTCTGAAACACCCATTGTAGTGACATTAACATAAGGTCCATTTTGATCTACTGGAATCGACACAACTCCCTTACTTTGTCCATGGCTGTCCTAGTTAGCATGAAGACTTTCATTCCCGTCTTCAACATAACAATCCTCATTGTAATACTGTGTAGACCGAGCGTTTTGCTGATCAAAGTAGTTCACAGAACTAGAGGGAGGAAGGGAACGCTGTTCTTGGGTCAATATACCTCGACCTCTACCTCTGTTTGCTGACTGGAGGCCAGCACGACCTCGTGGAGCAGATAGTGTCCCATTTCGCTGCAATAAAACCGGACAACTATTCTTAAAATGACCTTCTTCTCTACAATAGGCACATTGATTAGGACCTAGCAAAGGTCGCGGAATATATGGCTCAGGCTTTTGATACACCCTCTGAAACTGCGGAGGCTGTTGAAACTGGGGCTGAGCATAACGAGGTGGATAAGCCTGTTGCAAGAGAACCTTAGTTTTCAATTCTTTAGTCTTTTTCTCTTGCTTATCTTTTTCTTCTTTATCTCTATTTTCATAATATTGAGCAGTAGCCAATATCTGAGCTGAAGAAGAAACAGCCCATGAACTTTCGGAGTCTTTCAACTTTTGCGATAGCTCGGGAAGCAAATTAAATACGAACTTATCTACAAATAACCGCTGTCCACCCTCCGTAGTCATGTCCTGACCACTGTGATCAATGAATGTCTCCTCAAAACGAGTGAAGAAATCGGAGACCCTCTCACCTTTCTTCTGCTTACACGCGGCTAGTTTATCCCAGTTAACTCTCAAGGCAGGCATCATCGTTTTCATTAATGTAATAATCCTGCCAGGGAGTTCTGAAATCAAAGCCTCAGGCTTCGCACCACCCACTTGGTCTCTATCTGCGGCAATTATAGCATCCCAGTTTCCACCTAATTCTTGGGCATGATTCTCTTTACGAATCCTAGCCCATAATGCTTGTGGAACTACATTCCCCATCAACATATCGATATCTGCTAAATTCATGATGCAGGCTTCAAAAGTTTGTGACAATTCTTTATAATAACCTGCAGGGTTTTTACGAGGATGCGGTAGAGACTGTTTAAGGGCCAAAACTTCAGACCTTTTCCAGGGGACATGTACCCATATTCGTTGGAAGTGAGCAGGAATAGCTGGATTAGCACCTACTGCTGCAACCTCTTCTCTCCATACTGGAGGAACCGCTCTCATTGGATAATTTTTCAGTGTTAACCTAACTGAGGGATCGGAATCTAAAAAGGTCTGTGAGGTAAATAAGGTTCTAAAGGAAACAAGTGTCTTTACAGCATCCTCAACCTTAGAACACACAATGAGTCCCTTATCAAAATAAGCCTGAATATTTAACAGACCCTGAGGAACCGAACCTAAGTCCATATCCTCCCATCCTTTAATAAGAGTATCCCACATAGCATTGAAAACATATCTCTGTGTAGGCGCATTCCACTTTAAGAAGGTAGGCAAAATGTCGGGTACACTATACCGAGGACCCTTCTCAATCCATTTACGGGCGAGAGAGTCCAACTTTTCTCGTTCTTCGGAAGCTGGGAACTGACTACGAGACTGTCTTCGAGAAAAAGCCGGAGACACATTTAATGCCTCAAAGAAAGGTGATAAAAGACCAGAGACCGTTTCTGTGAGTCATTTACGCATAGACGGAGAATTGGACATAAGAATAGGGGACAAGGAATTAGGCGAACTAACTGAAGAGAAATCAGTAATTACCGGAGGAGCAGAAGGCGAAGAAGATGAAGGTAAAGGAGTCGAAGGCAAAGCTGACAAAGGCGGCAATACTTCAGGGGGCAAATGTGGAAGAGCCAGAGCAGGCGGAGGTGCAACTGGCGGCTGAACAGGCTGTAACAACGGGGGTGCATTAGCACCTTGTACATAGGGTGGAGGCAATCTCAATAGGTGAGACATCAAGGAATCCTCCTCTAAATCCTTTCTTTTATCAGAGGGGGAAGCTGGCAACATCGGATAGCATTAATCTATCGCCATACGATGTTGTCTCTCTGAAATATCCTTCGTATTATCAACTTCATCATCTTTGAATTGCTGCTTAATTTTTCTCTGTTTGGCTTCCTTACGCCAAAGGCGGAAAGAGTCAAACATTGCCGGCCGGGCTTTTCTTTTAAATAAAATAGTTTCCAAATTATCTAGTATGTCAGGCTCAAAGCTACCATTTTCTGGCCATTTTAAAACACCATCATTCTTCGTGTATCGGATCCATGCCTCGTTAAAGGCAATGGGGCCAACACCATGTTTAGAATAGAGCTCATAAGTGGGAGTTCTAACCGAAGGAATCGGACAAGAGTCCTCCAGCCGGGAATCCCTATTACAACCAAGACAACAAAGTTTCTCAAACTTAGTCAGACCAGGCATCTCATGATTTCACTTGACTGTTCACAAACATCAAGGGGGTTAAATACTTAACACCTCAAAAATGTACTTACCCCTCGGCTTCGGTTATTGCAATACCCAAATCAAAGAACCTAAGAACCTAAGAACCAAAGAACCACAGAACCAAAGAACCACAGAACCAAAGAACCAAAGAACCAAAGAACCAAAGAACCTAAGGACCAAAGAACCAAAGAACCAAATGTGGGAGCGACCCACCAATACTTAACTAAGATGTCTTCTTACACCAACAGAGGACCCGTCTATCGTCTCGCCTTACCATACATCATCGAAAGAGGGCCAAGGCAGGGCGGCAGTCAGGGCAGCAGTCGTCAGTAGCCGTCAGGATTGAGTAACCGCGCTGCAAAAGATCTTCGGACCACTTTCGACATACAGGGGTCGCTTGACGTGGCTCGCGATTCCTCCAGAATTTTCTTGCAGGGTTCCTCACGACCTCAGAACCACTACCTCTGAAGTCGCCCCACATTTGGCACCAGTTGAAGAACCAGAACCTTTTGGACCTGGCGGCGCAGGGTACGCCTTAATCTCCTGGGTTCTCCTGCTTCAGCTAACAGAGACACAGGGACACTCTGTCGGCATAAAAGATCAGATTTTATTATTTGCAGCTAGTACAGTTGTCCTAGTAGTACACACGGTATGTTCTCAGGAGACTGCCACTTCACTCCGTGGTGCATAATCTAATATAGTACATAGGTAACATATACATTAACAAAGAACACACCTAAAACATACATAGAGGACCAATAAGGTAGGGTTAAAGACGTAACATGTCCAATAGAAAAGGTTGAAAAACAAAGATATCTAGTTACTCGAATAAGCCTCTCCTCCAACGGTGTTTGCTATCCCTCCCACAGGTTAAGGTATTAACATGTCTGTAACTGACTTGCAGGTGGCGAGATACGTTCGTGTGTTTTGGAGGACAGTTGTGAAACAAGAGAATACGAGCGGAGGACAGCGAAGGCCAGAAGATAAGATAAAGTCAGGAGAGAATAGTGTGAACCAACAGATAGTTAAGACAGGTATTAGGAAAACCAGACAGGGATTAGTGTACTCGGCCAGTCTCTAACACCAGCTTCGTAAACAGAGGCACAAGGCTATTTTGACACAATATTGCAGGAAAAGCAGAAAAGACTTCGTTCGTCGTGCTGCCTGAGTGAGGGCAACACAAAACGGTGGCAGAGCACAAAATGGCGGCTCAATGCGATCGTGATCGAAAATCGAATTTCCTCAATTAGACAATCAAAAGACATCAATAAATTCAATTGATGTTTAGTCAATAAAGAGAAACGTGATGACGTTTTCAAAGTTTATTCTCTCATTTAGTAGATTAGTCGGTATTTTGTTCTTTTATTCAAATTAGTGGCAAATTGATTTTAGAAATAATAAGATACATTGGTTAGAATGAGCATAGAGAAATACAAATGGCATGTTCCATTCAGAATATAGTCCCTATTCTAAAGGACCTATACTATCCTAAGAAGAATCAATAAAGATATGTTTCTGGAAAAGAGAAAATAGATTTCAGAGCAAATTCAGATAACTAAGAGAGAGAGTAACTTCACATAATTGGTAGTTCTGGCGACTCAGCCGAGCTCTTCGGAAAATTGCACTATCAACTGTCAAAAAGGTGAGTGAAGGAAGGAATCACAGTAGGAGCTATGATCAGCACAAATGAGAAAATATCCTCACAAGACGCATGTTAACAAAGAAATCACGTAAGCAATAGCTTATGGAAAACCGTGCTAGGACAGCAAAGTGCCAAGGGGCACGGCAGAGTGGGGATTCATGAAAAGAGTACTGAGCTCTCTAGCTAGGAGCACAAACTATATAGAAAGTCGCTAAACATGTTGCAAAAACAGGTGAATGTCATTGGCCAAAAGTCTTCTGATGGTCCATAGTCTTCGCCCTCAATTCCCACAGTAAACGTCCAGGCCAACATGAAGTCAGTTAAAAATGGCTACAACGTATTACAAAAAGTTACACCTACGAAGGTTCTCATGAGAACCTTTTGCAAGCCTACTCGGTTAGCTGTCTGATTTCTCACTGTACAACAATGAGCTGAGCTACGAAACAAAACATTCAAATTCTGGTATTTCCAGGATAGATTACGAAATGTAAGCTACAGAAAGCATTTTCTTTTCTTTAATACACTTGTTCATTATTTATATGTGGCAAAGAAAACTATCTAAGTACATTGAAGTCATATGGTGTGAGGACGGAAAGAATACATGTTTCCAGGACACAACACATTTCACAAAAGGTCCAGCCCTAGAGTTTGGTTTTAACGTTAAATCACTATTTTATTGAATGCATTTATTTTCTTAAAGATACAGAGCAGGATAAATTAATAGTATGGTCTAGCAAGTGGAGAACAAAAGGAATGGAAGCTTTCCACAGAAAATGAACACCATTTTCACATGAATATATGTCGTTACTTCGCTAACCAAAACAACGCATTCTTTTACAACATTGTTTTTAGTTCGCAAGTACCGTTACTACGCAAGTTTTAAGTTCGCATACATTTATATTGCAAGTGTAATCAAAAGCATTTAAAGAGACATTTACCCTGCATACTTTTTCAACTCCTGTTTGAATTTTAAAACCCCCCAACACTACGCTAAATACAAATACGCTACCCTACACGTCACAAACTTCACAACACTACCCAAACCTTCAAACACTACCCATCCACACTACCCTAAACCCTAAAACACTACCCCAGACTACACAAACACCACAACCGTAAAACACTACCCCCAGCACGACCCTGCCCCTACCCCCAGTCCGGTCCCTACACTGAAACACTACCCTACACGACCCCCCGACACGACCCTAAAACACTACCCTACATTACACAAACACCACAACACTACCCTAAACCCTAAAACACTACCACCAGCATGACCCTGCCCCTACCCCCAGTTTGTTCCCTACACTGAAACACTACCCTGCACGACCCATCAACACTACCCTAAACCCTAAAACACTACCCTACACTAACACCACAACACTACCCTAAACCCTAAAACACTACCCCCAGCTGACCCTGCCCCTACCCCCAGTCCAGTCCCTACACTTAAACACTACCCTGCACGACCCGCCGACACTACCCTAAAACACTACCCTACACTAACACCACAACACATTTCCCTAAAGTTTAGCTCATTATCCATTTTTAGGTTTAATATTTTCTATATTGTTATGTGATAAAAATTTGTGTAAATGTTTTCAGCTTTCCCATCTGCTGCAGAAATTCATTTATAGACTTGAAAGCAAGCTTGTTGGTTTAATAATATAGAAGCATCTAAACACAGCTTTACCACAGAATGGCATGAGTTGATAGAGCTGCAATGATTTCTCTTTTCCCTGGTAGAAAGTTTCCCCTGCTCAGCTCAACTAAAACGGACACCTGGCAGCAATGCCTTGCTTAACAGGGAAAATTCTGGATACCGCTTCTTCATAGCCAATATACATTGTAGCGTGAGTAAAAATTTAAACTGTTTGTCAAGTCAATCACAGGTATACCAAAAATAGCTATGTCGGTTAAAGGGAAGGATTGACTCCCACAGGTCGATCTATATCAGTAGTTATTAGATCTATATCACGTTCACCTGGAGTTATGCAGCTCAAGTGCAGTGGTGGTAGCATGCCATGTTTTTAGTAATCAATAGAGTGAACATGTCCCTGCGGCTGTGTCATAAGAGTGGTGCTGCCTGTTACGCTACGGTACGGTACATTTCCTTTGTTGTGTACTTAAGTCAACACTTGGCCAGTATTAGATTGCATGCAGCACATGGAAGCATGTGTGCTTGAGAGATGGTACAGTGTGGGAGAAATAGCACAAGCGATTGTACGAGTAAGGAAGTATGGTGTGCCTAAGGGATGGGACAGTAAAGGAGAAATGGTATGAGCTATTGAGTGTACTTGCTAGGATGTGCATGTGGAAAGGTACATCATAAGCCTTGTTCCCTGTAGTCCACACCGCACCCTCACTTAGTACCCAGAGTTTTCCAGTTAGCGCCCACATCAACAAGAGTCATTCAATCAGGTGACTTGTAATGTGAGACTACGCACCCGTAAGGGTCTCAAGGCACTGGGGGGTGGGGTGAGGAGCAGGTGGTCCATCGAAGGCGCTGTGGTTCAGTCGAAGAGCCAGGTCTTGAGGTCCTTGCTGAATTGAGGCAGTGCCAGTGAGGCAGTGCCAGTGAGGCAGTGCCAGTGATTGCCTAAGGTGGAGAGGCAGGGTCTTCCAGGTCCTTGCTGCAAGATTGGATAAGGATCTTCCTCTGGTTGTGGTCTTGCGGATACGTGGGGCGGTAGCCAGGGCCAGTTGGGCAGAGCGGAGTTCTCTGGTGAGTGCGTGGAATGCGAGGCAGTGTTTTAGGTACACAAGTCCCATGCCTTGTAATGCTTTGTAGGCATTTGTGAGGAGCTTGAAGGTGATTCGTTTGTTGACTAGGCACCAGTTGTGGTCTCTCAGGGGGCTGGTGATGTGGCTGCGGCAGTGGATGATGAGGATGAGTTTAGCGTAGGCATTCTGAATGTTCTGTGAGGGTAGAATAGCTCACATGCTCTTTTCCAAAAGAGAGTGATGTGAAAATCCTTTCTTTTGGTGGCAGTGTGCAGGGAGCAACAGTGGTGCTTAAGAAGGCCAGAAATACAACTATAAACAGCAAAAGCTACATGCCCCTCTTCAAAGGCCCTGTGAGGAACGTAGGTGCTCAAAGGGTTCGGAGCATGCCTCTCTGGAAGTATGCAAGACTCATGGGGAATCTGTTAGCACGGAGGGAAGGAGGCATTATCTTGGTCCGTGGGTGACAACAACTATTAGGGCCTGTGGTGTAGACCTTGGCTGCCTGGGAGGGGTGACGAGGAATGGTATTATTCTCGAGTTTGCAGTCTGGCCGTGGCAAGATCTCCCCAGGATCCTAGTGATCTCTACTCTGACAAATATAGCTCAATTGCACAGGAATTTAATAGTTGCTTTGCCAGCAGTCCTGTAATGTAACGCATTCCCAATTGCCCGGCGTGAATTAAACAAGTAACGGGTGCTGCACATCATGACTGTTTTCACAGAAAGGCAACCTGAATCAAGCATTTGCAATGCAATAGGTCTCGCATTCACACGAGTTTGAGCTATTGGCATTGTAAATGACAATGCCTTTTATTTATGTTTTGGGTTTTAAAAATATAAATAAAAGGCATTGTCATTTACAATACTAATAGCTTAAACTCTCGCAAACGTGAGAATTATTGCATTGCAATAAATGACCTTCTCTACCGCTTGTTAGATTGTAAATATCAGAGGAAGAGACTGACCTGCGATGTTTTCAAAGTAGTGATAAATAGTGCAGTGAAGAAGATGTGTATGTGTTGTAAATTACACAGACACAAACTGTGAAGTGAAAGTAACATATGATCCGAGCTATAAACACTAAAAAAGCGCTCCAACACCTTTCGCTCTGTGATTAATCTGTAACGGCTCAGCAGTAAGAGAGGGAGGGGCGGCTAGTTCTTGTCCTCTTCTTGATTTTAGTGTGCAGTGTGGCATTGCGTAATAACATTGCTATCTTTGGCCTAATAAGAACCACTCCAGCTGTAGTAGGGCCCTGGGTTCACTTCCTGGTGCAGGACGGGATGTGCTTTATGGCAGACATGGAGTGAGGGAGGTATGGTCTTGGCTGCAGCTCCGGCCTTGTACAGTGCCCTTGCTATTACTATTGAGCGACAGGTGCTGAGGTGCTGGTATTGGTGGTGATGGTATTGATGATGGTGGGGGGTGGTGGTGGGGGTGGTGGTATTGGTAGTGGTGGTATTGGCATCGGTGGTGATGGTATTGGTATTGGTGGTGGTATTGGTGGTGGTATTGGCAGTGGTATTGGCAGTGGTATTGGTGGTGGTGGTATTGGTGGTGGTGGTATTGGTGGTGGTGGTATTGGTGGTGGGGGTATTGGTGGTGGGGGTATTGGTGGTGGGGGTATTGGTGGTGGGGGTATTGGTGGTGGGGGTATTGGTGCTATTGGTGGTGGTATTTGTGGTTGTGGTGGTATTGATGGTGGTGGTATTGCCGGTGGTATTGGTGGTATTGGTATTAGTGGTGGTGGAGGTATTGGTGGTGGTGATGATATTGATGGTGGTGGTAGTGGTATTAGTGGTGTTGAGGATGGTGGTGGTATTGGTAGTGTTGGTATTGGTGGAGGAATTGGTGGTGGTGGTATTGATATTGGTGGTGTTGGTATTGATGGTGGTATTGGTGGTGGTGGTGGTAGTGTTGATGGTGGTGGCGGCATTGGCGGTGGTATTGGTGGAGGTGGCGGTATTGGTGGTGGTGTGGTTTATAAAACAGGCTTTTGAAAACAACCGGTCGGGTGGCTTTCATACAGATGACACGTAACACAGATATGCTGTTGTCAGTTTCAGCCCATTAGCACAGGATTCTGTGCTATATGGAATCCACATGACTTTCGCTAATCATTTCTAAATCCATTTTACTTGGGGGGTTGAAACATACATGAGATAATGCCGGGTTAAAGTGATTAAAAGCAGGCACCCATGTGACGAGGGCGGCTGTGCTGCTTAAAAACACACAAGCGGTTTCAGCTGAAGAAGCTTAAAAAAATACAAGCGGTTTCAGCTGAAGCAGCACGTCTGGCCTACAGTAAGAGAAACTCAATAAGGTAAATAGTGCTTAAAGACTAAATAACAAGTTCTGTGTAACATCCGAAGTAAAAGGGCCAGCCGGCATGGGAGGGTACAAATGAAGACAAGGTCGTACTAAGGAGGGACTAACAAGCCTATTAACGAATCTGAAGGCAGCATTTACGAAAGATATTGACACGAGCCAATGAAAATTATGGGAGGAGAGTGGGTGCGGCTTCTCTTCCATACTCTACTACAGCAGTCTCGCAGAGTGAGCAGCGCATGTGCGCTGACACTAGGCTCGACCTAAAAACTTGTATTCCCATTGCAATAATTAAACCTTAAAATAGTTCAGTATTTGTTTATATTTGTGCGAGGAACTATTCAGAAAACTCAACCTTGATGGGATTTGCGGAAACAACCATGCTTGATTTCAATAATAAAAATAAATTAACAAGTTTAGAAACCAGTGACGTCGCTTCCCCTCCTGAAAATGAGATTGTTGATAAATAACGTGTTAGCCCTGTGCCACTGGCGCACTATGTGAACCTGGGCAGCTTCCTCTACAACCCTGGCTTACTCAGTGCCAGTTGCGCATGTGTGCTTCTAGGCAGCCTCGTCCACAATCCTGGCTCACTACCTGTCATTTACTGGCATGCCATGTGCTCTTAGTCAGCTTGGCTCTCACGGTTTAAAACAAATGTAAACTTTAATTATATGTCTTTGTTGACAAGTGTAAGTCCTGACAGAGCAAAGTGTATGAATGTCCTTGTGTAGCACGAGAGGCGAACTGAATCCAGACTTGTGCCTCATTTCCCTTGGTCAAGAACATCTGCGCACCTCGATGCGACTCAGTGCCCATCTAGAGATGCAAAAGAAATTTGATACATTTTACGCTCTGGCAGGACTTTCACTTGCTAACGTGCATAATGTAAGTAGAAAATGTAGTCTGTGACATGGGCTGAACACTGGAAAAGGATTTTTTTTTTTTTTTAGAAGTGCAATCTGCCAGGGCTAACATAGTGTGTGTGCCTCTGTGCATGGAATGGACATGGGGGTGGGGGGATGCCCTTTCAATCCTGGCGGTCCTAACTCCATGGCAGTTCACTTAGTGTCTCCCTCTATTGGGGTTTGTCTAATAAGGTGGGTGATATGGGGGTTCAGAAAGCATAAAACGTTGAAGGTAAGTTTATTAGAAACGTTTCTGGGTTCACGTGAAGCCTTAAGCTTGGAAACGCACGCATTATCTTCTCTTATAGTCAATACTTCTGGAAAAACATACATTCTTGAGGACATTATATTTTTCCAGTTCACAAATGCTCCAGTGTCATTTCGAGCACTCGGACATACCCATGAGACACTGAATGTACTTGTTCTGATGAACAGTGGACATATTTATTTTTAAATTATGATGCAAGAAAAATATGCAAACAATGGACGAGGGTGAGTTTGAAAACGTGAACATCATATTAAATGTTTTTAGCCAGTCGCTGGTGCTGCTGTCAGAGGTTGCATTCTTTATTTTTAACATGTTGTTATGTGCATGCCATGTTTATTTGTAGGAGCCAGTTCCAATTAATCTGGTGGAAACAGTGTTTGAAATCGGTGGGATATATTGGGAATGTCTTCCTAATCTTTAAGTTTACAAAAAAAGTTCCCTCATTAAATAAAACAGTTTGTGAAAGTTTAATGCGAGCGTGGAGGTGCCTATGGCTAAAAGGGACGGGGAAGGAAAATCTAAAGGCTGTTTGGGAGGGAGTATATGGTTTTAATGGACGGAATAATTTGAAGCCTCTTGGTGACAACATTGCCTCAAATTGAGCTAATTATGTGTACATGCAAATTTTTGTTTTTCAGTTTCAAACAAACCTTTGGAGTAGTTAATTAATGGATTTTGGTAGAACGTGCCCATGTCTGATTATTTATTGCACGTGTTTGGTGCACGTAGCCTTTGCTGCAGAATAGACACCCTTGACTGCAACAGACAGAGGAAAATAATGTACAGGGAACATTTATAACACAGGATTACCCGTAATGTTGCATGAGTGTGCTAGGATGCATGGGTGCCAGGGAATAGGTGCAGTACGTTGGAGACTACGCATGTGCGCACAGGAGTATATCTGTGCTAGGGCAAGGCACGAAAACGTAAGACACTCCTTTCCATTTAGTGAGACCCAGGCCTTGCTGAGGAAGCAGGGAGAGGTGGAGGTTCTCCCCAGACAGGAATGTGGATTGCTTCTTTTCTTAGAGGTGGGTGGGACACACATGGGAGGGAGGCTCTTCTGTGACGATCAATGGGAGCTCTTTGATCTGAAAGCAGTTGACTAGTCAAGGGATCCAAGGCACATCTGAAAAAGGAGACGAGTCTGATAAGAGAATCGTAAAGACTAGGTATTGGGCCCTTTGGTAACCTTTCGAAGCACATATCACGGAGGTTGACATCCAGGTGTGAACCTCTGGCCTGTGGCCTCCCTCTGGAGGGAGCAAAACAAAGGAGTGGGCACTTCAAAGTGAGCAAACTCCAGAACACAAACTTCAAATGCAGGGACTCTAAATCAAAAGAGTGTCTGGAAATAGATTATAAAAAGGGAAGCTTGAGACTCCCCAGTCATCAAAGTGAAGTTGTTAATCAGTGTGGAAAAGCTCAGCATAAGCTCAGCCTGACTGTGCCGAGGGGCTACAAGTCTGCTTCTCCCATACTGGATGGCAAGACATCACCCAGGAGGACCAGGAACACTGGCCTGGAGTCTGTAGCAACAGTTATGGCCTCATTTAAGAAAAGTGGGACCTGTGAAGTGAAGTCTATCGCTTGAAGGGAGTGAGGTCCAGTGGGGATCCTGATGTGGGGATCCAGGGAGTGGAGTGTGAGATTCTGGTTTGTTAAAACCAATTGGGTTGTTGCTGTACCATCCTTGGTGCTGTTTGTGCTGTGAGCGACGGAAGGCCATTGTCGAACATGAGTCGTAAGTCAAAGTGACCCTACCTGAGTGTCACGAGGAGGGTCTGTCCCGACATGCAAAAAAAAAAAAGACACCAACAGCTGTGACCTGTGGAAAGTGAGAGCAACAAATTCAACACCCCATCTGTTAACTGATGAAATCTGCCCCAGGAGAGACTTTCTGCATCAGAAGAGCATCAAGGAAGAGGCTACAATGACCACAGGTTCCTGCTGTCTGCACACCATAGGATGGCTGAGGGCACCGGGAACTCTGAACTGTCACTCTACAAGAGTGGGTAAGACTGCTAAGTGGGCCACCAAGTCCTCTGGGAACTTGCTCTGGATTAGCATGCACCAGCAAGCGGACTCTGGGCTCTTGATAAAGAGCCTCATAAAAGTTTTGAGACTCAAACAAATTAGTGGGGCCTAGCTTGGATGCTGCCGCTCATGAACGGGGAATAACAATCAGCCGTTAAAGTGGGACTGGAAAACTCACCAAGGTAACGCTAGTGGGCTTTTTCACAAAGCCTATGTATATTGTTTGTAGTGTGTGGTATTGCACTTTGCGTTAGTAAATAACTGCTTTTTTGTAGCATGAAACAAATATTTGACTGGACAATCATTTATTGAGGTTGCTTGATGTAATTTGAGTTGAGTGTTTGTGCACACCTTACATCTACCTTCTCCCTGAGAAGCCTAGGACTGCTCAACCTGTGCTACCACTGAAAGTCAGGTGGTTAACAGGTACTTGGCACAGTTTCTCAGGGCACATAGTAGGTTGGGCTTCACGACATCAGGAGTAAAAGGCCTCAAACACATCAGTTGGGGTCAATAATTCCTGCTTGCCCTGTGGCTTTCTCAACTGAGGTTTGAAACCTCCTGCTGAGGGCTATACCAGTTGTTAAAAGGCTTGAACCAGAGTTTACAGGCCCAGGATACAGGCGAGGGCATATAACAAGGGAGAAGGTCTTTAATAACTGCTATAGACTGGAGCAGATGGGCTATAATCTTCTAAATTAAAAAGGGGGACACAGAAAGATAAACATTGGAATGTTGGTGCAGCTTTTATGAACAGGCCTAAGCCACATAATTCTCTTTTATGGAATTCTCAAAATCCCACTGCTCTATTACTTTTTAAAGCCTACCAGAATCTAGTGTCTAAACAAACTTCAATGGTCTCCCAAGGTAGTGGTACATTAAGTGCATATTTACCTTCAATTGGCTTGCAAATGCAGACAACGGCAGTGCTATTTCACAATCTAATAAGTTTATCAGCACCATCCCCCATTCATAAATTCCAGCTTCTTCTATAGAAATGAAATGTATTGAAATGAAAATGTGAAAATTAAACCTCCCCAAGATTGCCAAGAAGCTGCAGAGGATGTGGCCTTTGATGACCTAGCATATTCTGTCTGAAGAATCTCTGGTGTCTGAACTTCTGAAAAGTTCTTCTTATTCTGCAAACTCCATATAGCAAGAAAATTAAGGAAATTGTTAGAATTATTCAATATGTTCTTGGGTCTGTTTTTCATTTACTTTTTTTCCAGCTTTTCTTTCCTTGGTGGGCATGGTCCCGCAAACGTCCTTAAATTAGCAGGTCTTATTCTAGACTTTTGGTTCATTTATTACCCTGGCAGTGCATTAAAACAGCAAAACACGCACTTCCAACCCACCTCACCAGACCATAACTCAGCACTAAGGGCCTCATGTAGGTAGCCAAATACCGGTCGGTAACGGGCGATTTTCGGTAATTATACCGTTACCGACCGGTATTTTGGCTTTTGGTATGTAGGGGGCTCATTTTTGTATTCGGTAATTTACCGAATCGGTAAAATTACCGAATCGGTAATTTTACCGATTCGGTAAATTCCGAATACAAAAATGAGATGTAGGGGGAGTGTGTGGGTGTTTTTAGGAGTCGGTATTTACCACCAACTAATAGTTGGTGGTAAATAATTAATGGATGTGTTTGCACACTTCTAAGCGCTTCAAAATGCGTAATGTGGCAGACATACATGCCCTTAGGGCATGTATGTGTGCCACATGTGCACACGTGGCCGAATCAGGGGTGCAACAGGGTGTCAATGTGACACCCTGCCACCCTTGCATGTGTTCCCCTAATTACCGAATCGGTATTTACCGATTCGGTAATGAGGCATACCTTCCCATCAATGGGAAGGTATGCCTCATTACCGAATCGGTAAATACCGATTCGGTAATTACCGACTTTTACCGAATCGGTCAATATTACCGACACATTACCTACATATCATTTACCACTTCATAAATACCGAATCAGTAAAATTCGGTATTTATGAAGTGGTAAATGGGTCCCTACCTACATATGGCCCTAAATGACCAACCATCCAACCCCTGCAGATCACTTCAATACCACCAGCCAGCCAGCACCACAATTCTACTCCCTAGCTCTACGTTACTACTTCCAACTTATACATTACTATACCAAACACACAGCATAACTCCAAACCTAGCATCTCACTGGCTTTACCCAGCTCTCCATTACCACTCAATGCACTGTCCTACCATTTTTCATGACCGCAATACCAATGGGATATCCCCTCCAGCACCGCACAACCACTTTCTCTAGTCCAGTTCTGCAATGCTGCACTAACAATTCAGACCATTGCACTTCTACCATCCAGTACTTAAGTATCACTGCTCCAACCCATCATTCACATCACACCAATGTAGCACACCTCAAAGCACCACACCGAACACACCATTATCTCACTGTCAGTGAAATTGCCCTCCCTCCCTCGCAGCTCCACCATTAAGTGAGGCCTCCCCCGAGCCCCTGCACTCTCGAGTGCTGGTGTTCGAGGCCCTTCTCCACCCGCAGGTTTACCTGCGCCTCATCCCTCCCTGGTGGTCCAGTGGACCTCTGTCTCCTTTCTCTTGCTCTGCTTTCCCTCTCCGTTTCACTTGTTTTTTCCCCTTAGCTCAATCTCTTTTCTGTGCTTTTCTGCTCTGCTCTATCTCCCTGGTGGTACAGTGGACCTCTGTCTCCGTTCTCTTGCTCCACTTTCCCTCTCTCTTTCACTCATTTTTTACCCTCAGCTCAATCTCTTTTGTGCACTTTTCTGCTTTTCTCCCCTATTTCACTTTTAGTCCTCTTTTTCCTCTTTATTCCTCCTTTTCCCACCAGTTTTCCTCACCGCTGCTGCCCCTGCAGCCCCTCCCCCCGGCACGACCAGCGTGACCGGCTCAATCCAGCTCCCCTCCCCTCTCCTGCCTCCCAGCTGTCCAGCCCTCCCCCACCCCTACTTAATGGTGGCATCTGTGCGGCCGCGGCGTACCGCTGGCGTGCCAAAGGCTTGCCTGTCTGCACCAGTCCGTGACCCAACTGCGACCAGCTCCAGGAATCCTGGACCTCCGCCCCGCCAATGCTATGACCCAGCAGCACTCCACGCACTCAACCCAGGCCACAACAACAACTGCACGCTAGCATCACCAGCCGGCACCCACGGACCCATCAGCTGTCACCGCTGCGACAAACCTACAGCACCGCCAGGAACACAGACCCAGCACAACCTGACCGCAAGAACTCACCGGAACCGAAGACCCTGCAATGCATCCTCCTCAATGTCCGATCCCTCCACAAACACGCAACAGAAATCTGGGACCTCCTCGACAGCACCACCCCAGATGTAGCGTTCTTCACCGAAACATGGACCAACACCACCTCAGGACCTGCGATCACCATTCCCCAAGGATACAAAATCTCCAGGAAGGAACACCACACCCGCACGGGAGGAGGAATTGCCATTGTCCACAAACCCACCCTCTGCTTGAGCACACTCCCAGACGAGCCCTCAGACATGATGGAACACCTACACTTCAAGATACTGACCAGCCCTACCACCACCCTCCGAGGAACCCTCATCTACGACCCCCTGGACCCCGCGGACCGTTCGTCAACTTCATCACAGACATCATCTCCCCACATGCCATCGCATCCACCAACAACACCCTGCTGGGAGACCTCAACTTCCACTTCGACAACCAACTGGACCCCAACACCACATCTCTCCTGGATAACCTCCACAACATTGGACTTTGCCAAATCGTGACCAAATCCATGCACACAGCAGGACACACCCTTGTCCAACTCTTCACAACAGGAAACTCCATCACCTTCAGCCATACCACTGAACTCCCCTGGACTGACCACCGATGCGTCGACTTCACCTTCAGAACACCCACCATCCACAGACACCAGCACCTGCTCCCACGAAGAAACTGGACTAGAATCCCCGACGACCAGCTCACCTCCTCACTCAGCAACTCCATCCCAACCATCGTGGAAAATGACAACCCCAACACCGCGGCCCGAACCCTGCACAGATGGATCTCCGACAGTGCCAACACCATAGCCCCCAACAAGAAAAACAACAACACGCACGCCAAGAAAGCCAGATGGTGTACCACCGAAATTCGAGAGTCCAGACGCACTTGCCGCCACCTCGAAAAGGCCTGGAGGAACACCAAATCCACAGAAGCACACAACTTCAGAGCCACGATCAACGCCCACCACCAACTCATCAGAAAAACGAAGAAAAAGCGATTGAAGACAGAATCTACACACACACACACACACACACACACACACACACACACACACGCACGCACACACACGCACACACACACAACAGTAAAGAACTCTTCAACATCATCAAGGAGTTCACCCAACCCACCAGCGAGTTGACTGACATCCCTCCCTCACAATACCTCTTTAACAAATTCAGCACCTTCTTTCCCCACAAAATCAAGAGCATCTACAACAACTTTGACAAAGACAACCAACACACTGAACCCCCACTAACCGTCCCGACACCCTGAAGCCAGCGATTGACAACTGGACAGCTCTCACCACCGAAGACACACTGAAGACTAGAAAGTCAATCCACTCTGGGGCCCCCACGGACCCCTGCCCCCACCACATCTTCAACAGAGCCGCCGACACCATCGCACCCATGCTCTGCCACAGCATCACCCACTCCCTGGCGACTGCCTTGTTCCCCGACGACTGGAAACACGCAGAGGTCAACCCCCTCCTGAAGAAACCCTCGGCAGACCCCACCGACCTCAAAATCTACAGACCCATCTCCCTGCTCCCATTCCCAGCGAAAGTCATCAAGAAAGCCATCAAAAGCCAACTTGCCACATTCATCGAAGAGCACAACATCCTCGACTCCTCCCAATCCAGCTTCAGAAAAAAAAACTGTACGGAAACCGCACTCCTCGCCACAACAGACAACATCCTCACCCTACTGGACAAAGGAGAAACAGTAGCCCTCATCCTTCTCAACCTCTCTGCGGCGTTCGACAGTCTCTCACCACACCCTAATACGCAGACTCCACGATGCAGGGATCTAGGACAAGGCCCTCAACTGGATCCGCTCCTTCCTCTCCAGCAGAACGCAGCGGGTCAGACTCCCCTTTCCTCTCAAACCCTACACCAACCACCTGCAGAGTCCCCCAGGGGTCCTCCTTCAGCCCCATGCTTTTCAACGTCTACATGGCTCCGCTCATCCCCATCGTCAGAACCTACGGACTCAACATTGTGTAATACGCAGACGACACCCAACTCATCCTCTCCCTATCCAATGAACCAAACACCGCCAGACACAACTATCGAGAGGGCAAGGAAGCAGTCGCCAAATGGATGAAAAACAGCCGCCTACAACTAAACACCAATAAAACAGAAGTACTCATCATGATCCCAAACCCAGACGCCTGGAATGACACCCCCACGGACCACGCACACAACCTGGGAATCATCCTGGACTACGAGCTCAAAATGGACCGCCAGATCAACTCCGTCTCGTCCTCCTGCTTCCACACCCTCCGCTTCCTATGTAAGACCTTCAAATAGATCCCCCTCGAACACAGAAATACTGTCACTCAAGCCCTGGTCACCAGACAGACTCGACTACGGCAACGCACTCTATGCTGGAATAAACAAAAACCTCACCCGCAAGCTACAGAACATCCAGAATGTCGCTGCAAGATTGGTTATCAACCTGCCAAGACACTGCCACAACCCCCAGTACATGTGTACACTCCACTGGCTCCCCATCGAGGCTAGAGTCACCTTCTAGATGCTCACCCACGCACACAAGGCCCTCCACGACACCGGACCAGCATTCCTAAACAGTCGACTCCAATTCCACACACCCCAAAGGACCCTACGATCAGCCCAGCTCTCCTACGCCGTGGTCCCCCGCACCAGAAAAACCAGATCAGGAGGCCGCTCCTTCTCCTTCCTCGCGGACAAAGCCTGGAACGCCCTTCCGCTCCACCTCAGACAGATAACATTGCTTCCCATCTTCGCTAGAAACCTCAAAACCTGGCTCTTCGACAGACCCCATCCTTGATGGACTGGAACCTGCACCCCCCCCCACTACCAGTGCCTTGAGACCCTTACGGGTGAGTAGTCGCGCTGAACAAATGCTTGGTTGATTGATTACATTACCAATCTCAGCAATACACCACCATACCATTGCAAAACACATTTAACTCCACAACTATTTCAGATCACTACACTAGCAAGTTACAAACATCACACTGCTATCTCTTTAGCAGAGAACTACTATCACACAGTAACACAGGTCTACCAATCAGGACCACGCTTTTCGATCCGAACCACGCACTACCAACACACACAATGCTTTCCGACTGTATTACTATAATTTGCCAACACAGTTTCTGGGCCTGGACGTTCATTTAATAATTCATATATTTTTTGGCTTGTAGTTCTCTTTTTCCTTTAATTAAATGTCGATGTTTGCCCTGAACTGAAAACAAATGTCTAGGTGAAATTGAGATGTAGGCTTACAGCAGAGATTCTAAATGTAACAAAGGGGCTTAGACTTTTCTACTCTAAGCAAAACTGGCTTTCAAACTGGTTGCAAAAGTAAATATATCATGGCTTGCCCAAGATCACTTCATATAGTCATGAACATAAGCTGGGATTCAGAGTCTTAATCAGTGGCCTTTGGTGCCCACTCTGGCCTCAGGCAGAAGAGACCCAGCCCCAGACTAAAAAACATACTCACCACTATCTCATACCCATCAGCATAGAGTGCTACTTTGCGCCTCTGCTTGGAGCTTTATAATTTCCAAAACATCTGGTTCGAAAACATCATCAACTAAAAACATAGTTTTATTCGGACAGCTGAATCTTTGCTCCCGAAGACTGGGAAAACTCTGCTTTGCTACTAGGTGGCATCTGGCTGTGTACACTAATACTTTAATGGTTTCCAGAGTAGCGTGCTACTTGCCAAAAAAGCGCTTCAACATCGGGGGTAACAAGCTCTATTTAAATGCAAACCTTTTTCCCTCTCTTATCCCTCCGCTATCCTGCTCAATCCAAATAACTGATTAATATCGACCACCTAAATTACTTTCATATTTCACTGTACTAATTCACCACTAATCCTTTATGGGTTCCGGAGTAGCGTGCCACCCGCCAAGAAAGGGCTTCAACACCCCATCAGGGGTAACAAATGCTATATACATACAAACCTCTCTCCCTCCGCTATTCCTCCGCTATCCTTCTGAATCCAAATGACTGACTAACCTAAACACCACTCAAATTACTTTCATATTTCACTATACTAATTCAACACTAATACTTCATGGGTTCCGGAGTAGCGTGCTAGTCGCAGAAAAAGCGCTTTGACGCCTCGTCAAGGGTGGTACGCACAATATAAATACAATACAATATGAGTGCCCCAAAATACCATTACCACCAATCAGTATCAGACTAAAACGAGCCAGCAGTTCACTGTCCTCACCCCAGCAATACACTACCACTATAAGCTCTACAACACCACCCCACTACAAAGCAATTTCTTGCATCACATTTCCAACACCCAACAAAGCACTGCCTTCAGTGGCATCACCCAAACCACACCACCACATCAAACACTACCCTAGTGTTCCCCAGAACCACGCAACCAATCATCATCACAACACATTCAGCTCTAGCATTTCAAAGCCAGCCCAAACTGTCAATCAACCATAGCACGGTAACTCATAACAACTGCATTACACTTGGATCTATTCACTACCATACTGCACTGCAGGCTCGAGAACACAGCCCCTCCCACATCCAGGAAGACCTCTGTCCTTTCCGGAAAAAACTCCCCCATTGTAATTGTAATTGTAATTGTAATTGTAAAAATATTTGTTGAGCGCGGTTGCTGCCCGTAGGCGTCCAAGCGCTGAGTTGAAGCAGAGAGGTGACGGGAAGAGGAGTTAGGGAACATAGGATTTGGCAAACAGTAGTGTCTTTAAGCTTTTCCGGAATGAGAGCAGGTTTGGGTTGGACCGGAGTGAGAGGGGGAGAGCATTCCAGAGCCTGGCGGTATTCAAAGAGAACAGCCTACCCCCAGACCTGGCTCGCTTCACTCTGGGAACAACAGCAAGGAAAGCCTCCGTCGACCGAAGGTTCCTGTTAGGGTGGTAGGGGATGACAAGGTCGTTGTTAATGGCTGGGCCCGTTTTCCAGAAGGCGCGGTGCGCCAAGCACAGCGCCTTGAAAGCCACTCTCTGCCTCACTGGTAACCAGTGGAGACTTTTTAGAGCAGGTCTGGCTGACTGGGAGCGCGGGATCTGTAACAGGGTACGTGCTGCACAGTTTTGTACAACCTGCAGTTTCCGGAGGGTCATCTCAGGTGCCCCCACGTATAGGGCATTGTTCGAGTCCAGGCGAGACTGGATGAGACCTTGTACCGCCACCTTTTTGGCCTCTAGAGGAAGTAGCGGGAGGACCTTCCTCAGGATTCTGAGTAGGCCAAAGCATGTGGCGGACAGTTTAGTGGCCTGGGTGGAGAAGGAGAGTTTGTTGTCCAGCCACACTCCCAGGCTCTTAACACTCTCCTTAGGGGTGGGGGGAGGGCCCAGTGCACAGGGCCACAAGGAGGTGAAAGGCACAGGAGAGGCTGGGCCTAGGAGCATGAGCTCCGTCTTTTCTCCGTTTAGCTTTAGGGAGGAGTTGGTCATCCATCCCATGACGTCCTCTAAGCATTTTAGCAGATCTGCCGGGGATTGCCTGTTGTTCTCAGTGGCCAGCGAGACCACAAGCTGGGTGTCGTCGGCGTACGACACGATTTTAATGCCGTACGGTTCGACAACACCCGCCAGCGGCCTCATGTACACGTTGAACAATACAGGGCTCAGGGAGGAGCCCTGCGGTACTCCGCAGCTCAGAGGTTTGCTAGAGGACACTGTCTCTCCGTCGAAGATCTGAAAAGATCTCTCAGACAGAAAGGAGTCAAACCACCTTAATGCATCACCTGAAACTCCGATGTCATAGAGACGGTCCAGCAAGGTGGTATAGCTGACCGTATCGAAGGCGGCACTTAGATCAAGGAGGATCACTGCCACTGATCCTCCCTGGTCCAGTACCCTTCGAGTTTCTTCGGTGACCGCTAATAAGGCGGTTTCCGTGCCATGCTTCGGTCTGAAGCCTGTCTGGGATGTGTGTAATAGAGAGTGGTCCTCTAGGAACTGGACCAGCTGCGCGTTTATATACTTCTCTAACACCTTGCTAGCCCAAGGGAGAAGTGAGATGGGGCGGTAGCTGGAGTGGTCATCTGGGTCTAGGCTGGGTTTCTTCAACAGCGCCCGCACCATGGCTTGCTTCCAGGCTGTGGGGACAGAGCATGCGGATATGGACGTGTTTAGAAGTTCCAGGATTACAGGCAGGGTGGCTTTGCTTGCCTGCATCAGGACTTCTGGAGGAGCAGGATCACAAGGAGAGCCCGACTTGACTTGTCGTGTCATTGTAGCACACTTGTTCCCAAATACCCTACTGACGATTTCAGCAATTCACGATTATCTGTAAGAGCATATCACCACCAACAGCCCTGAACTGCTCCCCACAGCAGTACACAACCTCTTGCAGCAGTGCATTACTGTTCTCAGCACTTGCAAACTATCTCATCAGGACAGCTCTCATCCGTAGCTCTGTACTACCACCACCAAAAGTTCTATACCTAGCACCAAGACTGCACAACCAGTCCACAACACCAGGCTATTTTTCGTTTTTATTAAATAAACAGTTCAGGTATAAATGACAAATACATCAGATATGTGATTAAGAAAAAAACGCAAAAGATACATATTTCGTATATTTCACTACAATATAACATTCTCGAAAAACACAAATATTCTGATATTACTGTTAAATAACCTAGTTACAGAAGAAACTGAAACATTTCCAAAGTTTTCTACAAGTTCATACGTTCGCTTCCATTACAGTAAAGTATTTATTTATTTTCACGGAAAAACACATAGATGGGGCGTGTTACATTAGATATTCGAAACAAAAAAGGAAAAAAACCCTTGTATAGGTATGAATTCCACACCACTGTGGACCTTAAATCCAATCGACGTCCTGTTATCTTGTGAAAAAACCCTTTAGTCAGTATTTCACATAACAAGCCAATCATCACTCGATAGTTCCTATCGCCTCTCGAGTCTATCTATACTACAGCTCCATCACTGCACTGTAAACTTACCTCCAAAAGGTCACTAAACTATAATATTGCCCAACCATCAGCCTACCATTTTACAGTGGTGACTATTATTTTGAATAAATTCGCGGTCAGCCTTCATCACTGCACACCCATTCCAACCACAACACTACCACCCACATCAGTTATCAGAAACCACTGCAACTGCAAATAACTACTGCACTACCACCCTCTAGCACAGCACTACCACCATGCAGCACTGAAACCCTGCAAGCGATTCCCAACCTTAGGCCCACACCACAACAATTCACTAATACCTCTCAAAACACAAAATTTCAGGTTCATATTATGAAGGCAACTGACTAAATAAGAATTGGTCAAGAGCTACATCTAATTGGAAGACCACATGTTACATATAAATTGTAGGCAGTCCCCCACAATCTCTGTAAACAGAAGTGGAAAGATATGTGAACCCAACAGACTGCTTATCCTCTTTTGAAAATGGAGGGTAGACACATTGAGCAGTCAGAATGGCATCCTTCCTAGTATAAATTGCCTCTAAATGTGTGTGAGTTGTAAATTAGGCCAGAGTGCAACTTTTACTCTTACAAATGCAGCTCTTCGGAGAGATGGTTGGACCACTACCCATTGCTGTGCCACGGGTTGTTTTCTACCACAACTTTACAGATTTGCTTTTCTTGAGTTGGCAGAATTTCCGACTGTCCAGGGTGGATTGACACACATCTGTTTTCAGTAGAATAACTACAACTATTTTAAATTGAGTGTGGGTGACACAGCTAGTTTAATGCAGTATAACAATTGAATAGTTCCATTGCTCACTGATGAGCTCTTTGATTACATTTTGAACCCCACATATCTTCTTCCCACAGTGTTTTTGTGACCTCAGACTCGGTCACCATTTTCTCTCTTTGAGCTTTATTTCAACCTTTTGACATTTTCCTTCAAATGTTGTTGGGTTGGTTCACCCCAATAAACTTTGCCAGATGTAGTGAGCCACCAGGACTCTAAGTCTTAGGACACCCGAGGGTCAGTCTCAGCTTATGGGGATAAATAAAGGATGTGTGAACAATTCAGGGTTACTGGTCATTTACCCATGCCGGTTAGGCTGGCCACCTGGCATTGAGGCAAATTCTAGACTGGACAATGGGACAAAAGTACAGGACAAAAAGTCGAAAAAGTCAATTTTATAAAATCACCAGAGAAGAATGCATACCTCACTACTCAATCAGTACAGTTATTTACTATTTTTTAAGTTACACTATTCTGTAAATGTGCTTTGTATGCGATTGCCTCTAGGTAGGTTACAGTCAGATTGCACATTATTACCTTGTTCAGTTATACATTGATGCCCTTGAGTACAGTGAAAAGTGCATAACCCTGACCCGAATCTACCCAATCTTTCTTAGAGAGGAAGTAACAGAAAACTTTGTGAACAACTTGAGAAATATTAAAGTGACTTTTTTACACTATGGTAGTAAAGATGAGTTGAACAAAAACATCTGTCATTTCACCCTTCACTGGATGTCAAACCTAGAAAAAAAAAAAAATGAGGGATAGGAAAGGAGCACATACATGATTATGAGAAAATCTCATGGGTACTCAATGATAGACTTAAAATATGCTGCTTGTGCATCTCTCAAGCACTCACTCTGCCCTCTCCCTCCTCGCACCAGAGTAAGGCACACATCGCATCCCGCTCCGTGCACTCTGAAATTAAAATCAAAAAGTGCACCTTGAGTACTTTGCTTGCTATCTCTAATTTAATTCCAGAGGTAACCTGGAAATTTTTGTCCCCGGATACAGCCTATAATCAACTCACTTACGTAAACTATCTACCGCAGTAAAATAGTGTAACTTCAAAAGAAAATAAGAGGACAGGTACCTCTTTCACAAACAGCCGTCATTTACCTATGTTGACATGGTTCACACTCCAAGTATGGATTACACACTACCTGACATTAATTTGAGTCCGCGCCTCCACGCAGTTGAGACTACTAAGCCTTTGAAAGAGACCCTCAAACTATGTGATAGTACCCGAGCAATGTATCTGGTCTCAAAGTAAATGTATCTCAATCTCCGGATTTCCCTTTACTCTCCTCTTTCTGTCCAGCTTATGAGCAAGTAATTATTTCCGAATCATCACGCTCTTTGCATAGGGTCCTACAATCAATACTCGCACTGATAGAAAAAACTACTATCAATTCCGATTCATTGGAAATTCAAACCATGGCATTAAAGCATTTAGTGAATCAAAACAACTCACCCACGGCTGCAACGGTTAAACTCAGAAGGGGAGAACAAATGAGTGAGGTTACAGATGGAATAAAAACACAACCCACTTGAAAAATTCATACAAAATCAAAGGCCACTCAAACGAGTAGAAGACCAGAGAAAGGGAATAAAGAGAAAAAGGATAAAGATGGCACAGCGTATTCGCTTCATCAGAACTTTTACGTGACTGAGACAAATGCAGAAACCAAGGTTCTTCTTTGTGATTGAATATCCAATCGCACATATGTTCCTAAACTCTTAAAACAACTCGAGTTATCTCCCTTGGCACCACAAGAAATGGAAATAACGTCATCTAACAGTAATAAGGAGAAAACAAAGATGCCTGCGAGGAAAAAGAGTAGAATCAACCGCAGAATGAAAAAGCAGAAACATCGCACATTAAAATGTCCACAGACTGATGCCTTTCCAAATGATGCAGTAAAAAGGAGTAAGTGGGTCTGAAGCTAAAAATACTGCAATATCAGAGGTTACCAAGCTTCAGGTATAATCCCACAATCATTCTGAAAGGAAGCACCTATGCAATTAAATCCTCAAGCTTCCAACTTTAAAAGTTTAAAGCCATTGCAGGGCCTTTGTCCTTTCGCACAATTAGCATTGGTAACCTACTCCATCTAAGGGTCTTCAATGGTAAATCTAATACAACATTCGCCCTGCTTTCGAGATATCAGACCTTTCTGGAACTGGTAATGATCCCTAAAATCGTCAAAGGATCTTAAGGCTTTTGCAGAATATTCTGCCACTTCAATCTCTCACTTCCTCCGAAATAAACTCGGTATCATTTCCAAATATGCTAGATGTAAATACAGTACAAGTGGAATTTTGGTGTAGTGTGATTCCATCGATTGTGCTCCAGGAAAGCAAAATAAAACCACAAAAATGGTTTTGATGTAGTAGGTGTTCACAATAAATCTCCAGAAGCTCCTTCCTACTAAATAGGAACAACAGCTGGGTGAAGCATCTGCTTCCTTCGTTTAGCAGAAACGATGACAAGTTCAAAAATGGTCCTGTTGACACATTAACAATTCTCATTGAAGGGGGTCGGCAGATATGGAATCAAAGTTTACCCAAAACAATAATTAATGACCTTGGTCCTGGTTTCCTAGGAGCCTAAACGAAAACAGACAATGAAGAGGATCCAAACTCCCCTTTTAGCAATAACGTCTCAATTATTTCTTGGAACATCACTTGATTGGATACATCTAAGTGGTCTTGTTTATTGAGAAATTTCCCCGTAATAATCTGTCTTCAAGAGTCCTGGTCCACAACCAAATTTGACTGGAACAATTATTTTGTCTTCAATATCCCTGCTACGAGGGTTAGGCAAAGCTCACGCTAAGGGTGGTCTTTCTATCTTACTTTTAAAAGAGATACAGTGGGATTTTGAAATGATCCACCACCCATGCAATAATTTACAATGCATTAAGATAAATCTCCTGAAAGACAGTGTCCTCTCTGTAGAGTTTCTTTTTCTATTCAACATTTATGGTCCACCGGGCGATGAATTCAACACATTAGTGGCAGAAATGTTTGATCTGATAGAATCCACCCCAGAGACAGGTGTAAACATGCATATGCTATTAAGGGGAGACTTTAATAGAAAAATCTCGAATGCCTTCATGAAAACATACAGGAATAAAGATCTTGAAGAAATCTAGTCTATACCTATTCATGTCTTGCCTGATACCATAAAGGCAGACTAACGTGGAAGGATGTTATTAGAGTCACTTAAATGCATTAATAGAGTGATCCTCAATGGAAGAATATAAGGAGATGTTTGGACAGCCTTTACAAGAAAGGGATTCACTAGTTCTTCAATAAAGGAGTATGTTATTAGCAGCCAAGATTCATTTCAGATCTTAAAATCTAAATTTATTCACGGTAGTGACCACGCAGTACTCCTTTCAGACATTGAATTATATCTTCAGGCTACATCGTCGTGGTTTTTAACAGATGGTAGGGGGAGGTGCACTAATAGTTCGAAATCAGAGTCAAATCATATGGAATTTTACTAACATAAGTAAAACGAACACCGCAATCATCTTAAAAAAATTCCATCAAGCACACAAAGGAAGAAATCCAATCGTAATCTTTGCAGAAACACTTACTACAGTAGTTCACACTTGTCAGAGGAGGGCAGTCCTCCACAATTACACTGCACCAAGGAAAAAGAAAACTCTGGTAGCTGACCTTCCTCTTAATCTGATCAAATTAAACATTTTATCAGGTTTTCAATCTTAAGGGGGAAAGAAATTTTAGCGCTTCGTAAAAAAAAAACGGAAGAAAAACAGAAGAGAATGCATAATTTAAGCAGTAGAACTATTATGGACAGGAATGGGGTGGACCTGCAAGAAGCTGTCCTCTTAAAAAAAAATAGCAAAGCTTTCTGGCAGCTATTTGCCAAACTTATCGACAACAGGAAATCACCAAATGCAATACCCAGCTCACTGAGGGAGTGGGTGAAGTACAGTTCTGAACTTTATGAGATCAATCTTCTTTATCCTAATAGCAGGTAGACTTCCGAGCCCTGGCTGTCATCGGAATTAGATCTACAAATAACAGCTCCAACTGAGAAGGAAATTGAGTTATATATAAGAAAAGCAAGAGCTTTGGCAGCGATTGGTCCTGATAAGATCCCAGTGAAAGTACTTCAAAGTAACTATGAAGGCTGGAGTAAGCTCTTTGCACCTCTCATTACTTATTGTTATGAGACCGGGCAAATCCCTGGCTCATGGACTGGTAGGATTGTGGTTCCCCACCTCAAGAAGGGTGCCTGCCTCTCCCCCTCCAATTATCATGAAAGCGCACTCCTGAATGCATCAAGGAAGATCTTTGCCGCAAGTGTTTTAAATCCCCTCAAAGACAGGACTTTTTCTAGGGGTGTGTTTCCCGTGGGTCAAGCAGGGTTCTGGCACAAGCACTCAGTGATCGATAATATCACTGTATTGCAGACAATTGATAAGTATGTGATGGTCAAATCGCAAGTGGTGTACAGTGTATTTGTTGACTTTAACAGCCTTTGACAGGGTCGATAGACCTACCTTTTGGAGAAAATTAAAGAAAATAAGGATTCCCTGTACTCTAAGACGAATAGTTGCTCTTTAGTCATCCACCTGGTGCAGATTTCTAATGGGGGATAAGGGACTGACCCAAAAGATACCTACCTTAAATGGTTTGAAGCAGGGATGTCTCTTAGCTCCTCTTTTCTTCTCCTTATTCCTCAGTGACTTGCCAGACTGTATCTCGAAAGTAAATAATTTTCCTCCAAAAATCGCATCATACAATCTGTATGCTTTAATGTACTTGTTTGATGTGGTCATTTATTGACCTCACACTTATTGGTCTACAGCGCAATATGGATGTACTTGTTATGTACACCGAAGAGAATTTAAAAAAAGTAAACATCACTAAAACAAAAGTGGTACCATTTAGGAGGAAACACCACAGCTATTTTGATTGGAAATTGGGCAGAATATCTGTTGAAGTATCAAGGACATACACTTATTTGGAAAGCGTTTTTTCACAAACATTAGTCAGTATCTCACACCTTTTGCATATCGGGCTTTAGGCTACAGCTCAAATAAGTGCCATAAAAAGATTTTACTCCTCCTCGGGAAGAAGACACTTCCAATCCCTCCTTGACATCTATCGAGTAAATATACCCCCCATTCTCTCTTATGCACTTAAGTATATTCCCGTAAATAAGTGGTCAATGTTAAATTCATGTGAAGGGAAGCTCCTCCGCAGCATCACCACTTTGAACCAAGCTACACCGGTACAAGCACTTCTCCGAGAGCTCATGATATCGATCGTCTTTTCTAGATCTCTGGCACATATAATTAGATGAGTATAGAACGTAATGGTCCCAGTACTATCACATCAAAACAGTGTAAAATTGTATCAAGGAAAATGATTCATACAAAAAAGTTGAATGGTGTTGCAGTGTTATTTAATCACACTAAGCACCTTATGCAAATTAAAAAACAAAACAATTTTATAAAACAACATTCAAATATATCGTTAGAGTGCCCAACTGAGTGGAAAGGTAGGGAGGAAGTTGACTTGGGGTAAGTGATAAACAGTTTTCAAGGGTATCACAATCAAGATGTTGGGCATGCTAGTCAGTGCAGTATTCATAGTATAGTCCATATCAGATAGGTTACAATCATTTACATAGCCATGTACAATAGTAAGTCACAGTGCGACATGCACTGTTGATGATACTGGCATCAATGATGCGTCGACGTTTCGACCCCTGAAACCATGTAGGTTGGATCAAATCCTTATTGACGGGGTCTTCCTCAGGACAAAAGTGAAGGTGAGGGCAGAGGGGCACCCAAGGATAAAAGGGCGTGGTCAGGCCTGATATTTCAATTAAAGAAGTGACCGAAAGAAAGTGTATATCGATATATTTACCGTATCTGTTAAAGGAAGAGGCCTAGTAGGCACAGCGTTTCCTCAGGGACGGTGGGGCTTCAAAGGCTCCGAAAAGTATGGGAGAGAGTGATGAACACCTGTAGAGATAAAGTGCCTGTCAGAAGTGGCCCTAAATAAATTAAGGGTTACTGCGTTAACGAGTCCGTAATAACATCAGGGTCTACTTACTCAGAGAGAAAGGATAAAATCCATATTATTCCTTCATAGCAGTGTAAATGCCGCTAGACAAGCCGTGGCAAAACCATCGGTCAGAAGGTGAAAGTAATCACGAGTAACTTGCAAAAAAGGATTCAGTAAATCTAGAAAAAAGGGAAGGGGGGCGGGAAACAATCAGTGCTTGAACCCAGGTTGATCATCTGAAATTATTAATGTAGTACAAAGCATGGAAAAACTGACAAATTACACGGTAACAAAACCCAATTCAAATCGACTTGTTCTAGGAAGAAAATCCGTTAGCATATCCAAAGTACTAAGAAATGGGGGGAGCGCATCGAGCGGAGTCCTTGCTTCAAAAGAAAATCATATGGTATGACTGACTATGTGTAAGTTAAAGGGAGAACAAAGCGCAGTGTTGTTTGTGCGAGGGATAAGACAACAAGGCGAAGGTGAATCGAGACGGGCTCGTTCTGGGCGTTACAGAATTAATGGGCCTGCGGTTGAAACTCACGAATAGCTAAAATGAGTTCAGTGTGACTTAAAACAGCTAAACGATGATGCAGCGTACATACAGGGAAAGACGGAAACGCGATTGGCTAAAAGTAATACAGTGTGACTAACAACAGCTGAATCGTGATGAAGCGTAAAACCTGCCAAGAGTGAAAATGGCTACAAAGTGAATGTTTGTGCCAGCCGTGGACTACCCAGGAAACGTCTCGCATTAGACCCAGAGTCAGAGATAAAAATCCTAAACAGAACCGTGGAATAAACAGCACTCACCGACCGAACACCCCTCATGGAATGACAAGAGGGCGCGCCGCTTGTGTATGCGCTATTAGGTTTAGCGGGAGACGCCGGCAGCCGCATGACGTCCCGTGTTTGGCAGCCGCTAGATGTCGGTTGGTATGCGAGTCTGACCTCGCAATAGGAGAAGAAAGACTCAGTTCCCCTAATGTTGAAAACATGTGTTTGGACATCGGAAGTATGAAATAAAAGGTTGATTCTCACTGTAAATCCTTTAAACATTATTACATCGCAGCACATAATAAAACTGTTGGCATTAGAAATACTTTCAGCAGAATCAAAATTGCACCTATGTGGGCCATTACATAGCTATAGAGTGGACACATTTCTTCATGTATATGAGCAATTATTCACAGAGCTTGGTACATACAATGCTGGTGTAGGCATATCATATTTGACCGGATCAATCTTATAAACATGAAAGCCCATGGTTTACATATCATTAGTGAGATAAATATCATACAGCAATTCAAATATAACGAAACGATCAGTATTGCAGTTGGGTATCCATGAAACAGTTTTATAAAATGGTAGAAGCAATGGCAAGGATGCGTTGAACTTGTATGAAATCTACAACCAGTGGTTCAGTGTTACAGAAAAAATGTATCCAATTCAGCACTCATAAATTGACATAGTTCATGAAAAGGCATTCTCTGAAAAGAAAATACATCCTAACCAACAGTGATAAAGTTAGAAATATTCAGAGTAGTTTTGTCATGGATATAAAGGGCCTAATTACGTATTGAGACATGCCAGTTGGGCAGTACTGGGGTCCAATTCGTTCAAGCCATTGGCAATGGTGTCCAAATGTACCATCCATTTTGATTCTCTGATAGTTAGGATTGAGGCAATGTTGCCCCCTCTGGGTCCCAGTTCAGCTTTCTCAATCACCAGCCATTGCAATTGGTCCGGATTGTGTCCCATCTGTGTGAAGTGTTCAACTAGTGGCGCCCCTACGACGGAACACCGGATCCTACTTTGATGTTGCAGTATCCTGGCCTTGATCTTCTGTTGTATCTGACCCACATAGAGAGACCCGCATGGGCAGATTATCCCATAGATCACATTTGTGGAATTACAATTGGTGAAGGAGTGCAGCGTGATTGTGTGTTGCTTGTGGGTGAATGTCTTGGTTGGTATTGTGGTAAAACATGCTTTACAATGTCCGCATTTGTAGTGTCCTTTTACAGGTGGTAAGTTCCAGAGTGATTGGACCGTGGGTTCTATCGGGCTCTCCAAAAAAGAATGTACCACATGATCTTTGACACTCATTGCTTTTTTGAAAGAGTGCATGGGTAGACTGGGCTGATCAATATCAGCTGATACTAGATTCCAATGTTGGTTTATTATCTTTTTTACAGCATTGTTCTGGTGGAAAAAGTTGTGACGCAAATTACTCTCTGTGACAGTGTGTCATTCTTATCCTTGGGGGTCAATAAAGTTTCTCGTGGATTGAACCAGGCCCTCTTCTGAGCTCTCTTCACCAGTCTTTTCAGGTATCCTCTAGTTGTCAGGCGGATACTCAGATCCTCAGATTCAGCCATGTAGTCTGCCCTCTTTGTGCAATTCCTACGAATTCGTAGAAATTATCCCACCGGAAGATCATCCCTCAGGCCGTGTGGGTAGTGGCTATTGTATCTAAGGAGGGAGTTGCGTTCAGCCGGTTTCCGGTATAATGTGGTGAAAAGTTTGTTGTCTTTGCAGCAAATTTTGATGTCTAGGAAGGCTATTTCATTGGCATCTGATTGTATGGTGAATTTCATATCTTGGTCACATTGATTCAGCCATTGGTGGAAGTTACCCAGTTCAATTATATCACCATTCCAGACAATCAATATGTCGTCAATACATCGTTTCCATAGATCCACCCGGTGGTAAAAGGGGTCGTTATTGAATACATACAATCTCTCAAAGTTGTCCATGTAATTGATGGCTAGGTCAGGGGCAAATGCTGCTCCCAGAGGATAAGAATGACACACTGTCACAGAGAATAATTTGCGTCACAACTTTTTCCACCAGAAGCAATGCTGTAAAAAAGATAAACAAACATTGGAATCTAGAATCAGCTGATATTGATCAAACCAATCTACCCATGCACTCTTTCAAAAAAGAAATGAGTGTCAAAGATCACATTCTTTTTTGGAGAACCCGATAGAACCCACGATCCAATCACTCTGGAATTTACCACCTGTAAAAGGACACTACAAATGCAGGCATTGTAAAGTGTGCCTTACCACAATACCAACCAAGACATTCACCCACAAGCAACACACAATCACGCTGCACTCCTTCACCAATTGCAATTCCACAAATGTGATCTATGGGATAATCTGCCCATGCGGGTCTCTCTATGTGGGTCAGACACAACAGAAGATCAAGGCCAGAATACTGCAACATCAAAGTAGGATCCGGTGTTCCGTCGTAGGGGCGCCACTAGTTGAACACTTCACACAGATGGGACAAAAGCTGAATTGGGACCCAGAGGGGGCAACATTGCCTCAATCCTAACTATCAGAGAATCAAAATGGATCATACATTTGGACACCATTGCCAATGGCTTGAACGAATTGGACCCCAGTACTGCCCAACTGGCATGTCTCAATACGTAATTAGGCCCTTTATATCCATGACGAAACTACTCTGAATATTTCTAACTTTATCACTGTTGGTTAGGATGTATTTTCTTTTCAGAGAATGCCTTTCCTTGAACTATATCAATTTATGAGTGCTGAACTAGATACATTTTTTCTGTAACACTGAACCACTGGTTGTAGATTTCACACAAGTTCAACGCATCCTTGCCATTGCTTCTAAAAATTTTTAAAACTGTTTCATGGATAACCAACTCTGCAATACTGATCGTTTCGTTATATTTGAATTGCTGTATGATATTTCTCTCACTAATGATATGTAATCCATGGGCTTTCATGTTTATAAGATTGCTTTGGTCAAATATTATATGCCCACACCAGCATTGTATGTACCAAGCTCCGTGAATAATTGCTCATATACATGGAGAAATGTGTCCGCTCTATATCTATGTAATGGCCCACATAGGTGCAATTTTGATTCTGTCGAAAGTATTTTTAATGCCAAAAGTTTTATTATGTGCCGCAATGTAATAGTGTTGAAAGGATTTACAGTGAGAATCAACCTTTTATTTCATACTTCCGATGTCCAAACACACGTTTTCAACATTAGGGGAACGGAGTCTTTCTTCTCCTATTGCGAGGTCAGACTCGCACACCAACCGACATCTAGCGGCTGCCAAACACGGGACGTCATGCAGCTGCCAGCGTCTCCTGCTAAACATAAATAGCGCATACACAAGCGGCTCGCCCTCTTGTCTTTCCATGAGGTGCGTTCGATCGGTGAGTGCTGTTTATTCCACGGTTCTGTTTAGGACTTTTATCTCTGACTCTGGGTCCAATGCGAGACGTATCCTGGGTTGTCCACGGTTGGCACAAACATTCACTTTGTAGCCATTTTCACTCTTGGCAGGTTTTACGCTACATCACGATTCAGCTGTTAGTCACACTGTATTAATTTTAGCCAATCGCGTTACCGTCTTTCCCTGTATGTACGCTGCATCACCGTTTAGCTGTTTTAAGTCACACTGAACTCATTTTAGCTATTCATGAGTTTCAACCGCTGGCCCAGTCATTCTGTAACGCCCAGAGCGAGCACGTCTCGATTCACCTTGTTATCTTATCCCTCGCACAAACAACACTGTGCTTTGTTCTCCCTTTAACTTACACGTACTCAGTCATACCGTATGTTTTTCTTTCGAAGCAAGGACTCCGCTCAATGCGCTCCCCCCATTTCTTAATACTTTGGATATGCTAACGGATTTTCTTCTTAGAACAAGTCGGTTTGAATTGGGTTTTGTTATCGTGTAATTTGTCAGTTTTTCCATGCTTTGTACTACATTAATAATTTCAGATATTCAACCTGGGTCCAAGCACTGATTGTTCCCCCTCCCCCCTTTTTTTCTAGATTTACTGAATCCTTTTTTGCAAGTTACTCGTGATTACTTTCACCTTCTGACCGATGGTTTTGCCACGGCTTGTCTAGCGGCATTTACACAGCTATGAATGAATAATATGGATTTTAGCCTTTCTCTCGGAGTAAGTAGGCCCTGATGTTATTACGGACTCGTTAACGCAGTAACCCTTAATTTATTTAGGGCCACTTCTGACAGGCACCCTATCTATACAGGTGTTAATCACTCTCACCCATACTTTTCAGAGCCTTTGAAGCCCCACCGTCCCGGACGAAACGCTGTGCCTACTAGGCCTCTTCCTTTAACAGATACGGTACATATAGCGATATACACTTGCTTTAGGTCACTTCTTTAATTGAAATATCAGACCTGACAAAGCCCTTTTATCCTTAGGTGCCCCTCTTCCCTCACCTTTACTTTTGTCCTGAGGAAGACCCAGTCAGTAAGGATTTGAACCAACCTACATGGTTTCAGGGGTCGAAATGTCGACACATCATTGATGCCAGTATCATCAACAGTGCATGTCGCACTGTGACTTACTATTGTACATGGCTATATAAATGATTGTAACCTATTTGATATGGACTATACTATGTATATGTGGCACTGAATAGCATGCCCAACAATTTGATTGTGATACCCTTGAAAATTGTTTATCACTTACCCCACTACCTCAATCAAGACACTTTCTTCCTTCCTACCTTTCCACTCAGTTGGGCACTCAAACGATATATTTGAATGTTGTTTAATAAAATTGTTTTTTTTAAAAATTTGCATCAGGTGCTTAGTGTGTTTAAATAACACTGCAACATCATTCAACTTTTTTGTATGAATCATTTTCCTCCATACAATTTTATACTGTTTTGATGTGATAGTACTGGGACCCTAACGTTCTATACTGTTCTACACCCAGGTCCCAGTGATTTTGGGTATACCCTTCTTTATAACCATATAATTAGATGGTCGTATAATCTGATGCATGTGCCAGAAGAGCTCATTTGAAAAGCAAAAACGTACAACGTAGGGGTCATCAGTGCAGCAGGGCAGCGAAGAGGCGGCAGGAGAGCGCCGATGTCAAGGAAGAGGCAGCCACTGGGCAGGTAAGTGCCTTTTAATTAATTTTGATCATTTTGGGAGGGGGGAGAGCGTGGAGCGAATTTCCACGAAGTTGCTTTCCAAATCCGTGGAACTTCGCCTAGAGGCACTCCGCCTGCTCCACCCAGGGTTAGTTAGAAGCTAGGAATAGCTTTATAAAACCTGTGTGTTTCGAATATAATACATCCCAAATTAACGATTTGATTGCCTTAGTAAGGTCAACTCCTGATGAATTTGTGTGTAATAAGCTGTACACATTTTATGAAGCGTTTTAATCTTTGTATTAGTAGAAGGGATATTGTGTTAGTTATGTTTAAATATTTTGCAGTAATTATGAAGGTTTTAAAATGTTTTATATTGTTGAACACTGATGAGGTCTAAATCAATAAAAAAACTATTTGGATTTTCTGTAGACCTTGAACCGAGTTTTGTTTTTGTATACGGGTTTAATAGCGTGTGCCACTTGCCTAGCCAATGCAGTGTTGAGAATACATTCATGAGGGGCTCTTGGAAATCATAGGAAAGAGAAAGATGTATCATAACAGCCTATGAGACTAGACTGTTTGTTAGATAATTGCATGCGTAGAAGCAAGGCAGAGCAGATGGTGTGGGCGACAGTTTCACACTTCAAGTCAGGATGTGAAGTAGCCACAACTTTGTATTAGTGGGTGCATCACTACGTTTATTTCAGATCAGGAATCCTGGACCACCAGGCAAAGAAAATAAAAGAGCGGGATGAAGTTGAGATAGATAGGAGATCCACTGATGCAAAAGGCTGTTGATAAGAACTGAACAAATAAGGAAGAGAAGAAGTAGGTGGGACATTTCCTAAAATCAGACAAACAGGGCCCTCCATGAGTATCAGAAAGTAAGTATTAAGTACCTTAAGCGTAGTCTCAGCAAAGAGGCCAGAAGAGGAACTGTCAAGTGGCTGAACAAGCAGCACCCACCCTTGCAAACTCTGCTGATGCAATTGTCCACTGGTGGTGGTTATTGAGGGTGGGCAAGGACCAGGCCCCTTGGAAATGTTGGCTTTGGGCAATTGCCAACTCTCTCCATGTCTCACGATTGCGGAATTTGATTGATGGACTTTGGAATTTGCTGAAAGTAACATGTTTGTTAAATGATTAAGCTCCATTGTGGTGTTGAGAAAAAGCATTCATAAACTTGTCTAAAAATCTATGCATTTTTAGCTTTTATGGTCCAACTGATCTTTTCTAGTGAGAGCACTGATCAGTTGAAATTGCAATGGTCATCGACTCTTGCTGTGCTGCTTGCAATTTTGCATTAAAATTAAGTTGGACTTTAGGCTTCCCAACAGGTTTAGTGCCACCTGAGTGCACTATGGACGATTGTTAACTTCGTTACTAGTATATAACAAACTATGCAGTATGCATACAGGGGCATAATATACATTGATAAAATTACCTAAGAGGGAAACATTGCCAGATTACTTAGAAGTAATCTTCATTACTCCAAGTCTAGGTCTTCCTCATCCAAGTACCTATTCTTTTTGAGGACGAGCTTCTCTGTAAAGTGAGACAACTATTTTGCTATCTCAGAAACAAATTTGGGGCTCGTCGCACAATTGTTAGCTAAAGATAGTATGCTCCCTGCATATAATGTAAAAGAACAAGCCAGATAAGACAAAGAAGGAACGTACCCACGGCATGGGCAGGAGATAAGAATGAATGGGACAAACTAGCCACATAATTTGTATAAAAACATTTTTTTTTTAAAAAAGATTACCTGTAAGTAACCAGTTATTACTTCATCATCCATTTTCCTCATCCCAGTCCTTAATAAGGATATAACAATCCCATCGCCCTCTAACTTATCCCCAAAACTAGAAATGGAATTGGAACAAGAATGAATGCCCTAGACGGAACAGAAAAGACCAGCAGATGCCAATGCAAATAAGAGGAGCACTAATGTCAAGGAAGTCACACTACAATGTCATGCAACCACACAGACTACAAAGAACCCATAAGAAACCCTCAACACAAACAGATACTGAATGGCCATTGCGAAAAGACCTGAACTGGCCAAGTGGAGGCATAAGAAAAGCAAGGCAAGCAGTTATTCCACAAAAACAGTAGAATCCCAACATTCTAAGTATGACCAGAAGGAAAATCACAAGAGTGAAATGGAGCAGCATTGCCCCAACAGAAAAAGATTGGGGAGCCCACTAGGAAGCTAAGAGACAGACACAGAGTCTTCCTTGCTGAAAACAGAAGCTCAACAAAGAAACCTATGGAGACAGTTTCAAGAAAGCACCAAGCTACAATAGGTGCAGCTGGCTCAGCCACAGGAATCAAGTCAAGGAAGCAAGTCACAGACCGAAACACACCAATAGCAGAAGAAACCCTCCATGGAAAGAACCAGTGATGGTAGAACTGGAATTGACACTGGAAACTAAAGCATGCCCCAAGGGACTGCAGGGGACCAGAAAAATACAATACAGGTGACAGGAACGAAGGAACAGACCTGTGTCACAAAACACTGGGGAAGCATACACCAAAAGGAGAAACTATATTAGTTACAAGCATACCTTTGTGGAGGCAAGCCATAAAACTGTTAGCAGCAGGCAAAGATGTGAGAAAACTACTGCAAGCACACATGGTGTAGGGGCGAGCATTACAAGAAGCCAAAGGCACAGGGAGCAGCTCAAGGCAGCCAAGCGAACAAGTTAACCAAGTGAAAGTTGAACAGCAGCCCCATAAGTCAGTCTCCAAGAAGAGTAAGACCACAGGAAATTAGCAAAGATGAAAACACTTGCATAAAAAGACCAAAACAATAACAGAACAAGACAGAAGACAGTCATCCAACCAAAGGCAACAAGCAGCACCTGAAGGACCGGAAACTGAGGCAGCCTAACCTAGTGACCTCAGGCATGCCAGAACAAGAGAAATACATCAAAGCCCCTTCACACTCTTCGCCATAGCAAAAGAGAGAAGAACTCACTAAAGTAGGGGAAGAATGCCGAAACGCTAGGCTGAAAACCAGAGAGAGCTAGAAGGCCATAAACAGCATGGTAACGCAAGCAGCAAATATTAAATCGCTGAATTGAAAAGCTGAATATGGAGAACAGTCCCTAAATTACAAAATCTGATACAAAGAAAACCAACAACCAAGTTGAGTCACATAGTCAAGGGGAGGGTTGTCAACACAAGTAAACTGAGATAGAAAATCCAACAGCATCCCCATTGAAGAAAACAAATAAATGTAGACGGCAAGATGGTTGTGAGCCTCAAACATAGAAAACCAAAACCATCCCTGGCATGACTACAGGATCTAGACAATTGCAAATCCAAAATATCTCATAGGGAGCGCCTGCACAAGGCAAGAATTAGAAACAAAAAAGTATCAACTTTTGAAACAAAGTGGTCATACGTTGCAAAGGTTGTGAGTAATTCAAGTCATAAGCCTGAAATCATCCATCTACTGGCAATCAAGTAGCCCATTGTAGCACTTGACTCATACAGGGTAGCGAAGGAGAGCAGTGTAAGGCTTATTCAAGGGAGGTGGTGTGGGCTAGTACCCCAGTCCACAGGTACACAGCACACTAAACCCAAAACATTTTTGTCCAGTCAGTGCCTTCTCTTATAGAAGGAAAACATATGGTATTACCAAACACTACTACTCAATACTACGATTTAATTTACAAATATATGATGGCTGGTAAAAATGTCTGTGGGGACTCCCACTTAACAGTTCACACCCATAGCTAGCCCCTAATCCTATGAACACAATCTCCGGCATACTGGACACAATACAATGGGTTAAAGCTTTTTAAAGGCAGGCCTATTGACTTTGTCAGGATGTCACCACATTGGTCTATTATGACATAAATATATCAAAATAAACCAATGCAACAACATTAAAATCTCTGAGAATGGTACCGTCTTACAATGACATTCTTTGGGGCCTGTAACGCCTCACTGTTAACTTTGTTATAGTCAATAAATCAATACAATGACCTTTGTTAACACATCATGATTCATTGCTAACTTTGACACTTTCAGTTAAGCATTTGTATGATTTTTAATAAGACATTTAATGATGCAGAGTTAATTTTGTCATGGTCAGTGAAGCATTTCAATGTTCAATGATCTGTGTGGAGGAGACTTTCTTCTACTTTCATACATGCCGAAATGCAACCTTAGTCCCAGCCAAATTGGGGTACCCACACTCCAGAGCATCGAGGACTGCTTGTTGGCCACATTTCTTCCAGTGTCTCTAACTGGACACCTTGATATACATAGGGCAACCACTAACAATCAGAATTGGTTCTCTAATGGGTGCTGCCGCACTGTTTGCAGCCTCCCTAAAGTGTTTACTTGGGTTGATGGTGCCTTGCCATCAATGATGCAACATCAGAAGAAATATGCAAATTTTTCAGGCACACTCATGGCCTCTGTGGCACTCCTAACCCCAGCTGATTTGGAGGCACAGAGGCTTATGTTACGATCACCAAGCCCTGAGGCTATCCACTTTTCTTAATTTGTGGCCTTATGCTGCAACAATCCTTCATCAAAGCAACTACCTAACTGCGATTGGGTACAAACTTCTGTTATGTTCTAGAAAACTTCCAAAGCACAAGTACACCATGCGGTCTCTTGGCGCTGGGTTAAGAGGTCACCATTTGTAGAAGTCTGTATCTAACTGTAAGCTTGGGTAAAAAGTCATGTTTTCAGCTTCTGGTCATGTGAGCTACGAGAGGCCCCTGCAGCTTATGCTTGTTCCCAGTGTGTTCCTGGGGGCAGAACAGGAGACAATTTCTTCACTTGCTCACCCTCCCACTGACAACCAGTGTAGGCCGGAAAAGAAAAAAGGTACTCTATGCCTTGTGGAGAGGGTTGGGTGAGCCTGTATCCCAAAAGGTATTGAGACAGGGCCCACACCCAACACCATCTCCTGTCCCTAGAAACTGGGGAACCTCAGGGACAGGAAACAGGTGGCACATCGGATTGCTCGTTTTTTCTTGGCTAGCCGCAGTCTCTAGGGACCCCTGGAGACATTATCACACACAAGGGAAGGCCTTTGCAACCCTCTCCTAACAGCAATTTCTTCTCTTCCAGGAGCCATGGCACTCCCCTGATAGGCTTTCAGTCATCGAGAGGTTAACACTACTCATCCTCCAATGAACTCAATCCCCTGGTGGACCACACGGATTTCTCCGTTTACTTTGGATCCCATTGGGCCAGTTATCAGGGTTTTGGTGTCATTTTGCTTCCGGTGGCAGCTTTTAGCACCAGGAGTGGGTTCCTCAGGCCTCCTGGTCTCTTAATTTTTAAATGCCTTAGGGATCTTGCTTTTACCATACTTCATCTCTATAATTAGGACACGCCCACGGTCCAGCACATGGTGTTCATCTCAGTCCACTCTGCCCTGTCCTGCTGGTTGTATTGCCATATGACAGATGGGCTGTCCCGGAGGGTCTGCCCCAAAACCCCCTTGATGGATGGTTGCCCAAAGATCGAAAAGGCTGATGTGGAGCTGGTTTCTCTGCCGTAGACCAAAAGCCCCTGTCGTCCACCTCCCTCAGGTGTGCCCCCTAATCCTGTAGTGAAGAATCACAAGCATAAATTCTGGCTGGGGAAGGAAGAGTGGCCAGCAGAAGGTCAAGTCACATCCTGAGACATCACCTCTGACATATGGATGGAGCCAGAGAAGCACTGCTGATATATGCCATATCTGGTGTTCATAATTGTCCATAATTAAAACGATACACAAGACCAGGAGCCCAAGTAGGTTCAGAGCAATCGACACCGAGAAGCAAGATTGAGACTGAAGCATCAGGACCATATCCTGAATGTCACAGTCTTACTGTAGGAATGACGCAATGAAGGGAATTCCCTGTGTGGACCAGATGGAACTTCATCTGATTGATGGCAACCCTTAATGATGTGCACCTGTTGTCCGGTGCTGGTCTACCAGACGGCTTTGAGTATCCAGTCTGCTAGGTATGGAAACGTGTATACCTGAACTCTGAATGTGGGCAACAACCACCATTATGTATACGAACACCTGAGAGTCTGAAGTGAGGCCTAAGGGGAGCAAGGAAAATTTGAAGCCTTTTGACCCCCTCAGTGAACTAAAGATAACACCTGTGTGATTGCACGATGCATGTATAAAAATGTTTGCCCTGCAGGTCAAGGGACATAATCTAGTTTTCCTGGGCCCAGGGCAGACCGAATTTAAGACCTGGTGAACATTTAGAATTTCTCTTTCCGCAGAAAGGCATTAGGTGGGCCAAGGTCCAGTACAAGCCTGTGGTCTCCTTCCTTCTTTGGTAAAAGGAATCAGTGCAAATAGTACCCCAATCTAGACATAAGAAGCAGACACCTGCTTGAGAACACCCATGGCCAGAATGCGGACTTCTTGAAACAAGATGGTAGAATAGTACGCTGGCAGTCGCTTTTGTTTGGCAGAAAGACTGGGGAGGAATTGAAAGAAAGGCATAGCCTCTTTAAATAATTTGCAAAACTCATCTGTCCAATGTTATGAATCTCCAATTGGAGAAGAAAGGTCAGACCCAGCCCCCTTTCGGGGGGAGGGTGGGGGGGGGGGTGGAGGGGGTATGGGCACTGAGGGCACGATAAATCTGCTTGACAGCCACTGCAGCAGAGAAGAAAGTATAAGAGAGCTTTTCCTGCTGGTATGATCGGCCTCAGCTGCAGCCACAGCCACGAAAGAACGGGCCTGCTTCTGCAGCACAGGTTGGGAAAGCTGGAATTGTCTGTAGGCTAACCCCCTAAATAACCCATAAACTTCCTGTAATGTTGGTGGAACTTCTTGGCTGGAGACAAGAGTCCCAAAGAACGTGCTATGGCTTGACTGTTCTTAAATTGTTAGTACAGCAAATAAGCCTTCCTTCAAGACAATTTAGAGTCAAAGGGCAGGTATCTAAGAGATGATTGAAGATCCACAAAAAAGTCTATCACATCTGCGCATGCCTTTGAAGCACTATAATGGTGTCAATAGTTCTGGCAACACACTGTTGCCCAAGCCAACATGCAAAACCTACTTTGTAGTATCCTGGTCTGGTATGGTTAAGATGTGCCAGTGGAATGCGGACAGTGTGATGCTGGATGGAATGTTGGGAGTGGGAATGGACAGTTGGAGAAGGGCTGAGCACCTGGAAGGCTGCTCCTGGTGGGGCTAATTACCTGTTGAATACCTGCTCTATACTGGCTTATTTACATCTGATCTACATCTTGTAATCAACCTCAATAAATCTACATGAAACTACATCCTGGATCCTGGCTTGATTACTACAATTTTATGGCGACGATTTGAACTAAAGAACCTGCGTCTGCTACCTCTGTAACCTTCACTTCAAGTCTTTTTCAAGTCTGCAGTATCTTCTCTCAAGCTAAACAAACTCAAGTAACTACTGCTGCTAATATTCAACTAACTGGCACACCACTGCCCCACCAGTGACCCCTTCAACGGTCGCCCTCCACGCTTCTGTGCCAGTTCCCTTTGGCAAGCCTTTGTTTTGCTGTGCTCTCAAGAGAGAGTAAGCCCGACGCCTTTGTAAGCTTAGCACTTTACTACGTTTTGTTCTGCCCGCACTCTCAAGACAGGGTAAGCCTGGCGCTCTTCAAGCCTGCCAAAGTCTCTGACTGTCAACTCCTGCATCGTGTGCTGTCAGTATCATGTGCTGTGCCTTCAAGGTGGTGAGGGTAAGCCTGTTATTCTTCAGCGTCTCACATGCAAAGAACAAGGATTTACAAGTATTCATCAGATGCAGCTCTAGCATATTGACATGCAAGCGTTTCAACAGTCACATGTGCCATGGGGATTTTCAACTATCCACTTGTTTTTCAATTGCATCTGTGTGAAGCTTTGCGGCGTTTCATTTTGGTGAGGCATGTTTTTTTGAGTTATTACCCTAGCATTCCAAACAAACTACAATGAGAAAAAGGTGTCTTAACCTCTTTTGAACTAGCGCCAGTTTATCTGCATGGTCTACAATTCAAGAGTGCAGCACACAGCGCGTTGACTTACTCATGCGCATTCATGTGGATCAAACATCTCTTGTTTATGGCGAGTGTTCTTCCCTTCACAGAGCGCATGCAACCTCATAGTTTTTTTTATTTTTTGGGCCGTGACTGAGTTTGGATTTCATTTAAAATTTTCGGCTTTGACATTTTGGTGATCGTTACTGCAACAGTAGAACCGCTACTGTTTGTTTTTAAAATACATGCGCAGCGCGTGCATCCTTACCTGCATTCAGCGCGTCTTCGATTTCTTCATTGCTCCGTTTGTGACATCTCTCTCCTCAGTGAAGTCGTCTCCGCTCTTGCTCTTTGATGTGCAGCTGCCTCAGCGTGCCGGGAGTCACCCGGTACTGCGTGAAAAAACGTGCCGCCATCTTGTGGCTGGAACTTGAAGCTCCGTGCATCCCAGGCAGTTCATATTGACCCAAGAGACTTTATTCCCGATCGCACTGGCCAACCACGAGCTGTCCTGTTCAATTTTTTTTTTTTCACATTAGAGCAATAACGTTTTTTAAAGAGTTGAACCGACGTGGAAGAGCGACAGCGATATTTAGATATGAACAGTGGCTCTAGTGCAACAGTGATGTTTAGACATGAACATGGGTTCTAGTGCAACGTGGATGTTAAATGGTGGGGTGAGATTTTGTTTTGTGTAATACTTATGCTTCTGTGTTCTATGCCAGAGTTACGCTGCCATCTGGTGGGGAAATATTTTACGCTGCCATCTGGTGGGGAAGGAATATGCTACTTACCAGTATGCATCTGTTCTTGGCATGTAGAGCTGCAGAGTTGTACACTTAGCATAGATCGCCATCTGGTGTTGGGCCCGGATGTTTGCAGTTTGTTTTTGTTCTTTGGACAGTCTTTGGAAGTCACAAGTTCGGTGACTCCTCCTTCGGTCCGTACTGCGCATGGGCTTCGGCTCCATCCTCAGATTGTTTTTCGCCAACAGGGAAATGATGGAGCGTAGTAATAACAGTGAGAAAAACCCATGTGTGTTGTATCTAAATAAGATGGACTGGAACGGATACAGGTAGCCGGGGAGGCGTGTACAACTCTGCAGCTCTACATGCCAAGAACAGATGCATACTGGTAAGTAGCATATTCCGTTCGAGGCATATGAGCTGCAGATTGTACACTTAGCATAGATTATATAGCAGTACCCAACCTTAGCGGCGACCACCGGTATCCGTTGCAGTGGTTTGAAAAAGTGTCTTTAGTACAGCCTGGCCCACACTAGCTTGCTGCTTGGAATGCACATCTACACAGTAATGTTTTGTGAAGGTGTGCGGTGTTGACCATGTGGCTGCCTTGCAGATGTCATCTAAGGGTATGTTCCCTAGAAAAGCCATAGAAGCCCCTAACTTTCTAGTAGAGTGGGCTTTAGGTGGAACAGATAATGTTCTTTTTGCCTTTTGATAGCAAATTTGTATGCACTTTACAATCCACCTAGCTATCCCTGATTTAGAGATGGGGTTGCCTTTATGTGGTGGAGAGAAGGAGACGAACAATTGTTTAGTCTTTCTGAAAGGTTGCGTTCTTTGTATGTAGTACAGCAAAGCCCTTTTAACATCAAGTGTGTGTAAGGCCCTTTCTGCAACCGATTGAGGTTGCGAGAAAAAGACAGGTAATTCCACCGATTGATTGAGATGGAAGGGGGAAATGACCTTGGGCAGAAACTTCGGATTTGTACGAAGTATGACCTTGCTGTGATGTATTTGTAGGAAGGGTTCCTGTATAGTGAACGCTTGTATTTCACCAACCCTTCTAAGGGAAGTGATAGCTACGAGGAAAGCTGTTTTCCAGGTGAGGAACTGTAGCTCACATTTATTCATTGGTTCGAAGGGTGGACCCATTAGCTGTGTAAGAACTACATTTAGATTCCACACAGGGGAAGGTGGTGCCCTGGGAGGAATTACTCGTTTAAGGCCTTTCATAAAGGCTTTAATAGCAGGTACTCTGAACAGTGATAAATGCTGTCTGTTTTGTAGATAAGCAGCAATCGCTGCTAGGTGTAGACGTATGGATGAAAATGCTAGGTTACACCTGTGAAGATGGAGCAGAGAGCATATGATGTGCTGTATGGATGCATCTAAAGGGTTGATTGTATTGTTACGGCAGTAAATTACAAATCTTTTCCACTTTGCGGCATAGCATGCTCTAGTGGTAGGCCGTCTGGCTTCCATGATGATGTTCATGCAATCAGGGGGAAGGTTAAGGTATCCAAATTCTAAGATTTCAGGAGCCAGATCGCCAGGTTGAGCTGAGCTGGGTCCGGGTGCCTGATTTCTCCATGGTTCTGGGTTAGGAGGCATGGGGACAGGTGCAGTTTTTGATGTGGCACCACCGATAGCTGTAGTAGTGTGGTGTACCACGGCTGCCTGGCCCATGTTGGGGCTACCAGAATGGGTGTGAGGGAGTGCTGTTGTAGCTTCCTTACCACTAACGGAATTAGTGGGAGAGGTGGAAAGGCATATGCAAATTTGCCTGACCAGTTCAACCATATCGCATTGCCTTTGGACAATGGGTGTGGGTATCTGGCGGCGAAGCTTGGGCATTTTTTGTTTTCGTGGGTGGCGAAGAGGTCTATCTGAGGATGCCCCCACTGTTGGAAGAATGGGTGAAGAACTTGTGGATGCAGTTCCCATTCGTGTAGTTGTTGCGTTTGTCTGCTGAGCAGATCTGCCATGGTGTTTTGTACGCCTGGAACGTGCTGTGCCAGGAGAAAGATGTTTGGGGGAATTGCCCATCTCCATATGCTCTGGGCTAAGCGGGAGAGCTGGGGAGAGTGTGTCCCCCCCTGTTTTTGGATATAATACATTGCAGTCATGTTGTCTGTGCGAATGAGGACTGCTTTGCCCGAAATTTGTTTTTGAAAAGATTTTAGGGCTAGAAAGATCGCCAAGAGCTCCAGATGGTTGATGTGGAGCGATTTTTGCTGTGGCGTCCATAGACCTTGCATGGTGAGGTGTAAGGTGCGCTCCCCAGCCGGAGAGCGATGCGTCCGCTGTTAGAATCACCTGAGGAACCGGGTCCAGGAACGGCCGCCCTTTGGAAAGGTTTGTGGTGTTCCACCACTGCAGAGAGTGATGGGTGCGGCCGTCCACCAACACCAGATCCGTCAGCTGACCCTGGGCCTGGTTCCACTGTTGTGCTAGGCACTCTTGAAGTGGACGCATGTGAAGTCTTGCATGGGGCACTATGAAAATGCAAGACGCCATCATTCCTATGAGCTTCATAAACACTCTTGCTGGAAGAGAGTGTTGAGGAAGGAATGTTTTGCGCAAGGCTTGTATGCTTGCGATTCTGGCTGAGTTTGGATAGGCAATACCTTTGGAGGTGTCTATAGTGGCCCCGAGATATTGCTTTGTGTGAGATGGTATGAGGTGGGACTTTTGGTAGTTCACCGTGAAGCCTAGCTGGTGGAGCAGTTGGATGGTGCTGTTTGTATGTTGCACACATTGGTGGTAGGACGCGGCTTTTATGAGCCAGTCGTCTAAGTAGGGGAAGACGTGAATCTGTTGACGTCTGAGGTGTGCTGCTACTACCGCTAGGCATTTGGTAAACACCCGTGGTGCGGTGGTGACCCCAAAGGGGACAACCGTGAATTGGTAATGCTGACCGTCCACTACGAACCTGAGGTACTTCCTGTGAGAAGGGTGTATTGGAATGTGAAAGTATGCGTCTTTCAGATCCAAGGTAGTGAGAAAGTCTCCCTGACAGAGGAGCGGGAGGACTTGTTGTAGGGTGACCATGTGGAAATGGTCTGAATGTATGTATGCATTGAGAGGCCGGAGGTCCAGAATGGGCCTCAGGGTCCCGTCTTTCTTCGGTATTAGGAAATACAGAGAGTAGACCCCTAGATCTTGCTGATTGACGGGGACCTGCTCTATAGCGTGTTTTTGGAGGAGGGAGAGCACCTCCTGTTTGAGTAGTGTGGAATGTTCCTGAGACATTGGACGGTGTCTTGGTGGGATATTGGGTGGGGTAGATGTTAGCTCGAGACAGTACCCTGACCGAATAATTTGGGTCACCCATTTGTCCGATGTTATGGACTCCCATGCGTGTATAAAGTTTTGTAGTCTGACCCCGACTGGAGTGGAATGGTCTGGGGGGAGCGAAGGGAAGTCATTGTGCGGGCGGGGTGGCAGAACGGGTGGTGTTAGTTTTGCCCCTGCCCTTATTGTTGTTGCCTCTGTAACCACCCCTTTGGTTGCCCTTTGAAAAGGTATTTTGAGGAGGGGACTTGTAGGAGGTAGAGGCGCTATCGGTGGAGTAGCCTCTGCCTGTGCTACGAAAGGATGAGCGTCGAAAGGAACGCTTGGGGGCTTGTGATTGTAGTGCCCCCATAGACTTTGCTGTGTCTGTGTCCTTTTTCATCTTTTTTAATGCTTCGTCCACCTTTGGCCCAAAGAGAGTTTGTTGGTCAAAGGGGTGATTTAGTATGGACGCCTGGACTTCAGGCTTGAACCCTGAGATCCTGAGCCAGGCATGACGACGAAGCAGGACACTAGTGTTTATGGCTCTAGAAGCAGTGTCAGCTGCATCGAGGGCACACTTAATAGAGGTGTTAGTAATTAGTTTACCCTCCTGTATTAGGTCATGAGCCTTGCGTTTTTCGGGGAGGTGCTGCATAAGAGCCTCAAGCTCGTCGTAGTGTGCTCTGTCATAGCGCGCAAGTAGCGCTTGTGCATTTGCAATGCGCCACATGTTTGCAGCTTGGGAGGCGGTGCGTTTGCCAGAGGCGTCTAGTGTCGTACTTTAATCTCTGTGACCGCGTAGGGGACAGGGCCCCACCCCTGTCTATCCTGGTATTAGCGAACCGCAAATGGTTAATGCGGTATGTACAAGTGTTTTGTATAACGTTCTAGCTATGACTGCACTGCGTACACGTTATTCTGCATCACTGCGCGGGTTCCATTTTGGAAGAGGTTGCCATCTTGTGATTGCCCTCACATAGGCTATAATGAAGCAAATACGGGCCTCACAGCACATTAGCCTTTCCATGACTCTTCCGTGACCTGGGCAGCTTTGCTCTGCTGCCCCAGGTCAAACTGGTCTCACGAGCTCCCCTTCCTCCGGCCACCTGTGATTAGCATCAGGGCTTGACACGCCATAAAGTCCTTTCATCCCACACAAGCCTCCGGCTAATCTCTTTCACACCTGACTGTTCCTGCTTTATGACTTGTTTCTATCAACAGGAGCTGCCCGTGTTTTATTGGGGCCTATCGATATCTGATGTGGGATCTGAACCTTGCTGTGTAAATAATTGTGGGCTGGCTTAACTGGAATGTGGGATGGTCATCATGACTCTGCTCTTTCGTTTGAAATGTACACTTGTATATTGCTGTATCATAAACCTAGGAATGTATGCCTGAAGCAGGAAAAAGTGTATTTAAGAAGAAGTCAGTTTCTATGATTTTCAGCAGTCTCCTGAGAACATACACGCTGTTGTACTTCTAGGATACCTGTAATTGGTCTGCAGCCAATAAATGAATCTTTGACTTCACCCAGAAGACTCTGTTTCTGTAGGTCTGGAACAGGGAGAACCCAGAAGTCATAGGGTGTGTGCACCTGCACCGCTGGGCTTAAAATACCCAGTACTTCAGTTTGGCGCCCAACGTGGGGCGATTTCAGCGGTACCAGTCCAAGCCAGAGGTTCGTGAGGAGCTTCGTGTGGAAATTCCGGAGGAAGGCCGCCACTTCATCGACCCCTGCATGTCGACGTGGTCCGAAAGTCTTTTCTGCGAGGTTCTCCGCATCCCGACGGCTACGAAGGACTGCTGCCCTGATTAATCGACCTGTTTTGGACCCTTGACGAGTTTTGATAGAGCGAAACAATCGAGAGAGTCTTCTGGTGACGCCATCGATCATCAATATTCAGTTAAGTATAAGTGGAGCGTCTCCCATTTGTTTGGTATCCCTCGGGATCGTTTTGATTTGGAAATTTGGAGTTTGCAAACGCCAAAGCCAGAAGACTCGTGTATTCACGAGACTATCGTAATCGATAATCCTTTGACGTTTGGATCTAGACTAGTGAGCGAAGATGCCTGGTTCTAGAATATATTTGGGTTGCGGAAGAAATTTCCAGCTGGAGGAATCATGTCCGGTTCCTCCGGTTGGAACTCCAACTTATGAGCTCTATGTAAAACATGGCGTAGGCCCCATTGCATATAACGAAGTATGGATCCACTATACCAGAAAAGATGGTGTTTTAAAATGGCCCCAAAATGGTAGTTTCGATACAGATATTTTAGATAATTTGGAAATTAAATTGTTTAAAAAGAAAGCCCGGCCGGCGATGTTTGATTCTTTCCGCTTATGGCGGAAGGAAGCCAAACAGAAGGAAATTAAGCTAGCGAAAAAGAATAAGAGAGAGAAAGGTATGACAGTAATGCAAGCAGCTGTACAATTCAAGGACAATGAGGAGGAACAGATGAATGAGCAATTGCACAGACAGCGTAAGTTAGGGATCGACAAATGTTACCCAGCTTTACCGCATTCTAAGCAGAATGAGTCCGAAGAAAAGGAGAAAGATCCCCTGATGTCACATTTGTTGAGTTCGCCACCCCCGTATGCTCAAAATGCCACGGCGCCTACCCAGCTTGTGAATATGCCACCTCCAGTTAATATACTGCAAGCCTTGCCGCTACCGCCAGCTGCTCCGCAGCCGGCTCCTATCCCTATAGCGCAGCCCTCTCAAGGGCCGCCAGTTGTGTTTCCAACTGCCCCCGCGCTTCCTGCGACTTTGTCTAATTCAGCAGCTGCCTCCCCTGACACTCTTCCTTGCACCACTCCAGTACCTGTTTCTGCATCCTCTTTTCTCCCCTCTGTTTATCCTCCTGTTTTCGCCTCAACTTCTCCTTCAGCGCGACAGCGTTTAGCTAATGTGGTTACTACGTTAATGTTGCCTCTCTTTGAGTCATCCGGTGCGACTCCTGGCTTACAGCATAAGCAATTGCGCAGTCAATTGCCTAACCCCGATGAGAAAAAGGTAATAGATCGCATGGCGCGTAGATGGATTGTTTTCCCTTCACTATATGATGTGGAATCAGTTGTCAACGTTTTTCACCAATGGGATGCCCCAAAACAGAGGTATGTCTTTGAGAAAATGTGCGAAATTCTCTGTGAGGAATTGGATGATAGTGGTAAAGACCCAAGCCCGCAGGAGTTGTGTCGAGTGAGATTTGATTTTGGAACTGGTACCATTGTGGATCGCGATGTAGATAAAGCAGTTGCGGTTGTATTATCCTTCAGGAATGATGATTGTCAACAGTCATTGTTTGAACCGGATGTCCCTGTGGGAAAAAGGGTAAAAGCACGCCAATATCCGATGCGTGAGGTTCCCCCAGTTTGGAGACCTGCTGAACCAAATGCTAACCCACCTGTCTTAGCACATTTTCAGCGTATTTGGGTACATGTTCCATGGAAAAGATCTGAGGTGTTAGCACTTAAGCAGACATTGCCTGATCCCCGTAAAAACCCTACCGGTTATTATAAGGAGTTGTCACAAACTGCAGAATCCTGTGTAATGAATCTGGCTGACATAGATATGCTGTTTGGGAATGTGGTTCCACAGCCTTTGTGGGGATCCATTCGTAATACGGATCATGCTGCAGAACTAGGAGACACATGGGATAACATCATCGCTGCTGACGCTAGACAGATTGGTGGCGCGAAACCAGAGCCTTTAATAGCAGAACTCCCTGGTAGAATCATCACGTATATGAAGACAATAATGCCCGCGATGCGCGTAAATTGGGATAAGCTATCTGCATGCAAGCAGAAGAAAGATGAGACAGTGTCAGACTTCTTTACCAGGTTTGAAGAAACGTTTATTGACCACAGTGGGCAAGATATGAGTACTGAGGGTGGCCAACGGTTATTTGTGGATAAATTTGTGCAGAATTTACTTCCTGACCTGTGTAAAAAGATAAAAGATTCAGAAAGTTCTTGGGCTGTTTCCTCTTCAGCGCAAATACTGGCTACTGCACAGTATTATGAAAACAGAGATAAAGACGAGAAAGATAGAACAGAAAAGAAAACGAAAGAACTAAAAACAAAGGTCCTTTTACAGCAGGCCTATCCGCCACGTGGAGGTCAGAATAATTATAGGCAACCCCAAGGTGTCGATCACCAACCCCAACAATTTCAGAACAATCAGCAAATGAATGCGTATTATCAACCACGTGTCCCTGTAGGTCCCAACCAATGTTCATACTGCAAAGAGGAAGGTCATTTTAAATATAGTTGCCCTAAATTGATGCAGCGTAACGGCAATATGTATGGCGCAAGAGTGAGGGGTGGTCAGCAAGCTCCTAGAGGCAGAGGGCGTGGAAATGTTCCCCAGAACGCGCGTCCTCTTCCGCCTCAAAATACCATCAATAGCTTTGATCAGCAAGCCAACGCGACTAGTAATACAGCTCAGTACTACAATAATGATTATTATGCAGAGGACGGCGATGCAGAAAATAATGATTACTAGGACAACCGTCGACAAGAGAGAGGGAGTTGTTTCAGTGCCAGTGGATCAGAGCGGACCGTATGTTGAGGTGACTACAGCAAATGTAACGGAGCCCTTTCTGCTAGACACTGGTGCTGCAAAGAGTTCAATTATGCATTCAAAACTCCCTGGCGCACCTTTGTCTGGCGACATAAATGTTTCAGTAGGTTTTTCTGGCGCCCCAGTTAGAAACCCGATTTCTAGTCCCATGTCACTTTCTATTGGACCTTGTGAGTTAAAAGCACCCCTGATTCTAACAGGTTGTGGTGAAAATTTGCTAGGGTTAGATTTGTTAAAAAGATTGCATGCTACACTGTATTGTTCTCCTTCAGGAGTACAACTTACATTAGGCAGGAAAGTGATTTCCCCGATGTACCTGTCTAAAAATACAATGCCGCCTGAATTGTCATCCCTTCCGGATGTCCTTTGGGCTACTGGTCCCAATGATGTGGGTCTCTTGGAAATACCACCATATGTGGTCACTTTAAAAGCCAATGTCAGATTGCCACGTATTCCCCAGTACAAGATCTCTTATGAAGGCCAGAAAGCATTGTTAGACATTGTCAGCGACTTGATTAATAAGGATGTAATTGAAGAGACAAGAGGCAACGTTTGCAATAGTCCGATTTTACCTGTCTTAAAACGAACGGACCCTTCACAGCCACCTGTTTACAGATTTGTGATTGATCTTAGAGAGGTTAATAAGATTGTTGTGCCACAGTTTCCAGTTGTCCCTGATATAACTGCCTTGTTAACGATGATTCCAGCCTCTGCTGCATGGTTTTCAGTGATCGATTTAAAGAATGCTTTCTTTAGCATCCCAATTGCAGAGGAGAGCAGAGACATTTTTGGCTTCAGTCTGGGAGGCCGAAGCTTTCGCTTCAAACGCGCTCCCCAGGGCTACTGTGAAAGTCCATCAATATACAGCCAAGCTTTAAAAGCGCAGCTTGATGCACTTGTTTTACCTAGTGGCGCTATCCTGATTCAGTACGTTGACGATTTACTAATTGCCGCGGATACTGAGAAGATCTGCAAAGAAGCCACATTATCATTGTTGCGTCATTTATCTGCTTTCCATCACAAAGTGTCTCTCTCAAAGCTGCAATATTGTCGACAAGAAGTGACCTACTTAGGTCATCTCTTATCGAAGGAGGGAAGGAAGCTGACCCCAGAAAGAATTCAAGCCATTGCACAGTTGAGTGTGCCAAGAACACAGAGAGAAGTACGTGCTTTCTTGGGCATTACCTCATACTGTAGGCACTGGATCCCAAATTTTTCCCTGTTGGCAAAACCTTTGTTAGCATTAACATGCAAAGACACACCGAGTCCTATCCCATGGTCTGAAGAGTGCCAGAAAAGTTTTGTGGAATTGCGCAATGCATTATGTTCAGCTCCTGTGTTGGGTACCCCTGACTACAGCAAGCCTTTTACATTGTATGTTCACGAGAAAGATGGTTGTGCGTTATCAGTGTTAACACAGCCTTTTGGCGACAGACCGCGCCCATGCGCATATTTTTCATCAACCTTGGACCCTGTAGCGAGGGCATTGCCAAGCTGTCTGAGAGCGACAGCTGCTGCAGCTATGTCTATCCGACAATCTGCTGGTCTGGTAATGGACAACACATTGATCGTTATGGTTCCACATGCTGTAGACACATTATTAAACAGGACCAAGACACAACACTTGACTAGTGCGCGATTATCAGGCTATGAGCTCACACTGTTAGCAAATCACACACATAAAGAGATGCAACACGCTGAATCCAGCTACGTTATTGCCAAATCCAGCAGACCTAGATGAGATTGAGCAACATGACTGTCTGTTCAGAACAGAGGAAGAGACGAAAGGGAGAGTAGATCTAAAAGATACTCCCCTGACTGAGTGTGATGGTACTTTATGGGTGGATGGTTCGTGTTTCAAGCTCCCTAATGGTGACACGACTGCTGCATATGCTATCACGACTTTACACACGGTTGTGGAAACTGCACGAGTGCCACATAATTCGGCCCAAGCAGCAGAATTAATCGCCCTCACAAGAGCATGCGTGTTGTCTGAAGGAATGAGAGTGAATATATACACCGATAGCCAGTACGCCTTTGGCGTGGCTCATAGTTTTGGGCGATTGTGGAAAGAACGTGGGTTCCTGACGTCGCATGGAGCTAAAATTCAGAATGGCAAGTTGGTGAATGATCTCCTTGAGTCACTGACCCTACCGTTGCAAGTTGCGATCATGAAATGCAGTGCGCACAGGAAAGTCACCGATGATATTGTACGTGGGAATGCGTTTGCTGATGAGATCGCGAAAGAAACAGCACAGAATGTAAAGACTAGAATTTATGTTGCAGGCCCCGCAAGATGGGTTGATGATGTTGGAATGTGTGAAAACACGATAGAGATTGTGAAGTCGCTTCAAGCTGAAGCTACAGAGAAAGAATTAAGCAAGTGGAGAGAAAGTGTGGGTAAGTTGGATGAGAATGGTTGTTGGATTGATCTGACAGAACATAGGCGATGGTTGTTACCTGATGCATATGTGCTTCCAGTGGTTACTATGGCACATGGAATGGCACACATCAGTAGGAAAGGAATCTGTAAGTTGTTGGCTCCAGTATGGCAGAATGCTGGAATTCCTAAGTGTGCAGAGAATGTGGTCAAGAATTGTATGGTATGCTTGAAGTACAACCCTGGTAGGGGAACCCCAACTCCAGCTGGTCATTTTGCACCCCCATCATACCCATTTGAAGTTTTGCAGCTGGACTTTATCCACATGGAAAGGTGCAACAACCTGAAATATGTATTGGTGGTTGTCTGCGCTTTTTCAAAATGGGTAGAGGCCTATCCTCTAAAGGATAACACTGCCCTATCCACAGCCAAAGCCCTTGTGAAAGAATTCTTCCCTAGGTTTGGAATGCCAAGAATGGTGTGGTGTGATAATGGAAGTGAGTTTGTGGGTAAAGTGATGAAGAATGTGTGTGAGGGGCTAGGTATTAAGCAGAAGTTCCACGCTGCAAATCACCCCCAATCAGCTGGATTAGTAGAGCGCTACAACGGCGCTCTAAAACTTAAACTGGCCAAAATCCAGGCGAGCACCGGTCTTAAATGGCCTGATGCTCTGCCTTTAGCACTCCTGTCCACCAGAATGACCGTACACTCACGAGTGGGACTTAGTCCTTACGAAGTGGTTTTTGGCCGCCCGGCCAACGTATGGGGTGTACCAAGGCCTACGAAATTTAGTGAGATCGAGCACCCAGTACTACTCGATTACTTGTATGATTTGACTGTTAAACTACGTGTTTTACATCAACAGGTGCATGATACTCTTCCCCAAACTTCTGAAACTCCTGGACACCCTATCGACCCTGGCACATGGGTGCTGATTAGAAATTTCCAGCGCAAGAGCAACGACGAGCCTCGTTGGATCGGCCCCCACCTTGTACTTCTGTCAACGAGATCAGCGGTTCGGGTGAAAGGGAGAAAGAATTGGGTCCATGGCACCCACTGCAAGGTAGTCCCCTTGCCCCTGCCATATGACCAGTGGGTCCAGGAGGGTATCGCCGACTCTGAAACAGACACTGTACCTCGTTTTGTACCATTCAGTGATGCACGCATAAAAGGCACAGCTTCAGACCAAGAGAGTAACGATATTTTGCAAGAAGCTGTGCCATCGTCAAATCGATTGGACACCACAGAGCCTGAACTTTTGTTCCAGGATCAAACAGCACCTGGCCGTCTCCGCTATAATTTGAGACCAAGGCCTATGGACAAATAAAGATTTCCTTACTATTTTTTCTTTTTGACATTATAAGCTCTCCCATCTGAAGGACTTTCTTGATTTTTGTTTTTCGAACCACCATCCGGGTTCAGCCGCAGGGTCGCGGTGCCAAGACTTTGGGGTACAGGCCGAAGACGTTAGGTCAACGGTTCTGGTTGGTCTAGGGCGTTTCCCTGGACTGACAGGCGTACTCCTTAGCAGAAGAAACTCATCCGCCGCGAGCGGCCCGATTAGAGGATGGAGTTTTTTAAGATGGAGAGACCCGTTGAGGAAATGAACTTTAAAGCAAGGATGTGTAAAATTATAAAGAGTAAATGTTTTGTATTTTTGTGCCTATTTATACTATGTAGTATAATAATGTTCATCGTTGGATTTGTATTTTTCTCCTCTCAAAAGCCCATTGCACCCACTGTACAGCCTATACCTCTTCCTACTGCCTCCTCACACTCTTTTCACCCTCTGCCTGAGCACGAACAAACCAGACGATCAGAATTTGTAAATAACTCGTTTATTCAGTTCTTGCACCAGCACCAACTAGTAATGAATACAACCAATTGCTGGGTGTGTGGGTTAATGCCACATACCATCAATAAGGGTATTCCCTATCTAGTGTTGCCGTATAGTTACAATGGATCATCATGGGCATTCCAGACCATGTTTCTCTATGCTCTAGATACGTACTCCCCTGGACAGCCGCGTTCCATCAGACCTATCACCAATAATAGGGCCTTGATGAAAGGAGTTGCCGATATGAGCAGAGATATCGATGCATACTCATCCATACCCAAGGAAGAATTAAGACCTTATGTAGGATGGAACGCAACGGGGTATAGTATTAGTCTGGGTGAAAGACAGCGAAAAATCTCATCCCCAATCTGGGTCGTACCCCACATAGGTCGGTTCTGCTTACAAGGTAATGGTCAGAATCCTAGAGCTCAACTGGGGGAAAGGGCTGTACTGAAACGTACACTTTCCCATCACAGTTTTCTCCTGCGTTTTTGGCTGCCAAGGGCACATATTTCATCTGCAAAGATCGAGCATATACATGGTTGCCCCCTGATTTCTCGGGCACATGTTATATTGTGAACTTGCTACCGCCGACATTTACTGCTGCCTCTAACTATCACAAGGCCAGAGTTGTGAGAGGCGTGATTAGTAAAGAGGATACTGCCGGTCAGGAAGCGGGAGACTTCTTCTTGGGTTTCCTGCCGTTTTGGGGACCTATGGTAAATAGTAGGAACCTGAGACAACTGACTCGTGTGGTTGAATCCACTGTTAATGTTACGGCTGGTGCCCTTGGTAATTTGACAGCTGAGCTCCAAGCGGATCGCCTTATGACTTTGCAGAACCGCATGGTTCTAGACGTTATTCTTGCAGACCGCGGTGGGGTATGTAAGGTTATCCAATCCAGTTGTTGCATTTTTATACCAGATAACGCTCCAACAGTCTATCAAGCCATCTCCAGACTCCATAAAATATCTGAATCCATACACGTGGATAAAGGAGATTGGTCACTGGTGGGGTGGTTCTGGGAACTGATATCTGCCTGGGGTTGGAAAGTTCTGATGGTCATTGGAATGATCTTAGCGATTCTTTTCCTGTTCTGTCTGTGCATACAGTGTGCTCCTGCGATATGTGGCCTCTGTGCTACATTATGTGTAAGGAAACCTGTATCGAGGGACGAGCTAAGTAATAGGATGATGCTACAGCAACATCTCCATGACTTTGTGAACATTGACCTAGACTCGGATTAAGATGAGTATAGTGATTGCCTATGTAAGGGCAAAAGGAGGGTCTGTCGTACTTTAATCTCTGTGACCGCGTAGGGGACAGGGCCCCACCCCTGTCTATCCTGGTATTAGCGAACCGCAAATGGTTAATGCGGTATGTACAAGTGTTTTGTATAACGTTCTAGCTATGAATGCACTGCGTACACGTTATTCTGCTTTGGAAGCGGTGGCCATCTTGTGATTGCCCTCACATAGGCTATAATGAAGCAAATACGGGCCTCACAGCACATTAGCCTCTCCATGACTCTTCCGTGACCTGGGCAGGTTGGCTCTGCTGCCCCAGGTCAAACTGGTCTCACGAGCTCCCCTTCCTCCGGCCACCTGTGATTAGCATCAGGGCTTGACACGCCATAAAGTCCTTTCATCCCACACAAGCCTCCGGCTAATCTCTTTCACACCTGACTGTTCCTGCTTTATGACTTGTTTCTATCAACAGGAGCTGCCCGTGTTTTATTGGGGCCTATCGATATCTGATGTGGGATCTGAACCTTGCTGTGTAAATAATTGTGGGCTGGCTTAACTGGAATGTGGGATGGTCATCATGACTCTGCTCTTTCGTTTGAAATGTACACTTGTATATTGCTGTATCATAAACCTAGGAATGTATGCCTGAAGCAGGAAAAAGTGTATTTAAGAAGAAGTCAGTTTCTATGATTTTCAGCAGTCTCCTGAGAACATACACGCTGTTGTACTTCTAGGATACCTGTAATTGGTCTGCAGCCAATAAATGAATCTTTGACTTCACCCAGAAGACTCTGTGTTTCTGTAGGTCTGGAACAGGGAGAACCCAGAAGTCATAGGGTGTGTGCCCCTGCACCGCTGGGCTTAAAATACCCAGTACTTCACTAGAAGTTTGGACTCTTTATCTGGCGGTGGGGCTTCTCCTGAGGACTGGGAGTTAGCCCGCTTTCTAGCTGTGGACACAACTAGGGAATCTAAGGGAGCAGGGCCCTTGATGTATGCAGGGTCTGTGGGTGCCGCCTTGTACTTTTTTTCTATTCTAGGGTTCAATACCCTGGCCCTGACAGGGTCTTTGAACACCTCTGCAGCATGCTTGGTGACACCTTTAAGCATGGGCAAGATAGACGTGGACTTGTCCTGAATGTCAAATGTGTCCAGTAGGAAGTCGTCTTCCACTGGTTCACTATGCATTTGCACCCCATGGTAGTGTGCTGCTCTCTGCAGTAAGTGGTGAAAACCTAAGGAGTCCTCTGGAGGAGACGGCCTGGATGGGTATAGGTCGTCCTGAGGCATATCAGGTATGTCAGGGTTATGGTAGTCTTCCCATGGGTCTGGGGTCCCCGGTGGAGTGGGGTCCATTGGGGCGTCCGCTGGGTCATAATGTGGATCCCCGAAATCCGGATCTGGGGACGGGGTCGGGGAATGATAAGGTAAGGGTGGCGGAGACCTGGGAGGGGGAGGGGGTGGAGGAGGTGGAGGAGGCGGAGGAGGAGGTAATGGGGAGGGTACTCTGAGAGGAGAAGTAGCAGAGTCCTTCCGCTTGGGTGGTGGAGGAGGAGCCGGTGTGTCAAGACGTCTTTTTTTGACAATTAAAGTCAGTAGCCCAGTCTTTGGATCTTTAGATAGTCTTTTGCAAAGGGTCTGGTGTAAAGAGGTCCAGTGGCGCCGAATCATCCGCTGGCGCCGATGGTTTCAGAGCCGAGGGCTTCGATGGTTTCTGTGCGCCATGCTTTTTGGGAGCCTCCGTTTTTTTCGGCGTCGAAGGAGTTTTCGGCGCCGGAGCGTCGGTGCCAACAGATTTGTGTTTGTGTTTGGTCGGCACCAAGAGTCCAGGCTTCGGCACCGGTGGCTTCGGAGTCGAGCTGGGTATCACTTTCTTCGGTGCCGGATGGTGTTTTTCGGCACCAGGCGTCGGCTGGCTCGAGCCCGAGCTGCCGTGAGACTTTTGAGGCTGCGACACCGGGCCCGAAGGTAGGGTGATAGAAGCTGTGTGCTTGGTTTTGCCCAGGCCTGCAGGCGAGGGTGTAACCGGAGTCTCTTTGGTTTTGGGCGCGGGGTGGGAGGGGGTACAGTACTCACGACCCGCTGCGCCGGTGTGATGTCCTCCACGTCGGAGTCGTCGGCCTCGGAAGCGCTGACGACGTCGTCCTCCTGCTCGGTGTGTAGTTGCCCCGAAGCTTCGGCGTCGTCTCCGAAGATGTCCGGTGGAGCTGCGGACGATGAGTGCGCCATGGTGCGTCGAGCTCTTCGATCCCGGATGGTCTTTTTTGATCGAAAAGACTTACAGGCGGGGCAGTCTCTAGCCTCGTGTTCTGGAGAGAGGCAAAGGTTACACACCTGATGGAGGTCGGTGTGGGGAAATTTAGACCCACATTTTGGGCACTTTTTGAACGGAGTCCTTTCCATCGGCTGGGACCGGAGTCGAGGAGGGCCCGAAGGCCGGTGCCGATGTACGGGATGGAGAAAAGTGCCGCTTCGAGGGATGAAGATGAAGAAACTCGAAGAAACGAGGATTTTCCGTCGAGGCTGGAACCGTAGAAGTTCGAAGCCGGAGCACGAAGTATCACCGAAGCCCATGCGCAGTACGGACCGAAGGAGGAGTCACCGAACTCGTGACTTCCAAAGACTGTCCAAAGAACAAAAACAAACTGCAAACATCCGGGCCCAACACCAGATGGCGATCTATGCTAAGTGTACAATCTGCAGCTCATATGCCTCGAACATAGTTTTCTAGACTTTTCATTTCAACTACAGGACGTCGCTGACTGTGCATACGATTTGTTGCCCTATAGTATTGTGAAGACTGCATTATGTTTAAGTTTTGTTTTAACCACGTTTTTCAGGGGTAGAGCAATTATATAGGTCTGCAAGTTACCTTTGTTTTTTATCAGTGCACAACGTTCCGACCTCCACACTGGGTGTGTTCTATGGGCGTCGTCCCTTTTGTACGGTGCACATTATTTTTAAGTTTGTATAGTGCACAATTTGTTTTATCTTCACTAGTGCACAATGTTGTTTTCCCCATACGAGGTCTGTTCCTCGTGTTGTTTTCACTAGCGTCAGTGTGTACAATGTCTAATGTATACAATGTTAGGTGTGGATTCTTGTCCCACTCGCACATGCTAATCTAAGGACCTCTCTGCGAGGTGTGTTTAGGGTTATGTCCCTAGTTCATGTGCATACAAGTTGACCTCCAATTGAGGTGTGTCGCACGGACATGTGACCTGTGTCCTAATGCACTTGTGTCCCGTGTCTTAATGCACAAATTTTTGATCTCTCCGGAGGTGTGTTTTGGGGTTTTTCCCCATTATCTGGTGCATAATGTTTTTTTACCTCTAGTCGAGGTGCGTCCGCAGGTGGACATCACATCATTGTTTACTGCCTTCATTGTAGTGCACGTGTTACCTTTCTCAAGGTGTTTAGTGTTGGCAATTGTTTTGTTTACAACAGTGCACATTTACCTCCACTCGAGGTTGCCCATGCAGAAGCTAATGTTGTTACCCTTGGTGGGTGTGTGGTGTAAGTCACCACAGAGCATGGGTCATGTTACTCTGGGCGTTTCAATTGTCTTAGTTTAGTTTTCACGCTGTAGCCCAGTTGTATTCTATTTATTGTAATTTCTTTTTCTTGCTGTCGTCAGGGAAGAGTGAGCATTTTGTTTCCGCTTTTTCTCTGTCGTCTTCTTTTCTCCTGTTGTGAGCTGTTTTCTTGTATTTCTACCTGGCCAGTGGTTATGCAGAGGACAGTCATGAATGGATGTTTTCTTCTTTGATTCTTTCGAAGGAAAGATGGGTGTTTTACGTTTTCCTTTTCATGTCCTTTCATTATATCTTATCCCTATCTCTCTTTGGTGTTTTTGGTTAGGTTGCTATCCTTGGAAGGGAAGATGGGTTTGGTTTGTGTTATTCTCTCTTACTTGCTTTCAGTATATTCTTCCTCTAATTTCTCGTGCTTTCCGGTCTTCTCGTTTCTGTGTCTAGCTTCTGTTCTCTTTCTCTCGTCATTCTAGATTTTGGCGTTCCTTTTTGTTTTTGTTGGAACAAAGGAGGATATGTAGTATCCTGGTATGGTATGGTTAAGATGTGCCAGTGGAAGGAGGATATGTAGTATCCTGGTCTGGTATGGTTAAGATGTGCCAGTGGAATGCTGACAGTGTGATGCTGGATGGAATGTTGGGAGTGGGAATGGACAGTTGGAGAAGGGCTGAGCACCTGGAAGGCTGCTCCTGGTGGGGCTAATTACCTGTTGAATACCTGCTCTATACTGGCTTATTTACATCTGATCTACATCTTGTAATCAACCTCAATAAATCTACATGAAACTACATCCTGGATCCTGGCTTGAATACTACATACTTCACGCTGTCTAGCACTTAATTAACATTAGCGCTAGTGAGGTTTGGATGTCTTCTATGACAGCCGGCAAGATCTCACTCACAATAGGGTTGATGGGTACCATGCTTACAAAATGGCTAGATACCTTGCTGAGGCTGAAGCGACTGGCAGTATAGGATACCTCAGCCGAAACAGCAAAATGAATTGAGCAGCTAACGGCTGGAGAGACAGATCAGCCCAAAGAGTGCTTTTGCCCTGCTCCCTTTGAACCGTTCCAGAGCGAAAGCTTTCTTCTCCCTACAGAGGTGAGTTCTGTCAGAAGGTATGTCGATAAGGGACGGCTGAACATCATCGGAAAACCCCATCGCTCATAGCCAAGCATGGTGACAAATAGCGACACTGGTTCCAATGGCTCTCCTGATGGAATGATTGGTGTCCAAGCCACAACAAACTGTAACTTGGTTGTGTCACAACCATCCTGTAAGCAACTGGCATTAAAGTACCTGAATTGGTGGAAGACAATATACTGTTCTCAAAGGTCCCTGCTTTTGTGATTCCCTATTGGGGTAAGTAGTTGAGTAAGTGTTGGGGCTTGGTGGATTCCTGCACCACCAAACCTTCTGGTGATAGATGCAGAGACAAAGATGTGGGGTGACTGAGACATGTCAGTACTGCCTCTGAATTTGATTTAGGGGGGGGGGGGGGGGGAGGCGTCTTGGAGGCCATCATACAAATTCTCCTCAAGGCAGGGTTGGCCAGTTTCATCACCTGCATTAAAATCATCGTTGGAATGGGTATCAAACAAGGAATGTAAGATATGTGATCTTCCTTGTGGTGGTGGAGTGTCTAGCAGTGCTGGTTGGAAATCAAGAGAAGTCCAGTATGGCCTCAGTTGAGGTTGTAGCAGCGATGACTCAGGACTTGAAGAGCACAATGGTCACCTTACCCTCCGGCGACAATGGAGTTGGCATCAACGCTCCAGGAACTGGCGTAGAGCCGGAGGTTGAGTTCTTTAACCAAAACGATGATCAACCTCGGGAGAGGCTACAGCGGTTTGTAGAGTGGGAACCGGGTAGATATAGACCATCGGACTTGGACCGGCTGACAAGTCATGCAGTGTTTGGCAATGTAGACTTTTACCTCGAGGTGGTGTATGGCCTTAGAGTTCATCGATGTGCAGTCTCTGCAGGCCTTCGTGCCTTGACTAGACCCCAGGAAACACAGGCAATCCTGATGAGCATCTGTCACAGCTTCTGCTGGTATATTTTGTGTTTTATAGAGCGCAAACGTGACCCGTTAGGGTATCAGAGCACTTTACAGGTATAACAAGTTGTTTACAAAGATCAGAATAGGCAATATAACAAATGATTGCAAAAGTAGGGCTAGGCGATCATGCATACAGTTGGGTGAATAACAGGTTATTTACAATATTCGGAACAGGCAATCATGAGAACACTGCAGAGATAAGCTATTTACAAAGAGTAGGAATAGGCGATCAAGGGTAGCCTAGAGGAAGACAGGGCAAGTGACATTGAAATATGAATGATGAGCGAAATACCATGATACAAGAACGCCAGGTTGCTGCAAAAATATCAAGACCGGCTTACACAGGTGAAGTTCAAGTAAGGATCAAAAGCATATCGCTAGGCTGCTGAGCGGTGTTTGCACTGAGTCTTTATGGGAGGAATTTGCCCATTAGGAAAATCTTAGCTACCTTTTTGAATCTTGACAAAGAGGGTATTATTCGGATGTTAGGCGGCAACGAGTTCCATATCCTAGGAGCAGCCCTAGCGAAAGCTCTGCTGTATCTTTTCTTCTTTCGGAAGAGGGGTGGTTTCAACACAAAGTCTCTGGCAGACTGGGAGTTCCTGCTTTCTCCAAATACCACGATTTTCTGAGCATGATATGCAGGAGAATTCGAATGTATCGCTTTGTGTGTCATACAGGCCAATTTGAGTTGGATTCTGGCTTCATATGGAAGCCAGTTCTGCGCCTTCAGGTGCGGTGAGATGTGGTCGAATTGTTTTTAGCCTGATAAGACTCTAGCGGCTGCATTGAGAAAAGTGTTTAAGGGGGCCGTTGAGATCGTGGGTAGGCCAGAGAGGGTTGAGCATCTGTATTCGATCCTAGAGACAACTAATGCCTATACTGCCATTTTTAGGACCGATGTATCTAGGAATCGTTTTAGTTTTTCAGGCAGCTCAGGTGAAACCTGGTATTTTTGGCCAGTGAGTTAATGTGGGCTCACATGTTCAGGTTGGTGTCCAGTGTGATTCCAAATGATTTGGCCGAGTCCACTGCGGTTGGGGTGCAGATCAGCACAGTGATCGACTTGGTCCATTCCAGTATGTTGGTGGTACTTTTAGGAGGGGAACTCAGAACTGTTTATTGTGCATTTAGTTTGAACTGGTTGCTGGCGAGCCGTTGTACAGTCAGCTTTAGAGCCTCATTCATTGATTTGATCTCCTGTAGGGATGAGATTTTGATGTATATCTGTGCGTCATCAGCATACACACGGAAAGAGATGTTGGCCATACGCAGTATTTCAGCTAACAGTTCCCGGTAGAGGTTAAAAAGAGTTGGGGAGAGTTGAACCTTGCGGGACTCCAATCGTTATCGGAGAAGAAGAGGATAGATTTTGATTGACTAAGAATCTATGGGAGCAGTTCCGTAGGAAGGACCTAAACCATTCATGAACGGTTCCCCCTACAACCATCCTATTTTCAAGCTGTTCTAGTAGCTTCTCGGGGTTAACGGTGTTGAACGCAGATCGGTTCAACAGAATTAAGAGACACCTTTTGCCTTGGTCTAGAGCCTTTGAAGGGAGTCATCTACAATATGGAGAATAGTAGTTTCAGTGCTGTGATCTGGCCTGAAACCAGATTGGCATTAGTCTAGCCGGTTGAATTTGGCAATGTGTTGGCTCAGCTGTTGCACACATTTTTCAAGTACTATTCAAGTACTATTGCTAGTAGAGGAATATTGGATATTGGTCTGAAACTGTCCAGTTCAGCGGGATTCAGTGTGGGGTTTTTTAAGATAGCATCAGAGAGCGAGGGAAAGCTTGCAAGTAAGTACACATTGAACAGAGGAAGGAGATAAACATGTGATCACATGCAGTGCTAAATAAGAAATTAAAAATGAAAAAGAAAGTAAAATAGTAGCATGGAATCAGCAGAAAAAAGATACACCTCAGATAATAAAACGTGAGGGTAAATAACAAATGTCCCAAGAGAGGGACAAACATCCCAATAAAGAACAGGCAACAGGCATAGAAAAGAAAACCACTCAATCACGAGCGAGGGGGTGATCCATTGCCCACTCTACAGTATGGCATGCAATGCTACCCGAGACAGTCTGCTGAAGCCAACTGTAGCGATACCACACAATTAGGCAGCATTGGCACAACAGCCAACTAGAAAACGTATAAATAAATGATATTGCTAGACCAACAACATTTATAAATATTCATTATTTTAATTAATTTCGAAATACAATAATCAGGCAAATTCAATTCACTCATAGCAATTTTATTACTGTCCTTTGCTCATCCGATAACCTCAATTTAATCACAGTTGATGATATTTTCTTTGACACATTGCCACCATTGTAGCAATTTGGAGAAATCCTCTGTATATTGCAGTCCATGAAGCGGCTAGTCTTTCCAGCCTGCACTTACAGTTAGTACTGTTTTCAATACACGCCTTCATTAAATCCACTACACAAACTTGCTCATTAAAGGAAATCTGCACTATGCTACCTAGAAAGAAACAAAAGAAAATATTATACATATGCATACTTTGTTATACCTGGAACTAAGGTTTCATTAATGGGAGCCTAAGACTACTGTAACCATATGGATGTGATACATTATTAACCTATTTATGTTCGGATGATTTGTTGATATGTTGCCCAACGGTGCTATAGCGTTTTAAAACAAAAATAAGTTATAAGAGAAAATGAGACAACCACAGCGATATTAATATGATCCTCACATAATAGTAGTGAGTTGAATAACATGGAGGAGATAAAGTAGAAGATAAACCAAATAATACTCCTTTGCAACAAAACAGCATATCATAAAATAAACCAACTGGTGGACCCATGTCAGGAGAAAAATAGATGATGGAAACACGATAGTTGTGTATGTCTTTCAGCAGCAAAGTAGTGCAGTCAAGAAAGGGTTGGGTAGGGAGTACTCTGGAAGAAGGCAGGAGAACAATCAGCTCGATAATAAGTGAGAGAAAACCAGTAAGAAAAGAGATCCAAATTCTAGTTGCACTGCCTGAAAAGGCATGGGCCAATGTGTACTGCTTTATGAATGCTGATTCTAGAAGCAGTGAATCGGCACTTTGCAACTATGTGCCATCCAGATACTTTCAACTTCAATGCCAAGCATAGAGGGGAATAGTTGGTTAGATCCTTATGAAGACTGCAAGCTGCCGGTCCTCAAAGGAAAGCCATTAGTGACTAAACAGCACCGGGGAAATGTAGTCACATCCTCAGGTTCCTCAGAAAACGCATGCTGCAGACTGTAGTACTGCTTTTAGTGGGGCTATGTACGCTTTGTGGAGTCTGAGACTGAACAAGAAATTGAAGTCTTGGTCTGGAAAAAACACTGTCAAATCGCCCCAACACTCACAGTTGAAAATACCCACTCATGGCCTTTGGGTTAATCTGTGTCTGAAGGTAGTCTTTTATAATGAATGGCACCCAAGGATTTATTGCAGTCAATGATGGCTGTTTTGCAGTCAAGGACATCAAGTGAATCCAGGATTGAACTGGTAGAGGGGACTAAGATGATTGAAAGGAGAAGAAATTTGGTTTTCTAAAAATTAGGTTTAGATGGTAGGTGAATATCAAGTTGGGAACATATTTTAAACATTGGGCAAAATGCAAGACATGGCTGGGAGAATCAATCTTAACAAAGACCACCGTATCATCTGAATACTGATGACCTAAGATCTCAGAGTTCTTAAGTATGACTAAGGGACTCACTATGAGTTAGCTGGACTTTGCAGCGGAGATACCGGAGGGCCAGAACGTAAAGTACTACCCGCTGCACACTTACATGAACCTTGATTGGAACTCAGAGACATTCTCAAACATGTTGATACAGTTGTGTTGCAATACAGTTCACTTTTTCTCAGAGAAAAAGATTAACAAGAATGGTTCAATGAGGTAGAATCTGGTATGACGTTTTGCCAACATTCCCAGGAACAGAATCCATGAAGTGCTTGGGAGGTTTAATTTTAGTGAGGATTCTTCCAAGACAAAGTGGAGCCATACCAGGTTTATCTAGCAGTATGGGAGGAAAGGGATTAATCGGTCAAGAACTTAGCAAAGACTCCAATTTGGAAAAAAGGTCTTTAATCCAATAAAGTAGGACAATGGGGGTTTAAGTGTCACTCTACCTACAGCAGACCGTTGATTCAGGAAGCTATTCACTGTGTTGAGTAGAGATTTATTGAGGGTGGATTAAGCAATGGAAAATATTCTTCAGGATAATCTTCTGGCAGTTTCAAGAAGGTCCAGATTGGGATGGGGTGGCAATTTTAATTGCTTTTTCACAGGAATTCAAACATTATTTCCTCAGTCAGACCTTTAGAGAACCAAAAAGCAGAACATTTGTTCTCCTCTTTGGAGGAGCTAAGTTGTCTATAAATTCAGACATACTCACATTAAATCTAGAGGTAGGGTAGGAGGCATTGACATCACAGTGACTTTCTGAAGAGAGTTTGCGGAGAGCCACTGCAATAAAGTTATTACGGTCACAAATTTTGGTGTCTTGAAAGCAGATTAACTCCTTTTTAGATTGATCATCACACAATAAAACCTTTGGCCAGAGAGACCACAATCAGAACATAATCAGGCCAATATAGGTACTGGGTTTTTCATAGTAAGCAAATCGCCTTCCGAAATAATAAGATCCAAGGTGAGAGGGAATTATTATTTTGGGAGTGTGGTAGACTGATACACTTAAGAAACTCACTCTGGTTAGGTCAAACTACTGTTCTTAGAGAACCACTGCTCAAATTCTAGGAGCTATGGTACAAGCAGCAGGCAGTCCTTAGACAAGTATGTGCTATGTGCAAGCAGTACCAACAATTCCAAAGTAATAACACAAGAACATTTCCATAAATAATCAGCAAAAACACACCAAGATCATTAACCTGAGATCTTAATTTTGAAGGGTTGAGGGCAAAAACAACAAGAAAAAGTAAAATCGCCAACCACCCCACCTACCCCTCCCCCCAACCCAAAAAAACCCCACTGTTTGCGTTTGACCGTGACCTGGGCATGAATTCAGGTCTGCTGTAATGGAGTGTATGTTACTCCAAGGGGGTTGTTTCACTCCAATTTTTTTACCTATGGACTTAGGCCTAGATATCAAAGTCAAAATCTTCCAGCAGGCAAGATCCAAAGTTGTGGCCAACAAAGCTCCCTCAAAAGTCTGTTTCACAGTCATCGAGCTCCCGCAGATGCTGTTGGTTTTGGTGCCAAAAATCTCAATGTGGGACACATCGGCATTTCGTAGCCACCCAGGTATCTACACAGCGTAAATAAATTTGACAACTGGCCTAATCCAAGGTTTTACATTAGAACTAAGTCACTGTTTCAGTAGTCAACATCCTCCAGAGGGGCAAGGCTGGAAGCCGTAGCTGGGCAGGGTCCCAAGAGGTTTGATATAGTCGCTGCGGGGTCCTGCTGAATCAGTTTCAGTGCAGCAAAAGTTTATAGCTGGATAAACCTAATTTATTTTGCTTGGCTTAAGCGTGACCTGTCTGTGCAAGTCTCTGTTCTAGTGTCCCAGTAACTTGAGGTGGAAAAAGGACTAAATCCCAACTTTTTTCAAGGGCTGGAAAAGTTTCTTTTCGTTAGCGATGCAACTCCTAGCTTCTCAGGACAGTCTTCTAGGCACCAGGTCTCTACCCAGCATGCAGATCTCCTGCAGGGAACAGTCCTCTGAGGTCAGTGGGACCTCTTGGAATAACGAGGCAGTTTGCTTTTCTGTCCATGCACACACAGATGATAGGAGGAATACTAGAAATAGCTCTAACCACTGGCAATTGCTCAGGGTAGTATTCTAACCCATTGCTTCTTCTACCCACCATGCCACCTCAGTTTGGACCCAGACATATAGAAATCAGTCTTGACCCTGCAATAATAGAACAGTTCAGCCTGAACTATCAGGCTCTTTCTGAACTGAGACAAGCAACCAAAGACCATCATTAACCAAATTGGGGCTTGTCAATTGAGGGGAGCTTGGTTCAAGTGGCACATTGAGCACAGGACCAACATTTAGACATACCCTTGCCACTTAGGGTGGTACAGCAAACACACAAAAGATGTTGGGAGGGATGCTTGCTATAAATCTAACCACTGGCAATCGCTCAGGTAACATTTCAGCCCGTTGTTTTAAAGATGTTTAGAATGCTGCCCAAGCGATTGTAAGTGTTAATCCCTACCCAACAAGATAAGAATATGAAGATGGTAAACCTTTTAAGGGTATAGGTTCTAGACCAGATTGGAAGTGAGCCATCGTACTGGCACGGCTGCATTTATATAAGGTTTAATAATTGAATACATGAATAGACTTAGTTATGCAAATAATCTCTTTCCATATTGTATCAATAACGCCACCCAGGCTACATTTGCAGAGTGCAAAGAAAGAAGGGTTCTAGAGCGCTCAATTGGGAGTTACTATTTAGTGTTGTTGCAATTAAGTGGGTACGGTGCATACGATGGATGAATAGTCACCCGACATTCATAGATTAGAGACCCAATCTGAGGTTCTATGTACATATATATGTAGTCATCTGGAACACACAAGGACATTTTTTATCACAATTTTATAGCAATAATGTAGGCTTCAATTAGTTTCTTCAATCTTGATCTTAACAAGTTGTTTATTGTAATCTTCAAAATAGCCTTCACAGTAGCAGCAGTCAACATGTGTTTCCTAGTAATCATGACTTCATCAAGGCTACAAATGTTAAAATGGATAACATTAAAGCATTGTCTGATCTCAATCATGATTTTTTTATATAAAAGGCAAGGATAACCACCGCCAGTGACTTTAGCGTATGACCTTTCTAGGAAAGCGCACACGGTGAATTATGTGAGGACAGGTCCCTTTACCATACCTACGGTAATGAAACATTGAAAGACATACTGACCTACGATAACGGAACAATGAGAAAATGGAAAATGTCATAAGGATTAAAGAAAGTCATCCGACCATCTTCCAGAGTGAATCCAAACGTAAAATAGAAGCAAAATAATCCTAATGTGGTCATTAATTAAATGTGACTGTCACAAGATCAGGGCGCATATACTATGTTAACTAGAAGCCGCATGCAGGTGAAGTGCCATAAAGTAGAGTGATATGTATGTCCATATCATAGATACTCCAATTAAACCCAGTTCCTTAGAGTGGCAATAGCCCTCACTACATCTGGGGAAATAATACGTGGCAAATTGAAATCCGTAGTATTGATTGATAAGTAAAGTACTTTTGAGCACAAGTATCGGGTGCAACAGTAGACCCAAGTGTATAATACACACCCAGAGCGGTAAAACGCTGGATATAGCGATATGTAAAGTACGATTCCTTTGTAGCGTAGGTAAAATAAGCAGATTTATCTAGAAACAACCAAAGTATTGGAAGTTATATTCTAAGTGTCTACAAAATAATAAATCAGTAAACCTTATTATACTGAGTAAGTTGAACATAATTGTAACTCACCACGATTCAAGGGATTCCACTGTGCGAGTTTGCAGTATGTAAAGCTCCTATTGTTGCTGGTGCCTTTTAAATACTATGGAGTTCATCGGATGACTATCTTTGATCCTAATTACATTTTCCGTTATTTTTCATTTTCTGATTGTGTTTTGTTACCCAGGTCTGTAAGTCTTTCAATAGGTTTCATTTCCCTCAGATGCTAATGGGAGTCTTCGCCACACCTAGGTATCTGTGGGAGACTGATGCATAATCGCTTCCGCGTCAGCCCCACCCTTCCCCTGCCCATTAGTGATTTCAGCACAACATATGGCATGCATAGGTCTCAGATCCAAGTGGACGGTGCAACAAGGTGCAGTATTGGTAGATTCAATGAGCGTCTGGTGGGATTCCTCCCCCAGCAGTCACCTAATTTTGAGGGATGCATTGCTGCAAAACGGAGAGTCTGCCCTTCCCAGAGAGGCCTCTCTTAAACAGATCCCTATCCCTGCTTATGGATCGCGGGTGCACTGCGATCCACAAACAGGGATCTCACTAAACCCCAGCAATCTCATGTTTTTGTTGGGATCAGCTCTTCAGATATGAGTCAATAAACCCCTGTCCCCATGGTGGCTAGTGCCTGCATGAGTGCAATTAACAGAAAGGCAAGCAAGCGTTTGCAGGCGGCAATCAAAAATCTGCATTGGAAATGTCAACATGCATCGGCTAAAAGATTTTTAATCAGCTGCTTACAAAATTTACAAATGGAAAATGGTGGAGCCAAAAGACTGGAGACCTCAGTTCTGGGTCAGCGCTCTAGTGTTTCCCACGCGCGTGAGAGCCTGCAGACAAATGCGCTGTTCCGGTAAGGAACAGAGCTCTTCAACTGTGACGCGAGGCGCGTAGCGTCTCGATTTTGAGATTGTCGGAGGAGGAGAATTCCCTGACGCATTTTTGGGAAAAGCGTCTCGTCTCAATTTTAAATTGGCTGAGTAGTGTCACTGTATTCCACGAGTCTAGAGTAGCGGCAATATTATCGCATGCGCAACGTAAGACTTTCTCAAACCAGGAAGAGGCTTCCAGTCTTCTTAGTGAAAACGCGCATAAAAAAGGCTTTAGACTCATTTTCTTTTGCGCGCAGTATCTTCTTTGAAGTTCCGTTTAGGCTATTCTTTTGGAGTAATTCATTTTCTTGTGCTAAGGTTCTACACAAGAAAAGTCACCATTCTATGAGAAAAAAGATCGGATTGTTAAGCCTGCATCTAGAGGATTGACCAGCAGGAAGACAAGGTACCATTGCTTTTTGAATTTGTCTAACATTTTGCTGAAGTGACAATCTTTTTTCTTGAAGAAAAGATTTTGGCACAATAGGATTGAGAATAGACTATTGAGGTTATTCGACAAAATTCTTACTAAGAAAAGATTCCAAGAACTAACTAATACGAAGGAATTATCTTCAGTTAGAGAGAAGCAAAGGCCTTGGACCGTGGGGTATGAAGGTGTGAGGGAAATATATAATGTTTTAAGGTTAATGTGGTTGAATGTTGTTGCATGATAGTGTTTCTCCCCATGCAGATGCAGCATACCCAGTCCCACGCAGAGTAGCTGAGACGAAGAAGCTTTCCGTGAAGAAACATTCCAAGGCAATCTCTCTTTATCCACTTCCCCTTTCCCCCATGCTGTTGCTCTCACCAGGAGAAGTCTTACTGGTAGGAGTACTAGTGGTGGGGCGTTGGGACCATAGTCGACTCCTGTGGAATTGGTTGGTCTTCTGACAGATTGAAGTGCCAAGTGCCTTCCATCAGAGTCGAGGATGGCGGAGGGGTTAGACATTAAGGCGTTGGCTGGTATATTAGAAAGTTTGCAGATCCAGCTAACTCATACTGTTGAGGAGAATAAGAGTCTAAAGGAAGTGATAAAAAGGTCCCAACAAGAAACACATATGATTAGACAAAGAATGGACCAATTAGTGGCAGGTTCCTCCCCACTTCCAGGTCAGGAGGCGAACAAAAGAGCAGCTTCAGAAGTAGCCACTCAGGTTATTCACTCAGTCTCCCCTATTGTTCCATTGGCCAATCCAGAAAGATATACAGGGGACCCTCATAAGGCGCAAGTATTCCTCACGCAGTGTTCCTTGCACTTTTTGTGTAGGTCCGTGATATTTGCCGAAGATCAGACCAAAGTCGCTTTCGTGCGGTCTTATTTGAGCGGTGATGCAGCCGCCTGGTCTATGCCCTTAATATCGCGAAATGACCCGGTTTTGTGCGATTTTGAACTATTCAAAAAATAATTTTTGATAGGAGAGCTGCCAATCAAGCGATCAATAATGAATTTAGATTTAAAACAAGGGAACCGAGACCGAGTAGCATATATAGCTCAATTCAATAAGTTAATTGTGGAAACTGAATGGCCAGAGTGTAAGAGGTCAGCCATTTTCTACCGTGGTCTGAAAGACGAGCTAAAGGATGCCTTGGCACAAATTCCAAATAGACCGCAAGATGTTTCCGAGCTTATTGACTTCGTGTTACAAATTGACCATTGTTTATTCGAGAGGAAGTCAGAAAGAAAAAAGGAGTTTCGTTCGTTTGTGCCACAATATGATAGAGCCAAGTCAGAGGTCAGTAAGACTGAATCAGCATCCAGAGAAGAACCAATGCAAATTGGATCCATAAGAGGCCAGTTGACTAAGGAGGAACGTGAAAAAAGAAGAGCAAAGAATGTATGCTTGTACTGTGGTGCTTCCAGACATTTCTTAAAAGATTGTCCCAAAAAATCAAAGTCGAACTCAGAGTTAAAAGACAAATCCCACAAGTAGAAGGGGTTGGCCTGGTGGGATCAGAAAAGGAGTCAACTCCAGAAACTCAATTAGTTGTAAACACGTTACAGTCTGCTGCGCCGCATCTCACAGTGTCTCTTTCAGCCAACTTTGGTTCCACATAAATTCAGAGAGTCTCAGTCACGATCGATTCTGGAGCAACGGGCAATTTCTGTGATCTGAGGTATGCAAAAGAAATTGGAAACCAGGCCTTCAAAAAGAAGCATTTAGAAATTGTCCGGGCAGTCGATGGGTCAAATCTCACATCCGGTCCAATCACTGAAGAAACAAACCATAGAATTAATCGGTTTACAGGGCCATCGTGAATTTTTGATGGACAACTTAATTGATGCTCCTCAATTCCAGTTTATTTTGGGAATGCCCTGGTTAACGGAACACAACCCTAAGATTAATTGGGAGACACGTACCGTGGAGATGACATCAGAATATTGTTCAAGAAATTGCTTCCATAAAAGAACAAGCATTGGAATAGCCAATAGGTCTCGCCTTCGGGACCTTATAAGTGTTTAGTTATGCAGCACAATATCCTTGGTGCAACATCAACTATTGCATGGCTAAACACTTATAAGGTCCCAAAGGCGAGACCTGTTAGCTATGCCAATGCTTGTTTATTTCTTCTCTGTGCCTATCACTAGAGATCTACCACGGTCTTTTGTACAAAGCCTGATCATTGCAGAATGTTAATAGGGCAATGAGCATGATTGCATCCAAGGATAAGACACAAACCAATCACAATGTCCAGTTCGATATATACATTTGGGTTAAGGCCCACACACACCTCGAGACAAGCTGCTTTTACTGACTGACCAGCCTTTATTTCCAGGGTTTGTTTGTCAGCTGTTTCTTGGCTCTCGGACAAGTAACACAGATAAACATCTTAGAGAAACTCACCTATAGTCAGACACAGACATACAGATGCATAAACTTACCGGAATAAATCATATCCACGCACACTGTCGCAGTCGGGTTGACAAAGAGGAAACCGGTACGCAAATGCAACAATAATCTTAAGCACATACAGACTACTACAGACTCACAAATCAGTCCCACCCACAGACTTATCCATCCAAAGACCCATACACTCCAACACATAAATGAATACGCAAACAGACCAGGAAATGGGCATACACATGAATGCATGTGGATACATATGGACACAGACACAATCACAAACACACATCCAGTTACTGGCAACAAGACATAGACACTCACAGGCATATGCAAACCAACGCATGCACATAATTCAAGCACATACGATACATGTGGACAAAGAAAGAAACCAAGAGAGATACACATTCACACATCATATAAATAACCTGACAAACATAGCGGCTGCTTGTCCCGTTCTGCTCGCTCTGTTTGTCGACTTGCTGCCCACTACAGTGCTGAAACAACAGGCGCTAGGAGGCTGCATTATGTAGATTGACTTTACTTGGTGAAACCGTGTGTTCTGGGATACAAGGACCACAGATATCAACAGATTTCAAGCAGGGGAGGAGTGAGCTCATCCCCTTCTCAATTCTTCCTGTGTGTTCTGGTACACAGAGTTCCGGGGCTTGACACAAGTAAGTGAGGCAGGATGGCTGCTCGGATACTTAGGCCCGATAGCTCATCCGCTCCTCAGCCAGCTCTTTGTGTTCCAGTAGATCTGTAATCCAGAGAAGGTGAGCGAGGGGGTGGTGTCAGTGTTGCCTTAGAGTCAATTGCTGTATCGTCCTGTCCAGCCTCTGTGTAAATTCACTCCTGTGCATTATACTAGTTTAACTACACAATGGAGTAATGTGCATAATGTGCCCATAGCATGAAGTGTGCTGTTATTAGAACGCATTGATACAAAATAAACCAGGGAAACACGTGCAGTCCCCTACATTGGACTGGTGTTTGCACAGTCTTTTAAATAGCATTCAATACGAGTCGACGTTCGTAAAACTTGTTACTGCACACAGTTGTATTAGGATGGACGTGGCGCACATGGACTGTGTCTGTGCATTGTACTGCTGATACAGCATCCTATTAGCAAATATTTGACATGCGATATTCTGACAAGTGCCAGAAAAGATAAAGTGCCAGAAAAGGTAACGTAATCTGTGTGTTGTGTGTGTGTTGGCCTCATCACATCACGGCTGGACTACGGAAATTTTCTTTTTCTGGGTGCTAACAAGGCTGTGACCCGTAGATTGAAACTGGTGCAAAATTCTGCTGCAAGACTCCTTTGTAGGATCCCCAGGTTCTCTCCCATCTCAGGCCACCTCCGAGATCTACATAGGTTCAGAATTGAAAAGCGCATCGAATTTAAAGCACCGAGTTATATGTTCAAAATCAAGTAGGGTTTAGCACCCAACTATTTGCACACCCTCGTCTGCCCCTACGTTCCTACTAGTCATCTCCGCTCTGCCTCGCTTGAAAAATTTTCAGTGCCGAGGTTCAAACTTGCCAGAATGGGTTGCAGATCTTTTTCGGTTCTAGGTCCCACTCTTTGGAATTCCATTCCTCTTGCTATACGCAAGGAAACTATGTACACCCAGTTCCGTTGTTCATTAAAAACTTGGTTATTTAATCAATAATTCTTTCTGTTTTTCTGTTTTCATCCAGTACTGTGCAGGCGCCGGGAAACCCTTTTTGGGTAGCTGTCACGCCTTATATATCCAATAAGGAATATGCTACTTACCAGTATGCATCGGTTCTTGGCAAGTAGAGCTGCAGATCTATACACTGTGCATAGATCGCCATCTGGTGTTGGGCCCAGATGTTTGCAGTTTGTTTTTCCTCTTGGAAAGTCTTTGGAAGTCACGAGTTCGGTGACTCCTCCTTTGGTTCGTATTGCGCATGGGCTTCGGCTCCATCCTCAGATTGTTTTTCGCCAGCAGGGAAAGATGGAGCGTAGTAGTAACAGTAAAGAAACCCATGTGTGTTGTATCTAAATAAGATAAACTGGAACAGAGGCGGGTGGGCGTGTATAGATCTGCAGCTCTACATGCCAAGAACAGATGCATACTGGTAAGTAGCATATTCCGTTCGAGGCATATGAGCTGCAGATTATACACTGTGCATAGATTATATAGCAGTACCCAACCCTAGCGGCGACCACCGGCATCCGTTGCAGTTGTTTGGAACAGTGTTTTTAGTACAGCCTGGCCCACACTAGCTTGTTGCTTGGTTTTCACATCTACACAGTAATGTTTTGTGAAAGTGTGCGGTGTTGACCATGTCGCTACTTTGCGGATGTCATCTAGTGGTATGTTTCCTAGAAAAGCCATAGAAGCCCCTATCTTCCTTGTAGAGTGGGCTTTAGGGGGAATAGATAGCGTTCGTTTTGCTTTGTGGTAGCAAATCTGTATGCATTTTACAATCCACCTAGCTATCCCTGATTTAGAAATAGGGTTGCCTTTATGTGGTGGAGAGAAGGAGACAAATAGCTGTTTGGTTTTCCTGAAAGGTTGTGTCCTTTGGATGTAGTAAAGTAAAGCCCTTTTAACATCCAGTGTGTGTAAAGCCCTTTCCGCAACGGTTTGAGGTTGTGAGAAAAAGACTGGTAATTCTACCGACTGGTTTAGATAGAATGGAGAAATGACTTTGGGTAGAAATTTTGGGTTGGTGCGGAGTACAACCTTGTTCTGATGCATCTGGAGAAAAGGTTCCTATATAGTGAGTGCTTGTATTTCACTAACCCTTCTGAGGGAAGTGATGGCCACTAGAAAAGCTGTTTTCCATGTGAGAAATTGGAGCTCACATTTATGAAATGGTTCGAAAGGGGGTCCCATTAACCTTGTGAGAACTATATTTAAGTTCCAGACAGGTGAGGGTGGTACTCTGGGTGGAATTACTCTTTTGAGGCCATCCATAAAGGCCTTGATGGCAGGCACTCTGAAAAGTGATAGGTGCTGCTGGTTCTATAAATAAGCAGCAATTGCAGCGAGGTGTAACCGAATGCAAGTATATGCTAGGTTACACCTTTGTAGATGGAGTAAGTAACATATGATGTGCTGTATGGACACATTTAAAGGATTGATTGTGTTGTTGTGGCAGTAAACAGCAAATCTTTTCCACTTTGCAGCATAGCATGCCCTAGTAGTAGGGCGTCTAGCTTCCCTGATAATATTCAAGGGAAGGTTAAGGTATCCGAATTCTAGGACCTCAGGAGCCAGATCGCAAGGTTGAGCTGAGCTGGGTCCGGGTGCCTGATCTCTCCATGGTTCTGGGTTAGGAGGCATGGTGAGAGGTGTAGCTTTTGGTGTGGTACTACTGAGAGTTCCAGCAGTGTTGTGTACCACGGTTGTCTGGCCCATGTTGGAGCTACTAGGATCAGTGTTAGGGAATGCTGTTGTAGCTTTCGCACCACTAATGGAATTAGTGGGAGAGGTGGAAAAGCGTATGCAAATTTGTTTGACCAGTTCATCCATATCGCATTGCGATTGGACAATGGGTGTGGATATCTGGCGGCGAAGCTTGGGCATTTTTTGTTTTCGTGGGTGGCGAATAGGTCTATGTGTGGATGCCCCCACTTCTGAAAGAACAGGTGAAGAACCTGTGGGTGAAGTTCCCACTCGTGGATCTGCTGCATTTGTCTGCTGAGCAGATCTGCCACGGTGTTTTGGACTCCTGAGACGTGTGGGCCAGGAGAAAGATTTTTTGTGGAATTGCCCATCTCCATATGCTCTGTGCTAATTGAGAGAGCTGTGGAGAGTGTATGCCCCCCTGTTTTTGAATGTAGTACATGGCAGTCATGTTGTCTGTGCGAATAAGGACTGCCTTGCCTGAAATCTGCGTCTGGAAGGATTTTAGGGCGAGGAAGATTGCCAGTAACTCCAGATGGTTGATGTGGAGTAACTTCTGTTGCGGCGTCCATGTGCCCTGTACTGTGAGATGTAACAGATGAGCTCCCCAGCTGGAGAGCGATGCGTCTGTTAGGATTATTTGTGGGACCGTGTCCAGGAACGGTTGACCTCTGGAAAGGTTTGTGGTGTTCCACCACTGCAGAGAGCGATTGGTGCGACCGTCTACCAACACCAGATCTGTCAGTTGCCCCTGGGCCTGGTTCCACTGGCGCGCTAAACACTCTTGGAGTGGACGCATCTGGAGTCTTGCATGGGGCACTATGAAGATGCAAGAGGCCATCATCCCTATCAGTCGCATAAACACTCTTGCTGGGAGAGAGTGTTGACATATGAATTTCTGACGCAGAGCCTGTATATTTGCAATCCTGGCAGGATTGGGATAGGCTATGGCTTTTGAGGTGTCTATGGTGGCACCGAGGTATTGTTTTGTGTGTGATGGTACCAGGTGGGATTTTTGGTGGTTCACCGTGAAACCTAACTGGTGAAATAGTTGGATTGTAGCAGCGGTATGTTGCACACATTGTTTGTAGGACGTGGCTTTTATTAGCCAGTCGTCCAGATACGGGAAGACGTGAATGTGCTGTCTTCTGAGGTGTGCAGCCACTACTGCTAGGCACTTGGTCAATACCCTTGGTGCTGTTACCCCGAACGGGAGCACCTTGAACTGGTAGTGTTGCCCGTCCACCACAAATCTGAGGTACTTTCTGTGAGACTGGTGTACTGGGATGTGAAAGTATGCGTCTTTCAAGTCCAGAGTGGTGAGAAAATCGTTCTGGGAGAGGAGTGGAAGAACCTGTTGAAGGGTTACCATGTGAAAATGGTCTGAATGTATGTAAGTATTTAGAGGTCTGAGATCTAGGATAGGTCGCAGAGTCCCGTCTCTCTTTGGAATCAGAAAGTACAGGGAGTAGACCCCTAAATCTTGTTGATTTATGGGGACCTGCTCTATGGCTTCTTTTTGCAGGAGGGAGATTTCCTCCTGTTTTAGTAACGTAGCATGTTCTTAAGACATAGGGCGTTGCCTGGGTGGAATGTTTGGGGAGGTAGATGTTAATTCTAGGCAATACCCTGAACGAATAATTTGGGTCACCCATCTGTCTGAGGTGATTGTCTCCCAGACGTGAAGGAAATGTTGTTTTCTGCCCCCGACCGGAGTGGAATGGTCTGGAGGGAGCGGGGGAAAGTCATTGGGCAGGAGGTGTGGCAGAACGGGCGGTATTTGTCTTGCCTCTGCCCTTATTATTATTGCCTCTGTATCCGCCTCTTTGATAACCCTTTGTGAAGGTAGATTGAGGAGGGGATTTGTAGGACGTGGATGCAGTATCCGAGGAGTAGCCTCTGCCCGTGCCCCGAAAGGAAGAGCGGCGAAAAGAGCGCCTAGGAGTGTGCGACTGTAGGGCTCCCATGGATTTCGCCGTGTCAGTATCTTTTTTCATCTTTGAGGGCTTCATCAACTTTTGGGCCAAATAGATGATCTTGGTCGAATGGGTGGTTCAATACAGAGGCTTGTACCTCAGGTTTAAAACCTGAAACTCTGAGCCAGGCATGGCGACGGAGAAGGACACTGGTGTTTATGGCCCTGGAGGCTGTATCTGCTGCATCTAGGGCACAGCGTATGGAGGTATTAGTTATTATTTTTCCCTCTTGGATCAATTCATTAGCCCTGTTCTTGTATTTTTCAGGGAGATGGTGCATGATGGCCTCTAACTCATCATAATGCGCCCTGTCGTATCTGGCCAATAGCGCTTGCGTGTTGGCGATACGCCATATGTTGGCGGCTTGTGACGCACTGCGCTTCCCTGACGCGTCTAAGAGCTTGGACTCTTTGTCAGGTGGTGGTGCTTCGCCTGACGCCTGAGAATTTGAGCGCTTCCTAGCTGTAGATACCACTAGGGAATCCAATGGTGCAGGTCCTTTAATGTATGAAGGGTCTGTGGGGGCGGCTTTGTATTTTTTCTCTATACGGGGGTTTAGGACCCTGGCCCTGACTGGGTCTTTAAAAACCTCCAGTGCATGTTTAATTACTCCCTTTAACATAGGTAGAATGGCAGTAGACCTATGTGTATTGTCAAAGGTGTCTAGGAGAAAATCCTCCTCCACTGGGTCAGTATGTAACTCCACCCCGTGGTAGTGTGCCGCCCTTTGTAATAGGTGGTAAAAACCCAAGGAATCTTCAGGTGGGGATGGCCTAGATGGGTAAAGGTCATCCTGTGGGACATCTGGGATGTCCGGATTGTTATAGTCGTCCCATGGGTCTGGAGATCCAGTAGGGGTGGGGTCTTGCGGCACATCTGCTGGATCATAATAAGGGTCTCCTAAATCGTCTGGGACAGGAGACAAGGTTGGGGAGTGATGAGGCAGGGGTGGAGAGGGTGGAGGTGGGGAGGGTGGAGGAGGTGGAGGAGGTGGAGGAGGTGGGGAAGGCACTCAGAAAGGGGAGGTAGCAGTGTCTTTCCTCTTTGGAGGTGGAGGTGGAGCTGGTTTGTCCAAGTGTCTCTTTCTTGAAGACAATGTCAAATGTCCAGTTTTTGGATCCTTGGTGAGTGTCTTTTGGAGAGGATCCGGTGTGAAAAGTTCTTGTGACACTGGTTGTTTGTCGGCGCCAAAGTTTTCGGGGCCGATGGCTTTTTAGGCTTGTCTAAGCCGTGCTTCTTTGGGACCTCCGATTTTTTGGTCTGTGCCGAAGATCGGTGTGGGGAAACTTGGACCCACATCGAGGGCACTTCTTGAAGGGAGTTCTTTCCATCAGCAGAGACCGGAGCCGGAATAGGCCGGAATAGGCCCGAAGGCCGCCGTCGACGACCGAAGAGAAGGTGATTAAGATGATTTATTATCTGAAGGATCTCGATGAGCGAGGATTTTTGCGTCGATCGTTGAACTGGAAAAGTTCGGAACCGGAGCGCGAAGTATTAAATCCGAGCCCGATGGCGGAAAAAAACTATCTGAGGATGGAGCCAAAGCCCATGCGCAATACGAACCAAAGGAGGAATCACCAAACTCGTGACTTCCAAAGACTTTCCAAGAGGAAAAACAAACTGCAAACATCCGGGCCCGACACCAGATGGCGATCTATGCACAGTATACAATCTGCAGCTCATATGCCTCGAACATAAATAAATAAGTAGACGGCCACTGATTATGGGTTGATGTCATTTGTAGAATGTCTTCACCCATGTATTGTTGTTACTGCACCATGTTACCCAGGGTTACACGGCCAAGTGATGTACAGGTATTACCCCACTCTCTTCAGGTAGGTCTATCACAGGTCTGCCAGAGGGAACTGGGCCCATGCCAGATTTTCAGGATTCCACAGAATATGTGCACATACAGTTACTCTAAACAGAACTCATTTATGGAGCTAGTGGTTATCCTGAAACAGTAGCAAGAATCAGGCCCTCCTTGGCACAAGTTGGACACCCTTCCTTTAACAAAAGTTTGGGTGAGATGCATTATTGATTGCAAAGCGGCACTATAAAAGAATCTGTTAGCATGAAATGTAGACTCAAATGAGTGCCCTGCTTGCACCTCCCTCATTGCCGCCCCCACACCAGCTCCTATGCATCCCACCCCTCCTCCGCCAACAAAGGGCGGGGTGTTGAGCCAAAGAGAGAGATGGTTTTCACTAGTTGGTACAATACACAATTGCACATCAAAACAAAAAATACAGTAGCTAGCTACCCCTTCTCTGCCTAGTTCAGTATATTTACACTTAATAAAATGCATTTTCGCTGTGGTCATTTCTGAACCAACACTCACACGTGGGGATTCAGAGTGAGCGTACCTGGAGCAAGGCGGTCTCTCGCATCTCTCCTGGTAGGCGACAGCTGCTCGTCGGGTTGCTGGGGATGCCTTGATCTTCCTGGAATCCCTCAGTGGCTGAGTAATGTGTCGGCGCTGGGGCCAATCCCAGCGCAGCTCCTCCTGGACCTCATTGCCGGGGGACACTTCAGCACTTGTGCCAATCCCTGCGCGGTCCTGCGGAAACGTCGGCGGACTCCGGGCCGCAGCAGTGATTGCGGTGGAGAGGACTGGTTTTTTTTTGGCAAAAGGGATCGTGCAGACACCCGGGCCGCAGCGGTGAAGTCCGCAAGCAGTATTGACGGCTCCTGGGCCGCAGTGGTGTAACTGGCAGCAAGTATTCACGGCTCCAGGGTCACAGCAGTGAAACTGGCACAAAGCATTCACGGCCCCCAGGCCGCAACGGTGAAACTGGCAGAAGGTATTCGAAAGAAACTAAAGAGGATCACACCGGAGCTTGTCTTTATGGGGCCATATGTTTGAAACACATGGCCCCATAAAGATAAGAAACCTTTTGCGACGGAAGGAAGTCGGACGAGCCAGTCCAAGTGGGATGGCTCTAAAAGAGAAAAGTGTATGTCACTGCAAGCTCTTTTCCAATGATTGGCCACCGTTTAGCATAAACGGTGATGCCAGCCAATGTAAAAGAGGGGCGGGGCTTAAACCCTGCTAGTAAAAGCTACCCTAAATCATATCTCGCCAGCTAGACTGCTTATGTACGCAGTCTTACGCTAGCCTCGACCTAAAAACCTCACTTGAAAAATCCCTGGCAGCGGAATTAGCCCAAATATCAAATCAGATTTGTGTTATGAATTTGACTGAGATACCGGAAGAGTACCAGGATCTGGCAAGTGTTTGACAAGAAAAATGCGGAAACATTGTCACCTCATCGTGAATACGATTGTAAAATCGAACTGGAACCAGGTGCAATTCTTCCATGTAGCCGGATATACGCACTCACGGAGGCGGAAAATCAATACCTCAAAACTTATCTGGATGATTATCTAAAGAATGGGTTAATCCGCTCCTCCCAATCTCCTGCTTCTTCGCCTTTGTTTTTCATTCCTAAAAAGGATGGAAGTCTTCAAACTTGTATAGATTATCGCGCCCTAAACCAAGTCACGGTTTAGAATCGGTATCCTTTGCAGTTGATCTCGCAATTGTTGGATCAGGTCAAGGGTGCCAAAGTTTATACATAACTGGACTTCAGAGGCGCTTATCATTTGGTAAGAGTTGCCGAAGGTGATGAACGGAAAACCACCTTTTTGAATACCAGGTCATGCCGTATGGTTTAAGCAATGCTCCGGCCGCCTTTCAACATCTGGTTAATGACGTGCTACGTGAATTTTTGGACAGAGTGGCGGTAGTGTACATTGATGACATCCTAATTTATTCTGAAAATTTGGAAGATCATGTGCAACATGTCAGAGCTATATTGCAGAAACCTTTGGACAACCACCTTTTTGTAAAATTGGAGAAATGTTCTTTCCATGCCAAGCAAGTGGAGTTCTTGGGATTTGTTCTATCAGAAGGAGTCGCCGCAATGGATCCAGGGAAGGTGGAGATCATTAAAAATTGGTTCACTCTAGAGTTTTCTTGGATTCACACATTTTTATAGGCGGTTTATTGCCAACTTCTCTGCCAAAGTGAGTCCCATCACTCAATTGTTGAAGAAAGGAAGAACATTTCTGTGGTCTGAGGAAGCAGAGTCAGTCTTCCAGTCTTTGAAAAAGGCATTTATTTCTGCTCCTATTTTGATGCATCCCGACCAGTCCTTTTATGTAGAAACAGATGCATCTGATTTTGCAACAGGTGGCATTCTTTCGCAGAGAAATAAGCAAACTGGACAGTTGCATCCGGTAGCCTACAGATCCAGGAAGTTATCTGATCCGGAGATGAATTATTCAATTGCTGATAAAGAATTGCTAGCTGTAAAAGAAGCCTTTCAGGATTTGAGACACTATCTGTTGGGAGCCAAGCATTGTGTGACCGTGTTTACAGATCATCGTAACCTCCAGTTTCTGAAGTCAGCAAAAACTCTCACTCCACGACAGTTGAGGTGGTGACTGTATTTCTCTGAATTCAACTTTGTGATCACCTACAAGCCGGGAGTTCAGAATGGGAAGGCAGATGCCTTATCCAGAATGGATGTGCCAGACGAGTTAAGAGTGTCGCAAGTGGAACCAATCATACCTCCCAGTAAAATCGTAGGGGTGACTCATTTGGAAGAATTCTTTAGTCAAATACAAGAATCCTGTTCACCACAAGAATTAGAGGATTGGGTGAAGGCAGACCCAAAAAGAGAAATCAAAGAAGGCATTCCCTATCATGATAATGCTTTGTATTTACCAACTCAGAACTTACAGGAAAAGGCCTTAACAAATTGTCATGATGATAGGTTGGCGGGTCATAAGGGCGTTAAAAAAGACCTTGAATTTGTTAGGAAGATATTTTTGGTGGCCTGACATGGCCGCTCAGGTGAGACAGTACGTGACGACTTGTGAATTGTGCATTAAAGGGAAACCTAGTGGACAGGCCCCACAGGGATTATTACAACCCTTGCCTAATGCTCCCCATCCATGGCATACCGAGTCTTTGGATTTAATAGTTGACCTTCCGAATAGTCAAGGTTTTAACACCACCCTAGTACTGTTGGATTCCTTTTCCAAGATGAGCCACTTTGTGCCACTCAAAGGTGTTCCCACAGCCACTCAGACCAGGTCTTTAACCATCATATTGTAAGAGTTCATGGGGTGCCATAAACTGTCATTTCAGACAGAGGTTCCCAATTTGTCTCAAGATTCTGGAAGAATTTTATGCACAATTTGGGAGCTGACACACTATACTCTACCAGTTACCATCCGGAAACAGATGGTCAAAATGAGCGGGTAAATCAAGAGCTGGAGCAGTACTTAAGATTGTATTTATTAGAACAGGAAGGAAACTGGTCCGAGTTGCTCTGGACTGCAGAGATTGCATAAATTAACGCAGTACATGACTCTACTGGTTATACCCCCTTCTATGTGAACTCAGGGAGGCATCCATGTATTATGACAGGAAAAAACAACGGATCAGTTCCAGCAGTAAAAGAATATAAAAAGGCTCAAGAAAATCTGTCAAAAGCAAAGAAGTCATATAAAAACACGCAGATAAAAGGAGAAGACAGGCACCAGAGTATGTAGAAGGAGATCAAGTCTGGTTGTCCACCCGTCACCTTAGACTGAAAGGGAATCGTAAATTCCAACCACGCTTTATAGGCCCTTTTAAAATCAGGAAGGTCATTAGCCCAGTTGTGGTAAAGTTACAACTTCCAAATCAGATTAAAATCCACCCAGTTTTCCATATCTTCCTTCTGAAGAAAAGTCCTCCAAATGTCAGACTGAAAAGAAATCCTTCAACAGTGAGAGTAGAGTCACAAGAAGAATTAGTACAATTTTAGATTCAAAAGTAACCAGAGGCAAATTGTACTATTTGATTGAGTGGAAGGGATATGGGACTGAGGAGAGATCCTGGGAACCTTCCTCTCACATTCATGCCCCAAGATTAGTTAAGAAATTTAATTGTGAGAATCCAAAGAAACCAATAATTGAGGGCCCCCTTTTGGAGGGAGGTACTGTCAGGAGGACCATGGTGGCGAGTGTCTGCATGTGTTCAATTAACAGAAAGGCAAGCAAGCGTTTGCAGGCGTCAATCAAATAAACCGCATTGGAAACATCAACATGCATCTGATAAAAGATTTTTTTAATCAGCTGCTTAAAAAATTTACAAATGGCAAATGGAGGAGCCAAAAGACTAGAGACTTCAGTTCTGGGTCAGCGCTTTAGTGTGTCCCACGCATGCGAGAGCCTGCAGATAAATGCGTTGTTCCGGTAAGGAACAGCGCACTTCAACTGTGACACGAGGTGCGTAGAGTCTCAATTTTGAGTGTCGTCTGAGGAGAATTCCGTGAGGTGTTTGGGGAAAAGCGTCTCGTCTCAATTTTAAATCGCCTGAGTAGTGTCACTGTATTCCACGGGTCTAGAGTAGCGGAAATATTATCGCATGCGCAACGTAAGACTTTCTCAAACCAGGAAGAGGCTTCCAGTCTTCTTAGTGAAAACACACATAAAAAAGGCTTTAGAATCATTTTCTTTTGCGTGCAGTATTTTCTTTGAAGTTCCGTTTAGGCTATTCTTTTGGAGTAATTCATTTCCTTGTGCTAAGGTTCTACACAAGAAAGGTCACCATTCTATGAGAAAAAAGATCGGATTGGTAAGCCATCATCTAGAGGATTGACCAGCAGGAAGACAAGGTATCATTGCTTTTTGAATTTGTCTAAGAATTTGCTGAAGTGACATTCTTTTTTCTTGAAAAAAAGATTTTGGCACACCAAGATTGAGAATAGACTATGGAGGTTATTCGACAAAATTCTTAGTTTATTTATTTATTTATTTTTCACATTTATAGAGCGCACGGTTACCCTGAGGTGTCCTGGCGCTGATTGCCAAGGTGTGAGGGCAGAAAGATTACTGTGTGAAGAGCCACGTCTTGAGTGCTCTCCTGAAAGACAGGAGGTCGGGGAGTTGTCCGATGTTGAGTGGCAGTGCGTTCCATGCCTTTGCTGCGCCCAGAGAGAAACTCCTACCTCCCCACCGAGCCTTCCTAACTCTGGGGACAACTACCAGGCTCTGTTCAGCAGACCTCAGCAATCTAGTCGGTCTATGCCATTGGAAAAGTTGGGTCATGCAACGGGGCCCTAAGCCATGCAAAGCTTTAAATGTTACGCATAACGATTTAAAAGTGATTCTTTTGCGAACAGGTAGCCAGTGCAGCTTCGCCAAATCTCGCGATACCGAGGCAAATTTGGGTGTGTCTAATCAGACGAGCTGCTGCATTTTGCAGAATTTGGAGCCTGTTGAGGAGCCCCTTTTGGGCATTCAGCAGAAGGCTGTTGCAATAGTCCAGACGGGGCATCACTAGTCCTGTCACCACTGTCTTCTTGTACTCGTTGGCCAGAAACGGCAGCACTTTCCGGATGGTTTTTAGGACGAAATGGGTAGCTGAGGTGAGAGCATTGACATGAGGCCTAAAGGACAGTGAATCGTCCATTAGTACGCCCAGGTTTCTAACCTTTGAGACCGGAATTGAGGGGGAGCCCATTTCCTCCGGCCACCAGCGTGGAGACCAGAAGTTGTCTCTGGATCCAAAGAGTAACACCTCTGTTTTAGCTGTATTTAATTTAAGACAGTTTTCCGCCATCCAGTTACTGACTTCCCGCATGCAGCCTCTGAACCTTTCTGCCGTGCTGTCTGTTTCCCCCGGCATCAGTGATACCACTATCTGAGTGTCATCTGCGTACGATGTTAAGTTGAAGCCAAAGGATCTAATGATAGGTGCCAGGGTAGAGACATATACGTTAAAAAGAGTAGGGCTCAGGGAAGACCCCTGAGGAACTCCACAGGGGAACACGAATGGGTCTGATTCAAAATCACCTAGTGCCACCTTCTGCGTCCTGCCGGAAAGGAAGGCGTGAAGGATTTTAAGCGCCTTTCCTTGAATCCCACAGGCCCTTAGCCGGTCCACAAGTATCTTGTGGTGGACCGTATCAAAGGCCGCAGACAAATCCAGCAGGATCAAGGCGGCTCTGCCCCCTGTATCCATCACAGTTCTTACATCTTCTGTTGATCTAATCAAAGCCGATTCCGTGCTGTGCCCTGCTCTGAATCCATGTTGAGATGTGTCCAGGCTATGGCCTGCGCCCAAGAAGACACTCAGCTGTGTGTTCAGGATGCCTTCGAAAACCTTTGACGGCAGGGGTAGCCTGGCGATTGGCCGAAAATTGCACAGGTCCGTTACATCTAAATTTGGTTTCTTCAATAGTGGTAGAATGGAGGTTTGTTTCCAGCGCAGAGGAAATTCTCCGCAGTCCAGCATGGCGTTGAACAGCGGGGTGAGTCCTGCGGCCATGGCCGGTGCGGCTAGTTTGGCTACGCTAGCCGGACAAGGGTCATTAGGGGAGCCTGATTTTATCCGTCATAATCTGATCTTGACCTCCTCCTCTCTAATGGGAGGGAAATTAAGTAGCTTCGCAAGGTTCCTGTCTGCCTCGAGATTAGATTCAGGAGCGGCAGCCTTGACTTGGGGGTCAAGTGCAAGAAAGATGTTTTCTACCTTTTCCTGGAAGAATTTCGCCAGATCTTCGCATAGTTTGCGACTTGGTGGTATCTCTGCAGGTTTAGGGGCAGCCAGGGATGATACTGTGCGAAATAATTCCTTGGAGGAATTACTGGCATCCTTGATGCGTTGCGTATAATGCTCCTGTTTGGCCTCTTGAATCGCGAGTTTATACCTTTTCAACTCTGCGTTGAGACGTTTTCTGTCCTCCTCTTTGTAGTTTTTTCGCCAGAGTCTTTCCAGCTTTTTGCAGAGCACTTTATGGTCCCTGATTTGTTCTGAGAACCAGGGAGCGGAGGGGCTAGAGCGTGTGGAATGATATGTTTTTGGGGGGGGGCTAGGTTGAAGCAAGCAGTTTCTAGCCAGTTCGTATACAAAGTGGCTGCGTCTTCCACATTAACTGGGCAAGGCTTAGTAAGAAAAGATTCAAAGAACTAATACGAAGGAATTATCTTCAGTTAGAGAGAAGCAAAGGCCTTGGACCGTGGGGTATGAAGGTGTGAGGGAAAGCTATGTTTTAAGGTTAATGTGGTTGAATGTTGTTGCATGATTGTGTTTCTCCTGATGCAGCATACCCAGTCCCACACAGAGTAGCTGAGACGAAGAATGTTTCCAGTGAAGAAACTTTCCAAGGCAGTTTCTCTTTATCTACTTCCCCTTTCCCCCCCATGCAGTTGCGCTTACCAGGAGAAGTCTTACTTGTGGGAGTACTAGTGGTGGGGCGTTGGAACCATAGTCGACTCCTGTGGAATTGGTTGGTCTTCTGACAACCCCCCACTCCAACCCTTACACCCCACCCCCCGGGAACTAAATTACAACTGGAGATATCCCATCTCCTTGTTGAGAAGGGGTGGTGGTGTGATCGGCTCCCCCAGGGAAGAGAAAATTGGCAGATCTTTTTTGTAATTCCCGCTGCCAAGGGGCTTTGTGGCACCCCCCCAGGCAGCACTTCATTTGAGTGAAGCGTGGCTGGAAAAAGGTCGCTCTCCTTTCCGCTATCACTCTTTCAAACAAATCCTTGCTTATGGATCACAGGTGCACTGTAACTAAGAGGCAGAGATACCACTAGACAACGGGGATTTTTTCTTGGGGGGGGGGGGGGGGGGGGTGAGGGGAATGAGAGATGACCAGCCAGGCATGGGTCAACCTCCTTCGGTGGCCAACTGTAAATGAATTACTTTTCCTTCCCTGGGGATGATCGGGCTTCTGATGGGGTGCAAACGCCACTCGGACTCCGAAAGAGAAAATATGCCACTTTTCTGCCAGGAGTTCTTTCTGGGACACCTGGGTAGCAGGGTGAATAGCATAATCAATATATCCACAGATAGAACGACGGACTCTTAGCTCTGCACCTCACGCTAGTTCCACCAAATCTCTGTCCTGCACAATACTCCCCAACGCCAGCCGTTGCATGACATCTCTGTGATCCAGATCCAGACAAATTACTACAAATGGGGGTGCGCCAGGTAATGATGTCCAGTAGACTGAAAGTAGTGTCAAAAAATCCTTTATTTCAAATTCCGTTTTTTTCTTTTCATATGAAAAAAACAACACTCAGCAAACGCGTTTCATTCCCTCAAAGGGAACTTCATCAGGGCTCGTAGACTGGTCACGTTATATCCCAAGGTGATCTGTTCCCTTGTCAATACTCCGTAGTGATAATTCAGGAAATTTAAGATTTCTCTCCAGTTTATTGTGCCGGAAACCCTTCAAGTTGTCGCAGGCATAGTATGGCCTGTTTGCTGCAGACCGTCAAGACGTTAGTCCGTTTGCGTCCAAAGTCTCCGGAATTTGAAATAAAGGATTTTTTTACACTACTTACAGTCTACTGGACTTCATTACCTGGCGCACCCCCATTTGTAGTAATTTGAATGGCATAATCGCCTAACTGCGGGCGAAGTAGGAGGACACCTTTCTCCATGCTGTGGTGCATGGAAGCAAAATGTAAATGGCTGAATAACTGATCAGTGTCAAAAATAAAATGTGAATAGCACAATAACTTAGCAGTGGCTGAAGTGGGTGAAAGAAGGGGCATATTGTGCACATTGATAACTTCATTGTAAGTCACAGACTTTCTAGTTTCGCAAGTAGCATGTTTTTTCATATAGACGTGTTTCCTGGCATGCTGGACAACTATTGCAAAAAGTGCATTTATCTTATTGGGTGTGCTGTGCCTTAAAAGTCATTTTTTTTTTCATTTGTTGTCTGTTTTAACTGCTTTGGAGAAGGTCTTTCTATTGCAGCGTGGAGTGAAACAAATGCTTTTTCCGTTTTGAGATGATTGAAGTTATCACACTTTACTACACTCTCATACCACTGCTTTCCATGCTTTCAGTTCATAACAGTTCATAGGACCCACACATTTATTCAGCATTCTTTTTTTTACAAATATCCCTGCATTCTACCTAGGTCAGCAAGTTTTAGCTAGAAAATAAAGGGGACTTGTTGTTGACTGATTGATTTCCAGGGCCCAACTCTAATAATGGCCGAGAGCTGTGAGGGTAGGATCTGATACTGAGACAGATCCAACAATTTGAAAACACCACAAAGGACTCCCTCAGTAGTTTGTTTGTAAGAATCTCTAAAAAGGACAGAGCTGTGTGTTGCGCTGCAACAAGCTGCTCGGTTTCAAGTTTTCCAGATAGGCTCACTACACTACACTTCACGTGAAGAACACTTCGCCGATCCAGTCATGGTTTGGTATTAGTCCATGAGCTCACTTGTATACATCAACTAAATGGATTGAGAGGATAAATATGACCAGGTTATTCAACCTAATTATATGAGTCATAAAACATGCACATGGATAACCACCAGATTTAGTTGCCAACATGCAATGTGTATGCAGTCTATCGGCAGACCACTAAAGGAAGACAGAGGCCCTTACTCAACTTTCAGTTGGCTCAAAGCCTTATTACTGAGGAAGCAATAGCCTTTACTTCATCTGCTGTCTAGGACGCTGCAAGGCTTCAGGATCAGCAATTTGCCGACCACATTCCAGTAGCAGAGCAAGAAAGCCACTGATATGGCTGCTGCACAGTTTGTGCTCAGCAAGGTGAGAGACAGGAGAGCGGATATTACTGTCTCAGTGCTCATCTCAGCCTGGTCTGTTTTCCAGCTTGCTTCCCTTTGTACCACACAAAAGTGAAGTTATGGAAAATGGACTGAAGTTGGGTACACAGATTAAGAATTCATACAAGTCTCAAATGGCTGCTCATGGGTACATACCTTCCATGACCCATTTACTTGAGTAGCAGTGTATCTTTTTAAGTTCTTCCATCCAATTTGGAATCCAAGACTTTTTCCGCCTAAATTAGATTTGATCCAGTGTCTCTTTACTGACTCCATTAAGCAGGAAGACATTGGTATTGCTTTTGGCTGCTCGACAACTTCATTCTCTGTTGAAAAGTGGCAGATGAGCGCTCCGCCGTACTACAAGTAAAATAAAGTCAATGCACCGCACATAAGGATGGACAAGACATTTGTCATGTTTTGACCTTGTACGCTGTCCACCAAATCCTAAAGCACTTGGACTTTCTGGAAGGATCATCTGGCACACATATGGTACTATTCAGGACTCTGAGTGAGACAAACCCATTAAGAGGTAGTCAAAGCTTAGCCTAGGATTATTTTCATAGGGATCGTGTGTAGGTAGGAGGCAGATGGTCAATGTAGGAGTAACACACAGATGGCAGCATCAACCAGTGCTATAACAGGCTGACAGTATGTGTGGAGTGACAGTATGTGAGACTGTTGGCTGATGGTATGTATGGCTGTTGGCCGGAGGCATGTGTGGCTGCTGGCTTAAGGGGTGTGTGTATGCAAATTGTCTGATGACTGGGAGAGTTACAGTGTGATTGGTTTTTAAGTTCTTAAGGTGCATCAATGTGATGGGCCTTTGAATGGAAGAGGTTTGTTGACTAAAGTGTTGTGTAGGGCCCATAGCTGGTGATGTGAATGGCTTTTGTATGGCATGCATTAAAGGTGAGTGAATGGACCGTGAAGTGGTCGGTACCTTTACATGACTTTAGTCAAAATCAATGGCTCTGTTGGGTTCACGTAATATACATAAAGATGGATGCAAATTTAGTATACACACGAGAAACAGGAGTCATAAATTACAATTTATCAAAGAATACTATTAATACTATATTACAATAATTTCAGAAAAAGGGTGCTCAGTGATTAGTGTAAAAGTGCTCGTGCAGTCAAAAACCAGTGTGTAAAACATGGTCAAAATGAAGGCATAAATGATAAATCATTAATGATTTAATAGAACAACCTTATCAAAATCAGAGTTAAATAGAAGTCACTACAGTTGGGATGAGTTCATTTTAATTTCCATGAAATGGGTTGTCCCAACAAGATCTTTTTAGATACAGGCATATATGAGAGTTCCGTTGATATTTTGTCCCACCAATGAATGTGTTGGTAATGCATCAAACAGTGGTCTTCCTTGGAACAGCTTTAAAAAAAAAAGGGGGGGGGGGGGGTGACACCCCATTTGTCTTGAAATGTGAGTGTATATTAGCTGTGTATGTAAATAAATACCATACTGAAACCAGTCTCACCGACGAACACTGTGCAGCAGGTAAACTAAACAGGTCAACTGGGGATGACTATAGGGTAGTAGAATGTTTGCATCTCCAATAATTCCTACACAATTCTGAAACAAATTGCCCTCAGAATGGGCTATGGTGTTTTGACTGTGTCAGTCATCTACATGGGAATTAAAACAACCCCTGACATTTTTTAAACCTTACCACCCAGAAGAGTCCAGGGTGGTGTGCCCTATGTGGACCCCATGATGTTATCTTCCCCTAAATGCCATGTAGCTTCAAACTTTGCTCGAATCACACATTTTACTCAAATTTCAGCAACCGAAATGTTCAGAATCTGCAGATGTCCACAAAATTCCTACCACCCATGGTTGCCATACTTCTATTGATAAGACAATACACCAATTGTGTGGAGCTGCCTTTTGCCCGCGACAGGAACCGGTGAAACCAGGACAATGCACGGACTCATATTGGCGCCCTGGTTTGATTTGTGAAAAACCGTTACAAGCTGCAGCTGAGTGGTTAGCTCAGAGTATCCCTTATTTTTGGATAAGCAACAAACACTGAATCTCCCTCCGAACAGAATGGACTGACAGATTAAACTTACTTTTATAAATTACCCATCAGTGGCAAAAAAATTACATATGAAACCATTTTCACAAATTGCTATTTCCCTACTTACTGTCATTTTTTATTTCAGCAATATTTTCATTTGAATTTTTATGAGCAATCTACATAAATGACCTCTTGGTGAATTCAGAATTTTGTACAGTTTTCAGAAACGGGATCCTCCACAAACTGCAAGTAGGGTGCAAACAAAAAAAAAAAAAAAATGGGATAAAAATATTACCAGTTAGAAAAATGTAAAAGAAAATGTGGTAAAAAGGTTTTCTTTTACAACTTTCCTTTCTGTAACACTGGAAGATGGTGAGCTTAGCAATTTTCAAGGGGGAAAAACAATATTTCTTGTAAAGCAGTTTCCAATTTTCCAACCAAAAACAAGAGGTTTCTAAATTTTGCCTATTTTCTCAGTTCTCTCTAGTAGAATTCACAAGCACTGTGTATCTTTAGATTGCTCATGATGTAGGCAAAAAGGGTGAACGTTTGGCCTGGATACCTACCACCCGGGGACATAGGGAGCCAGCTGTGGGGGCTGGCGGTCCCCAGTGCCATTAATGGCTCCAGGAAGGCGGGAGGTGGGGCGCAGCCCTCGTCCTTGGTTTATTTAGAGCCAGCCCTGAGAAAGTGGCCAAGGAAGGGGAGCGCATCCCGCCACGCCCTTTAAATTTCATTCGGACCCAGGGAGGTGGTGGCACCCGGGGCTCTTAGGCACAATGGAGGGGAAGGGGGTCCACGCTGCCCCCCCCCCAATTCTTTAATAAAGCCTCAGGGTGGTAGTGGTCCACGGGGCTCTTTAGAGCCTCAGGAGGGATAACGCGCGGTCCCATCCAGTAAAATTAACAATCGGCCTGTCACGGTGAGGTGGCAGCCCTTGGGGCAGAAATTGGCCATGGGGAGGAAGCGGCAAAAAACACTCGTTTATAGCAAAGCAGACATAACTATAACTACCTAGTGGCAAGTGCCACTAGAAAAGAAAATTATATATATATATATCAAAATCTGATTTCACCATTAAATCAGATTTCGAACATAAAGTAGGGATTAACTTCAAAACACTTTTCTAGTATTTCCTCAAGTGGATATAAGAAATAAACCTTTTAATCCTATCTTAGCCTGTTCAGGGAAACGTTTTGGGTATATTTAACTGTGAGAACATATTAACCTCAATATGTAGTGTCATATTCTCATAGATTAGTATCCTGTCCTGAGGGCATACTGTTCCCGGTCATTTGATTTAAACTGCATTCAGCCACAGCACTTTGGTGTTCCTGGTAGACATATTATTGTTAGATGTGTGGGTGATGCCAATTCACACTAGAGCCAACACATCACATTTACGTTCTAACTCTGAGGTACATTTTCAGCATTGTCTACAATAGTCTTACTAGACAAGTAAAAAGAACAATTGGCTGAAACCAAATTTTACCACTACCATTTTAGGACCAGAGTACACTCACTGTGGCACAGATTATTAGTGTCAGAGGGTACAGAGCCCTAATAGGAGCAAAGATAGGGTCCAGCAAAAGGTGGTATGTTTGTTTTCACATTGCTGAATATGCCGATTTGCTACACTTGTTTATACAGAAGGATTTAAGAAAGAAGAAAGATGCTATAAAGTTGGAGGTTGAAGGTAGGTACTAACCCAACTGCATACCAATGATTGATCTCTTTTGGCCGCAAGCCAATTATGCACTAAATATGCATCATACTATTTCTGAAAAAACGCAGTACCGCAAGTGAAACTTATTAAAAAGAAGCATGCAGTTCTATGCCTCAAAAACAAATGTTCACTGTACAACATCAAACAGCAGTAAAAGACATCAATCACTAAGAGGAAACATGTTCCTTTGGCACAGTAACATTATCTTCCTTACATGCTTTTAATGGGTCCTTTGTTGGTTATTCTACGCAAGATGCTATGGAGTTCGGAAGGTAGGTGTCTCCATCGAATTCATCTTCATTTGATTCTCTAGAATTTGGAAAAGCTCCTGAAGATTAGGAACAAAACCAACTTCCAACTTTGACCAGATTGGGACATCTAATTAAACAAAATAAGAAAACAAAAATTCAGGATTAAAATTGATAGTTTGAATTAACCGTATTCAGCCATTTCCACATCATTATTGAGAACTACACACTACATCTGTGAAGCAGTCATGATTACCATCTTCAGTATGTCCTAAAATAAATAACGGAATTACAGATATTGACAACACATTTCAGAAATGCTTAGCAAACTCATTATTTGACAGATTTGATTTCATAATAGGATAAACCACTTATACACAAGTAAGTAAATCTTTAAGTAAAGGATGGTGAACAGAATTTATTTAGTCAAAATTCAAAAGCCTCTCTTGCATTTGCTTATATTGAAATTCACATGTAGTTGAAAGACGCTGTTCACTTAGTTCGGTTCTAGTGAAAACCTATTGTAAACTAAAGAAATACACACTTGGGGAATTTCAGTCATTTCCTTTCACAAAGAACCGCCATCAGACCTAATATTGTAAGAAAGCAGCGTTCACACTAATACTTTGCATCTTATTACCACTCGGCCTTTTCCCTATAGAATGCCAATCACATTTTTTGACCTACAGGACAGTTCACATTTTAGCTTTCGAACCTTTTTTCGTACACAAAAGGTAAGGGTAGGGGTGGTTTGTGCCCCACTGCGATGCCAAGCAAAAATCCATTGACAAGAGACAACAATGGAAAGGGGAAAGCCTCACATTTGCAAAAGGGGCTCTCCTGACCTGACTGACAACCTTGAGCCAAGACAGGACATCCAGCAGAGAGATTATCTTTACACAATATTGCTCAGTAGGGCATCCGTGCTGGCTATGGTATGATCAGTCTGTGTGGTCATTACAGAAAAAAATCCACTTCAATGGCCCTCAGTTCCTAAATGCTTACTACTTTAAGCTGGAGGAGCTTATCCTAGCTCACTTGTAAAAAGACAACATTTAAAAAAAAATTATGTCCCAAGGAATTGATGTCCAAAAGTCTTGATGTTGAAGTACCCTTTATTTGTATCAGGTGAAAATGTGATGGCATGGCAACTGATTGGCACCCATTCCTAAAGTCTTAAAATTGATATCAATACACGCCAATATCCTACATTGTATTGGTGCCAAAGTCTTTATAATTAACACTCTTGCCACCCTCCAGAACTCTGCCAGGCAACAACACGAAAGCCACCTGGTTCACCATGGAGCTCCGAGAATCCAAGCGCTCTTGCAGCCGACTGGAGAAAACATGGGAGAAACAGCAAAACCCCGGAAGCACGCTCTGCCTACAAGGCCGCAACCACGGCACATCACCAACTCATCAAATCAACTAAGAGAAACTTCATCCAAGACCGAGTCCTCTCCAACGCCCACAACGCCAAAGAAATATTCGCCATAATACAAGAATTCACCAGACCCAACAGCGAAACTACTGACGTCACTCTCTCCCAAGACCTCTGCAACAAACTCAGCTCCTTCTTCCACCACAAGATCAAAATGCTCTATGACAACTTCGACGACCAAGACCACAGCACGGACCCAAAACCACAGCACGGACCCAAGACCACAGCACGGACCCAAGACCACAGCACGGACCCAAGACCACAGCACCGACCCAAGACCACAGCACCGACCCAAGACCACAGCACCGACCCAAGACCACAGCACCGACCCAAGACCACAGCACCGACCCAAGACCACAGCACCGACCCAAGACCACAGCACCGACCCAAGACCACAGCACCGACCCAAGACCACAGCACCGACCCAAGACCACAGCACCGACCCAAGACCACAGCACCGACCCAAGACCACAGCACCGACCCAAGACCACAGCACCGACCCAAGACCACAGCACCGACCCAAGACCACAGCACCGACCCAAGACCACAGCACCGACCCAAGACCACAGCACCGACCCAAGACCACAGCACCGACCCAAGACCACAGCACCGACCCAAGACCACAGCACCGACCCAAGACCACAGCACCGACCCAAGACCACAGCACCGACCCAAGACCACAGCACCGACCCAAGACCACAGCACCGACCCAAGACCACAGCACCGACCCAAGACCACAGCACCGACCCAAGACCACAGCACCGACCCAAGACCACAGCACCGACCCAAGACCACAGCACCGACCCAAGACCACAGCACCGACCCAAGACCACAGCACCGACCCAAGACCACAGCACCGACCCAAGACCACAGCACCGACCCAAGACCACAGCACCGACCCAAGACCACAGCACCGACCCAAGACCACAGCACCGACCCAAGACCACAGCACCGACCCAAGACCACAGCACCGACCCAAGACCACAGCACCGACCCAAGACCACAGCACCGACCCAAGACCACAGCACCGACCCAAGACCACAGCACCGACCCAAGACCACAGCACCGACCCAAGACCACAGCACCGACCCAAGACCACAGCACCGACCCAAGACCACAGCACCGACCCAAGACCACAGCACCGACCCAAGACCACAGCACCGACCCAAGACCACAGCACCGACCCAAGACCACAGCACCGACCCAAGACCACAGCACCGACCCAAGACCACAGCACCGACCCAAGACCACAGCACCGACCCAAGACCACAGCACCGACCCAAGACCACAGCACCGACCCAAGACCACAGCACCGACCCAAGACCACAGCACCGACCCAAGACCACAGCACCGACCCAAGACCACAGCACCGACCCAAGACCACAGCACCGACCCAAGACCACAGCACCGACCCAAGACCACAGCACCGACCCAAGACCACAGCACCGACTCAACACTCACCACCAGCTACACCATCCAGCTGACCCTCCACACCTGGACCTCTCTCAGTACAGAAGACACCGCAAAAACTCTGCAAAGCATTTACGCCGGAGCACCCACTAACCCCTTCCACCCCACACATTTTTCGCAAGGTCACCATCGCACCCGAACTACAACAATCAACCAACTGCTCCCTTGAGACAGCCACATTCCCCGATGACTGGAAACCTGCCTTAGTCAAACCCCTCCACAAGAAGCCCTCCGCAGACCCAACAGACCTGAAGAACATAAAGCCCATCTCTCTTCTCCCCTTCGCCTTCAAAGTCATCTAGAAAGTCGTCAACATCCAGCTAGCGCACTTCATAGAAACCAACACCATCCTGGTCTCCTCTCAATCTGGATTCTGCAGCAACCACAGCACCGAGAATGCCGTCATAGCCGGCACTGATGACATCCACACTCACCTTGACCAAGACCACGCTGCAGCCCTCATCCTCCTAGACCTCTCAGCAGCCTTCGACACCGTCTCCCACTGCAAACTATCCGCCAGACTCAACGGCCAGGGAACTGCCTTAGACTGGATTAGATCTTTCCTCTTAGGCACAACACAAAGAATTAGACTCCCGCCCTTCCTCTTCGATCCTACAGAGATCAGATGCGGAGTTCCCCAAGGATCCTCAATCAGCCCCACGCTCTTCAATGTCTACACGGCCCCCCTCGCAACCATCGTCATAAAACATGAACTCGACATAGTCTCATTCACCGACAACACCCAGCTCATCCTCTCCCTCACCAAGGAACCAGACATCACAAGGCACAGTTTCCAAGAAGGGATGAAGGGCATCGCATCCTGGATGAGCAGCAGCTGCCTGAAGCTCAACTCGGAGAAAACAGAAGTCCTTATCCTCGGATCCACCCCCTCCGCATGGGACAACACCTGGAGGCCCCCCCGCCCTCGTAAACCCACCAACCAACCCCTACGGACCACGCTCGCAACTTCGGCATCATACTCTTCTCTTCCCTCACCATGAATCACCAGCAGACTGAACTACAGAAACGCGCTCTACGCCGGAACCAACAAAACACTCCTCCGCAAACTCCAGACTGTCCAGAACGCTGCAGCCAGACTCATCCTTGACATCCCACAACATGACCACATCACTCAACACCTCTGCGACCTCCACGTCGAAAAGAATAACCTGCAAACTGCTGACACATGCCTACAAAGCCCACTCTGCCGACTTGCCCTGGCCACGGTTTCCCCATCCCCAGGGCCAGAGCGGGTGGCAGAACCTTCTCCTACATCGCGGCCAAGACCAGGAACAAACTCCCCCTCCGCATCAGATGAAGGCCAACACTGCACCCATTCAGAAAGTATCTCAAGAACTGGCTCTTCGAATGACCACGGAGCTGCTCAACCCCTGATTGATTGATCCTGACTTTTCCCATTATCCCCTTGTCATGTTTTTTAACTGGTGTTTGTGATAAACTGAAAATCTGGCAGCTACTGCTTTTGCCACTGAGACAGGAAACGTATGCAAGTTCTGGAGCAATGATTGAAAGATTAGAGGGGCAGGCTCGGCTCTCATTTTAGGCAAGTTTTCAAAATTGCCTTCAACGTTTTGAGTTAGAGTTTGGACCAATGTGAATTAAAGCGTCATCCACAATAGACTGTGTATCCTTCTAAACACATGAAGGCAGTAGGACGTGCCTGCAGGTGGTGGAAGTCTTCGATAGGTGTCAGTGAACCAGAAGCAAATGACGCATCCTAAGTGGGAGACCGTCAATGGGGTACCTGTAGGTGAGCAGGAAGTGGAAAGATGTGGCTGTGAGAGTGGCGGGGAGTGATTGTATTGCTGGGAACAAGCAAAGCAAGATTTGTGACCGACCATGATCACCCTGCCCTCCAGTACCCATGATGATCTGCATCAGTCTAGCTTTTCCCGATTAGAGCAGAGACCTAGAACACAGAGGAGCTTAATTTTTCTTTACTATTTTCTCTGTGAAATGTTTATTTTTCCACATCAAGTCTTTTCTTCACATTTGAAAGCCATTTTGCAAACCCTATAGAGGCATAACATGTTAAAGACTATGATGGGTCTCTCCAAGCTAAAATGTGTCTCCTGTCATCAGAAACTCAAACTAGTTCTAAAATGGCTCAGTGGACCATCTACTTCAACTGACCAAAGAGAAAAGGGGAGTGGGGGGGGGGGGGCAAAAGCTAAGCCTACGTTAAGAATTGAGTAAAACCTCAGTCTCCCCCCCTTTTTCTACTGGAATTCTTCTGTTAGCCTGGTGGATCCCTGAGCCATTCGTCAGCCTCAATCATCTACTGTTCGGCAGCCAGCACTAGTTCATTACTACTCTTAACAAGCATTGACATAGCCAATAGGTCTCGCTTCGGGACCTTAGAAGTACTTAGTTATGCAGCACAATATCCTTGGTGCAACAACATCAACTGTTGCATGGCTAAACACTTATAAGGTCCCAAAGGTGAGACCTATTGGCTATGCCAATGCTTGTTGTTAGCAAGAAACTAGGAACACTCTTGATGCACGATTGTTTGCACATCTACAAACAACGGCTTTTTCTGACAGAACGACGAGTGGTAGGATCTCTTTCCTACATGGCTTGTATTTTAAAATCCATGCTATTTTAGAAGCCGCAAGACATGGCAAATATGCCAACAATTTTTAGAAATGCCTTAGCATACTTTTTATTGCACTACCAGTAACAGATGCACAGCATCCATGTCCCGATAGATCAGTAGTCTTGTCACGTGTGCTTAAAGCAAATAGATATCCAGTGCAGTACAAAGGGGGTATTTATTGAAATCCATACAGCATTCCGACAAAAGTTGATTGTCATCACCTAGGAATGGAAAATGTTGGTGTTTCGAAAATAATTATTCCTTTAGGGCATGCATATTAGGTGGTATTCTGATGATTCAGCAGAGTAGAGTGCGCTGTCCGCCTAGGAATGGTCCGCATAAAGAGTAGGTCGTGTTGACTAGTGTAGCTTCAGAATTCTTTGTTAATTTTCTCTTTTGTATACATATAATAATGCTGACAAATGGTTTACATGTTCTCCACACGTGAGGGTTATTTTGGGGAATGTACGACTGAGTGTTGTCAAGAAGTTGTGGAAAGAAAGCTTCTTACTCAACCCAGAGGGGTTTTGAAATACTCGTCTTGTTTTGAAATGTACTTGGATTCTATTGTTTCTCATTAACTGTACTATATTTAGCAAAGCCGGATTAGATCAGGTTGGGATGCAATCTTATAGATTGTCCCGCCAATGTCCCCTCTGGCGACTGAAGTGCTTGCCTGTTCAGACGGATTTAAAAACGAGCATTGGCAAAGCCAATAGGCCTATGGGTGAGCTATTGGCAGTGCAGCAGTGGAGGTCGTATATAGGAAGTCTTTTGGGATAGTGAATGGAATGGGTGTAGCTCAGAACGGTAAAAGAAATGCCATGAAGCAGCCAGTGATGGCTGCATCGTAGCGCTTTTTTTCCTTTTTGTCTGTTTGTAGAGGGGAGAAGAAACTTATGGGGTGGGTGTGTGGGAGAAGAAACTGATGGGGCGGCTGAGGTTAGATGAAACCAGGAGGGATTAGTAGAAACTGGTAAAGCACGGCAGTGGATGGGAAGAGTAGATACAGCGACATCCTCTGTTACATGTGCTTCGAGCGTTTCACAAAAGTGGCCAGATGCCACCACTGTCGTATTGCATACAGCTGATATTCCACTGCTACTGGCACCAAGATCGGCACCAAAAATCCCACTCAGGAGGAAAGTCAAGAAGCCAACGTGGCATCAGGGATCGGTATCCAGCAGGTGAAGACAAATGTACTATAGGTCTGTGACAGTGTGCACGAGACTGCCTCTATTCACTATTTTTTGTGCAGCAGCGAGCCACTCATCTAGCAGAACTTGAAGAAATCAGCCTGCTCTACTTCAGCCAGGACAGTGGGCAGGAATTGTTTTGGAGCTGCTGGCCAACTGTAGGCCTTGCACATACATCTCGCTTACTGAACATAAAAAATGTTCATGCATTGTACGGTTACCTTAATAATGAATGAAAGGACTGAAGGAATAGAGTACAAGTGGTCCCACCACTGCCTGCATCGCTGACATGTCTTCTTGCATGCATCAGGATGGCTTAGTGAGCTAATTACCACACACAGCAGGGTGTGTCAATGAGCTATTCACCATCACTGAAATGCACAGTTTCAGGCAGGTGCGAGTCTGATTCCTGGAAAGAAAAATTCAACCTTCCGTCCACTGTTGGCGCTCGTGGAGCAGCACTGCTACAAGAATAGTATCTGAATCACAGCACGAGTAGTGCACGGACACTAATATTATTCAATTTGTGCTTGGTCTATGTACGACTACGAAAAGGAAGCAATGCCTGGCAAGCGCAGCCCAATTAGAAGGCAGCAAAGAAAAGTGACAAAGATGCCAAGGAATGGGAAGAAATTGGCGGGCTCCAAGCCCATATTCAACACAAAAGTCTTGCAAGCGACAGCGCATGTGCTAGTGCATGCTCAGGCAGGCGAGACCTGAAGAGAGACTACTCTTGCGATTTGTGTATTGCAGATGCATCTCACACTGCTTCTCCATTACTCATTTCTGAGTTTAATATATCCTCGCTTCCCCGACATCTACAGCCCTTAAACACCAAGACTTGTCAGTCAGAGATTTAGAATTATCATGGCAGAAGCAAGCGTCTTCTTTGTGCCTTCCTCCACACACTACACATTTTTTTGCCTAAAGCACTGTGAGTCTCAAGGACCTCCTAGTTATTCAAAAAGCAGCTCAAAACGGTTTTGTTGCTTCAACTTCACAATCTCCATGGCAAACCATTACAGGTAGCTCCGCAACCTAAAAGCCACTTTTAGTAAACCAGCGCTATAGGAAGAAAATAAAACTTTACGTAGTCAGACGTAACTGTGGTAAGTCAAGCTCATCCATAAGAATTTCCTGCTATAGAGGAAGTATGGATGCACTGAGCTACCTTGGCTAACCTCGCTTTTTTTTTTTTAGGAAGGAAGATATTCCACAGCGGCAATAGCTAAGGAATTGGATTCCTGAAATACAATCAACAGCCTTTGCCAATACATTCTGGTCTATCTTTGCGGAGTTCTTTGAGATGCACATCACCATTGGGTGCTCTTTAGCATTTGTTGGACAGGGCTCATAAATGAAAAATCAGAATAGGCATATGTAGAAGATAGTTATGTTTGTCTTTTTCTGGATAAAAAAGGTTTGGCAAAGTTTGAAAGTATCTTTCTTTAATCTTAGCTCCCCCACCCTGCCCGTGATCTGTTTATATAAATGTTCAGACGCTGTGGTTGGAAGAAACTTGAAATGGACAGATATTTAGATGTCTTGTATCCTGAGTTGCGGGCTTATAAAGTGACTTCTACACAACTGAAGGGCAGTATTCAGTAGAAAATGCTAAGCGCCGAGGCTGGTGCGGAAATGCAGTTTAAGGGTTGACAGTGACTGAAATTAGAGTTAGACAGCGAGTTAGAAATGTGTGGGGGGGGCTATCACAGTAATTTGAGCATGAGAATCTCAGAATCCGTGGACAGTGGGTGAGCTACCCAAGACTGACCGAGACCATCGCCAGAAGCAGGTGAATGTGCTCAGGATGTGGGCTCCACCATTTCCTCCGATGCCCAAAGACCATCCATGTAAGTAGGACGCTTCAGTACGAGTGAATCAATTTGCATGCAAGATTTTACAGTGGCGAGAAAGGCATTTGGTAAAGAGATGGGTACCAGTGCAACCATTCTACGGGAGATCGGGAAGCAACAGGGGTCATGTGAATAATCTGACTAACGCTACTAGTAAAGATGGTCTAAGTCGGACGCAGATGAACAGATGTATATAACTGGTGCCGGGGCACATCAGAACCAGCCATAGGCAGTTTATTTGAAATCTGTTCCAGCACTGCTGTTAGATAATAAAACTGTGTAACTGCACTATTGGTAGCAAACTGAAAGACTGTAAATAAATCTGACCATGCCCAAAAAATTACGCAGCAGTAAAATGCGCAAAGGGTATCCGCAGCAGGTGGTTTTCTAAAGAGAGCACAAGTGCCTGTAAATGCAGAGACCACGGATTATGATCTTAACAGAGTGAGAATACCAGGAAAAGGTCAGTAAAACTGACTACAATTAAATGTAAATAATGCAATGATAGGCATTTAAGTAGTGCACAGCAAAAAATAGGTCACCTCTTTGCATTTAATAGCAGGCAGTGTTATTACAGAGTACTGGTGCTTGTTTTATTTATACTGCTGAACGATTAACGGCTGACAAGCAGCGAGCACTCAACCCACTGAGCTGTTTCTTCAACATCATGAAGTGATCTATTGAAATAGGTTTGAAACAAAGATTGTATAGACCATGGCTATGTGGTGTAGTTTTTGCATATGGTGGTGTGGGGGGGGGATGGAGGGTCTGTACAGTAACTTGGGGTCGTGAGGTGTCGGTGTAATAAAAGTACAGGCAGAAAAAGACAAAGCAGAGTATTAAACCAGACAAAGGATCGAGGTTCTGGGGGTTGCGGTCTGGAAAACGGTGGCTGCAAGCTTTTTCACAGATATGTTGAAATGCGGCCCGAAAAAGGCGACGGTTAATAAAGACATGTTGGGGATGCGCACACAGCCATGGCAAATGTAGGATCGGATATGATGAGATCCATAACTGAAGCAGATCCCCTATTCCCTCCCCTGCTCCCTTAGAAGATCTTCATTAAAGTATAGTGAATACACGTAAACAAAGGCATGTGTTCCACACAAAATCACGTGAAAGGCGGACATTGCTCCATAATCAGAACTGGATCACATAAAAGAAGTCAGTGAAAAAGGTGTTCCTCAAAGGTCTACATCTGGCCCCAGACTTTGGATAGTAAGCACCGTTTTTCGATTGAGGGAGGATGATGTTTAGTTGTTAGCAGATACGTGTACAGTGCCCTTATCAAGGTGGTACTAGATGATTGAACAGGATTGTTTACTCAACACAAATTACAACGGTTTCGTAACCTATCGAGAGACGGCTTCTGGTCTACATGAACCCCGGTTTTTATTGGACTGCACTCGCATTCCCGCTTATGCCCTGACGAAGTTCATTCTGAACGAAACGCGTTGGCTGAGGCTTTGTTTCAACAACTGAACTAAAATAAAGACTTTTTTGTATACCAACTACGGACCACTTGGTGTAATATACTTACAAACTTTTTTGGTAGTGCACCACCCCAAACCCCTTTCGAATAGTAAGCACTGTCGCCAATAAGAAGGATGTGGCGCTGTGGGCAGTGTAGGCAGACTGGATGCAGACTTCAGAACTGACGAACCAGGTTTGAGTCTTGGCATCACCACAGCATCCTGTCACTCTGGGCAAATCACTTCATCTCCCTGCCTTAAAAATTAACAAGCATTGGCCGCGCGCGCGAGACGCCATATGTGGTGGGGAAGAAGCAGGAGTTGTGTGTGCGCACGGCCAAAGCTTGGAAAACAAGCATTGGCCGCGCGACACGGGTGGAAAAAGTCAAAGCTCCAGATGGCAACTCGGGCGCTAAAAGCTGCCAGCTGCACGCGCTCGCGTGAACGCAAGCGCTAGGCCGTGTGGCAGCACTTTCAAAACCCGTACACTAAATGTCTCAGCCAGACCAGCGCATGCGCTGGATCAGGCGAGACCTAAAAATGGATGAGCATGTGGACATTAAGAATATGGTAGTTATTGAGGACGTTAGATCTGTGCTCTGTGTCAAAATAGCAAGACTATAATGGTCCATTTCAGTCCCTGAACAGAAACACTACAGCCCATATCTCTACCTGATAGACCTAAAGTAGACACTGTGTCAGGACTTGCTTTTTCTGAAGGTCTAGACTGAGCATATATGGGGAGATCTGAAATCAAGGTATACAACAAACACTTCTTCCCAATCAGTAATTTAATGTAAGGTAATATATCCAAGATAAAATACAATTGTCCCACAGAGCAATGGTTTTCAAATGTCATCATCAAATGTATAAATGATGTTTATAAATTAGTTTTTTGGTATCAAACATACATCAAAAAAAATGTTATTTACCAACATACTTTAAGAAATCAATATTTAGCACATCAATTGTTGAGGAGCCCCACTAACACGATGAACACCAAATGACGTAATATATAAATCAATTAGTAAAACATAACAAGAAACGGAACAAATTTGTCAAAACAAATGGACAATAAACAAAAACAATAGCAAACAAATACATACACACACACACACCAAATTGAAATACAATGTTTGCTCAATAAGTTAAATACAGATTTCAACAATAAGAGAAAGTGCCGACGTGCGTTTCGGAAGTGGAATATACACAGGAAATTCCTTCATCAGGGCGCTGAGAAAACAAGTAGTTCAGTGGCAGAAGGCTATCTGTGTAACATGCACTGTCACAGGATATGTAGTGCAGGGGGCTCTGTATCAATACACGTTTTCAAAAGGTTTTCTAGATAAGAGTTTGAAGCTGGCTCTGCTGGAGGGAACTTCCCTATGCCACTTTTTCAAACGTTCCAAAATCAAGTGCATCTAGGTGATTTATCCTAGAGGCATCTAAAGTTCCAATAGTAATGGACCCGCTGTAGTGTTCAAAAAGGGATAGCCAGGTCCTGTATGTTAATGCAAAAATTACGGGCGTCCCAGCCGGGACTCCGACTCCGTGGGCTGTCCGCAATGTTAAGAGCTACATCCAGCATAATAAAAAAATAGAGAAACCGCTATGGGGAAGTCTCTTGTAATGGATGATTTCCTCCAAAATATTTCTGGTTTCGGCATCCGTCCAAGGCATAACATGTTAAAGACTATGATGGGTCTCTCCAAGCTAAAATGCGTCTCCGGTCATCAGAAACTCAAACTAGTTCTAAAAGGGCTCAGTGGACCATCTACTTCAAGTGACCAAAGAGAAAAAGGGAGTGGGGGGCAAAAGCTAAGCGTACGGAAAGAATTATTTTGCTGGACTTCTGTTAGCCAGATGGATCCCTGAGCCATTTGTCAGCCTCAATCATCTACTGTTTGGCAGCCAGCGCTAGTTCTTTACTACTCTTAAACATGGATGAGAATGTGGACATTAAGAATATGGAAGTCATTGAGGACGTTAGATTCTGTGCTCTGTGTCAAAATAGCAAGACTATAATTATCCATTTTGGTTCCTGAACAGAAACACTACAGCCCATATCTCTAGCTCCTAGACCTAAAATAGACACTGTGCCAGGACTTGCTTTTTCCGAAGGTCTTGACTGAGCACATATGGGGAGATCTGTAGTCAAGACCTACTCAAGGCTTAAGCAGACCAGACCAACAAAGTGTTCTTACAGAAAACTGTAAATATATTGAACACCATATCTATTGCATCTGCCTTTCGATACTTATGTATCAAAAAACAATGTGTCATCAATAAAAGGCTATCTGTAGCAGGCTACGTAAGTGTTTAGGACTTTGGCCTCAGAGCCAAGAAGGAAAATGTAACATACCAGAAACACTCAGGTTGCATTTAGTGTTGTAGACTCACATGCTATGCACTCTTGTGCCTTCTAGGGTTAGGTTAGGATTATTATTATTTGTTTTTTTATCTAAGATGAACTAAAAACATCTGATCTAAACACACTTTGTGCATGTTTGACCATGAAACAAACCTGCAAGTAAAACTCGCCAAAGGGAACCGAATAAGTTTATATAGTGGTTTATAAAATGTTGGCGAGGACATAGGTAAAGTATGTAGCTTTTATAATGTAAGCTTCTACATTGATAAGGAAGAATTTGGCGAGTTGGGTTGCTGCATTCAGGTGTGAGAAAGTATGTTTACACATCTTGTATTATAAACACCACTTTGTTCCTCAGCACCTGCCTCCCACCAAGATTACCCCACAAGATAGGCTGGTCCTGTAAGTTGACAATGAAAGCACCAACAATGGAGGTCGGCAGGAAACAGCATGCACATCTCTTTTTAGTTTACAATCTTCTGTGTAACTTGCACACCTAAGTGCGGCAACAAAGACACTGCAACACAATTAATGCATCCCTCTGGCCCTTGCATACAAATCCAGATACTTTCTACAGACGTCATGCTATAAGGATACACTCTAAAACACCACACATAGCAAGATCATCCATTATGGCATCACGGCCATGCAACTAGGATCAAGTACTACATATTGACACCAACAATTAACATTTTAGAATTCCCGCTAAAGTGCTGCCATTTTCAGGTGATACATTGGCTATGAACATAAAAATAATGATTTTGACAAGGAAAAGCAACTTACCATTTAATGTTATTTCAAAAGCCCCTGTGGATAGGCACTGGCTTTCTAGCATGTTACTCAAGAAGAAAGTCATCAGGCATGAAAAGATCTGAAAACAAATCAGGAGAGTATTCAATAACAGTCATAAATAGCCTAATAACGTTTTAAATGGGGGGTTAGAGGTGTAAAGGCACGGCTGAATTTTTGCTACAACAAAAGTGAGCAGTGCTTGTACACGCCAATAAAGTAAAATAACTGAATAGAAATGGGACCATAGGCTTTATAAGTGATGTGCTGATGTATATAACTTGGTAACAACTAAGCACACTCTCTAGTTGTCCAAACCTATAAAATAAAGTGGTATTTGATGTCGCTTATTCTTGGGTCAGCTGCCTTTTTACTCCATATTTTTCTTTTTCTTTTTAAATAGAGCTTCGGAAAATTAAGGAACCCGTACTGTAAAGACTTTAAAATTATATTAAAGATATTGAAGTCAGCTAGGACAATTTATTCAAGGTTTAGAATTTCCCTCGACTGTTAAGTACTCAGAGATCCGGCAAATAAGAGAGGATCTTTGTACCATATGATGGATAAAAAGCATATTGAGTGTGTCCTTCAATCGTGGGTCCTTCAATCGTAGGTAGTCCTTCCTACTGAATGGCCAGGTTTACTAAAAATGCATAAATCTATGAATCTCAGTCTTGCGAGTACCACTAAGGCACTTGTGCTGTATCAGGAAAAACAATCGCAGCACTTGCCTAATGAACAGATGTATCTAAGGGATGATACCCCTGCCAACGCTGACAGAAGGATAGTTTGCAAAGATATTTTTCTTCAGCCCTGGAGCCCTTTTGAAATATCCACAACAAATTGCTCTGCAGGGACTACATGCCACGGAATGAGCAGTATTTAAAATGTCATAAATATCCATCGGGTACCCCCTTAGTGTGTTCCCTCATCTAATATGCATGTGTACCCTTTCCTGTCTCCCCCTGTAAAGGCAATTAATCCATATTTTTTGCAATTTCAGGATGGGAAACTGCGAAATATGAGTAAATAGCCATAAACTCGCACATATTTAGGTGTCACATGCTGCAGAGCTACCGCATTAATGCCCATTAGAAATTCCTTTCCCACCTCTGTCCCACTTCCAATTGTTACAATTTGCCATCCTGCAGGACTGTCTGTATTCTACGTCTAACCTGAGATAAGACCCAGAAAATGGGTTCATAGTAGTCATTTACGTACTTTTGAGAAATAAGAAAGTCTGAAGACATCAACTTCATGGCAGCTGGGATTCTATAAGCACGTGGGTATAAGTGTTAAATGAAAAAATGTCAAGCAATATACTTCTGTATGTGCACCCACTACCAAACAAGGGTTGTCTGCTGCGCTTACCTTATTTTCTTGGCTCCAAGTCCAGATTCTCGGGGGATCCACTCCAAAAAGGGGAAATGGGTTTTGTCCCGTTATTATCAGTGCAAGTGCTACAAACTTGAGGCAGGATAGAAATGTAGCTATGTGCCTACCAAGAAAAAAACCCATACCTGTTAATAGTTGAAGAAAACTGCTACTACAGCACTTTTTTCTGTAACTTGAGTTAACATTTCTGTGGTGTTTGAACCACTTCTCTTATCCAAGATGCTAGATGTACACACATCAAGGAGTTTTGGTTTGCTTTTGCCCGGTTAGTAAGAATAGCTAGTGTGACAAACGAGTTAAAAAATGCAGTTAAAAAGATTGTGTAAATTAGTATGTGATTAGACTCCATAAATGCATACAAGCAGTGTTTAACAAAAAACAGTATTTTAGAAGCTTCATTATAGTAATGTTTTTGCACCTGTGGTCAAGTTCTCATTTTTTGATCCTTTCGAGACGCTTTCACTTACTACTTAAACAGTAGTATTGTTTAACAAAGTAAACTGCATATGTTTAAAAACAAAAAAAGTAAACCCTTTATCGATAAAGGAACCTTTGTGACGAACATCCAAAAGTACCACAGTGCTACTGTGGAATTATTCTTATGAAATCAACTAACTACCGAAACTGAACTAAAATATTGATATTGCGGAGAATGTAACCACCTGCAATTTCATTACATCAATCAGACTAGGAACGAAATAAAACAGAGGAATGGCTGATAAAACCAGAGTTCTTGCAGTTCTGCAGTGAAAAGAAGAGCCAAGCATTGCAATGACACTTCTGGGAAGTTTGATTTTACCCCGTATCAATAAAATGCAAGTTGTTTTTACATAAAAGATAGGCCTGGGCGGAAAACTATGCTACGCTTGCGGAGTGTGCGTAGGTTGCGCAACTACCCGCTACGCAAATCGCACGTAGTACAGTGCAAAAATGCGTAGCGGACACTTTTTGTTCGCTCACGGTCCTCAACGTCAAGTTGGCAACTGCGAGCGTGGAAAATAAATCTCCCGGTGAGATTCTCAACGCGGGGAGGTCAGGTTTCTCATTGCAAGTGGTCGTGTATGCTCGCTACCGCTCGCGATGAAAACTACCAGTCCGCGTTGAGAAAGCTGCCGCTCGAGTACAAATCTACTCGAGCGGCAGAAAACGACCGCTTGCACTGTGCATGATGCTGTTCACAATGATTGCACAGTGCGGACAAGCATCCGGCACTGTGCAATCATTGCTAACAGCATTTCTCTACCGCACTGCGTAGCTACACGTAGCGCACGTAGCGCAAAGTGCACTTCGCGTAGCTATGCGTAGCGAGAGTACGCGAACTACGGCCAGGGATAACAAAAGACCTGTACATTCAGTATATATACATTGCATGAATATGAGTTTAAGTGTTATTTATGACACCTGAGAAATAACGATACCAGGGGGTATGTTATTTAATCGGGTGAGAAAAATAACACCTATTACTAGTTTGAGGGGATTAACATGGGCATTTTGGTGTTTAACGCACCAAAATCTGCATGGAACGGTAAATAGGTACGACTTTCCCACGTAAAATTTCATCAGGTTTGACCTGCCGAAATTTAACAACAGTTGAGGTAGTGAACATCCGATAATCATCGGAGGGGCCAATACAGCCAAACTCGTTATTTCGAGCTGTGCATTTACACCGGGTGCGCAGAGTCAGAATGAACCAACCCACTAGTAATCAGTCTCAAAGTTTTCCATTTGTCTCAGAGCTAAGCAATATCAAGTGCCTAAAACAAAGACCAGCTCTTACAGATTGTCGCCTAGCTTACCTATCCGCCCTTGCATGGAATGGAAATAGGAAAAATATATTTTATTCCTGATGCAAGTTTTAATACACATTTTTGCAAAATAAGAGAAAATTGTGAATAAAAGCATAGACTTACTTATAAAACTGCAGTTTTTCTCAACGTGGTCATAACATACCAAATAATTACTAAAATGATATGGATATGCCAACAGTGACTGATATATTGCAATACCCAGAATTCTGCCAATAAAAACAACATTCCTCTGGTGTAAGCAAGATAGTAATTAATTTGACTGCAAACGAATTCTAAACCATGGAACGAAAGACATCTTCAGCTTTCCCTCAGAGCTTTGTGAAAGCAGTGTACTGCAAACATCTTAGCATGAGAACACGGGATCTCAGAGTCAGTCTCAATCTGTGCTTTTCTCAGCTTGTAGAAAACTGTACCAAGACAAACTGTGACCTTTCCAAAACACAGTAAATTATTGAAAACAACTTTGTAATCCGGCAGACGTTTGCACGCAAGAGGACAACTAAGTAACATATGGGCACTTTAGTGCTAAGAGGGTTTAGCTATGAGGTGTTATCGTTCAGTGCTTTGATTTAATGAACACCAAAAAAAACCTTGCTATTATTTGTAATATATTGTTTAATCGCCTGTTTTTATTAAACCTGTTGTTGATTTTCATCTTCTATTCATTATACTGAGCAGTTCCAGTATCACAGGACTCCCATTTGTCTATCTTGGGACCATTTGAATTCGCCCAGTTCCAGGTAATTCGGTGCTGCTTGTTATTTTGATTGTGAGCTCTACTTTATGCAGACACTTGGGCACATGCTCTCCGCTGAGTGGTAAGTGCATTAGGCACCAGGGCCTCTGCAGCAGTGGCGTCTCGCATAGGGCATGCTGTTGGGCGGGGAGGCGGGGCGGGGTAGGGGCAGGGTGGAGGGGTAGGAAACTCGGACATACCACCAAACGGAGGAAAGTAACTCCTCCGTTGCGTCATATGTAAGAGTTTACTACCTCCCCACCCTGCCCCTCCCCCAGCACGCACTATGCGAGAAGCCACTACTCTACAGTAAGCAGAGGCGGCCGGTGCAGCTTGTATACGCAGGGGAATCCTGAGGAGCCCACCTTCACTGTAGTCTCTACGAAGAATCCATTTAGGAGAGTTGTGGAGGGCTGTAAGGCTTGCAGAGACACCCTCTAAGTTCTACCACTTTCTTCACCCATGTCTCACTCTGATACTGTGCATCAATTACTCTCGATTCTGAGGGATTTAGAAAAGTAACATGACAGCTCTGTAACTTCGCTCAGGTACGCCAAACCTCGACATGCCTATAAATAGACCAAATCTAAACCCTTCAGGAATAAGGCCATACATGTAAACCTAATTAGGAGCTCAAATTCTATTTTTCCTTTTCACAGAAGGAAGTTGGTGACATTGGTGCTATTAACCTAGGACCGGGGGATTTCTCTCGAGGTTTAGAAATAAAACCTACTACAAAATCTACCCCAATAAGAGGAACAAAATAATTAATGTAATGACTTGGGAGATAAGACTATTTTAGGATAAACTATTAAACAATTTATTTCAAACTAAGTGCTTGAACACTGATTTTTCAAATGAAAGCCCAGAGCCGGCTGCTTGCCATTCTCCAGACAATAAGTGATATGCCAATCTTTATTGCTATTCCCATGCCCATGTCTGGTAAAATTACTTTTAAATATCTAAAGATGAAAACAGCTCAATGTGTGAAACAATAAGAGGAACAAAATGATTAATGTAATGACATGGGAGATGACAGACTATATTATGATAAAGCATTAAACATGTTTTTGATTAAGGTAACCCCTGAGCAGCGAAATGTTCAAAACGAATAGTTTCTTACCTGTCGGTGTAGTTTTGCAGCTTGAAGATCTTTCTGGATTCACTATGCTGTGCATTATTCCGCGATCTTGTGGTTGGGTCCGGATTCGTAGTCTTTTCTTTGTTTTTTTTTTTTTTTTCGTAGCCCAGGTGGGCGTCGACGTACACCATTTGGTGCACCTCCCGTGACGTCGTCGTGCTTCCTGCGGAAGTCCCACCTTTGGGGCGCCATCTTCGGGTTCTTTTTTCCTTTCCTCTTTTTTTTTTTTTTTTTTTTTTAACCCTAGGCGATTGATTAATCCTTCTTGTCCCTTTATCTGTATGTTTGTATTTGTTTGATCTTTTCCATTTTACCCCCTCTTCCTCCAGCCTCATCTTCCTGGCGGAGGTGGGTGGGTTCGCTAGTGAATCCAGAAAGATCTTCAAGCTGCAAAACTACACCGACAGGTAAGAAACTATTCGTTTTGCAGCGTGAATCTTTCTGGATTCACTATGCTGTGCATCGATTTTGTAGCGGTTTTCCTAGTTCTGTGGCGGCTGGGTGGTAGATGAGCGTTGGTCGTTGAAAATGTGCTGAAGCACCTTCTGTCCAACCTGTGCTTCCTTGTTCATCTGAATGTCCACGCAGTATTGTTTCGTGAACGTGTGCACAGATGCCCAAGTTGCCGCGAGGCATATGTCCTGGATGGGCGTGTTCGCCAGGAAGGCCACGGTGGCCCCTTTCTTCCTTGTGGAGTGAGCCTGCGGCCCCTCCGCTAGCTCCTGTCCAGCCTGTTTGTGGCAGAATTGAATAGTGAGGGCAATCCACCTTGCGATGGTGCCCTTAGTCACTGGTCTACCCAAGAAGCTAGTAGCAAAGGACACAAACAGCTGTTTCGACTTCCTGAGTTCCTTGGTTCTCTCAATGTAGTGCATCACCGCTCTTCTGGCATCGAGGGTGTGCAGTGCCTTTTCTGCGTTTGTAGTCGGGTTTTGGAAGAAACTTGGTATCTGGATAGCCTGATTTATGTGGAACGCCGACACTACCTTGGGCATGAAGTGTGGGTCAGTTCTCAGGACTATTCTATCTTTGTGAATCTGAATGTAGGGTTCCTGCAGCGTTAGTGCTTGAAGCTCGCTCACCCTGCGTAGTGAGGTTATGGCCACCAGAAAGGCTGTTTTCATAGTCAACATCTGCAGTTTAGCCTTGTGAATGGGTTCAAACGGTGCCTTCATGAGCTCCGTCAGGACCACATTCAGATTCCATGCCGGCGGCGGCAACCTTTTCGGGGGGGCCATCCTTTTGGCTCCCTCCATGAATCTCCTCACCACCTGCGAGCTGAAGAAACTTCCACCTTTTTCACCTCTGGTGTAGGCCACGATGGCCGCTAGGTGTACCCTTAGTGAGCTCGAGCAGAGGTTACTCTTTAGAAGGTGTGTGAGGTACCTCAGTACTGTTGAGTCTCTTGTCATTCTGTTTTGCAGGCCCTTTTTCCGGCACCACACAGTGAACCTCTTCCATTTTGCGCTGTAGCATTTTCGTGTAGTTGGTTTCCTCGCCTCCCGTAGCACTCGCATCGTGCTCGGCGGCAATCTTAGGTGTGCGAACTCTAGGTCTTCAGGAGCCATGCCGCCAGGTTGAGGGTCTCTGGCTCTGGGTGCAGGACCTCTCCGTTTTGCATTGAGAGCAGGTCCTTCCTCCTCGCGAACCTGTATGGGTCGCCTTGTGCCATTTCTTGAATTTGTGAGAACCATGTCTGCCTCGCCCACTGCGGAGCCACCAGGATCAGGGTCATGTTGCTGGTTCTGCACTTGTCGAGCACTCTGTGCAACAGGGGTATCGGTGGAAAGGCGTAGGCAAATGTCCTCGACCAGCTTATCCATAGGGCATTTCCCTTGGATAGCTGATCTGGTTGCCTGGACGCAAAGCTTTGGCATTTTGCATTGTGGCGTGTTGCAAAAAGGTCTATTGTGGGAGTCCCCCATCTCCGGAAGATTTTCTCCGTCTCCTGGCCATTGAGCTCCCACTCGTGTGATGCTGAGGTCTGCCTGCTTAGCCAGTCTGCCTCCACATTGTCCTTCCCCGGTAGGTGAATTGCCAGTAGATCTATCCTGAGAGGTATGGCCCATCTCCAAATCTTCTGAGCTAGGGATGAGAGCGGGAACGACTGTGTCCCCCCTTGTTTGTTGATGTAGAACATCGCCGTGGTGTTGTCTGTTTGGACCAACACCCTCTTGTTGAACAGGTGCCTCTGGAATGCCTTCAGGGCTAGCAGGATTGTTTTCAACTCGAGGTAGTTGATATGGCGGACCGCATCTGCTGGGGCCCATAGACCCCTCACTCTGAGGTTGTCCATGTGCGCTCCCCATCCCTTCTGCGATGCGTCCGTGGTAATGGTCACTGTTGGGATTGGTGGTGTCAGGCTTCTCCCTGCTGTTATGTTGTCTCTGTTCCACCAAGTTATCTCCTCCTGCACTGCGTGCGTAACAACCACTAGATCCTCCCAGCTTCCTTTTGCTTGTGACCATTGTTGTTGTAGCCATTCCTGGAATGGTCTCATGTGCAGGCGTACATTCGGCACCAGCTGGATACAGGACGCCATCATCCCCATCATCTTGCTCACAGCCCTCACTGTCAGAGCTCGCCCCTTCTGGTAGAGCTTCGCCTCCTTCAGTAGAGCCTCTGTCCTCCTCTCGCTGGGCACTACTGTACTGTTGCGGGAGTTGATCTTTGCCCCCAGGAAAATCTTCACCTGCTCCGGTTCCATCGATGATTTTCCCCAGTGGATCGAGAATCCCAGATTTGTGAGGGTGTCTGTTACGCCTTTTGCGTGCCTCTCGCACTTTCCGCGTGAGTTTGCCTTGACCAGCCAGTCGTCCAAGTAGGGGTAGACATGTATTCCCTGCCTTCGTAGGTGCGCCGCTACCGCCGACAGGCATTTTGTAAAGACCCTTGGTGCTGATTTTAATCCGAAGGCCAGGGTCGTGAACTGGTAGTGTTCTTGTTCGATGTTGAATCTTAGAAGGCCCTTGTGCCTTCTGTTTATTGGGATGTGAAGATAGGCATCCTTGAGGTCCACGGTGACCATGAAGTCCCCTTCTCTTATCTGTGGCAGAACCTCCTGCAGTGAAGTCATTTTGAACCTTTGCGTTCTGATGAACTTGTTTAGGTAACGGAGGTCTAGTATGGGTCTGAGGTCTCCGTCTACCTTCGGAACCACGAAGTAGTTTGAGTAGACCCCTTTGTTGCGTTCTCTGAACGGCACTGTCTCTATGGCTCCCTTTTGCAGGAGTTTCCGCGTTTCTTCTCTGAGTATTGCCAGTTCTTGGGCCGATCTCAGTCTTCCCCTTGGTTTCCTGTTTGGAGGTCTTTTCTCCAAATCTACGCAGTACCCGTACTGCACAACGTTCCGTATCCACTTGTCTGTGGTTATACGCCGCCACTCCTGAAGGTAGAACCTCAGTCTTCCGCCTACTGGTGTCGTATGCTCGTAGGCTCTTGAATTTTCTCTTCCCCCTGATGACACTTTTTTGCGCCTCACCCTTGGGGTCCTGGCGAGGGTAGGCGTCCTCTTGCGTGCCATTCCCTCTCCCGCGAAAGGACTGGCCCCGAGGTTGATATTGCCAGTTTTGCTTCTGCTGACCTGGTCCGTGACCTTCACCCTGCTGACCTTGTTGGAACGCCTGGTGCGACGTCCCCTGCTGGCTTCCTCCCCTACCGTAGGGTCTTCGAGGGATTTCCTCGCCTCATTCCCCTCAGCTGCAGGGCCCCCATGGACCTCGCCGTCTCGTTTTCTTTTTTCAGCTGGGTGAGCTTGTCGTCCACTGTTGCTCCGAACAGTGTCTCTCCATTGAAGGGGGTGCCAAGGATGTTGTTCTGCACTTCCGGTTTGAATCCCGAGATTCTTAGCCATGCATGCCTCCTCTCTGTGACCCCTATGGCCATGAGTCTTGCTGAAGTTTCTGCCCCATCCAACGCCGTCTTTATACAGGAGTTGGCGATGTTTTTGCCTTCATCTATCAGGTGATTCGCTCTCTGCCGGTATTCTTCGGGGAGGTGCTTTACTAACTCCCCCATCTCATCCCAGTGCTGGTATTGGTGTCTATTGAGGAGTGCATTTGAATTCGCCATGCGCCAGTGCATTGCGGCGTTCCTCTCGACCTTTCTTCCTGTGAGGTCAATCCTCCTGCTCTCCTTATCCGGGGGTGGGCCCGAAGTTGCTGGTACGTTGGCCCTTCTCCTGGCCGTGGAGGCTATGATGGAGTCCGCGGTCACACTACCCTTGATGTAAGGGGGGTCCAGGGAGGAGTGCTTATATTTCTTCTCTGTCCTGGGCGTGATCGACCGGCAGGTCGCAGGTTCCTTGAAGGCTTCTCTCCCCTGATTCATCACGCTTTGTAGCATGGGGAGGAACTGGCTCCTTGTCTGGATGGGGAGCAGTGTCTCGACGAGAAAATCGGCTTTCGGTTTCTCCTCGTCGAGTTTGACGCCGAAGGCCATTGCTGCGCTCCTGACCACCATATTGTAGACCCCGATGTCGTCGGGTGGCGAAGGCCTCGAAGGGTACGTGTCCACGGGCTCCTCCGGGTTTTCGGTGTCGAGATCGTGCCATTCGACGTCGTTGCTGGTAGATGCCGCCGATTCGTAGAACGACCGTTGGTCTTCTTCCTCGGCTTCTCCCTCATAATAGGGCTCTTCTTCCTCTTCGAGTTCCCTTGTCAGCCCTTCGGCGTCGAACTCGTCTTCGACCTCCTCGACGTCCGCTGATGGAACCGTTGGAATCTTGAATTCCTTCATTCTGGCGTCGAACTCCTTCTTTCTTTGAAGGATGTTCTCCATTTCGGCCTCGAGCCGCCTCTTCTTTTTTTCCATCTCGGAGATGCTTTCGGCGTCGACCGCGGGTCTTTTCGATGAAACTTGCGTCGACGTCGAACGTTCTTTCTGCGTCGATCGGCCCGTTTCATGGGATGCTTTCGACGACCCTTGCCTTTCGGCGTCTTTCGGCACCAGGGAGTCCTTATCTAAGGATCCGCTCGGCCTCTTGTCCGTGGTTCCCCCTTTGGACGTCGAAGTTTTCTGCGCCGGGGCTCCCTTCGTGGACTTTGACTCAGATTTTCTCGAGTCACCCTCGTGTTGTCGAGGTACTTTCTGTTTTGCGCTCGACGATTCTCTTACCTCGTCTTCTTTTTTCTTGTCGGTCTCTACGACCGTGAAGTTTTCGGCTGTCTCGGCGACGTTGTCCTCGTCGTCCGAGGAGAGGCCCAGAGCGTAGAGCGTCGGGGGCTTCCCCTTGCCATCCATGCTGGCGTTGGCCCTTCTCTGCCGCTCTCTCACCCTGAGTGTCTTCGGCGCGAAGGCTGAGCAGGCGTTGCAGTCGATACTCTGGTGATCGACCGGTAGGCAGAGGTTGCAGACCGGATGCTGGTCTCTCTGCGCGAACTTGTGGTGGCAGTTTGGGCAGAACTTGAATGGCGTCTTGTCCATTGCGCTCAGGGTCTCTGAGCGTGCATTCTCCAAGGCCGTCGAAGAAAAGGGCGCTGGTCCTCCTTTCTTCGCGCTCCTGATGAAATCTTTTCCTTTCCTGATATCTTCTAGTGTTTCTATCGATGAAACTCGCTTTTCTTCCTTCTTCCTTAGAGTGTAATTCTGGAGCTTCCCGATGACGATCCAGACCCAACGGCGGAAAAAAGAATCTGAAGATGGCGCCCCAAAGGTGGGACTTCCGCAGGAAGCACGACGACATCACGGGAGGTGCACCAAATGGTGTACGTCGACGCCCACCTGGGCTACGAAAAAAAAAAAAGAAAACCACAAAGAAAAGACTACGAATCCGGACCCAACCACAAGATCGCGGAATAATGCACAGCATAGTGAATCCAGAAAGATTCACGCTGCAAAACTGGAATATACGAGTACAAATGATGTTCTTAATACACTTCGTAGTCACTCTGGTAACTTCAGTAGCCAACAATTGTTTCGTCATTAGGTACATAAACCTTTGACTTCATCAGGGACACAAGATAAATATAAACAATCAGCTCATCATTATATACATGGAGCCGTGACCCCAACACCTATAGAACCAGAGTGCTCGTTATAATGTTCCCTGTGTCCATACCACATTGAATATTGTGGGACTCGTTTGCAAACAAGACCGCTAGTATATTTTTGTTAGTTAGATAATTTGCCCATATCTCTATCAGGACCCATGTTCTCCAAAAAGTAAGCAAAACATGATTATATGATTCGGTCCCAAAACACACTCAGTGATGGTCCACACTGCAACTGTGATTAGTGTGTTGGAATCGCTTGCGAACAAGCGCAATACAAGTTAATATATTATAACGAAGTAGGCATACTCTATTTTATTGTTTCACCTTAGTGCTACCTTATCACCCCATAGATCAGTCCTAGTGCTAGGAAGTCATCAAACCTGCTCACCTGTTCTCATTTGATCATAATCTAGTACCGTATCGTTGTGTATAAATGATCAAGCTCAAGTTCTTCAGTGGATCTGTTTATTAAAAAAATATATAAATCAATCCGTATCAAGAAATCACTTCAAAGGTGTCCTAATACATAGTGTAAAAGCACGTCAAATTCTCACCTATGGTATATTATATTATATATATATATATATATATATATATATATAGCAATATGTTGTTGTTATTTCAGTACTTCACTGTATATTTTGCAATATGTTGTTGTTATTATTATTTCAGTACTTCACTGTAACTACTCCATTATGCACTGGCACCTTATTTCACTTATAGGCACTTTCAGGATCTCATTGTCTAGTATTAGTTAGCTGTATTTCCCAAGTTTGGGCTCCCTGAGAACTCTAGACAGAATGGTAAATTCATCTATAACTAGATGAATAAGTGCACCAGCTTTCATATGATCTTTGCCCTTTCTGTCCTCAGAGATTCGGGACTGGATGACAAACAAATAATGGGCTTAAATTGTTTGTGTACTTCACCTTGAGTTGATTCTTCAACCCATTATACATTTTTGAACCAGTCACTTTAACATTACTTCTTTACGCACTTTACATTCTCTAATACATTGTGAAACAGCGACTTTTTATTCCTTGTTGTCGATCCAATTGTATTAATTTTGGGACTCTTATTGATCTTCCTCTCCTTTGACTGAACATGCAATTTTGGCTATGAAATGGTATTGCTAACATGTAGTACTTGCACCTGCACTTTATGTCCTTTGATGTTATTTAATGAAATATCCAATGTGCTTTACAGCGATGAGACAGTACATTTAAAAAATCTTATAAATCAAAAAAAATGTAAAAACTATTGGAAAAATTGTGAACATATAAATGCACATAATGTATATTTCTGTACTGTTCCAAAAATTTGTTGCAAAATGGTGACAGATTGCCACCATTTGTATATGGGGATGCAGAGTCTGGCTACTTGAGAGCAGTAAAAAGGGATCTAGCACTTGTGCACTTAAAGATACTCTCTAGACGGTGGGACTCTATGGTCCAGTAGAAGGCTGACAGCCAAAACACATAGACCGTCCTTTTAAACCTGTTCTGCACTTGGGTGTGAGAATAAATAATTTTCGGACAACATACCTCCGTTGTGGTGGCGTGAATACTCGCTGGAGGAGGAGGATCAGCGTAGAGTTAGTCTTTGGTATATGGATGCAGTGGCTGTGCTGCTCACCACGAGCACTCGAGGAGGGAGGCGAAGTGGCTGGGAATTAGCAGCCATTGAAGCATTGGAGACGTAAACCTGCAGACGCCTCTGCTTGTTTCGACAAACTGACCGTGCGTTTGCTGAAGCTGGAATTAGTGCACGGCGGCTGGTGAATGTCTTGGCGGTGGGTACGAAGGCGGGGAAGAGGGGGTCTGTGAGCGGCAACCCGATCGCTGCAGGACAGTGGCAGGGTGGCAGCATGCGGCTGACCTACGTGGATATGAAAGCCACCTTGATTGAAACGAGAGGGAACGTTTCCGAAATCAACGAGAATCTGTCTGGATTTCATCCTCCCTTGCGGTAAGCAGAGACATTTGTCCACTTCACTGTGAGTTCTGTGAACATTGACTTCGTACCCGAATAGGGAAAATCACGAGCGGAAGTATTTAAAACCGCCTGTGCAATCATATTCCCTTCGGAGATTACCAAACAAACATCTGGAAAATGTCACAAACAGTGCCCACAAGCATTTCTTCGATTTTCTGACACTACCAATAGTGTTTCGAGAACTACGGAGAAAGGTGTATTTTCACTGGTTGCACTAATTGAATAAAGCACACCACAGTTGCATTAACTGGGAATCTGTTATTCACATCCTCACTCTTCCTCCCTCAATATGGCAGAGAGAAGCAGGAACAGAACATTGTGGGTTAGTGAGCTATTAAATGATGATGCAGCACCATCAGTGAGCACAAAAGACTTTACAAATCATGGAAACGGAACCAAGAGAACAATCACAGTAGTGATCAAAGAAGTACATCAAAATTGAATCTTTGAAGTCAACAAATAGTGGAAGAAAGCCACCTCAGAGAAATACATTGAGTATAAGAAGGGTACCCAGAGGATTGAGAGTCCTAATAATGCCTACTCTAAATGACATGGATACTGACTTAATCAAACAATGGCAATCTGATACCAACTATTGTTCTCTCAAATTAATGAGTACATTATTAATCCATGCAAAAAGGAAACTAGAGATAACAGCAAAAATTAAAGAATTAGAGGACGAACTGGATGAATATCCCTCTAATGATTAGAAGAAAGATTTGAATTGCATCAATGGAGAAGAAAATTGCCAAACATGAAACGGATGTGGATAAAAGAAAGGGTAGCAAATTCCACAGAGACCGATTGGACTATGCCAACGGGCGGATATATACTTTTGCTCGAAAGTATGACCTATATCGAACAAAGCATTAATGGATAAATGCGCTGGATACGAGACCACAGGCACTGTGGATAGCTCCGACATCAGCCCGACGGATTTTGAACCAAGTACTTCCAATTTGGATTTTTGTGGGGAGATGAGACTGGTCCAAAGGATAACGTGGCGAAGAGGAAAAGCATCAATACGAGAGCAGACAAATCCAATCACAATCAGAAGAAGCAGAAAATGTAGTCAAATCCGGAAGAGGAAAGAACAAGCAAAACTAAAGAAGACCTCGACTAAAAAGGACTTAATCATCAACATTTCAGACAAGATTTTAAGTCCGGATCAGACTACACTGCTGAATAAAGGTTTCACTTTTTGCCGGAACCACAATATTGATATTTCTAATTTCTGTATCGACTTCTACACGTTTTTTTGCAAGCTTAAATTAAGAAAACACTTGGACAACAAACCTCCAACCCAAATATCATCCATGGTGACCACGATTGAAACATCGCTGTTATGTTCTAAGGAATTACCAACATTAAAATTTAATGGAATTGGAGACAGGTCATGACTCTGGAGGGGTTCCATTGCACCAACCTCAGGAATCGGATAAACAACTTCACACTCAACTGGGGATTGCCACCTGGAAAGGAGGGAACAGAGGACTAAAAGCACAATCTACCTTTTGCTCACAACTTTCATCTGGCAACAAAATTGACCTCTTCCACGAAATCATGGTGGAGGATGTGAATCGTATGCTTTTTAACAACTCCACCATTAAACGAAACAGGAAGAAACGTTGGAATCTAACTCTTGTTGAACAACTAGCGTTAAAAGAAATACGAGACGACCCACAGATCATAATCAAAGCCTCCGACAAAGGTGGAAATATAGTGGTACAAAATCTTGATCAATAAATCAATGAAGCCAGCAGGCAGTTGGGGAATGAGGCGCATTATGAGAAGCTAAAAGCTAATCCCATGGAAACCTATACCAAGGAATATCATCTCATGTTTACGGGCTGGAAAGATCAGGGCCTAATAGATTATGAAGAATATACATACCTCAAAATTGAATTCCCCATTGTTCCTACGTTTTACTTTCTACTGAAAATTCATCAATCCATCCAAAATCCACCAGGAAGACCAATTACTGGTGAGTTCCAAGGGTTCGCTCCTCGAAAACAACTCACGTTTCATTGACATCTTTTTAATGACCTATGTTGCCCTCTTATCTAAGAGATACTATGGATTTTTTAAACAAGATTCAGGAAATTGAATGGAAAGAGTGCTTCATCATGGCAACAATTGACGTTACTTCTCTGTATACTTCTATCGTCCATTCTGTTGGTATTGCTGCTGTCAAATATTTCTCAAGCACGAGATCGGTGAGCTACTTTGAGCATTCAGAGATGCTGGTGGACATGTTAATCTACTGCCTTAGTCACAATGTATTTCTCTTCAGAGGTGATTTTTTTCATCAAAAGCAGGGGGAACAGCAATGGGGATATCTTTTGCGCCCACTTCTGCAAATCTCGTGACGGCAGTTTGGGAGACTGAAATATTGAAAACACCAGTAAGTCGCAACATCAAAATTTGGAGCAGATTCATAGATGATCTCTTTGTGATCTGGGAGGATATGTACCCAAATGCACCTAAACCAACTGCTTGCAACTGCATTCTTCATGCGAACAGCGGACACCCACAAAATCAAAAATGGAGTATACCCACAGAGATGCTAAGGGTCAAGAGGAACTGCTCGAAAACCACCGACATGGAAGCCCAATTAGATGAAATGAGTGTTTGTTTCGTGGAAAAGGGATACCACCTGAAAGTCATTGAGACCGCCAAAACTAAAGTGGAATCAAGAATGCGAAAAGACCTTCTGACCAAACACCAGGATATTCCAGGAGCATTGCACAACAAGGCCACCATAACTCGAATGATCATTGATTTTAACATCCAACATAAAGATCAAAGAGAAATTATACAAAGGAATTGTAAAATACTCTTGCTGGATTAAACCTTTGAAACAACTCTTTTCCTGCACCCCAGTATCACTCACATACAGAAAAACATCCATCTCTTGGTGATATTTTGACACAGTCATTTGATGATAAAACATTCTACCGTCTCCACTTAGCAAATACTCCTGGCTTCTGGAGATGCCAAAAGTGTAAAGCGTGTGCGCCAATGGTCAAAATACCAAAACATTTCAACCTCTAAATAGCAAAATTGAGCAGATCACGGATCACATCACCTGTGAGTCTAAGTTTGTGGTTTACGTACTACAATGTCCTTGCCAAAAGTTATACGTTGGAAGCACAATAAACAAAATTGAAATTGAGTACTGTGCAACATCTGCGAGCCATTAAAAATATGGACTTCACTTATCCTATGGGCAAACATTTCTATGACTTCCATTCCAATGACAGCCAACAACTGAAATATTTGGCATTAAAATCATCAAGCCAAAAGAACGTGGCGGAGATAGGACACTGAATTTAAGAAAACCAGAATCACAACTTATTCTAGCTATAGGTACTGAGAGTCCATGAGGACATAATCTGGATGCAGAATTACATATACATCTACAGTAATCGGAAATGAACCATCAGTCTGTACTATTACAAGCTATGGGCTCACCACCCTTCCTGGCAATTCTGCTCCAGATATCCCCAATTTTAGATTTCCAGATCAGGAGATATGTTCCTTTGGCATTTTTCAGTATGAACTTTATGATTGGTCTGCACATATATGTATAGATTTTTTCACACATTTTCTTTCACGTTTATATTCTCGAATTAACTTGTAGCAAGATTATAAATATGTCAGGGTTTGCAACCCATTTGCATGTTATGGAAAGATTAGTCGGTATCGACGTTTTTGTAATTGAATGCACAGCTCATTCAGAGGTATATAGTTACAGGGAATAACTGAATGGCTCATTTAGTCTTGATGGCTTTTACAATAGGTTATTTCAGTACTTCACAGTAACTACTCGGTTAGAAATGGGATTTCTGGTTGACTAAGGCTTGCGCCAAAGCCAGGCAGAAACCACCACTCCAGTCAGGGCAAGGGAGTTACACCCCGAAGATAACCCCTGCTCACCCCCTTGGTAGCTTGGCACGAGCAGGCAGGCTTATCCCGGAGGCAATGTGTAAAGCGTTTGCGCAACACACACACACACACACACACACACACACACACACACACACACACACAGCAGCAACACACTAGGCACACCACAAAAGGAACTCCACACAAGGTTATATAAAAAATAGTCTTTATATTGACATAAACACATTAGACATAATCACACATTTACACTGTGCCAACTGGCACGGGCAATATTCACAGAGGAATTATATACATGACCAGGCCAATCGGGCCATGGTCAGAACCATCAGAACCGGTAGGTAAATGCACATATAAAACACAACCAGTAACTACTGGTATCATGATGACCTAAGCATTATATCACATTAGACAAAAACCCACACTAGGCCCAAACCTCACCAGCATAAACACATTATGCACTAACCCCAGAAGCATAAACACAAAACGCAAATAGGTACTATCTCAAAACATCGCAACCTGACATTTAGGCATTAACACATTAGGCCCGAACCTCATTAGCATAAACACAGTATGCATTGGGTCTCGCCAGCATAAACACATTAGTGTAGATACAATGGGCCTAAATCATTCTTTTGGCAACAATCCTAGTAATAGACACATTACGCAATTTGGTAGAGCCTGGCGCTCTACCTTTGTCACCAAACTGCCCCTAGGCCAACTGGCCTTCTCAAAGGACTTGAATGCCCTATGTTTCAATGTCAGGGCCAGCTGCCAATGCAGCAGAGAAAAGTGCGCACAGGCACTGGCCTAAACGTTGCAGCTGCCCACTTATTGCTGGGCAGCTGTGGAAAACTGTAGGCATGGGCAGTCCTATACCCAGAGTCCTCCACTGGGACTCTCTCCTAAACCAAACACGCCCACCGTTGCAGCTGCCCACTGTCCAGCGGGGCAGCTGTTGCCTAACTGGCCACTGGCACTACTGGGCCTCCTAGACTGATGCCCCCCCCCAGGAAGGTTTGGCCTACACGTTGCAGCAGCCCGGTAATTGCTGGGCAGCTCTGACCATCACTGAGGCATGGGCCTTCACTGGGCCCTCTCTGGGACTACCAATATCCAGGTGGCCCCAAGTCCCCCTGTGGGACTTCGAAATGGCAACTTTGCCCCTACGGCACTCCACTGTGCCGCCCACGGACAGCGGGGAGAAGAGCTGGCACCTAGTAGTCACTGGGAAGCCCCCCTCCTTCCCGGGGCTCCGCTCTTAGAACACTGTCACCACGGTGCACTTCATTGTGCAGGAAAGCCCTCACTCACCGGGGCTCTAGCGCTGCTCTATGCCTTCTCCGGGCGTCAGCTTCCTGCTCCTGGGCTTCTCTTCACCCGGTCCCGGGACTCCCCTCACAGTAGCCGATGGCGGGCAGCAACACGCGGGGCTCTCTTTGCATGAGAGCCCCGCCTCCACTCCGGCGGCCTCCAAGCAGGCGTTGTGTGCTCCCGCCTGCCTGCAGCTTGACTCCTCACTTCCACTGATGGCCTGATGCCGCCGGGCTCTCCCTCGGGCATGGGAGCTCCGCCGGTACCGTACTGCAGCTTCCCCCACAGAGCTCCACCCCGGCCAGGCAGCTCTTGCCTGACTTCCGGGTCGCCGTGCGCAGCACGGCAGCCCGTTTTGGCAATCTCCTGGTGGTGCAATGCGGGGTGGGCACCCCTACGCACACACGAATAGCGGGGTGGGCACGCACACCAGTTACCGCCACACCACCAAGAGGCACAAACACGCGGGGTGGGCACCCACAAAAAGGCATAAAGCAGTGGGCTGGGCTTCCACTGCAAAAACAAGCAGAAATGCGGGGTGGGCACCCGCTCAGCTCAGCGAAACACGGGGTGGGCACCCGCTCCCCTTGGCACCACAGGGTGATTCCCTCTCAGAAGGCTGCAGCGCTCCACAGTCCACGCTCCTTCTCCTGGGGGAATACAAACATAGCACCCCTCTCGGCATCAAAGGAAAAAGCGTTCCTCCAGGTCGAGTGGCACAGCTGGGCCCAGGGAGGCCAGCACACAGGGCCCTCCAGCAGGGAGGCAAGCCCCCATGGTGGCTCCTCCTGGGCCCCAGCAGCAGCAGGCCCCACACAAGTCCAGGAACGCACCAGAACTGAACCCCCTACTTTTATACACCCTTTCTCAAGTGCACGGCATGGGGGAACCAGATGCAACTGGTTCAGGGGGGATTTGGAGCACTTTGTTTTGCAAGCTCCTCTTCCTCTTTGTCAGATGGGGGCTCGTCATCAGACACCACAGGGGGGCGGAGCCAGCATTCACTAGAGAAGACACCATTCTATTCAGAGTCAGGGGATTACCCCTCCCACTACTCTTAGCCCAGGTGTCCCATTCAGCCTAGCACTGACTCACCCTGCCCCTCCTGGAGCCACCCACACCTCAGCCCTTGTCACTCACAAGCCAGACATTCAATTCACATCAGGCAGGCAGGCACATGGCACACAGAAATGTCAACTTCAAAAAGTGGCATTTCTCCACCAGTCACTATAAATCCGCGCACAACATTGCGCAGCATTTATTCTCACAAGCTCATACATACTAAACTCGCCCCTACCGCTCCTCTCATACCAGGAATTACCACGGACATACTTATCCCCAATGCATTCCTATGGGAGGGCAGGCCAATCTCACCACACGCACACAGAGAGCGCACACAGTTTACACTGGACCACAGTGCTAAAGTGCTCAGAGGCCTAAAATCACCAACACCAAGTTACAGAAAAAGGCTAGGAGAATGCAAAACGTTTCGGGGTGAACCTGCCAAAAGGGCCAAGTCCAACATACTCCTTTATGCACTGGCACCTTATCTCACTTTCAGGATCTCATTGTTTAGCATTAGTTAGCTGTATTTCCCAAGTTACGGCTCCCCGAGAATTCTAGACAGAATGGTAAATTCATCCATAACTAGATGAATAGGTGCACCAGCTTTTGTATGATCTTTGCCCTTTCTGTCCTCAGACATCTGGACAGGATGACAAACATATAATAAGCTTAAATTGTTTGTGTACTTTACCTTGAGTTGATTCTTTAACCCATTATACATTTTTGCACCAGTCACTTTAACATTACCTCTTTATACACTTTACATTTCTAATACATTGTGAATCAGCAACATTTTATTCCTTGTTGTCGATGCGATTGTATTAATTTTGGGACACTCTTATTGACCCTACTCTCCTTTTACTGAACATGCAAATTTGGCATGAAATTGAATTGCAACATGTTGTACTTGCAACTGCACTTTATGTCGTTGAGGTGATTTAATGGAATATCCAATGTGATGAGAGACAGTACATTTAAGAAATGTTATGAAATCAACAAAATTGTAAAACTATTGTAAAAATTGTGAACATGGAAATGCACGATGTATATTTCTGTACTGTTTAACAAATTAGTTGCAAAATGGTGACATATATTGCCACCATTTGTATATGGGGATGCACAGTCTAGCTGCTTGAGAGCAGTAGAAAGTAAATAGGGATCCAGCAGTTGTGCACTTTGAGACGCTCTAGACGGTGGGACTCTATGGTCCAGTAAAAGGAGGCTGTGAAGCCGAAAGGCGTAGGCCGTCCTTTTAAACCTGTTCTGCACTTGGGTGTGCGAATACATAATTTCTGACAACTTACCTCTGTTGTGGTGCCGTGAATTCTTGCTGAAGGAGGATCAGTATATATATATATAAAACGTTATTTTCCATTTCCATGAATTGCATGAAAACTTTATTTAAAAAAAACTCATTATGTAACTATTGAATAGACACTGACGAAGGCGGTTACGCTGAAACGCGTTTGTCCTTGTAAGCAGTGGAGACGAAAATAAATGGAAAATTGCTTACTTAACGCTGATGGCTTTGAGTGCGCTCTATTGTAAAAGGTTTCTAGGAAGTGAGAAACCTGGGTTTTGGAATTGATTTGCGCGTCCTCCAAGCGCTGAGCAGCACCCGTGACGCTGAGGTGCAACGGCTGGTGGACTTGTGTTGGCGATATATATATATATATATATATATTATCTACTGGCGGTCGCCAGTAGATAGTTATAGTTAGGATCGTGTTTCCATAGGAAATCCGCAACATTCTATTTGGAATAACTTTGGCGCCGATTGACGAATCCTCGTGAAATTTTCAAAATAGGTGGGGCGCTCCGCTCCTTCCCTGAAAGACTCGGGGGGATTCGTCAAGCGGGGGCTGAGAAAAAGGGGGGGTCCCAAAACACATTTTCCCCATGCATTTTTCCATAGGACCTTTAGTCCAAGCTACAGCCCGAACGGCTGAACAGAATTACTTGAAATTTGGCAGAGAGGTAGTCCTCAGGTCAGGGATGTGCCTTTTGCAGGTCTGGTGTAAATCTGTTCAGTATTTCCTGAGAAAATAGCATTTAAAAGCATATATATATATATATATATATATATATATATATATATATATATATATATATATATATATATATATATATATATATATATATATATATATATATATATATATATATAAAAATCTATAAGCGTGCACCGTGCGCGTACGGTAAAACTTACCGTACGCGCACGCTGCCGTGCGCGAGCGCGATTCTGATTGGTTGTTAGATCTTAGTAAACATTCAAATCGGTCGAAACCAGGAAGTGTCGGCCGCCATTTTGTCTCTCGCAGTCTGTGGGGGTGAAAAACAAAGGTGGAGAAGGTGAAAAGGGGGCAGGGAGGACAGTTCCTGACCCCCTAGCCTTTGTCAGGGCCAAAATTTCCTTTAATTTTTTTTGCGAAAAATCGCGGAGTACGCGTAGTGTGCGCGTATGGTAGAAACGGAAAAATTCCGCGAACTGCATAACGTGGTCGAGCGCGTACGGTACGCGCACGGTGAAAAACCTTAAAAAAATAAAATAAAAAAATACATAACTTAGCATTTAAAAAACCGTACAAATTCACTGAAAAAACCATAGGTTTCACACACGTTATAGTTAGGAATTAGCATTTAAAAAACCTTGCAAATTCACTTAAAAAAACCATAGGTTTCACACGTTATAGTTAGCTGCACATTTCACTTGTGAAAAACCATTGAAATTCCCCCGTTATAGTTAGTGCAGGCAACTATAACTCACGCGACCGCAATCCTCTGCTGATGACCTCAGATATTACATCACTGATGACATATGTGTCTTTCTGGAAAAAAAATATTTGTAATATATGTATAGCTAAAAATTAATGGAAGAAGACATGGGTAAATAAGTGTCTAAATACAGTGATGTAATATCTGACGTCATCAGCAGAGGATTGCGGTCGCGTGAGTTATAGTTGCCTGCACTAACTATAACGGGGGAATTTCAATGGTTTTTCACGAGTGAAATGTCCAGCTAACTATAACATGTGTGAAACCTATGTTTTAAGTGAATATATATATATATATATATATATATATATATATATATATATATATATATATATATATATATATATATATCATAAAAGTTTCCCACTTATGAAGAACCTCACACAGGTAGGTGAATTTTCTCGTTTATTTCAGGAAGCTGCAGAAAGTTGGAGGAGATTCTTTCACCAAAGTAAGCTGCCTGACGCGTTTCATGCGCAACCGCATTTCTTCAGAGGCAGACGATGAATACACTGCGTGTAGCCGAGGCATCCCAATTATTACAACCACCTGCCTCAGTGGGCGTTGGCTCTCGGTGAGCCTCCTGGTCTAGGTAGTGCCATTAATTAAACTCGAGTGAGTGGCTTTACAAGCAGTGAAAATGTCAAATTTAAAACAACCACAGTGGGTCTGGAAAGAGTCTCAAAACAGCAATCTGCACTGTAATCCTTCCAAAACGACCTTCCTGTCCAAATTGTGCTGCTGGCGTTTGCTGCTGCACTGGTCCATTTCTCTCGTGGCAGGGTTCCTCAAACGACCGGGACCAGCCGTCTATATTCCATCATAAAAGTTTCCCACTTATGAAGAACCTCACACAGGTAGGTGAATTTTCTCGTTTATTTCAGGAAGCTGCAGAAAGTTGGAGGAGATTCTTTCACCAAAGTAAGCTGCCTGACGCGTTTCATGCGCAACCGCATTTCTTCAGAGGCAGACGATGAATACACTGCGTGTAGCCGAGGCATCCCAATTATTACAACCACCTGCCTCAGTGGGCGTTGGCTCTCGCTGAGCCTCCTGGTCTAGGTAGTGCCATTAATTAAACTCGAGTGAGTGGCTTTACACGCAGTGAAAATGTCAAATTTAAAACAACCACAGTGGGTCTGGAAAGAGTCTCAAAACAGCAATCTGCACTGTAATCCTTCCAAAACGACCTTCCTGTCCAAATTGTGCTGCTGGCGTTTGCTGCTGCACTGGTCCATTTCTCTCGTGGCAGGGTTCCTCAAACGACCGGGACCAGCCGTCTATATTCCATCATAAAAGTTTCCCACTTATGAAGAACCTCACACAGGTAGGTGAATTTTCTCGTTTATTTCAGGAAGCTGCAGAAAGTTGGAGGAGATTCTTTCACCAAAGTAAGCTGCCTGACGCGTTTCATGCGCAACCGCATTTCTTCAGAGGCAGACGATGAATACACTGCGTGTAGCCGAGGCATCCCAATTATTACAACCACCTGCCTCAGTGGGCGTTGGCTCTCGCTGAGCCTCCTGGTCTAGGTAGTGGCATTAATTAAACTCGAGTGAGTGGCTTTACACGCAGTGAAAATGTCAAATTTAAAACAACCACAGTGGGTCTGGAAAGAGTCTCAAAACAGCAATCTGCACTGTAATCCTTCCAAAACGACCTTCCTGTCCAAATTGTGCTGCTGGCGTTTGCTGCTGCACTGGTCCATTTCTCTCGTGGCAGGGTTCCTCAAACGACCGGGACCAGCCGTCTATATTCCATCATAAAAGTTTCCCACTTATGAAGAACCTCACACAGGTAGGTGAATTTTCTCGTTTATTTCAGGAAGCTGCAGAAAGTTGGAGGAGATTCTTTCACCAAAGTAAGCTGCCTGACGCGTTTCATGCGCAACCGCATTTCTTCAGAGGCAGACGATGAATACACTGCGTGTAGCCGAGGCATCCCAATTATTACAACCACCTGCCTCAGTGGGCGTTGGCTCTCGCTGAGCCTCCTGGTCTAGGTAGTGCCATTAATTAAACTCGAGTGAGTGGCTTTACACGCAGTGAAAATGTCAAATTTAAAACAACCACAGTGGGTCTGGAAAGAGTCTCAAAACAGCAATCTGCACTGTAATCCTTCCAAAACGACCTTCCTGTCCAAATTGTGCTGCTGGCGTTTGCTGCTGCACTGGTCCATTTCTCTCGTGGCAGGGTTCCTCAAACGACCGGAACCAGCCGTCTATATTCCATCATAAAAGTTTCCCACTTATGAAGAACCTCACACAGGTAGGTGAATTTTCTCGTTTATTTCAGGAAGCTGCAGAAAGTTGGAGGAAACGCGGTTGCGCATGAAACGCGTCAGGCAGCTTACTTTGGTGAAAGAATCTCTTCCAACTTTCTGCAGCTTCCTGAAATAAACGAGAAAATTCACCTACCTGTGTGAGGTTCTTCATAAGTGGGAAACTTTTATGATGGAATATAGACGGCTGGTCCCGGTCGTTTGAGGAACCCTGCCACGAGAGAAATGGACCAGTGCAGCAGCAAACGCCAGCAGCACATTTTGGACAGGAAGGTCGTTTTGGAATGATTACAGTGCAGACTGCTGTTTCGAGACTCTTTCCAGACCCACTGGGGTTGTTTTAATTTGACACTTTCACTGCGTGCAAAGCCACTCACTCGAGTTTAATCAATGGCACTACCTAGACCAGGAGGCTCAGCGAGAGCCAACGCCCACTGAGGCAGGTGGTTGTAATAATTGGGATGCCTCGGCTACACGCAGTGTATTCATCGTCTGCCTCTGAAGAAATGCGGTTGCGCATGAAACGCGTCAGGCAGCTTACTTTGGTGAAAGAATCTCTTCCAACTTTCTGCAGCTTCCTGAAATAAACGAGAAAATTCACCTACCTGTGTGAGGTTCTTCATAAGTGGGAAACTTTTATGATGGAATATAGACGGCTGGTCCCGGTCGTTTGAGGAACCCTGCCACGAGAGAAATGGACCAGTGCAGCAGCAAACGCCAGCAGCACATTTTGGACAGGAAGGTCGTTTTGGAATGATTACAGTGCAGACTGCTGTTTCGAGACTCTTTCCAGACCCACTGGGGTTGTTTTAATTTGACACTTTCACTGCGTGCAAAGCCACTCACTCGAGTTTAATCAATGGCACTACCTAGACCAGGAGGCTCAGCGAGAGCCAACGCCCACTGAGGCAGGTGGTTGTAATAATTGGGATGCCTCGGCTACACGCAGTGTATTCATCGTCTGCCTCTGAAGAAATGCGGTTGCGCATGAAACGCGTCAGGCAGCTTACTTTGGTGAAAGAATCTCTTCCAACTTTCTGCAGCTTCCTGAAATAAACGAGAAAATTCACCTACCTGTGTGAGGTTCTTCATAAGTGGGAAACTTTTATGATGGAATATATATATATATATATATTACCTACTGGCGGTCGCCAGTAGGTAGTTATAGTTAGGACCACGTTTCCATAGGAAATCCGCAACATTCTATTTTGAGTAACTTTGGCGCCGGTCGACGAATCCTCGCAAATTTTTCAAAATAGGTGGGGCGCTACGCTCCGCTCCTACCCTGAAAGTCTCGGGGGGATTCGTCAAGCGGGGGCTGAGATAAAAGGGGGGTCCCAAAACGCGTTTTTCCCATGCATTTTTCCATAGGACCTTTAGACAGGGCTACAGCCCGAACGGCTGAACAGAATTACTAGAAATTTGGCAGAGAGGTAGTCCTCAGGTCAAGGAAGTGCCTTTTGTAGGTTTGGTGTAAATCTGTTCAGTAGATTCTGAGAAAATAGCCTTTAAATCAATATATATATCTGAGCCAGCTTACGGTGCGCTTACGGTACGCTTACCGTACGCGTACGGTGGCGTGCGCGATTCTGATTGGCTCTTAGATCTTAGTAAACATTCGAATCGGCCGAAACCAGGAAGCGGCGGCCGCCATTTTCTCTCTCGCACTGAGAGAGATGTTTAAAATATAAAGCACAAAAACATGTAAAGGGGCTGTTTAGACAGCTCCCACACACATAGCCATGTTGAGGGAGTCCCCAAAGAACCCCCAAGGCCAAAAACGGAATTTTTATTTTTTCGCTAATTTCGCCGATTACGCTTACCGTACGCGTACGGTAAAAAATTATAAAAAAAAAAAAATTATCCACACTCTCCCCACCCCGTGTACAATTGGTGCCCGAAGGCCACCAATTGTGCATGGCTTATTACTGCTGAGATAAACTATAATATTTAAATAAAAAATAATAAAAAAAAAAATTATCCACACTCTCTCCACCCCGTGTGCAAATGGTGCCCGAAGGGCACCATTTGTGCATTGCTTATAAAAATTACGAAAAATTAAAATATTACCATTCAAAACGAAGTGCATCATATGTCCTCCATGTGCGCACGGTGCGCGAAGCGCATCGTGCGTACATGGCCCATCTAGCGTAACGTGGGCACGCGGTGCGCTAACTGCGTAAAGTGGGCGCGGCACTAACTGCGTAAAGTGGGCGCGCGGTGCGCGAAGCGCACCGCGTGCTTACTGTGCGCGCACGGTGCGCGAAGCGCACCGTGCGCGCACGGAACGAACTGCGTTAAGTGGGCGCGCACGCCACGAATGGCGTAAAGTAACTTAGCATTTAAAAAACCGTACAAATTCACTGAAAAAACCATAGGTTTCACACATGTTATAGTTAGCGGAAATTTTACTGATAAAAAACCAATGAAATTCCCCCGTTATAGTTAGTGCAGGCAACTATAACTCACGCGACCGCAATCTTCTGCTGATGACATATGTGTCTTTATGAAAAAAAAAATATTTGTAATATATGTATAGCTAAAAATGTATGGAAGAAGACATGGGCAAATAAGTGTCTAAATACAGTATTAGCATCAGCAGAGGATTGCGGTCGCGTGAGTTATAGTTGCCTGCACTAACTATAACGGGGGAATTTCATTGGTTTTTTATCAGTAAAATTTCCGCTAACTATAACATGTGTGAAACCTATGGTTTTTTCAGTGAATATATATATATATATATATATATATATATATATATTTTTTTAATTCCTTTCAGCAGTTCGGGCTGTAGCTGCGGCTAAAGGTCCTATAGGAAAATGCATGGGGAAAACACGTTTTGGGACACCCCTTTTTTCTCGGCCCCCGCTTGACGAATCACCGTGAAATTTTCAAGATAGGAGCGGACCGGAGCTGGCCAAAAGTTTGGAAAATTTCACGAAGATTCGTCAATCGGCGCCAATGTTATTCCAAATAGAATGTTGCGGATTTCCTATGGAAAATAGGTCCTAACTACATCTACCTGATGGAGATGGAGAAGTGTGGCTCACTGGTTAGAGTAGGCAGACCTGGAAGCAGAGGTAAGCCCGGGACCAGGGTTCAATTCCCGGCTCGGCTGGGTCTTGAGTCCATAAATTGTCCATGGACTCGATAATTCTCGCTCCAGTGCATACTTGATTCATGGGTTCACACTCTGCGACTCTGGGCAATAGCTTGCTTAATCTCCACAATGGCCCCTCGCGGCGGGATGCCTGGCTTTCACCTTCTGGTTGCCCTGCTGGGTTATCTCACAGGGGAATACCAGGACGGGTTCCCTAAGCAAGCGCTTAGAGACCGGTTGGTGATTTGCGCTATATAAATATCTGTACATATATATATATATATATATATATATATCACCCCGCCCGCCCCCCCCCCCCCCCGTCGGTAGTTATAGTTAGGACCTCGTCTCTATTCAAAAGAGTTTTTTCTTTTACCAATATCTTTGGCGTCTTCTGACGAATCTTCGCGAAATTTTCAAAACGAATGGGGCGCTCCGGTCAGCTCCTGTCTTCAAAGTTTCGGGGTGATTTGTGAAACGGGGCCAGAGAAAAGAGGGGGGGGGGGGTCCCAAAACGCTTTACACCCATGTTCATTTCCATTGGAATTATCAAACACGTTACAGCCCGAACTGCTGAATGGAATTACACCACATTTGGCAAAAAGGTAGCCGTTGGTTCAGAAAGAGACCTTTTTTTATTAAATGGTGTTAATCCGTTCAGTACTTCTTCAGAATTTTTTTTAAAAAAAATATCGATATCTGGAGCACCGAGGAGGGTTCGCAAACCCTCCCGGGCATGAGCTTCACTCCGATTGGCTGCCAACACTCTAAACTAGAATGTGTTGGCAGCCATCTTGTGACTCGGTAACCGATTCACAGGAAAACAGAAACAAAAGGTTAAAAAGAAGAAAAGGGGTCAGGGTAAAAACACCCGGGACGCCCTAGGCCTGCTCAGGGCCAAAAAAAGCATTAAAAAAAAATAATAAAAAAAAAGGCAGAATTCGCGCTGGGTGCGCGAATCCTGCAGAAAAAAAAGAAAAAAAATGAAATGAAGCGCGGGCTCCCAAGCTTCATTTAAATGAGCCCCCAGGTGGGCTAGATCCCGGGGGCAATGCCACAAATATATAGCGGGAGCCCGCAGCCCCGGGGACCGCCACCTCCCAAGGGCTTCTTTTATAGTGAATGAGTGGGTGTCCCAACTCCCCCACACTGCCCCGGGAACCGCCACCTCCCCTGGGCACGGTTTAATTGTATGCGGGGGCATGCGGTACCCCCTGCAGCACAGGGGACCGCCACCTCCCTGGGGATCTGGTTAATACTTTTAAAAAAGAAAAAAACTTGTCTTTATGGTTCATTAATTGAAAGCCTTTATTATTGGTGTGAGCGCAAAATGGTCATTAAAAAAACCTTGCAGGAGAAACTACTGTAAAATTTCAGGTACCATTTCTTTGTAGCATCATTTACTAACATGCGTTGATGCATGCTAGTATTTTCCCAAAATATTCACAACGGAAAATTAGTGTAACCAGTTTCAATAAGATTATGGGAAACACAAATAAAACAAGCATTGGCAAAGCCAGTAGTTCTGAAATGGGTGGTCAGCTTTTTAGTTTTGTCAATGTGTGACTTGTTTTGGCATGGTTTTTGTAAAACCTTATTGGTGTGAGCGCTTCGGGGCCCTCACTATTGTAAGAAACATTGGCAAACGCAAACATTGCTTTTGGGCTTAAAAAGCACACACTGCCACAGTAGTTACTGGCACTGAACAAAACTACTTTGTATGCGGCTATGATCCTTCTGAAAGAGGGATGTCCCTCACAGCGAAGCCAGCTGATACAGAGAGAGAGACTGCATTTTAATAAATGCAAAAGGTCATGCTCAACGCCAGACCAAATTAGGGTCCCAATTATTAAAGAATGTCTCAAAAGTGCACCCATGGTATATGTCCTAGCATTAAGTGAAGTATACGGCTTCATGAATTCTCAAGAATTTACAGAAGTAGGACAAGAAATAGTACTCCTAGAAAATATTTGTTTACTGCATTTTAGCATGAGCAAATGTGCATGTGTAGATTTGCTCATGCGAAATTCTGAGTGTTTGCAAGTTCACTTTCCCTCCAACCACTTTTTTCCCAACTCTGGAATAAGGTTTAAGTCTGCCATTGCTGGGAGTAAATCTCCAACATTTCTCAGTATGCGAAAAGATTAGAGAAGTTGTGAAAACCCTTAAGAAATGCAAGTTAGTAGGTTTGCACAGACTCATAAGGGCATTCTAACCCTGGAACTATTGCTTACAACTACATTCAGCCCCAGTATGTAGATCTGCGGAAACATGGCAACATAAGGAGATTGCAAGTATTCAAACACTACTATTGTATGAACCCTAGCATAATCAGATAGGCTATATCAGAGCTCTTATATAATGAGATTGCTGCCATAATTTGTCACCGCACTACATGCCACCAAAGGGACAAGTGGATTTTGTTACAGGACAAATAGATTTATTAAGCAACATGCCCCATGGACAAGTAGATATTTTATTAAATTCCACACCCCTGAGTGTTGTTGGCCTCTTTTTCCCTTGGAGCACCGTGCTTTTTTTAGATTAAGTTGGGAATACTCTAGGTTTGAGTTAGTCCAAATTGTAACTGCTTGGAAATGGAAAGCAAGTGTATTTGGTTTATTTGGGAAATGCTGGAACAGAATTTGTTGCACTGCTGCCATGGAGAGGGCATGGTAAAAAAAAGAAAATGCTGCCCCACCAGCATAACATCTCTTGTGGTGCTTAGCAGCAGCAAACACCAGCAAAAATGAAGAGCAGTCAGTATGTACATAGGATCTAGAGGACAATGTGGCTGAACAGTTTACAGTTCTGAAGAGAATTAGAGAAGTCAATATTTTAGATCACATGGGTGCAGTCTTAAGCCCTACAGTGTATTATGTGAAAAAGCTTGAGACATACCGTCATCACAAGGACATGACCGCATGTCTAGTAACTGATGGAAAAGAGAGGGATTATAAGTAAACCTTCTCTGACTTACTACATGGCAATTTAAAGGATGGCTCAGTGCAGGAAGTTAGTTTCTCTCCATATCGGACACCCACAGAGCCCAAGAGTTCCTGGGCTATGCAGAGACAATTGTCAGCACTGTTCTCAACAACACATGTCTCAAGCTGGTGTGCAAGCAGAACAGACTAGATCAATAGTCACACCTACAGGATGTCTCATAATGACCAGAGCATCTTCAAGCCAGAGGTGGTCAAAATGCTGGATACCAATGTCATTAAAAGGTTATGAAGTTCATGGGCAAGAGAAGTTGTGCTGGTGGTTCAGTAAGGCATCTCAACCCTGAGATGTTGTACAGAATATGAAGTCTTAAAGTGATCACGAAAACGGATGCCCACCCAAAACGCCTGGTGAAAAAAAGGTAGTGCAAAGTTTGAGGACCTTCGATCTGACCAATGCTACCAGAAGACGATGCTTACTCCTGGTACCAAGCAAAAGCAGCCAACTGAACCTGATGGCACTTTAACAGTTCTGCTGTTTGAACTGAAGACAGCTTTGTCACCTTTTAGATGTGGGTGAATTGCCCTCAATGGGCTGGTGGATTGAAATCTCACCTACGTATAAAATATACAGGTCTTCAGCACTAGGTGGAAAGACGTACCCAACCCACCCGAGTGCTTGGCAAGCGCTGCACTGGGTGAAGATAGTGGTCAAGGGAAGCAGGTGGAAGATCAGGTAGATCTCGGAGTTCAACTTTGGAAACAAGGTAGGTGGAGGGAAGAAGTAACATCAGGAGGCCAAAGTACAAACATACTGTAGGACTGCGAGGTGCCATGGACCTAGACACAACAGAGGTCCTTTTTAGAAAGCACAAAGCATTGTCAAAACTTTGAGAATGAAGGGTATCCAAGTTGTTCCACTTCTAAATAGGTGGCCAAACAGATAATTCCATCAGATGACAAAGAGATTTGCATTGCAAGTCTCAATTGGAGAAGTCAGGCAATAGGGATGAAGATCCCTTTTGTACTATGAATGCTCAACATTTTCTTGACAAAGTATTTTTGAACAGCAGGCTTATGTAATCAGTCTCTCTGCAATGGCTCTGCATAATTTTGTCTGTTATTCACCAATCAATGCCAGGATGTTTCCAGTGATAGAGGTTCACCAAAGTGATATTCCTTTTAGCATGACTGACCGCTGTCTATTTGAACAGGCCATGGAGGTTGGCGGAAGAGGATTAGTTAAAGTAGAAGCAGGCTACAAGCATTTTTTTACAGGTAACCAGTGGGACTTTCTAGCAACCCTGCCTATGTAATAGACTATCCAATTTTCCCTTATTGTATGGTATGTACAACAGAGCTTTGGTAAATAAAGTGGGTTATACATATTCGAGTTCTTCCTATTTATGAATCCCGGAGGTTGTAGACGTATTCACAGGAGTCTGTTGCAGTGCTGTAATCTCACATTTTCTCTAGTTGTGCTCTAGCCCTGATCTTTCCATTCAACCATTCCTACAGAACCCATTGTAAAGGCGCTTGTCTTCTACTCTCGACCAAAACGGTAAATGGCCACTACGACGCGGCCGTTTCTACGCATGACAATAACCATGCATGCATTACAACGCATGCGTTGTTACCACGAATAGCCTTTACCACGCATACCTTTACTACGAGATACGTTGTAAAGGCATGTGTGAAAAAGGTAAAAAAAATTACAAATGGGGCTGGTGGGGGCATGGGGAGTGTCTCTCTCCCCCCCCCCCCCCTCAAAAAGAAAAAAAAGAAACAGAAAGACACTTCCGCTTAACGACGTAAAACGCAAATCAGAAGTGCTTGGAGTGGAGAGGTAAGGGGGAATGAGGGGGTGGTGTCACACAGGGGAAAATTTTAAGGGTACATTTTTAGGGTTAATTTGTAGGGATCGAAGATATCCTTTAACATGAAAATGCCATTAACATGCATAGTTTAACAACGAAAAACGTTGTAAAAATTAGCGTGTTAAAGGCATTTTCGTGATAAGATATGCGTGGTGATGGCATTCGCGTTGTAATGCATGCGTGGTAAAGGCATGCATTGCAACGGAATGCGTTGTAAAGTCATACAACCCACCAAAACAGTTCACAATTACAACAGTCAATATGAGAGGAGCAAACAGACTTTAGCCAAGGACTAAAGCATGAGAGGAGCAAACAGACTTTAGCCAAGGACTAAAACATGCACACACTAAATTGGCGATATACATTGCTGTGCAGCCACGGACTCCCTCACTCCATCCGGTGTTCTGGCCGGTCATAAGCCAGGACCAAGACACATTATCTGAGTCACCAAAGATAGAGTGGTTCTTGAATGAATATCTTTATTCCATTACTATATAATAATCATTAAAGAACAGATTACATCTTAAAAACAGCATAATTAAAAACACAGATGGAGATTAAAAAAGGATAATATAATTAAAAAAGTTCATAAAAGTAGCAAATGTAAAAAAGGGATACATCAAAATCAACAAATTCATCACAGTTATACAGCTCGGCCAATCATATTACCTGTTCATGGCATCTTTAAGAATTCAAGGTGGTATTTCTTTTTAACTAAGACCCCACTGCAAATGAAACAGTAGGCTCAGACAGCAACTGGAGATAATAAAAGGCTGGTCCATCGTGACAAAAAACCCTAGACTTAAAAGTAGGCAACACATAGCTACAAAAAAAATAATTAAATTAGGTGTTCTAGGGTTTGTAGTGAACTATCATCACAGGGACAACTCAATATTGAGCTGGAATCATATTGACCAGGGGGAAATCAAAAGTATAGAGCAAATTGCATCCAAACGAAACTTTGTGAGCAAAGATCTCTGCCAAGGATTTCTCAATAAGGAGAGATAGGGCTCAGGGTTGACATTAGGTCGTAGAGCCAAGTAAGCTCTCAAAGACGGCTTGTCCAGGGCAGCATTCTCTCTGGCTTCCGTAGCACGACAAATACAGTTCTTTTATCTTAAGCCTGTCATCTATAACAATCATATGGGGGGCTTAATACAACTCTGGGCAGCCCAGGGGCACTGCAATATTTTTACATAATCCAACCATGGCATTTTGATTCAAAAGTCACAATCCAAGCAGTCCTGGATCATTACCCCGTAAAAGCAGTGTATTCCCCGCCCAAAACAGTAATCCACAATAGCAATGGAGCACGTTTTTAAAAAAAAATCTCCCACATCTACCAAATTAAGCTCTCCAAACAAAGCAAGGCTAGAACTACCAGGGCCCACCTCAAGCAGTCTCCTGCAAAAATGGTTCTCCTCCCGCTGTACACTCAGACAATTACAGTTCCCCCAAATGGCTGCACCGAAAGTCAAAACAGGTAGGCATTTCATTCTATAAATTTGCAGCAATGGGACAACTGGTTCCATCGTAGAGGAGAACTTAAAAAAAGAACACCACATACTTGATTAAAGAGTGGTTCTTAATCTGACAGATTCCCTGGCAGCTGTTTGCCATGGAGCAGCGCACAACTGTAAGAAATACCCTTTGTAGAAATTAGCCTCCACTCATGAAAGATTTGAGCCAAATTTGGATCTGGATAGACAGTTGGTTAGACGCCACTGAAGGTAATTTGCAGCAGTCTTACGCTTCACTCCACATACCATTTGGGAAAAAGTCTTATGAAACAAATTACATCAAATATGCATTAAGGGAAAGAATGCACAATGTAAATAAAGGAGAACCAATGAAATATTTTTGTATAGCTATAAAACGGTCATGGACTTCAGTTTAGTGCAAGGAAAGTTTTGACCCAATGTAGGTTCTGTTTACACATACAAATATTTATTACATTAATTAAAATGGACATGCTAGGATGGTACAATACATGATATTGGCACGGCGAAGGTAGAATCTGTGTCACTGCCAAACTAAGAAGGTTTTATTATCATGTTAGTAAGTCAATTGTGTTCTGTTATAGGGAACACATTTGGGAGTTTTGAAAATATTTAACCAATTAATGATAGGAAGGTGCCTCATCTGATTTGTGATTCACTTTAACTGAACTTAGCAGCTGTTCACCAAAAGCATGTGCATCATCATCCACTTTAACCACAGCATGTTGCTCACCTTAAAATAGGTTTAGGGGGGTAGTTGTCTCCTTCAATATGGATGTCCGGGTACAGCTGCCTGATGGCCTGCGCATACTCCTCGAACACCCTCCTGTAGCCTCAGGAAATACTATAAAAAGGAGATATAAATTATTTTATGAAAATTTCACAAATGCCTAAATTCCTCTGGCAAGATCGGTTTGGCCCAGGGTTACACAATCAGAATATGCCCCCTGGTCTTCGGATTAGGATGCCTGCATGGAAGACTTCCAAAATCAATCGGACTTTTGTTGAAGATGCAATACTAAAACAGTCACTCTCCAGGTAAACCATGATGTGCTACTTGTTTTAGATGAGGAGATGTGTCCCTTCCATTCCTGCTTGATCTACCAACAGGTGTTTGCTATTGTATATCATGACACATTCATGCATATGCAGTCAACTCACAACCGTCTAGATGGGAGGTCTTTATCCATTAAAAAAGCGAATTTCAATCCCTATAGGCTAAAGCAGCCAAATCACAACACCTCTCCTGGAAAACTGGTGTTTCATAAGATGACAACCATTATCTCCAGTTTTTAATGTTTATACGGGGTCATTTGGTCGTCTATCTAGAGACACTAAAACGAACATCTATCAGTATGCCAATGACACATTGCTTTTCTTTAAAGAGTCTCCCGAAACTGACATTAAAACACTTTGTGATGTCCTACGCAATCAGGGAAATATGGATTAATGCATTCCAACTCAAGTTAAATTCAGAAGACTACATTTCTTTTACAAGAGACAGAGACACAATTTACATTCACCATTGGCTGTAAGAAACACAGCATCTTCACCAAGCTAGGATCTGCAGCAACTTATCTGGCTCTTTCATTGACAGCAGCCTAAATCACAAATCAACAGCAGAAATTACTAAACACGTTCTAAGCTAGCTTTGTCTATAGAAAAAGATTAACTAGTTCTTCTTCAAGAAAACGTTCATCATTTGATACAATTTTAGCCTTATTGCATCTCGGCGAATGTAATACAATTCTAAAAGGCTTAACCAGTGAAATGTTTGCCCTGCTTAAAGGAGTTTAATATACAGCGGCTAAGCTGGTTGAGGGAGCAAAGAATTTTTTGTGCAAAGCTTCAATCCTAATCAGAAAGCAATTGTATCTGCATGGAGAAGGACAGCCTTCAAGGATATCTGTATTACAAGTAAGACTAATTAACTATTTAGGGGTGCAAACCCTCATGTCAAAATGGACTGTCAAATTAGGATCCATATAAAACAAGAAGAAAATAAAGACTCATACTTTAGACACAAGTGCCACAATAGGCGTAACATCCAAAGCAAGCATTTTCCGGTATTGCTACTAGATTAAAGTATACCCTTCTGGAAGAAAATATGCTTTCTATCCCCCTTGTGCCTTTCAGAATATCAAAATAACCTATAAAATATTCTGGTTTAAAGAGTAGTTGTCAAACGCAGATCACTAGATATTCTTCAAATCAGAGGGAGCTTCTGTTAGAAACGTTCCAGTGGTCCTGGGGCAGACAGGAGATACTAGCCCACAACGGTAGAGTTGGTGCCTTTTACCATTGCCATCCTGGGGACAGACCTACTGTTGAAATTTCAAACTCCAACAACCGCACCCTCAACGCACTTGACTCACAGGAAAGCACAGTAGAGAAGACCAAGAGGTCTCTGGGAGGTGGTGTGGGGTGTCCAGTGCAGAGGTTGTTTTTTTTTCTCATAAAAGAGAAGTACTTTATTGTACATCAATACTCAATAGTACACACAATAAGAGGCCACAAGCACAGAGTTCTAAATTAGGGTTGATGCAGCACGATTTTAAAAATAATAAAAATCCATGAGACATTTATACACAGAAGACACAAAATATTAAGAGTACATCTTCCACATGTTAGAAACTGACACATGAAACAGAGACAAGTTTAGTAGATGCACCGTAAAAGCATGCTTTAAAACGGGAGAAGAAAATACACAAATAAAGTAATTTTAATACATATAAGTAAAGTTGCACTAATAATTTTCTTACGCATATGTTGCTTTTTAACATATATTGACGTAGTTTTAATGTTAAGTGAAGTGGCCTAGTGGTCCTGATGGCCTTTGTCAATGTACATCAGTTAGAAAAGTTGGTGCAAAAATGTGTAAGTAATGAAATACAAGCTTTGATACTATTACAAAATTATATTAGAGACTTTGTTTATGAAATTGTAAAAACAAATTTTGTAGTATGAAATTTTAAAAATGTGCATTTATATGAAAACGTGATAATTTGCTGTAGTAGGCTAGCCATCTCGGTGTAATATCAATCTGTAGAACTTTATACATTCTTTATTCGATTTGATCGAATTTCATTATATTGAAGTAAATTCAGAGCTCATTTCATGTAAACGTGCGATGCTAACTTAAGGACCTTTTTCAAAAAAGTTCTCTAGTGAGGACGTTTCACCGGATTTAATACAATGGGTTGTTTTACTGTAAGGGAAATGTTGCATATTTTCCCCGTACAAGTTACATCCTGACATTCCTTAATGTTTCTTTAATATGCACCTTGAAATGCTCCTGTGGGAATAGAAACTCAGCTATTGCATTCAACAGACTACTTTGTATCTTTATTTGATATTAGGCTTATGAGGACTCTCAAAGTTTCGTTTCCCATGTCTAGCTGAAGATGATCTTTCAATGGTGGTGTGATGCCACCTTTGTGGGATGAACTTTTAAAATATTATTTAAAAAAAGAAACCCCAAGGGAAGGGCAATGTCATACTTTTTCTTTTCCCATACAAGACCTGGATGCTATGCTGATCAATCAATCAAATCATTTGTAAAGCGCACTACATACCCGTGAGGGTTTCAAGGCGCTGAGGGGGGGGGGGGGGGGGGTAGGAGATTAATTTCTCTCTTTAACTCCTGACTGCCTGGTCTATGCTACAATCTGTAGCAGATTGACTGAGCCTTCTTTGCCAAACCAATTTCCATTTTCTCTATTTCTTGCTTATACTAATGGACTTGGTCCTAATGGACTTGGTCCTAAAGGACTTGGTTTTAATGGACTTTAAACTAAACCTTTCCCTATCTTCTTAGGATCTAAGATGTTATACAGACAACAAACTTTCATTCTGTCTTAATGGTGGTAGGACTCTGTAATTCTGTGGCTGTTAATGATTTGAATGCCCGTTTAAATGCTTGGCAACTTTGTGAAAGTTGTTCTATTTTTGACTGGACTGCTTAAGAAATTACTTGTGGTTATAAACTTCCCATCTTCAATAAAATTACCAAATTTTATTTCTGTCTGAGTCTATTATTAAGTCCTGTTGGTTCTTCCAATTAGACTAGGACTAATAACTTAAATGCATTGTAGGGAGAATCAACGAGCTCTAGCAGAACATCTGGTGTTACTTGTCCTGTTTTGTGTAGCAATGGCAGAGCTTTAGGTTTGTATTATCCTTACTTTGTTAACTTAACTTCTTTAGGAGGTTAGGTTATCTGTTGCTAATCTTTATTCCTACAGTATGTATGATCTTAAGAGTGGTGTACCTAAATCTGATCTCAAATTTGTGCGTTCGCCGTGAAGTAATGGTTCTCATTGGACAACTCACATGAAGTTTGAGCACCCTAATTTCGAACCCCTCCTATTAATGGAGAAAGATTCACCAGAGGATCAATGCCTCTGTGGTAATGACATTGAATAAATTGATCTAATTGTAAAGGACCCTGTATGGTTAGAGTAAATGCGAGTAAGCAAATAAACAATTTGTTACAACGCTTACGCTGCATCAAATCTGATAGCGCGAGTATCAATAGGGATGCGCATTGCTATTTGCTTTGCTTAAGATTTTTTAAATGGCTGTGTTATTGAGTGGAGTAAAATGCTTAAAGTCCATGTAAGAATGTAGACCTGTTGTGCAAGGGTCCGTCGTGACTTAAGATCTGGAGATTTTTAACTACGGTTCGTCTCAGTGTAGAAGACACGGAGTAAGTGGTCTACTGGTTTGTGGTGTTAATCGTAAGACATAGCTAACAACACCTTGGTAAGAGTTCTTTCTGTGTGATAGTGACAAACAACAGGTATGGTTGATCTCTAGTCAATTAAGGGCGAGATCCCGCTGGTCGAGGTTTTATTTGAGGTGAATGAGTATAGAAGGTTTAGTTAACTTGGGAGTATGGATATCCTTTAGTGGAGCAGACAATTTATTTGTTGCTGGCATTATGTTGTCATATTTTTGGCTTAGAGAAAACGCGCAGGAGAAATTGTTAAGGAGAGTGAGCTGCTGCCAGGTTTGAGTTTGAAGTCACAGTGTGCCGCGCTGTGATTTGTCAGTTGGTGTAAAGCCATGCTGGGATTGGCTGACTAGGTCATAAGAGTTGCAGTCATTAGTTGAGGTTGCCGAACAGGAGAATTGTGGGATAATCGCAGTCCGTGAATTTACAAAAATAGTTTGTGAATACAAACGTTTATTAAAATGATATTTTTCCAGTCATTAAGAAAATTAGTGAAAAAAACTGAGGCTGTATTTGCCAAAACAAAGGCAGAGGTACAACCCTATGATACGCCAGGAAACATAGTCATGACAGACAAAAGATTACATTCATGTCTGCGACTCGAGTTTTGGCATATACTTAGTGAGAAGGATGAGGAATTACAGTTCCGTTGTCCAGGGACATATAATCTGAGGATTTTAGAAAATGTAAGAAAAGAATATACAAAATGAAAGAGACTGTCAGACCCACTGTTTGGGAGGCTTTAAATACCTAGGAAGACATTGCAAAACAGAAAGTCGGAGAAAAATATCAAGGAAGGTATAGGAGAACAATGGATCGTTATGCAAAACCATGATGAGATGCACAGTAGAAAATATGACGAGCAGATATACACAGAAAACAAATGTATCTGGTATTAGAGGTTGAAGGAGAAAGCAGGGGCAGGAGAAGGGAGAAAAAGAAGCATTTAGAGACAGACAAAAATGAAACAGGGAAAGAGGGAGGAGAGATAGACATAGATGATACACTTTTGAATGATTTATTACCAAATCTGAATAAAGACCGGATGCAAATCAATATACCTAGGGGACCAAATGCTCCCTTGATGCCCAAGGTACCAAAGCAACTGATGCACATTTCTCCTGTGAGTGGGAGATTAGAAGTGTCCGCTCCTATAAATCTGACTGATTTAAATACTCTAGATGCTTTGACTGTTCCTGTTACTATTCCACCTATTGTATTCCTTTACAAGTCTGGGTTCCAAGTAAATGCAATTCACAATTTGACTGCACCTATTGGATTAAATACAATATGTGGACGCTCTTCAGATTTGACAGTAAAATCAACAATTCACACGCCCATAGTCCATAATCTGACTAATAATGCTTTCGCTGCAAATGTTGTCCCTAAACAGACAAGCAGATATGACGCAAGGAACGGTGCAGAGGTTTCCATCTTTTTACTGTCCCAAGTGGAATTCCTCAAGTGAATTTTTTACGCTTCCGATATGACTATGCCAATGGGCATTTCAGTTCAAGATAATTCCGTACTAAATGAACAAACTGGAACAAGTGCAAATTTTACAAATGGAAGCCAAAATTTAAATTATGCAGGAGAGCAATGAGGGTTCACTCGCCAAGAATTTGATCACTGGCTTAATGGATATAGTACCCCGAAAAATCTGAATTCATCTATTGTTCCAGTTTCAATTCCAGCTTTACTAATAAATACAGTTCCATCTCAACCTTTGGTCTAAAGTCATGTCTAGATCTCAGACATAGTTGCAGGTTGAAATTCAGCTCAAAATTCAATTCAGACAATTAAACCGCTTGTGGGTGTGGGCCGATTAAAAGTTGAATTAGAACAAATGATTCATGGGTCACTTATTCCTTCAAGATTAGAAACTTATCAAAAAAAACTATTGTTGCTCTGTAAAAATGTCACACACATAGCAAATATCGCTTATGAGAGAATGTTTGAATTGGCTCAGAAATATGGTGTAGAAATTAGAGATTCAAATATTTTAAAGAAATCTTAAAGGATGTATATTTCTGACAAGGACATTGAAAACGTGTACCAGGAAAGAAAAAGATAAAGAGAACTTATGACGCTAATTAGAAAATGGGAGGACAGAGAAGAGAGGGAAGGCAGATGGTCGAAAAAGAAGCAAGCGAAGCGAGTTTGAGTGCAGTCACCACATGATCTTTGTTGTGGTAGAATAGGGGATACACAATTACTCCCTATGAGAGAAGTACCTGGAGGAAGGCATGTTGATGTACCGTGGAATAGACAAGATATTTTGCAATTATACGAACAATTTCCCTACATGAAGAGAAAAACCAGTAAAATGGTACAGGCAAGTTGAACAATTTGTGAAAACCTCAAAGGTTTTATGGATTGATTTGAACATTATGTTTGAGATTGTAGTTCCAGACGATTTGCGGGCCAAACGTAAAATTGCTGTGGATTGGCCAGAAAGGGAACCACCAAGGGATACTAGAAGAGGTGCACAGTCTCCAGAGGTAATGAGGAAATATCAGGTGATAACTCGCCTGAAGACTAAAATTTCCCCTAAAGAAATGGATTGGTTGCAGATTGACAGGATGACCCAAGAGCTGAAAGATTCAGTACATGCTTTTTATGAGAGGTTAGTACAGACTTTCAAGCAGTACAGCAGATTTGACACTATTGTGGTGATGTGGGAAATAGGCTTATAAGTTTGTCATGGATTTTTGACCTGAGATTTTTGAAAAATGTTGACAGCAGATACTTTGTTGTCGAAGTAAATCAGTAGAAGCAATTTTGCGTTTTGCTAAATAATGTGCAGATGATATGGACCTGAGACACAAGAAACTTAAGGAGGAATTAATAATTACACAAATTAAAGTGATGCAGAAAGGACAGAATCAGATTCTTAAGGTTTTTAAAACACCGGAAAAGTACAGAGAGGTTATAATCAGGTTACAATGATGTGGGTGTCAATGGTTTTCAACAACAGACCTTCCTGTCACAATGTAGAGGTAGTTGTGGTCCCAGGGATCCTAAAACAGATATTGAGGGGTCGCTTTTGAAAAAGACAAATCCATATCTTGCATGCTGCAAGCTTGGACATTGAAGGCACAAGTATAGGTCTGTTTTGAATAACATGGGGAATCAGATGCAGAATGTGGATTACGTACAGGATCAAGAGAATAACATGGGACAGACTCAGCAGATGCAGGGACAAAGAGTGCAGAATTCTAACATAATACAGCAAATGCGACGGGCCCCTATGCCACAGCAGGATGTTCGGGTACAAAGCTTATCAAAATTCTGACAAAAATCATAATGTAGCTCAGCAATATTTAATTGAATTGAATTACAGTGATCAAGATCTGTTTGCATGACTGTGTCTGAGGGGAAATGGTGGGTGGGGGGTAAAGGACAACTGTGTGCTTGGCTCAGACCTAGTGGTAGAACAAAGCGGTCCCTATGTGGGCGGAGAAGTGGATCCTATCTCATTCCTTTCCAACACTGGTGCTACCTTCTACTGTAAGCAGCAGAGGTTCCAAACTTACCCCTCTCGAGAGAAAGTATCTTAGGTACAAGAGTTACTAACAGAAAATTGTCCACCCCATCTCAGAGCTAGTGACAGTTAAAATTGGATTCTTTGAGGACCATCATCGGTTTGTGTTGTGCTACAAGTCCAGTGAACTTGCTTGGATGTGACTTACTCTGCAAACTGAACTGCTCAATTTATTGCACACCTAGAGGAATTGAGTTGCATATGAATGATGAAGACCTGTACTTCGAGAATCACATTGAGAAAGGAGAGAGAAAAATGTCGCAGGAAAGAATCGCAGCAATTCTGAACATGAATATACCAACTACCCAAAAGGAAGCCTGCATGTTCTGAGGAATAGTGGGCTATTGCAGACAGTCGAGTCCAAGTTTTTCCTTGACAGCAAAACCCCTTCAGACACTGGCACACAAAGACGTGTTCGATACGGTATCTTGGGATAGAAATTGCATAAATGTCTTCACAGAACTACAAGAATGCCTTTGCAGGGCACCAGGTTTGGAAATGCCCGATTAAAATAAATAATTTGTGTTATTTTGTAGTGAGAAGGAGTGCTGCACTCTCTGCGTGTTGACACAAATGCATGGAAGCAATCGCAGACCTATCGCCTATTTCTCAGCAACCCTTGCTCCTGTTGCAGCTACTTTGCCTGGATGTCTGAAAGCGGTTGCGTCTACGTTGGTGTCTTGAGCAGTGTGAACGTTTTGTGATGGGTCACCCACTGACAGTATTTGTGCCCCATTCAGTGGAGATACTGTTGACTTATACACACACACATAGTATTTGACCAACTGCCACTTGATGAAGTATGATCAAGTCTTGTTGGGTGCAGAGAATGTGACTCTGAAGAGATGTACAGTACTGCACCCAGCTACCTTGATGCCATTGCCTGAAAATGTGTGTGTAGTGGACGAAGCTAAGCACGATTCCTTGAATGTGACTGAGTTGTGCACGAAAGTGCATTCTGATATATCTGATGAGCCACTGCCTGAATCCGATCAGGTTTTGTTTGTCAAAGGTTCATATTTGAGAAACAATGAAGGAAATTCAAAAGCTATCAAACGTGCAGTCGACAGACAGTCAGTCAGGTAGATGAGTTCAAATATTTAGAAGTCCAGCTGGACTCTGGTCTAAACTGTCACCCACTTATAACTCAGAATGTGATGTCTCAATAGAGCCATGTTTAGCATTGGCGATTTCTCACGCCGGCTTGGGCGCACCCACATTAAATCTGTCTTGAAAATCTTCAGGGCTAAGTGCGTCCCACTAGCGAGTTATGGCAGTGGAATATGAGGTTATGGTCCGGTTGCCCTAATTCAAGTAGCAGAAAATACATTTTTAAGGGGCCTCCTGGGAGTCCCACAAAGTGTACTCTATGAAGTTGTCCGTGAAGAACTGGGATTAGGTTACATTTTGACCAGCTCCGACTTTGGCTAACAATATGGACAAATGAGGAACTTGTTTTTAATGATTTATGATGCAGGATTGTTTAAAATTGGATAAACCCTTTCTGATCCCGTGGCTGGCTTATATCTCCCATAATATGATGTTATAAGGGAGGCACGCTTTATATGCTAATCCCAGCTGCATAGTTCACTCTGATCACAAACGGGTTGCAGCGGCATTTATGAGTAAGACGGCAACGGACCGGGAGGGCTTAGCAATATTGAAACTCTATTTCCGACATTAGATCTTAGTGAAAACCGTTAGTAATTTAGAACCCTATTTGTCTTGAAATATGACACATCAACAAAGCTTACTGAATTATTTTAGGTTGAATTTATATCCGCAATTATTTTTTTTAAATCAAGGCTGTTTAAAGGATTAGGAATTGCCCCTATGTGACTGTGACAACATCTTGGTCAATGACACATCACATATTGTTATGATTTGCCCAAAACATAATATCCATTTTGCAACCAATTTTAAAATCAATTAATTTTACAAAATCGATTAATTTTACTCAAGTTAGGCCGGCTTTAGTGTATTTACAGTTTTTAAATTCACCTACAGATGGTTTCTTTCTTGTATGTTATCTTTCAGGGGTTTTAAAGCAAGTGTGAATATGTGGATGCCAATTTTTCTCTTTTTTTTTTTATAGCAATCATTTTTATTGATTTTCAGAACAACAGTATCATTGCGCATGTGTAGTCATACAATAACAAGTAACTGCCGGGTGTCCCCCGGCCATAGGTATCTACAGAATGCCCCATAGGTGGTTCAGATGCTCCATGTGCGGCCCAGGGGAACCCCTCCTCAGACTCCTCTGGTACCCCGTCCCACCCCCCACCCCCACCCCCCACTACCCCCCTCCCGCCACCCCCCCCCCCAGAGGCTGCTGCAAAGCGTCCGAAAAAAAAAAAAAAAAAAAGGGAAAACAGTTTCAGTCTGTGGAGTGCCAGGTCCGGAAGATACGCATCGTCCTCCACGCTGGCGGGAAGACGGCTGCCGGGAGGCCCCTAGATAAGTAGGTCAGCAACGAGCCCCAAGACTCCTCAAAGGCTGTGGGATCATCCCTAAAGCACATCGCCAAGCGCTCCATCGAGAGCAGGCGCCACAGGCGGGCATGCCACAGTGACATAGCGGGAGCAGCCTGTTTCTTCCATGCCGCTGCCACCGTGAGCTTAGCTGCCCCCACGCAGAGCCACCATATAGCTTTATCTCCTCTGGACACCCCCTCCCAGTCCTCTCCCCGAAGACCCAGGATGACATGAGCAAGGTCCCCGGGGGGTTCAAAGCCCAAAATCTCTTTAATCTGCGCTAAAATTTCTGCCCAGAAAGGTTGAATACTAGGGCAGTCCCACCAGATATGTTTGAAATCCCCGAGGAGACCACATCCCCGCCAGCAGAGTGCAGAAGTCCCCGGGAAGATCCTAGCCAATTTTGTGGGGTATAGGTACCAATCAAAGATGGTCTTGTAGTGAGCCTCCCGTAAGCCTACCGACAAGTTATGCCTGGGAATGTCCCGCCACAAGCCCCTCCACTCAGCTTCAGTTATCTCTCTCCCCAGGAGTTGCTCCCAGAATTCCATATGTCTGGCCCTGGGTGTGTGTAGTGTAGTCAGCAGCATCCCATAGAGAGACGAGATTGCCCCCTTCATCGAGCCCGCCCGCGACAAAACCAGTTTCTCCATATCCGTAAGGCTCCGGCAGCCCGCCTCCCTGAACGGTGGCGCCGTGGCCCAGTGTTTGAGCTGCAAATAATGGAACTGCTCACTGTTGGGGACCCCAAATTCACTCTTACAGTTCTGAAACGAGCGAAACGCCCCCTTGTCGAATAGGTCCGCCAGCTTTAGACACCCTCCCTCTCGCCACCCATCAAAGGGACCCTCCTCTCTGGCTGGGGCGAAGGCCGGATTAAAGTGTATCGGGGTGTATGGTGAAGGGAATGTCGTCCACCCCTCCCTCCGCGTGACCCTATCCCAAACCTCCAATGTAGTGCGCGTTGGCGTGCTAAGATATGCATTCGGCGGTCTATCTCTCCTCGGTTTCCACAGCAGATCCCAGATGGATCTGCCGGCTATCGCGCGGTCCATATGAAGCCAATGCTTCTCTGATTCCCGTACCGTCCATTCCAACACGACCCGCAATTGGGCCGCTTGATAGTAAAGCTCAAAGTCCGGCAGCCCCACCCCTCCATCCGCCCTGTGTTTCCGAAGCACCGTGAAAGGGAGCCGGGCCCTCCCTCCTTGCCATACAAACTGAGTGATCAACGTCTTCAGCTGCGGAAGAAATGCCTTCTCCAGTGGGATCGGCAAGGCCTGAAACAAGTAAAGGACCCGGGGCAGCACCATCATCTTCACCGCATTGATTCGCCCCAACCAAGATATGTACAAGGGCGTCCACTGCCGCAACTCCTGCCGCAAGTGTGGCAAAACTGTGGTGTAGTTGGCCCCATACAGTCCCGAAACCGTCGGTGTCAGCTGCACCCCTAGATATTGTAGCGAGTGTTGGGCCCATGAGAGCGTCGTCTGGGATTTGAGCAAGGCCACCTCCGCTCTCGAGAGTGTGAGATTGAGTATGTAGGATTTGGTCATGTTGACCTTGAACCCTGCCACTCTCTCAAAGTCCCTCAATTCCCCCTGCACCGCGGGCAGAGAGACATGTGGCTCCCCCAGAGTCAGCAGAATATCATCCGCGAAGAGGGAGATTTTGTGGTCTTCCCCTCCAAATCGGATCCCTTTAATGGAAGCATTCTCCCTCACCCGAATGGCTAGTGGCTCAATGCTGAGGGCAAAAAGCAGAGGGGACAGCGGGCACCCCTGTCTAGTACCTCTAGTCAGCTGGAAGGGCTCGGAAGGTGTCCCGTTGACCACCACTCTCGCGGAGGGATGGCTGTAGTTAGCTCGCACCATCTCCATGAAAGCGTCCCCGAACCCAAATTTTTGCAAGGTCAAGAAGAGGAAGGGCCAATCCACGCGGTCGAACGCTTTTTCAGCGTCCAATCCTACTAGCACCGCTGGAATCTTAAATCTGGATGATTTCTCGATAAGGTGAATGGTACGCCGTATATTATCGTGCGTCTGGCGCCCTTTAATGAAGCCCGATTGGTCCGGGTGGATCAATCGAGGCAGCAGGTCATCCAGGCGGCTAGCTAGGATCATGGAGTAGAGCTTGGCATCTAGGTTCAGAAGTGCTATGGGGCGGTATGATGCACACACCAGCGGGTCCTTGCCCGGTTTAGGCAGGACCGTAATCACCGCCTCTGCCATTGACTTGGACACTCTCGCCTCCTTCGCCACCGCCCGAAACAGAGCCGTCAGATGCGGGGCGAGCTCGTCTACAAAGTGTTTATAAAAGTGGGCGGTATAGCCGTCGGGCCCAGGTGCCTTGTGGAGCTTGAGACGCTTTATGGCATTCCGCACTTCCTCTACGGAAATAGGTTCGCCCAGCCGTTCCCGGTCCAGCGTTGATAGCTGGGGGCACTCCACCCCATCGAGATATGCCGTTTGAGCGTCGTGCGCCAGCGTGCTCCCCCCATACAGCTCGCCATAGAAATCCCTAAAGGCTCTGGTCTTCGCTGCCTCCTCGTGTGTGACTCGGTCTGGCCCTACCCGAATGCCTTCCACATAGGATTTTGCCCGCTGAATGCGAAGCTTTCGAGCCAACTGAGAACCCACCTTGTCCCCCTGTTCATACCCCGCGCGGCGCAGCCTCAGCAAGGTATATTCCGCCCTGGCGCTGTAAATCGCCCGCAATTTACCCCTCACCGCCGTGAGTTGTCGGTGCAGGTCGCGAGTGGGTTTATCTTTATGTCTGCCCTCCAACCCCCTAAGTTCCTCCTCCAGTGCCTCCCGTTCCAATGCTTGTTGTCGCCGCAGCGACGCCTGTAGTTGGATGCATTTGCCCCTCATCACCGCCTTGAAGGCGTCCCACGTATTCTGATGTGAGGTGTCTTCAGGCGGGTTGTCTTGGAAGTACTCCCCTATGGCCTCGGTCAGCTCCACCCTCCGCACTTGGTCTCGCAGGAGGGCCCCCGGAAAGTACCATCTGCCACGACCCCGCGCCCCCCACTGAAGCTCCAATAGGACCATCCCGTGGTCTGAGACCGAAATGGGGAGAATCTGCGCCCCTGTCGCCTTCCCCACTAATGCCTGACTAATGAAGATGTAATCTATTCGAGTGTAAGTCCGGTGAACATGGGAATAGAAAGTGTAGTCTTTTGCCGTCTCGTGGAGAGCCCGCCACCCATCCCGCAGACCAAGGGAATCGAAGCGGTCCTTGACTCGCTTGGAAAACACTGATGATCTGGCCCCCGCAACGTGAGAGCCGTCCAGGACACCATCCCACAGGCAGTTAAAGTCCCCCAGCAGAATGATGGGGCCCTCCGCGAATCCGCCCAGGGACCCCAACATGCGGGCTGTGAACACCGCCTGGCCCGTGTTCGGAACATACACGACCGCAATGGTGCATAGTTGGCCCTGAAGCCGCCCCTTGAGCATGAGCCACCTCCCCTCCTTATCTCTCTGTGAATCCACTACTTGGAAGGGCATCGAGCTGTGGAACAATATCGCCACTCCATTATGTTTGGTGGTGGCCGCTGAGTGAAAAATCTGCGGGAATGCCCTATGCTTGAGCCTACCCACATCCTCCCTGGTAAGGTGCGTTTCCTGCAGAGCAACTACCTTGACCTGCCGATCCACAATGTACTTCAGGACCTGCTGTCTCTTCTGGGGCGAGTTCAGGCCCTTCACGTTCCATGTAGCCCACGTCACCATCTTAAGTGAGTGTAGACCCCCCTCTCCACCCCGTGTTGTGGAATCCGCCGATACCAGACCTCAGCGCCTGTCCTCCTCCCCCTCCCGGGTCCCCCTTCTAATATCTCGCTGTCCCTCCCCGGTCCCTCTCCACGTCTTTGTTGCAGCCTACCCCTGTCACCCTCCCCCCCCCGCCCAGACCCCCCCACATCCCCCCCCCGCACCCCCCCACCACAAGCACCCAGCCATGGAACCCCTCATGCCTGGGGTAATTCCAGGGAAAGTAACCAAGACCCCGCCCCATCGAACTCCTAACCTCATCAACTTGCTCCGCAACCGGCAGAGCATCAACAACATGTGTGCCAGACAAAGGGCTCATAGAGAAAAAACAAAAACCTCAGTGTCCATGTAACCTCAGTGTCTCAGTGGAGACTGCCGCATCTCTCCGCTGGGCCTTCACAGACTCGTCGCCAGCCACCTGGCTTCGCCGCTCGGGCTCCCGGGTCCCTCCCGGCCGGAGGACCCCCCGCGGTCGTTCTTGAACTGCATCCCGGAGAATCCCGTTCTTCCAGCTCGCGACCACTACTCACGGTGAGGCCCTCCTCGCTGGCGTTGCGCCCTGCGCCACTGCTCCCCCTGAGAGCCGACTGCCACTGTTCCGGATGGCCCCGGGCCGCCTCCTTCCTCCGGTTTCGTCGGGAGGCCCAGGATACGCAGCCCATCTCCCAAGTCTGTGATGTGGTGTCGTTTATTTTGCCATTCGAAGCTGAGCCCAAAGGGATAGGTCCAACGGTAGCGCACATTGTCCTCTCTGAGTTTGCTGGTCACTGGGCGGAGCTGCTGCCTCCGAACAAGGGTGGCCTGCGACAAGTCCTGGTAAAGAGAGCAACTGTGGCCCTGGAACGAGACGTCCTTCTTCCTGGCCGCTTCCAGGATGGCCTCCTTGACTGGGAAGGCGTGCAGCTTTGCTAGGACATCCCTAGGTCTCCGGCGTTCGCCGTGAACCGGTGGTCCGACCCTGTGCACCCGATCCACTTTTATTTTTAGGTCTGGCTTGTTCACCACCTCTCCAAAGAGGCCTATAATAAACGCCTCCAGGTCCAGACCCTCTGCGCCTTCTTCCAAGTCTCTCACCCGTATATTCTCCCTCCGGGAACGATCCTCCAAGTCCTCCAGCTTCAGAGCAGATTGCGCCAGCTGAGCGCGAAGCTCCGCGCACTCCGACCGGGAAGCCTGAGCTGTACTCTCCAGGGATTGCACCTTCTCCTCCACCTCCAGGATTCGCGACCCCACGGCGTCCACATCACTGCGCAGATCACCAAGCTTCTCCGTCAGGTCCCCACGCAATTGGTCCAGGCTGGCGTGGAGGTCCCTTTTAAGTTCACCACATAAATCCCTCTTGAAGTCCCGGAGCGTAGCCACCAGGTCATCCTTCATCAAGGCCATGCTTTCCCCTCCGCCAGGACCTCCCTCGTCCGCAGTGCTGGAGAGCGCCTGGAAGTACTTCGCCACGCGGTTTTCCTGAGGCTTCGGCGCCTTTTTTGTCGGGGGCGCACGGGACGACCTCCCCGTCAGACCGTCCCCTCCGTGCCACACGACGTCGCCTCCACCGGTTCTATGGTCTTGTCGCGTCCGACCACCACCGCTCAGCCACTGGGACCCCGGAAATCAGAGCAGGGGCCGATTCGGCTCCGCTCGCCGCCTCAGGCACTCAGCCAGGCCCACGTGTTGTGCCTCAGAGAGTCCTCACCAGCGCCAACCCGCACCTATATGTCACAGCATCCTTCCCATCCAGCGTGCCAGAGAACCAGTGCTGCGGAGGCTCCCCCGGTCCCGGCGCCGGCAGGTGTCTTTCCTGGCCGCCATCTTGGAGTCAGGCATCGTCTCTCGCCCGGGCGCGCGGTGATTGCCCCCTGCGCCCCTGCTCCCTCCAGCCTGGGTCGGTCTCCGTCAGGGCGGATCACTTATCTCCTGTTGGCCCTCCGCCCTTCCTCATGAGCTCCGTGATGGCCGCAATCTCCGCCTCCTCATGCACGTCCCACGGTGAGGTGACCCCTTGTGTTGTCCCGCTCACCGGCGCCGGCAGAATCCGGTGCAGCCCCTCTCCAGCCGCGGCTGTCCCTCCCGTTGCGCGGTCACCGCGACCAGCCTCCGGTCACTCTCCTGAGTCCGGGGAACCGCCGCGATCGTGGCCCTCCGCCGCCATTTTGCTTGGTCATCGCTCCCGAGTCAGTGCTCGCTTCCTAGCCGCACCGGAGCCGCCTCATCCTCGCCGCCGGTCCATTCGCCTCCACAGGTGTCCCGCGAGTGTTTTCCCCGAAGAGCGCCAGTCTAGAGCCCCCGTTTAACCGCTCACAGGAGTCCGTGGGGCCGGAGCAGACTCGGTGCACTACCAGTCAGCCATCTTACTTGGCCACGCCCCCCAATTTTTCTCTTTTTAACCGATTTGTCTTTTATGATTTTATTTCTAAAATCGAATAAAGATCATGACTGACGGAAAGCTACGTATACTGTAAGTACAGTAGGTGGTGTTGTGGAAGCTTCATGATTGCAAGAACTGTTTTCTGCACAAGTTGCAGAGTGCATAGCTCTGACATGATGAGGGTGCACCATTTCAGAACAGCTTTGAGTTGCAATTTATACGGATAGTCATTATGGCTTTGGAGTTGTATATGGTCACACCTTGGGTTCATGACATCTTCTGGTCCATCCCTTAGAAATGGGGAGTGCGTGAGGAACCTTTTGCAGTCCCTACAATTTCCTGCTTAAATTGCTGTTGTGTTCCTCACCAACAAGATACTGACTATGTTACAGTTGGTAACTGGTACGCAGATGGGATGGCAAGGTATAGCGCACGGAATGCACACACATTTAATGCAGATCTTGAAAAACACATCCGAAGTCACAGATTGTACTTGGATGTCAGCTTTAGACACAAGAGGAAGTTTGGAAGCTGCACGAAGAGGTGACAGAAGCTGAACAACAGAGAAGGTTGTGAGCAGGCTGTACTAAAAGGGAAAATGTGTGGATTTACATTTATGGCAGACCGGTATAGCCTGACAGCTTATTGTCACCCACAGCAAAGCACAACAACTGTCCTGCAATCGTTGGGAGGGATGCAATGATGAGCCTCTACCAACAGGTGTGGTGCAAGCTACGTCACTGTTGCAATATATGTCAGCAAAAAAAAAAAAACAGAAAGAAGAACCAAGGCTGCCATGAGTCACATTGGTAAATCTGCAGGTTCTTTCAGACGAATGCAAACTGACTTCAGAGAGATGTCCCTTTGCAATGGTTTGAGATATATTTTGGTCATTGTGGGCATTGTCTCAAAATGGGTTGAAGCTTATCCTACTCATAGAAACAATAGCTTGACTGGGCCAAGTTGTTATTACGGAAATTGATTCCGCCTTTTGGATATCCGAATTCTCTGGAGTCGGACCCAGGAACTCATTTTAACAATGAGGTCCCAAAGTTGTATGTGCAGAAGCTCCACTGCAGTTACCGACCGGAGGCTTCCGGGTTGAACAAGTTAACGGCACATTGAAATTCAGACTGGCAAAACTATGTGATTCTACATCTTTGAAGTGACAGACGCATTGACTATTGTGTTCATGAGTTTGGGAAGTACTCCAGATAGGAAGACTGGATGGTCGCCTCACAAACGTGATCATAGGACTTGCGATAAGGCTGCCAGCTGTTCCTGCTAATACATTAGTTAAAATTACAGATCTTATTCTGGACTACTGCAAAAGATCATCAATCAACTCGGGACACACCTGGAGCAGAACCATTTGCTCAACGCCTCCCAATCTGGCTCCCAAAGCAATCACAGCACCGAAACCTCCCTCATCGCAGCCACGGACTACATCCAAACCCTCCTCAACATAGGAGAAACAGCAGCTTTGAGTCGCTCAATCTCTCGGCAGCCTTCGACACCGTATCCCACCACACACTGATCGAAAGACTCCGCCACATCAGCATCCAAGGGGAAGCGCTCAGATGAATCACCTCCTTCCTCACCGGAAGACCCCAGAGAATCCAGCTCCCACCTCAATACCTGGGGCCTATCCCTCAGCCCCACACTCATCAATGCATATTTGACCCCGCTGGCCAACATCGTCAGATCTAAAGGTCTCAACATAATTTCCTATGCAGACGACACCCAACTCATCCTCTCACTCACCAATGACCCCCACCATCACAAACACCAACTCCCACAGATGCATGGCAAACGTCACAGACTGGAAGAAGAACAACTGCCTGCAGCTGAACACAGTCAAGACGGAAGTATTGATCTTTGGCAAGAGAGGCAACAAATGGAACGACTCCTGGTGGCCATCAGTCCTAGGACCCACAACCACTCAATCCAACCATGCCAGAAACTGCGGAATCATCATTGACAACAAGCTCACCATGAAATCACAGATCAACGCCTGCTTCCTCACTCTGTGCATGATACATAAGACTTTCAAATGGCTACCCCTACACAAGAGACGCACCGTGACGAGTCCTCCTCACCAGTCCAATGGACTATGGCAATGCCCTCTACATAGGAATCGCCGCATTCCGTCTACAGAGACTTCAGACCATACAGAAGGTCATAGCCATACTCTTCGACGGCCTTCCCCGAAGAAACCCACATCACACTGCACCTCAGGAAACTCCACTGGCTCTCGGTACAGAAGAGATGCCAATTCAAGCTGCTGACCCACACACACAAAGGCTACATTCAACACCGTCTGAACTTCCACCAACCATTGAGAAGACTATGCTCCGCCTCCCTCTCACTTGCCCATACTCCTTGCATCTACCGAAGCAGGAGTGGAGGACTCTCCTCTCCCATATCGCAGCAAAGACCTGGGACAGCTTCCCCACACACCTTCGGACCATCACCTCACTTCAAGAATTTCCAAAGGCCCTCAAGACGTGGCTGTTGAAATAAGCCTCTGGGGGCCTGCAAAAGCTTGGATACCCTATCAAGTGATTACTCACGCTTTATAAATCCTGATTGATTGATACTGCAAGGGCCTCGCTGCCGTGGTATGGCCTGTATCTCACCAGGTTTGAGAAGCTGCCCTTTCTGTCCAACAGGAGCAGTGCCATGACCTCAGTCGGGAGAACTGGGTAAAGGTGAAGAGAACTTTGCCAGGAATATCACTGGAAGGGGTCATTCCAAGTGATCTTATTCAGCAACACAGTAGTTAAGTGGTGGGGTCTCCCAACCTAGGTGCACGCAGCGCACACCTGCAGAGTCCCAAGTCCCTTAAGTGATACAACAGTGCCTATTCCCGATGTGCCGGTGTAAACAGTGAGACAAGCATCCGGTCAGCCAAGCTGTAAGGGACCAGCAAACTACTGGGACAGCACTCGTTTTGGCCTGAGGGGGGTTCGCGAGTGTCAACTGTAGGTACTAAAGTGTTGCAAACAAGAGAGTGAACTATGAGAGGTACAGACCCCAACAAAGTGCATAGTGCAGAGAGAAAGCCAGTTGTACCCGGATGCCGTTGCACCAAAAGAGGTGACATTCTGAAAAGCATACGAGTACCACCAACTATTCTTGAAAGGGCTGAGCCCTCAGATCAAAGTGACACATATAATGAGCAAGCTGCTGTGATGAGATCCAAAACAGCAAAAGTACCAAGTCAAGGGTCTCTTGAATGGACTTACTTGGCTGCGAGTGAGTGGGAATGGCAGTTCAATGACTTTTGTGCTAACAATATGTGTCCACCTGAACCTCCCTGAAGCAAACCGTTATAGATTTGAATTTTAATCTTAATCTGGATGTACCAATAAATGGATTAACACAGTTTTTCCTGAATTTATTAATCAACAAAGCTTTACCATGAATTTTCCTGTGCCAAAGCCTTGCTGAATTTGCACTAACCACCGCTGCTACTTTTGATTTTTCTTTAGTTAAACAGCCTGAATCTTGAGTCGCCATGCAGTCCGACTCTGGAATCTCTTCCAAATGCAAATGTGTATCTACTGTTATTCTTTCAAGCACTATTTTGATATTAATTGAAATGCTCATTTTCCTAAATCTGCCACATTTTGTTTATGTGAAAATCTCAAATCTATTTCTTTTGGAGCCACAAAAAAACATGTTTTTAATTCAATCAACATGATTGACAACTCTTTACACAATGGTACTTTGAAAATAGATTTCAGCTCAAATGTCTAGGCTATTTTGCTTAATGAGTACACCAATACTATGGATGCTGGCGATTGCTAAGTTTGCATGCAAATACCTTCATCAGTTGCTGAGGGTGTAACCTACCATAGTTTACCGCTGACATATGGAATTTCTTGCAGTGTGCTATGTAGTTTATTCTAGGGTACTGATCAATTGTTCTAATATTACTCAAATCAAGATTGGATCTTTTCTGAAGTGTCTGTGCTTAGACATTTAAATCTGCATCCTGAGGTTTCAACAAAAGACAATGGGTTACATAATCATATCAACACAATATTTTGACATGTCTTTTGCACTTAGAAATAATAGAACATGTAAATTGGTGAGAACTGAAAAGAATCGTATAGATTTGGTAGAATAGATAAAATCACGAAATAAACGATCAGTGTACTACCCAACTTGCTTCCTTGGAGTTTACCACAAGAAGAAAACAAAATTAAAAAAGATTTGTTTCATTGGCAACATAAAGGTAAACTATGTGTATATAGAAATAAATCAAACACTAACACTGTGTTTTTAGGATTCAGTGAATGTGAGCAAACGTTTGAATTGTACGAAAACTGGGCAAGATATCTGGAAGGGTTAGATCACATTTTTATTGGAGTGTCCTATATTGGAAGAATGAGTGCATACTATAAGTTACCAAAAAGATGGTATGGAAGGTGTAATATGGAAATAGCTTTTCCAAAAATGTATCATGTCAAAAGCCTTAATGAACAATTAATGGAAACAAATGAGAGAATGAAGAGAAGTGCAACTGAAATAGAGGAAGATATATTTGGAGTCCTGATACCTTCCATAGGAGTAACATTAAATTCTCTGAAAATTAGAAATCTGTCTACTAGTGTTGACAAACTACCACCAGTACAGCTGGGGGCTTTTCTGTTGTGAATTTAGAGATGATGTCTATAAGATCAAAGGCAATTCAATATTGACTTGCCCTGGATATACTCTTAGAAAGGAGGGCGGAGTATGACTATTATTGACAATTCAAACTTTTTGCACCTACATACCGGACAGGAGTAAAGGCTTACAGGGATACATTAGAAACATTACTGATTTAAACAAGGACTTGAAGGACTTTAAAGCAGATGGTGTCTGGGAAACAATTCGTAAGGGATCATCAAGTGCTACCAGCTGGTTGGGAAACTTAGGAAATGGATTAGTGATTTCCATCTTGAGACCTGTAGTGGTGTTCACTTTCTGCATAATGCTGCGGATATTATCAAATACATTTTAGAGATACCAAGAAAGTAAAAATCATGTAGAGAAAAAAACAAGAGCTGGTCTTGAAATGGAGGATGTAGAATGTAAATTTTATGAGGAGATCAAAGCCTTAGAAGAGAGCAGAAGAAAGTGGTTAAAGTTAACACACCCATAGCCTGTGCTGAAAATCTGATGTGGTAGATAAGGGGATGGCTTGATTCGCCATCAGAAGGGGGCCTGATGCAGTACGATTTTCGAAATTATAATACACGAGACGTTTATACACATAAGACACAAAATATTAAAACTACGCTTTTTACACGTTCGACACTGTGACACATGAAACAGAGACAAGTGGAGTAGATGCACCGTAAAAGCGTGCTTTAAAACACACACAAAATGATATTAATAAATATAAACAAAGTTGCACTAATGATTTTCTTATGCATGTATTGCTTATTAACGTATATTGATGAAGCTTTGATGTTTAGTGAAGTGGCCTAGTGTTTCTGATGCTCATTGTCAATGTGCACCAGTTAGAAAACTCAGTGCAAAAATGTGTAAGCAACGAAGTACAAGCTTGATATTTAACAATACGATATTAGAGACATTATAGTTTATGAGTGGTAGAATGAAATTTAAAAAATTTGCATTTATATGAATAACGTGAAAATGTGTGGTAGTTGGGTATTTCTAACGTTAGCCTTGTACGTTTAAAAATAATTTGTGAAAGTTCATACATTCTTTATTTGAATTGATTCAATTTCATTATATTGAAGAAAAGTCAAAGCTCATTTCATTTAAAAACGCGATACTGCCTGAAAGGCCAGTTTCTAAATGCTTTTTCTCTATTGATGTCCTTTCCCCCGATTTAATACAATGGGTTGTTTTACTGCAAGAGAAATGTTGCATATTTGTCCTGTGTACATTACACCCTGACATGCCTGAATGTTTCTTCAATATGCACCATGAAATGTTCCTGTGGGAATAGAATTTCAGCTATAGCATTCAACAGACTACTTAGTATATTTTTATTTGGTATTAGGCTCATCAGGACTCTCATTTTGTTTCTCATGACTAGCAAGTGAAACGGTCTCGATGTTTCGAGTGTCTTAGGTGGCACTATATGACAATAAATCAATCTTGATTTTTAATGTGAGGCAAAACACCCAATAGGGTATCACGGCGCTTGCAGGCCCGTGAGGCTTTTCGAAAAAAATCAGGTCTTGAAGGCCATTCAGAATTCTGGAAGTGAGGTGATGGTACGGAGGTGCGTGGAGAGGCTGCCTCTGCAGAGATGTGAGAGAATCAGCGTCCTCCACTTCTGCATAGGTAGATGCAGGAGTATGGGCAAGTGAAAGGGAGGCAGAGTGTAGTCTTCTCGATGGTTGGAAGTTCAGGCAGTGATTAATGTAGGCGGGTCTTTGGTGGTGTAGAGCCTTGTGTGCGTGGGTCAGCAGCTTGAACTGGCATCTCTTCTTAAGGGGAGCCCGTGGAATTTTCTGAGGTGGGGTGTGATGTGGTTTCAACGGAGAAGGCTGAGGAGGAGTCTGGGTATGGCATTCTATATGGTTGTAAGTCTCTGTAGAAGGTGTGCAGTGATTACAATGCAGATAGTATTGTCATAGTGCATCGCATATGTAGAGGTAGCCACTTAAAGATCCTGCGTAGCAAGCACAGAGTAAGGATGCAGACAGAAGAGATGGCGTTGATCTGCGATTTCATGATGAGCTGGTTTTCAATGATTCTGAGGTTTCTGCCATGGTTGGAGGAAGTGGGTGCAGGTACTAGGTTTGATGGCCACAAGGAGTCATTCCATGTGTTGCTGATGTTGCCAAAGATCAGTACTTCCCTCTGGTCTGTGTTCAGCTGTAGGCAGTTATTCTTAATCCAGTCTGCGACATTTGTGAAGCATCTGTGGAAGCTGGTTCTGGTGGGGGTCGTGGGCGAGTGAGAGGATGACATGGGTGTCGCCTGTATAGGAAATTATGTTGATACCATGAGATCTGATGATGTTGGCCAGCTAGGTCATATATGCGTTGAAGAGAGTGGGGCTCAGGGATGAGCCCTGGGGGACACCTCAGGTGTTTCCTTGGGTTCAGAAGTGGATCCTCTGGGTTCTTCCGGTGAGGAAGGAGGTGAGCCATCTGAACACGTCCCCTTGGATGTGGAATCTTTCGATCAGAGTGTGGTTGGATACGGTGTCGAAGGCTGCCGAGAGGTGGAGGAGGATCAAAGTTGCTGTTTCTCCTCGGTCGAGGAGGGTTCGGATGTTGTCGGTGGCTGCAATCAGGGCAGTTTCGGTGCTGTGATTGCTGCGAAAGCTGAATTGGGAGGAGCTAAGTAGCTGGTGCTGCTCGAGGTATATCATGCGTTGATTTCGGATTTACTTTTGCCAGTACCTTCACTGCGAATGGGAGCAGGGAGATTGGCAAGTTGTTTTTGAGATTGCTGTGGTCGGCGGAGGTTTTTTAGAGTAGTGGTCTGACTTTAGCACGTTTTCAGGCATCGGGAAATGTTGCGGTGGTGAAAGAGGTGTTGAGTAGTGAGTAGGGTGGTGAATTCCTAGACGATCCTTTGGTTTCTAAAGGTTAACAATGTGGTGCGTGAGAGCTACCGAGTGGATGGATTTCATAGTGTAGTTGGTGTTCTGGGTGGAGAAGATGTTCCAGTTGGTCAGTGTGTCGTTTGTGTCAGTTACTGTGGTGGTGTATCGGTCAAGGAAGTCGGTAGGTGTTGAAAATGTCCTTGATGTAGTTGGCGCTGGTCATTGGGACATAGGACAATGCTTCGATGGTGGTGTGATGCCACCTCAGTTAGATGAACTTTTAAAATCTTGTAAAAGAAGAAACCCCAAGGAAGGGGCCCGCCATACTTTCTTTTCACATGCGAGACCTGGATGCTATGCTGATCAAGTTTTTTTCACTTTCTCTAACTTTGGACTGGCTGGTCTACGCTACAGTCAGTGGCCGATGGACTAAGCCTTCTTTGCTGAACCAATTTCCATTTTCCCCATTTCTGGTTTATGCTAATAGACTCGCCCTTAATGGACTCCAGACTGAACCTGTCCCCATCTTTTTAGGATCTTAGCTGATAGACAATGGAACAATACTTCTGCCTAAATGGTGAAAGGACTGTCATTCTGTGGCTGTTACTGATTTGAATGCCTGCTTAAATGATTGGCATAGTTATGAAAGTGGATATATTTTTGACTGAACCTTAAGAAATTGCTTGTGGTTATGTATTTCCAATCTTCAATACAATAACCAAATTTAATATCGGTCCGAGTCTATTATGGAGTCTTTTTTTGTTCTTGCAATTTGACTATGACTAATGATTTAAATGCGTTGTAGGGAGAATCAGAGAGCTCTGTCAGAACATCAGGTGTTACTTCTCCTGTTTTTTGTAGTAATCGCAAAGCAACTGGTTTGCATAATCCTTATTCACATTAAACTTCTTTAGAAGGTTGGGTCTTCCGGTTGCTATTCTTTATTTCTGGTCTTAAGAGTGGTGTACATAAATCTGATCTCAAATTTGTGAGTTGTCTATCAATTAATGGTCCTCATTCTAACGTGAAGTTTGGTCACCCTAATTTCCACCCCTCCTATCAGCAGAGAAAGAATAATCAGAGGATCATTGCCTCTGTGGTAATGGAATTGATTAAATACATCTAAATCGGAAAGGCCCAGTATGCGAGTAAGTGAACAAATAAAATGGTTACCATGCTTACGCCGCATCAGGTAATCTGGGGTTCGCCCTCACCATTTTGCGCATGAGCTGCTTCCATGATCTTAATGACTCATAGGTTAGTCTTTAACATCCCCGCCACTAAGGCTTGCTGTGACTCCTATCTGGTAGCACTCTTCTCCTCCCAATGTTCAGCAGCCTGGGTTGTTTGTACAGCGTTTTAGCGTTAATTTGTGCTACTAAGGCAGGTTGCACTATCAGAGATGCAATTGGCAGACGCAACAAGTCTGCTCAGGCACAGAGTTGTAGACTGGCCAGTCTGGAGATTACTGGCAAGTTCCCTCGAGCTCCTACTGGTGGCAAATAGTCTTGCTCTCTTCTTGTGGCATCTAGGAGTTTACAGTTGCTTTAGTGTCACCCATGGCAGAGTCAGAATGGATCCTTTACTCCGGTCAATAGGCCAGGCTGCACAGCAGTCTCTCTGCTCCTGCCTCTTGGGTGATATCAGTCAGTACAACTACATCGATCAGTCACGCTTCCCATTAGGAAGGCTGAGAGACGCGTTAGTACACTCAGGCCCAACTTATGAAGGTATCAAAGAAATCCTTCATATTCTTTGCTAGTGTTAGAGCACCTTGCTGCAAAGAGGAGGCAACACATAACAGCTATAATTAACGCAGCAGGTGCTGTTGCATTGGGACCCAGGAGTCTATTGGGCTTTCAACACTCCAATAATGGGAAAACGTTTTTTGGGACAATATTGGTTTTTATTTGATAAAGTTTCTCTTTTAGAAGTCTCACAATTAGGGTGGATTATGAGCTATAGAAAAAGTACTAAGAAAATGATTTTTAAGCCCACCCCTTGCGCTCAGCCTTGCCTCTCCTGCTCCCCTAACCTTAGCGTAAAGGTTTGGGTGAGGGGTTGTTGTGATCTGTTCACTTATGTCCGTACTCTGACACTGTACTGTATCCTGCTCCCTGTCACCAGCTGTCAGTTCTGGAATGTTGACAGTTGGTGACCTGCGGAGCAGCTGTATCGCTTTAGCTCCGCGCCAATGCGGAGCCTGTGTTGGTGTTAATTAAATAAAGAAGATTTTAACATCTACATGGTTCTGGCTTTTATTCCCAACAATTTTTGGCGACGAGCACCAACTCAGGAACCCAGGGAGAAAAATTAAGTGGCAGCGCAAAATTCACATCTATTGAAAAAAGAGGAAACAAGCAACAAGTTATTAACAGAAAAGAATATTGGCGAGACGAACTTCAAATAAGGAATGCTGAGCGCGAAAAAAAAAAATACTAAGGTTACTGAAAAGAAAAAAACAAGGTCAGTCAGCGCACAACAGATTTAACTTCAGCACTATATTCGTTTCACAGGTAAATGCTGGAGTACTCTGCAATCATTTATGACAGCCACTCCTTTCTTCATAGTGGCACAAAAGAGACTTGCTCAAAGTGCACAGCGATTGTGCACCTACGATGTAAATTTGAACCTGTGAGGCAACACTCGACACCCAGGGAACTGACCACCGCTTTTCACGTAGTGTAACGTGTAAATGTCTTTGTGTGTCTCCTGCATTTCTAAAACCTTCACACTTCCTGAAGTGATTTTTCCACCGATGGTTTGATTCGGTGCAGTTTCACTGTTGCAACTTGCTGCTGACAGTTTAAATGCCAAGTAACGTCTTCGCCCAACTGCTCGCTCATGCGCACACGTCACCAGCCAGCTGAAGCATTTTCCTCACTGCTGGGTAACGAGGCACGCACAATTCTGTCAGAGGCCGCCATCTTACGTTTCTACAAGTCGGCGTTTCATTTCTTCTTTGCGACGCGTTATGCGGTTTGGTTGACGCCATATTTTTCACAGAGTACATTCTAAGCGATTCTCTTCAGACGGCACGATAATCCATATCGGAAATACATGCATAAAGGGGAATTCAAGAATAAACGGAAAGAGGTACTTATACCAGTGCTCGCATGCTTTTATGTGCACAACTGTCCTGCTTCATACACCCCCAATTCTGCCTCGCGTGTTGTTAGACTTTGTTGTCATCTATATCTTAAGTACAGACTTGTTACAACTAACAGTTTCACATTGTTAATTTTTGTGTGCTCCTCCATGCCGATGGGCACAGCATAAGTGGTACGATAAGCAGTTCCTCTGCTATCAACATTTCTCCCGGCACAGTGTTTGATTATCTTTCCGTTTGAATAGTGGCTTTTTGAGCAAGGCACCTTGTCAATTTCACTCTACCCCCTGCCCACATTAACCCATTACTGCACAGTCCTTCCATGTGTTTGGGTTGTCCTCCTCTACATCTGAAATGGCGTCTGGGTACTTGTGGAGCCTTCCTCCTTCCCAGACATTCCTACCTGCTGGAGGTGAGCCTGTACTCAAATGGGAGGCTTTGAGGGAGTATTTCAAGAACTATATATCCACGTTTGATGACAATGAAGACTTTACAGCAGAAAAGAAATACAAAATGTTGTTGCATTATTTGGGTGCTGGAGGTATAAAAGTTTATTAGAGCATACATAAGAAATTTAGAGGGGAGGGGGCTGCAGATATATTTGAAAATGCCATTGATGACCTGAATGCTTACTATAAGCCTACTGTCTGCGTTGGTGTGGACAGATACAAGTTTTTCCACAGAAAGCAAGGCAAGGAGGAATCTATAGATTATTATGTATGAGCATTGAAAAATGTAGCCCTTAATTGTCGTTTTGGGGATTTACACGACAAATTAATCAGGGACCAGATTGTCATGCAAGGGTCTAACACTAACATCCAAGGCAGTCTGTAGGTCAAGGGTGAATTCCCACTACAGACCATTATAGACATTGCCAGGAGAGCTGAACTTACAGTGAGTAGTTCTTGTCCAAAGATTCTCAGGCCAGACGTTACGGAGAGGGTGATCGAGCTGGACGAACACTAGCAAACATGCTGCGCCCGCCACGTGGGTCGGAGCATATTCTTGAGCTACAAGGGTCAGGGGGTGAAGTGATTCGAGATCCTCCGGCTATACTGACAGTGATGACAGATTACTATAAGGTCTTGTATACCTCTAAGGTGACACCTGATGACACTATTATTAGTGACTACCTGGACACGATAGCACTTGCGTGGTTCAGTAATAATGCCCGACAATATATGGACCTACCCTTCACGCAGGAGGACATTAGAGCGGTGATAGCCGCTATGCCACTCAGCAAGGCACCAGGCCCCGACGGGCTGACGGCGGCCTTCTACAAGGAATATGCAGACCTACTGGTCCCGCGATTGCACAGTGTTTTTGAGGAAGTGATGGAGTTGGGCATCCTCCCTACCTCGATGCGAGAGGCCCTTCTTACGCTGCTTAAACCTGGCAAAAATCCTGTTACCCCGGACGCATATCGCCCACTCTCGCTAATTAATCTTGACGCCAAAATTTACGCGAAATTACTCGCTGACCGTCTGAAATTTATGCTGCCACAGATAGCGTTGTCCGATCAGTCGGGCTTTGTAATGGGGAGGTCCACTTCCCACAATCTAAGAGTGCTGTTTGGGCTCCTGCATTATTTGGATCCCAAGGTACAAGCCGCGGCCGCATTGCTTGACGCCACTAAGGCGTTCGACTCATTAGAGTGGAAATTCCTACGGGCGTTATTCACTCGCATGGGTTTCAGCCCCTCCTTTGCCAGGCGTATTGGAATACTCTATAATCACCCGACGGCTAGGGTGCGGGTTAATGGTCAGACGTCTGCCCCGATCCCCATAACCAGAGGGACTCGGCAGGGCTGCCCCTTGTCGCCCTTGCTGTTCGCCATTGCGACGGAGCCGCTTGCGGCTCGTTTGCGCCAACATCACACTCATCGCAGTATCGGCTTCACATCGCGTGGCCTGGTGGTCGTTCCTAAGTTTCTTTACTTATTCGTTAACATCCCCCTGCCACTCACTAAGTCGTTCTTCCGTCGGCTTCGCTCCGCCTTGCTTGAACTGGTCTGGGCGGGTAAGCAGCCCAGAGTGGCCTGGAACCTCCTCACACTTCCCTTCCGTCAGGGAGGCCTCGCGGCCCCGGACATGGAGCTATATGCGTACAGTGCTCAGGCCCAATACCTGCACTTCTGGCAGCACCCGATCCCTTACCAGCCGCACGTGGCTATCGAGATGGACATAGCGGCCCCCTGCCCCCTTCGTGCAGCGGTGTATCAGAGATACAGATGCTCCCGGGATGACATTGATACTGTTGAAATGGTCCGCTGGGCCTGGTCAAGCATTGCCAAACGTGCGGGCGTTGATGATTTATATGCGCCGAGCATGCCCCTTGCGGATAATCCACTATTGGGGCCATTGACGGACGCGGCGGTGGTGCGGCGGGCGCAGGCCTGCGGCCTGAAGGTGGCGGGAGACTTGTACCCGGACGATACCTTCCTTGCATTGCGGGATATGGCGGCAGCGCCGGAACCGACGGCCTCGGAGCTTCTTCTCTACTATCAACTGCGGTCTGCATGCAAGGGCAGGTACCCTATGTTTCCAGATGCTCCGCCGACGCTTGCGGCCCTGGAGGACGTACTCTCGAATTCCTCCGCGCGCAAACTGATCACACGTATTTATAGAGCTACTCAAAACACAGCTCCGGTTGTGCACACTGACTCTAGATCCTCGTGGGAACATGAAGCGGGTATATCTATTACCGAGAAACAGTGGGAGTACTGTTGCTCCCAACTTGAAAACCTATCCCCTAATTATAGGCTGCGGTTGGTACACTTCAACTATCTGCACCGGACTGACCGTACGCCCATGCAACTGTGTAGGATGGGACTGTGGTCTGATGCGAACTGTTGGAGATGCGGTGAGAAGGAGGCCGCGTTCTATCACCTTGTATGGGTGTGTGGTCCCATACGCGACTTCTGGATTGCAGTCTTCAATACCGTGGGGCAGATTGTGGGGGTGGAACTGGAGCCGGACCCACTTGTGGCCCTCTTGGGATTCGTTAGAAATGTGCCTAAGGCCTCACGTAGGCTTGTGGCCCTTTTACTATTACTTGCTAAGCGCCAAGTAGTGCTACACTGGAAGAAGGCGATGCCGCCGTAAGTGGCGGCCTGGATAAGATCGGCGGTGTACTGTAGGGAGCAGCTGACCTCATACTGGGACCAGCTGCCACAGCGCTCGCGGCCTGTAGATATATGGCAGCCACTGGTGGATTAGTTGGCTAGAACGACAGCGTTGGAAGATGACTAGGCGGTCTGATTGTGGCTTTGGTGACGTGGCGAGGTTGGAGTTTGACTGTGGTGCGCTGTACGTGGTGATCCGCCTGACATAAGTGATCTGGGGTTTGGGGCTCGCTTTCTGTGGGGGGTTGTCAGTCGATTGCGTTGTCTGGGTGGGCTGTGGGCGCAGCGTGAAGGTGATTATGACATTTCGATTATTCATTGTTTGCTTCCTTTCGACTCGGGCTCTCTGTTAGTTTTGTTTTGTTTTGTTTGGTCCATTGCAAAATGTTGTATTGCTGTTCGAATGTACGACCTCAAATGCTTGGGCGGAGTTCCGCCTCGCAAACTAGCTGCCTGCCTCCGGGTTGTTGGCTGAATAGCAGTGTACTCTTCGATGGAACAATAAAGGTTTTGGGGGGGAAAAAAAAAAAAAAAAAAAAAAAAAAAAAAAAAAACTTACAGTGAGTAGGGTGGTGGATTCCACATCCACGTCAAAACAGAGCAGGTACAACATACGTTACAAACCTGCCGCCATCAGAACACAAAGCAGCAACAAGAGACGTTGCTACAGGTGTGGTAGCTCATCTCATATGGCTGACACCAAGAAGTGTCCTGCTCGAGCTGTTAAATGCTCCTATTGTGGCATCAATGGGCATTTTCAAAAAGTATGCCATAGAAACTCAGCAGGCTCAGATAAACTGGTCGAAGGAGACGAGGATACCAACCTCAACACGTCCGACGATGATGAGGTTAACATGTTTGTGCTCAACATAGAAGACAAGTGTGTTTTATAAGTCAAGGATGCCCACACCACCAAGAAGCCAGTATGCGACATAACCATTGGGGGGGTTGAAATAAGCATAGTAGCAGACTCCGGTTCCCCCTACACCATTGTCAACAGCAAAGTCTGGGAGGAAAAATGTGTACCACAGCTAGGGAAAGAGTTGGAAAGAGCTGACATCACCATCAAAACATTCACTGGGGATCCCATAAAGGTGTGCGGTTTTTGAAAACTTATTTTTGCCTTCAAGGGGAGAGAGTCCTCAGGTAAACTATACGTATCCTCTGTGGGTCCCTCAGTTTTAGGATGGGTGGATCAAGGCAGCCTGGGAATTATACTTGATCCCAGTAAGTCCGACCCAGTCTTGCTCATCCAAAACTAGGAGAAATACAGCAAAACCCTATTAAAAAAGTTCCCCAGAGTTTCAGTGGTGGGATCGGTGCCCAGAATACGGGTTAAGTTCAATTCCATCCCAGTTGTGCATAAAGTAAGGAATTTACCATTTGCAATAAAAGAAGAGGTGAAGACCCAACTGGATAAACTTCTTCAAGATGGTATCATTGAGCATGTTGAAGCCTCAGAGTGGGTGGCCCCGTTGGTTGTTGCCAAACGACCCAATGGAATCCTGAGACTTTGCGTAGACTTGCGCGACCTTAATGACAACATTGTAATTGAGCAATTACCCCTCCCTAAAATTAACGAGCTTTTGGCAAGCACAAAAGGAGTAAAATGGTTTTCTACCTTAGACCTGAAATCCGCTTACCACCAGGTTCTTCACGATAGCAAGAAGCTAACCGCATTCAAAACCCCTTTTGGGTGATATCAGTTCACCAGAGTACCATGTGGGTTGGCATCTGCAGCCGCGATGTTTCAGAGATTGATGCACCACATATTCATAGGAGTCACTGACATTTTAATGTTCCAGGATGACATCCTCGTTATGGAAGGAAAAAGGGAGGAGCATGACATGAAAGTCAACCAGGTTCTGGGGATCCTTGATGCCAAAGGTTTGACGGCTGAGCACAACAAATGCAAATTTGCTTGCAGTAAAGTGAACTACCTTGGACATGAGATTACAGGAGATGGAATCAGTCCAAAGAAAGAACTGTTAGCTGCCTGTTAGACTTGGCGTTTTTCCCCTGAGTTCTTGCTTTCTGACCTCCCGGTTTTGACTCTGTTTTTGCTGGCGTAGTGTCTCTGCGCACTTTCTCACTGGTGATCAGTGGCAAAGTGCAAGTGCTCCTGTGGTAGATTGCGTTATGCATTGGTGTTTCCATGATTGGATATTTGATTAACTTGTTAGTCCCATTTAAAGTGCAATGAGTTGGTGGGGCCTGTAAATCAAATGCTACTAGTGGGCGTGCAGCATTGATTGTGCCACCCACGTATTGCTGAGTCTGAGCGCAGTTTGTAACTGCCATGTCGACTTGGCCAGTTCACACACTTGCCAGTCCCTCACCTTCCCTTACATGTCAGCCACCCCTAATGTAGGCCCAAGGTACCCCTGTGGGCAGGGTGCAGTGTATGTGAAAGGTAGGACATGCCCTGGTGTGTGTGGCATATCCAGATAGTGAATTACGGCCAATTTTGGTTTTCGCTATTGCAAGGCTACCTGTTGCCCATAGGACAGAATGGGGAGTGTGTTTATAACATCTTATAAACATAACTGGCCCGGGGAATTAGGTAGGAAAATACATTTTAGTATGCCTGAACTCAGAATCTAAAGGTGCATCTTTTAGTGAAGGTGATTTTTACATTCTGTGTTTTAAAATACCACTTTCAGAAAGAACGTATTTTCTTGCTCAGGCATCCTGTGTGCCTCTGATGGAATGTGGATTGCCTGTCTGGGTTTTGGATGACAGAAGGCTGGGGAGCAGGAGTGGCTCCAGATAGTCTAGGTGGGTCAGGAAAGGGCTGACTAGACCTGGGCTGCAATGGAGGAAGGGGGAAAAGAGATTTCCTTGCACCTCAAAGGGCCTCTGACCATGCGTCTCCACCTCCTGTCAGGAAGTCACACCAGAGCAGGCAGAACTGGTTCTGGCTGAGCACAGACACACTCTGCCTAAGAGATCAAAGGATTTTGGGATATAAATATTGGGGCCCAGACCTCTGAACTTTAGAACTCTTTTGGACCAAGAAGACTGCCAAGAAGAAGAGCTGGAGAAGCTGTGATGAGGGACTACCACATTGCTGTGTGCTTTGCTGTGTTGGCCTGCAGTGGCTGCTTCTGTCATGGGCAGTGAAAGGACTGGACTGAACTTTCTGCAATCTACTTTGTGAGTTTCTCCAAAAGGCTTAAGGTAGAGCTTGCCCCCTGTTCAAGAAGTCTCAGGAACAGCAAAGACTTCAAGCTCTTCTGCCCTCAGCACTGGGGACTGTGTTTTATGCTGCAACAGAAGAAAAGCAACCTGATGACGTCTACGACGCCGCTGCAGACTGTGTCCTGAAGGCACCGCAGAGGGCACCGCCACAACGCGACCCTGGTCTCACCGATGACACCTGGTGACGTCGCCACCGAGCCGCTGCTCGGACCACGACCTGTGGGCACTACACTCTGCACCGCCTCGCTTCACCACGCCTTGGTATCCCCGACGACGACGCTCCACGTCGAAATCTACGCCGCTGCTTGCACCGTGGTGCAGGGGGACCGCTCATAAAGTTACACGATGCGCCGCCCTCATTCCGCACTACAGCCTTGGCCTACCGACGCTGGCGCCATCGACTCCAGTTCATCAGCTGAAGACAGCGATTCGGCAACGACGACGACGCTGCTTGCACCGTGACCTGCTAGCACCTCCACGAGCACCGCATTCACTTCGTACCGCGACCCTGGTCTCACCGACTACGCCATCTGACGCTGCCACCGAGCCACTGCTCGCACCGCGACCTGAGGGCACCGCACCGCAGCACCCGACGCCAGCGCTCCTGACTCCAACAGAGAGGAGATCGATCTGCAAAGCGTGCGACTTCGAGGGCCACGACGACTCCGGCACCAACGCCTGCGGATGCCGTGCTTTCAGAAGCTCAATGAGAGGTTGCCGACGCCCTGCATTTCTAAAAGGTACTGTTTGCTGGTGTTAACGACACCGTAGCTGGCCCGCGACACCGCAGTCAGCCAGAACTGTTTGGAAATGTTTGCTCATGATTCCGTGATAGCCCCGGACGGAGCTAGAGACATCAAGGAACTATTTTTTTCAAGCATATTTTGATAAACGAAGATTAAGTATTGTATTGTGAATTTTGATCGTATTCGGTCTTGTCTTAAGTATATAAAAACTAAGCCGGTGTGGTGTCCTTTTGTAGTGTTTACACTGTATTACTGTTGGTTATGTGCAAATGCTTTACACACTGCCTCTAAGATAAGCCTGACTGCTCGTGCCAAGCTGCCAAGAGGGTGAGCAGGGGTTATTTTAGGAGTGTAACTCCCTTATCCTGACTAGAGTGGAGGTTTCTGCCCGACTTTGGCATAAACCCCAGCCGACCAAAAATCCCATTTCCAACAATGCCATTCTAGATTCACCTGTGCCGACCATCAAGGATGAACTACGTTCATTTCTTGGTTTGGTCGGATTTTATGCGAAATTTATTAAGAATTTCCCATGTAAAACTTATGAGCTAAGACAATTACTCAAGGGCTTTTTCCCTTTGTCTTACCATAAAGGATAATCAAGATCTCTCCTGAAAGGGGGGAAACATGGCGGCAGCTAGGTGAGCTGTAGCGGCGCTCTGGTCTGAGTTCCTGTCTGTGCATGTGAGCGTTGGCTCACAGTGAGGCTAGTGGGAGAGTGTGCGTTCTGCGGGTTTGTGGAACTAAACCTGTTTGATAGCACCTCGGCGTCTGATGTGTGGAGACGAGGAGTGCCTTTATGGCCCGGGAGCCATCACCAGAGTTGTCAGCCCGTGTACTGATTTCATCGGAGTTTCTGCCGCTGTGCTTACTCCTCCCTCCGATCTCAAGCCGACCATAGCGGGGAGGCGGCCAGGTCTGCTGTTTAATTACCGAGCTCCGTGGCAGGCCGTTCCCGGCTTGCAGCTTTGGAGTCTGGCTGCGCTGGAGCTCCGTCGCGGAAGGAAGATCCGTAGCCTTCTCCTGGGTCCTCGACGAAGCTTGGAAGGATTCCGCAGCGACATCTCCTTGGTATCTGGTAGGAGGTGTGGGGGGTGCGGAGGAGGAGAAGGTGAAGGTCACACGTGAGCCTCAGGGGTGTGTAAGGTCTGGTGCAGAGATTACCATGGAGGCAGTAGAAACATCGCAGGGGGCTTGTAGCGGGTTGGGGGGTCCGGAGGTGCAAAGCACAGTATCTGTGGAATCCGCGCCCGCGAGACGGGAGGCCCCTGACATTAGCCCTGTCCCCGGTCTGCCGCTTCCTCTACAAGGCATCGCTAAAGTGAATATCCCTACTGTAAACTTGAAGCATGGTGTCAGAGGAAGGGGGAAAAGTGCTCTAAGCAGAAAGGCCAAAACTGCTGGAGGGACCATCGATCTGGCTGAGGGGGCTGAGGGGTCTGAGGCACAACTGAGCCCAGAGTGGTCATTGAATTTAAGTCAGATATCACAGGGGACCTCCTTAAAGAAAAAAGTCTCCTCATATCTATCGGGTGAGGTTAAGGCGAAACGTGCTTTTACTTGTAAAACAGCAAAGGGTCCTAAGACCGCCAAAAACACCAAGGATGCTAAGAACACAGCTAAGAACACAGGGCTAGGATAACTCCGTCTTTGCGGTCCTATTTTAAGGCTGTTCCGCAAATCCTGCGCCTTTCTGACCAGCAACTACTTGAAGGTACTTCTTCTATGATGGCATCACAGGATTACCATGAGTCTTCCGTTCTAGCCACAGGCATAGACCTGATCACTCCTCTTCCAGGGCCTGTTCCTGCTACAACAAACACCTTGCAGATCCTGGTTGAAGGGGCGGATATAAATATAGAGGGGGGCATGTTTGATGCCACAAATGAGTTTTGTGAGACAAAGGTGGTCCATCGCGGATTAAGGGCCGGGGGTGAAGATGAGGCTGAGACTGAGGTTAATATGGGTAGCCCTCCAGTCCCTCCCGCCCAGAGTCCTAGTCCTCGGGGACCACAGATTGCCCTCTCGTCCAACACCTCGATGCAAAACACAAGTGATGTGTTACACTCTATGGAACCACCGATTGTTATCCCGCCGGCTACCCTTTTACAAAACCAAACAGATCTTCCGTATTCCACGGAGCCATTAACTCTCGTCGCCCTCAACGCACCTGGCTACAGAGTCATTGCCTAATCCTGGGTCACAGTTATCAGGGTTATCACATAGTATTGATTTACTACAGGAGGACAGACGGGGGCCACGGCCTCCGATACATACTCGGGTAGCGGGGTTGATCCACTTCTAGCCTCATATCTCCAGTCGATGTTTTCATCTTTATCAGCAGACATCAAAAAAGGCTTTGAGGCCTCTACAATTATCCAATCCGGCATTCGGAATTTCTGTGAGTCCTTAGATAGCAAAGTAGACAGCCTCGCCACAAGAACGGAAAAATTGGAGGATAAAGTGACAGTTATGTCTTTGCATTTGGACGACGCTAAAATGGATATTGTTAAGCTTAAAAAAGAGGATCTGATGCTGGCTGAGAGGATGGAGTCCTTGGAGAATAATGTGCGTCGCAGTAACCTCCGTATTCTCAATATCCCGGAAGGTAGCGAGGGGTCGGATATTAAGCAATATATCACCCAATTGTTAAAAGAATCCCTGAGATTGGATCAGTCGGTTGAGGATCTGTCTCTGGACATCCAACGTATCCATAGAGACCCCTTCAGGAGGAATCCCCAAAGAGCAAAACCGAGGAAAATACTAGTGAACTTCCACACCTACACTCTGAAAGACTCCATCCTGAGTTTGGCCCTAAAGCAGAAGTCATTGAGTGGGAAGGGTTTCAATTTCCAGATTAGATCAGACCTCTCAAGGGCCACGCTGGATAAACAGTGGGAATTTGGGAGGAGATTAGAGGCATTTAGGAGTTTAGGGGCGGTGGCCCAGTTAGTATTCCCAGCCGCTTTGAAGGTCATGCACAATAATACAATGCACAACATTCGATCAGTGCAGGCAGCGGATGAACTTCTAATCTCTTTGGGGAAGAGCAGAGATAATAATAAAGACAAGGGGGCTTTAAGTTAAAGAGTAGAGTATTGTTTTTGTCAAGAAAAGAAGGAGAGAAAGGGAAAAAAAAAAAAAAAAAAAAGGGGGGGGGGAAGGGAGGAGAGGAGGAAGAAAGGGAAGGAGGGGAAGGGAGAGAAGGAAAAAGAAAAAAAAAAAAAAAGGGTTTAGATAATGCCACGAGTATAGTCAAAGGAATGGGGGAAGGGAAAGGGATGCCGTTTTCAGAATAGAGTAATTAGTAGAGTAATCTGAAGGGTTTACTTATTGTTACAGGAAAGTTGTAAAAAAAAAAAATACCATCTAGAAATACTGTAGAAACACTGTAAAATCTATAACACCAATGCCCTGCCCCATTTCCTCTCTTTTTCTTCTTCTCTCTCTCTCTCACTTATGCATGTGTAAAAGGTAATGGCTAGGACAGGAGCTCAGCAAGAGTGCTATCTACTGGTACTATCCAGATAGATAGAGCTAGGGTTTCCCATGGGGTGGGGGGGAGGTTTGTGGGGGGCACGAGGGGGGGGGGGGGGGTGCAAGTTAAAAATTTTAAAAAGTCCTTATTTTTTGGTCGTTGTTATTTTTCTCGGGTATTTAAAATCATAGGTCCGCAGGTAAAGGCTGGTATTGCCAGTAGGGTTTTTTTTTGGCTATGGGGTGAATACTTGGATGGGGAGTGGAAACTGCCTCTATGGATAAGTTAAAAGTTCTTTCATGGAACATCAACGGCCTGCGTTCTAGTCCAAGAAAGTGGAAGATTATGCAGTACCTTCGCGATTTTGACGCTCAGGTACTCATATTACAAGAGACCCATCTTACAGAAAAAGAGATTCTTTCTCTAGTTAAAAAAAATAGATGGGTCGATTTTTGCCTATCTACCACACAAAATTCCAATACCAGAGGGGTTGTGATTATTTTCAAAAAATCACTAAAAGCAAGGCTAGTTGATAAACTCGCAGATTCATATTAAAGGGGGAACTGGGTTCTATCTTGAACTTACGAGTTCTCCAGAGATGGGAGGCCAGTAAGATGGCCCATTTTGAATATGGAGAAAGTGCAGGAAAGCTTTTGGCTTGGAAAGCAAAAACGGATTGTGTTAGAAGTAACATAGATAAAATTCTGGTTGAAGGAGCGGTCCAATCGGCAGATAGGGATATTAGAAGTGCCTTTCGCGACTTCTTTAAAAACATAAATCATGAGGATAAGAGCATTGATGCGGGACAAGTTGACGATTGGCTGAATGGAGTATCCCTCCCCTCTCTTTCGCCGGACCAGAAAGCTACCTTAGATAGACCTATTACAAAAGAAGAGGTAATCTGGCCCTATTACCAACAATAGTCCCCTCCTTAACCCAGTTGTTCAATCAGATTTTCTTGGAGGGGGTGTATCCTCCTGACTCTTGGAACGATGCTTCCATTACCTTGATATTGAAGCCTGGTAAACCAGCTGATAGCTGTGGGTCATACAGACCGATTTCCATTTTAAATTCGGATTACAAGCTTTTTACATCTGTCCTAGCTAGAAGATTGGGGGAGGTGGCACCCTGTATTTTACATCAGGACCAACGAGGCTTTGTGAAGGGACGCCAGCTCTTTGAGCTGACTTATGATCTGATGGGTGCCATCGACATGGCGACTGCGGATTCCTTGCCCTTAGCTGTTATCACGTTGGATGCCACCAAGGCCTTCGACAGGGTGAATTGGACATTCCTGTCGGGGGTCTTGGGGAAGTTCAACATTGGTGAGGGTTTCCGTGGAGCGGTTAGTTTGCTGTATCGGAATCCCACAGCTTCCCTGTTGGTCAATGGTGAATTGTCAGACCCTTTTAATATCACTCGGGGCACCAGGCAGGGCTGCCCACTCTCCCCTCTCCTATTTGACTTATACATTGAGCCCTTTGCCCAACGGCTGAGGGACGATGTTAACATCAAGCCTTTTATTTATGGGGGATGGGAGAGGAAGGTAGCCCTGTACGCGGATGACATTCTCATTTTCTCTTCAGATCTGAGTACAGCACTACCCACGGTTATCGCACAGGCCCATGACTATGGTGAGATGTCTGGATACCAGATGAATGCATCCAAAACAGAGATGATGCAGTGGAATGAGGCTGAGCCAGTGGCAGGGGCCCGGCCAAGTCGTTCTATGCATTATCTCGGACTCACCATCGTTAGGGACATAGATAAAATCGTACCGCTGAACCTAGACATTGTGACGAGAGACTGCAGAAAGCTTATGAGGTCTTGGTCTTCGCTCTCTCTTTCCATTTTGGGTAGAGCTAATTTGGTTAAAATGTTCATTTTACCCAAAATCTCTTTTTTGTTTAACACTATTCCGTTGTATTTCGAACCCTCTATTTTAACAAAGTTGCAAGGCCACATTAGTTCTTTTATTTGGAACGATCACATACCTCAGATAGCATGGAAAAAGATCAGGCGCCGTAGAGAAAAGGGGGGTCTAGCAGCACCTGATTTACAACTATACGCTTGGGCTTTTCAACTTTCCCATGCCAGGATGCTGCTTAAGATGCCGACAAATGTGGGAATAGGTAGCATGTTTGCGGCATTATTGAGAGGAGGGGGAGTAGGCCAGCAGGGTTTTTTGCTTAAATTTGGGGATCCTAAGTTTTTTAAAAAGGTTAAGTTGAAGATTTTGTTGGGTTTCACAAAAACATGGGTCAAACTAAGAGGTGCAATAAAGGTGGGTTATTTTGCAAGTAGGTCGCCACTGTGGGACTCTCCGGGTTGCCCGGCGTGAGAGAGGCTGGCCTGGAGGTTTGGGGAGATCTCTTTTTAGATGGTTTCTTGCTACCTTGGGACCACATATTAGCTAGAGTGGGGTTGGGTCTCTCTAGATTCAAATACCTACAGATGGCAAGTTGGGCCCACACTCAGAGCTCTGTTAGGGGCAGATTCCAAATCGGTGGCGATAGCAGTATATTGACCCCGATGATGGACAAACCTCCTGTACCTAAGCAGATTTCGTTCTGGTATAAGTTGTTACTAGAAGAGGTAGACGGGGAGTTTGTCTTACCCGAGACATTGTGGAGCTCCTCTTTTTCTGGAAAAGATCTTGAGAATATCTGGTACTCCTCCTTTAAGATCTTGTGCGATACAGTGAAGCCGGCGTGGTTGCGTAGGAACCATTTCTTTACGCTACATAGGGCTTACTATTCCCCACAGCGGTTATCGAAATTTTCCACTGAATCCACTGTGGCATGCCCTAAGTGCGGGTTGCTAGCAGCCTCGGACCCACATATGTTCTTGTTACCTTTTTGGGACGCTATCAGTACTTTGTTGACAATATCTGTGGGGTATCAAATCTCAATCAACGCATTGCTCGTAATTTTTGGAACATCACTGGAAGTCCAAGGTCCTGTTAAAAAACTCTTGTTTTATTGTATCCTACTAGCAAGAAGAGAGATTTGCAGGAAATGGAAAGAACCACTGCCTCCCACCTTGTTAGATTGACGTACATCAGTACTGCGAACGTCTAAAATCGACCTAGCAAGATCTGGTAACCCCGAAAAACTGGATTTCTGGCACCTTCTGAACTGGTCCTAGGTGTGTTTTTTTTTTCTCTTTTCTCACTGTCCTATGATTAACGCTGCTTGGTCTGCTCTCCTTTCTATATATACCCAAAATCATGGCTTCCCCGATTTGCAATGGGTATTTAATAGCAGCAACATGGCTAAATATCTCGTGGTGCATTCTTTGGAGAGTTTGAATAATACTGAGTGCCATTCCAGTCGGTGATGGCACTACCAGTTTATCTGCGACAGTGTAGTTCATTTTTCTCTCCTAGTGCTCCTACGTGACCTTCCAAGGGCAAAATGAGAACACAAAAAAAAAAAAAAAAAGGAAAAAAAAAATAATAATTTTAAAAAAAGACAATTACTCAAGCTAAAAAACAAGTTTGTGTGGAATGATATTGGTCAAGACTCATTCAGTACCCTGAAAAAAGAAATGTGTTCTGCCTTACCATTGCAAGGTTTCGACCCACTTCTAGAAAACATTATCATGACTGATGCTAGTTGCAAGGGCCTGGGTGCCATTCTTACCCAAAGGGACGCTAAAGGGACAGAATGTACCATTGCTTCCCGCTCCTTCACTCCGACGGAAGAAAAATACTCGGTCATAGAGTGGGAGGCACTAGCCTGCGTTTGGGGCCTTGAAAATTTCCGACACTTTGTCTAGGGGAACAAAGTCCCACTACGCAGTGACCACAAACCACTTACAAAGGTGTTCACTACTACAGACCTGTATGTAGCTTCCCCTAGGTTGGTACGGCTATCTGTACGCCTATTCGATTTCAATTACGTAGTGCAGTATGTACCCGGCGTAACAAATGTAGTGGCAGGCTCCCTGAACCGAATGCCTCTGTGTGTGTTTCAGACTATGAAGACCGTGATGATGTAGAAGAGTTATGCATTGCAAATATACATGAAGAGTTACATGGGATTTCGTTGGATGAATGGCTTTTAGAACAAGCCAAAGACTCCATTGCATGCGAGGTGATAAATATGCTGTCCAATGGTTGGACCAGTAAAAGTAAAATGCTTTACGCCCTTTTTGGGAAGTCAAACATGAATTGTCACATGAGAATGGATTGTTGTTGAGAGGTGGCAGAGTTGTCCCTCCCTGCAATCCTAAAAAGAAGATACTCGAGATTTGCCATGAAAAACTGGTACTGATGGCCCGGGATTAGCATAGCGGTTGGACAGAGCGGTCAGGGACTGCACCTTATGCCTCAATTCAGACAAAAGCCAAGTCACTTTCAGGCCCCCACTACATCTCATATCTTGCCCCACTATGCCTTGGGAGAAAATTGGAGTGGACAATATGGGAAACATTCTTGAACAAGGTGAGCAAATGTACACTATAGTCCTCATTGACCATTTCACTAAGTGGCCAGAGATAAAGTTTGTCAACAAGCCAGACACCCTCAGTTGGCAGTTTCCTTGATGATGTATTCACCCGCAAAGGTTTACCCAAGCTCATAATTAGCGATAATGGCCCCCAATTCACATCTGATGTGTTCAAAAGCTACCTTAACAGAAACAAAATAATTCATAAAACCACCTGATTCTACCATCCTGCTGGTAACGGCGCTGTTGAGCGCTTCAACAGGGTCATCAAGGGTATTATCCAGCGGCCAACAGCAAGCTGGTGTGGAGAAAGGAAATCCTTAAAACTCCCTGGGCCTAGCGTATCACACCTTGCAACAGTACTGGCCACAGCCCCTTTGACCTCATGAGAGGTAGAACTCCCTTGTCGAAGGACATTGTAGGTTGGTTGATGGCAGCAAAAAGAGTAAATTGGTCGGCTGACCAAGTCAGAAGTAAGTTGGAGCATGCTCAGTCTGTTTGCAAGGACCAGTATGACAAGAAACATGGGTGCAAACCAGTTAAGCTAAACATTGGGGACATGGTCAGATTTAAGAGGAGTGGGCAGAATAGCAAGGGGATGAACAAATTCTCACAGCCCTTATCTCTATGCAAGGTGTTTTGCAACTTTAGTGACGGTAAGGTGTGGCATTTCTCAGCACTATCCCTGTACAAACAAACCCCCGTGGATATTGCCAGCTCAATTCCTGACAGTCTCACACAGGATAATCAAGTCGACACCGATTCGCGCACCCCCACCATGGGAGGTGCACGTAGTGGTTTGAATGATGGAGAAGCGGACTACGAGTCTTACCCCACTGATAATGAAGTATTCGCTTCATCTTCAATATCAAGCTCCATACCCATGCAAGATACCCATGTTTCCATAAACACGAGTAGAGTTGGTAGAAGGTTAATATCTCCATTGAAACTCTCAGATTAGGTCTGTGAATAGTACACTTGCATATTATTACTGTTCAATACTTTTGCTAGTGTCATTTCTTTCTGGTATCCATCTCTCTCTCTCTCCATCTCCTTCTTTTCCCTCATCTCCTCACGGAGGAAGAAGTGTTGTGATCTGTTTACTTATGTCCGTACTCGGACACTGGACTGTATCTTGCTCCCTGTCACCAGCTGTCAGTTCTGGAATTCTGACAGTTGGCAGCTGGTGACCTGCGGAGCGACTATCGCTTTAGCTACACGCCAATGCGGAGCATGTGTTGGTGTTAATTCAATAAAGAAGATCTTCACTTCTACATGGTTCCGGCTTTTATTCCCAACAATTTTTGGCGACGAGCACCAACACAAGAACCCAGGGAGAAAAATTAAGTGGCAGCGCAAAATTCACATCTATTGAAAAAAGAGGAAACAAGCAACAAGTTATTAACCGAAAAGAATATTGGCGAGACGAACTTCAAATAAGGAATGCTGAGCGCGAAAAAAAAGAAAATACGAAGGTTACTGAAAAGAAAAAAAACAAAAGGTCAGTCAGAGCGCAAAAGATTTAACTTCAGCACTATATTTGTTTCGCAGGAAAAACGTTTGAAACCCTCTGCTCTATACATATGCTGATGACACACGCATATTCAGCCTCATGTTGTGTTTCACACAGGTCAATGCTTTAGCTCACAAAATAGATTCAGTAGTGCAGTCTTCGGGGTTTTACTTGCTCACTGATGTGACAAGAGGAAGAGACTGAAATACCAGATAAGACATATAAC